>NC_070609.1:25477500-26102500 GCF_027172205.1 Podarcis raffonei
CTACAAACGAGGCAGACAAAACGCTAATACGTGAATGGCCTGAAGAACACTGTCAGTTTCCATGCACCGTGGCAGATTTTGCATTGTTGTTGTTTTTTAAAAAGTGTGACTTAACTTTTTGAAGTGGATGCTGAACTCTTAAGAAAACCCCACTGTGACCTTTGGAGGGGACAGCGATAAGATAGCAGCACCGGAAGCTGCCATATACCAAGTCAGACCATGGACCCATCTAGCGCGGTACTGTTTACACTGATTGGCAGCGGCTGTCCAGATCTTCAGGCAAGGTTCTCTCCTGGTCCCACTTGGAGATGCCAGTGATTGAACCAGGGTTCTCCTGCATGCAAAGCAGATGCTCTACCACAGAGCTACAACCCTTCCCAATATCAAGAATACTTACATCACAAGTCTTTGACTATCCAGAATATTACTATACTATTTTATTTTTTAAGGTCATGTTTGAATGACAGAGGTTGATTAATTGCTTCAAAAGCATAAAGCAAATTAGACTATCAAGAGCATCCCCCTTTGCCAGAACTGGCAACATGCATGATGAGGAACTTGCAAGTCCGTGGATGCAGATTATCCAAATTGACTAAATTTAACCCCTTTCTCCTAGAAGGAAAAAACACACATATGTGTGAAACATGAAAACAGCAACAGTCCTCCTCCTCCCCTCTGTTATCTGTTGCTCCAAAGAAAGGAGGGTGGAATCATCATATGAGGAACTTTGCAATTTCCAAGGATGTGCAGAATATCTAGCGGAGTCTCTCTCTCTCCTCTTGGCCTGCACAACTTATAACCCACCAGTCAGACTTGTCAGGTGCTTTGACATTCCCATATCTCTGGGCAGGTGGCAAAATAAAAACACAGGATATGGATGCCCAGCAGGGTGGCATGCATGGTTGGAAGAGCACATTCACTTTAGCAAGGCACTAACTGAGCAGGGCTACGCTACCCACCACTCATCCACAACCACCAGTGCAAGAACCAGGCACCCCAACCCTTGTGCCCTCCAGATATAGTTGGACTCCAGCTCCTATCATCTCCAAACCATATGGTCAGGGATGATGGGAGTTGTGGTCCAGCAACACCTGGAGGAAACTAGGTTTGGGGAAGGTTGCTTTAGAATAATCTTACTTGTTAACCACCACCAGAATGCCTAATCTCCATGATAGGGACATTCTCAGTCTAGAAAGTAAACATACTCCTCTTCCTCACGTATCACCCAAATGAATTCCTACCATAAAACAAGGTGGGACAGAAGCCTCAAGCAGTGGGTTTGGAGCACTATTAAGGGTGACAGACAAACAGGCCTAGCTCCATGGTTGGCATGATCTACTAGGTAGGTCTCCTGCACAAGCTTGCCAAAATTATAGGGAACTTTCCTGCAAATTCTGCCTCTGGTTTTAGTGTGCACTGTCTCAAGTTGTTCTGGCCCTGCTCTCACTCTTCCACCACATCAGTGCAACTTTTTTTAAAAAAAAAATACAACAACCCACCTTTATTCATCCTTATTTCCAATGACAACAAGAGGTTCCCATACTGTTAGTTCCCCTTGCTATTTGAATTGATGAATTGGCCCTGAAGCAGCTTGAAACATCTCTGCTCAACAACTCCTTGGGATTTGTTTTAACAGGTAAGATAGTTCTATCCTGGCTGAGCGAGCCATGGTATCCTGTGAAGTTCATGGCACTGACCAACCAACAGGTGACCACACAGAAGGCTCCTACAAAACAGAGACCCGTTCTAATATTAAACAACCGCCCCCAACCTGGTGGCTTCCAGGTGGTGTGTTGGGACTACAACTCCCATGATCCACTGATCACGCTGGCTAGGGTTGATGGGAGTTTTAGTCCCAAATAAACATCTGGAGGGAACCAGGTTGAGCGGGAAGGCTGCTTCAGCACTTCAGCTAAAAGTTCCATAGGAAGGCCTGTTGCCCAGAGGACTCATTCATCACAAGCTGGAATACAGGCCAGAGGTGTTTTTAGACTGAGATTCCCAAACCACTCAGCACTCTTCATCCCCCTCACATTCTTGCCAGAGCATGCACCCAGGGCAATATGACCTGGACATTATTCCACACAGCTAGAATTATGCCTTCGGACAAGGCCTTGACGTACACACCCCAACCAAACAGGAAGTAGCTTCCCCACCATCACCCCTATTCCCAGGCCCCCATTCCTCAGTCCCGGATCTCATTACAAACACAGTCCCGCCCCACAACACAAACCTGTTTATCAAGACACTGGTCTCTTTCTCTGTCTCCCTCTCTCTAGCACTTTAGAGGCTCCGTTTCCACTCGGCTGACACACTCTATTTATAGATGCTTACCATTCTCCCAGATCTTTCTTCAGGATCTCAGCAGAAATAGACCACCCCCAGGTCCCTGAAGCCTCTCTCTGAGGCAGCTAGGGCAAGGACGCCAGCCAGCCAGCCCCCTCTAGGCCACCCATAACTTTCCACATACTTCCACCTCCTTGTCTCTGCCCGGCTCCTGTTCCAAAATGTTCCATTATGCCCTTGCCTCTGCCCAAGGCACAAACTAGTCCCCCTTCAGCAAGCCTTTTCAGGCTTCCAGTTGCAATCTATATCTCTGGCACGCAGCCCTAGGATGTCCATAGTCCTGTCCTCAGGTACACCACTGTTAAAGAGAAAGAGAGAGAGAGAAAGGCGGTGTCACTTAACAGAAAAAAATATACGGCAAGAGCAGGTCTTGACTCTTTCTCAGGGCAAAACTGGCCTAAAGACAGTCACAAGCAGAAACACACACACAATCAGTGTGTTTGGGCTCATTTGGGGCACAGAGGTGCAACTGAGTAAAGCTTGAATTTGTGGCACACCGTTCCATGCAGCCCAGTGGATCGTAGCTGAGCGGCACAGCATCCACTTTGCATGCAGAAAGCTCAATCCCCCATACCTCTAGGTAGGGCCAGGAGCGACATCTGCCTTAAACCCTGGAGAGCAGCTGCCAGTCAGGGCAGACGATACTGAGCTAGGTAGACCAGCAGCCTGACACAGTAGAAGGCAGCTTCCTATGTTGCAGTGAGCATAGGAAGCTGCTTCCTACAGATCCAGACCACTGGCCTATCTATCCTAGCAACATCTTACACCACAGTGAGCGTTGGTCTCGCACAGAGGTCTTTTGCCACCCAGAGATGCAAGATCCTTGTAACAGGAGCTGCCAAGGACCTTCTGCATGCAAGGCATGTGCTCTACCAGCAGAGTGAGGGCCCCTCCCCAGTGGGATGTTTCTTGGCATAAACAGTAAGGAGACACCTAGGAGCTCATTAAAAGCAACTCCACATGTACATCAACCTCCAAACAGAGTGGCTGTGGATTTGCTTTACACCCTTGTAAAGAACCTGAGAATCCAGCTTCAGGACTCTCCCACTTCCACCATGACCGGCACTCTCTCGTCACATACCACTGAACTCAGTCCAGCTGGGGGTGAGAGAACAGACATGTCAAGTCTTAGGCAAGTGAGAAGTGTTCAGACACAGCTCTCCCTTGTTAGTGAAACTTTCTCCATGCAAAGCTATGTCAACAGACCTTGACAACTAAAACCTCAAAGGCTTAATTCAACTATCGCCCAGCGCACCTCATCAGCCAAATTGTTGCAGCTAATTTATTCCTGCATGGGCCCAAGCGTTTTGATTTAGCTTGTTCTGCGAGACAAAGTAGAATATCTAAAGACAGGAGGAGGAGAATCTACCCCCCCCCCCAGAAAGAAGGCGGACTGAATTCTCTCCCAGGATGTTTACAAGCCCCACACATCAGACTAAGATTTCCCCATAGGGTTAGACGCAAGCACCAAGAAGATGGTTGTAAAGGCTACAGTCCTATGTACATTTACTTGAGAGTAAGTTCTCCTGAGTCCACATGCATAGAACTTTAGGGCTCAAAATACCAAACTTAAGAAAAGAAAATGACATTCTTTAAGAGAGAGATTGGAAAGCCTTGGGGCTCCCCCCCCAACAGGAAATTCATCTGTGCAACAACACACACACCAGTGTAAGCTGCCTAGAGCTCTTCCAAGGAAGGGCAGGATAAACAAGGTGATCAATAAACAGACACCACACCACGCTTCAGATGCCTTGCCCCATTTTGGCAGGAAGCAAAGTAATTAAGAAGGCTCTGCACAAAATTATAGACTCAGGCTGCAATTCTATGCATGCTTACCTGCAAGTAAGACCCGCTGAAGGTGAGAGAACCAACTTCTGAGTGAAAATAAAAATATGCTCGGGGTTGCACCGCTTCTCCCTCTCACACACACTCAGGTGGCACATTAGAGCTTTAAAGGGAATCAGTCAGGAACTTCGGTGCCTTCCTTCATTTGATTTAAGCTAGAAACCACCTGCCTTCTAGTGGACAGAACCCTGCCTGGCAGCTGTCACTCAACACCCCACTCCACCCCACCCACCCCCGCGCGCTTGTATGGAGGAAAGAAAAAGGTTATCCCCAAGTGCTTTATTCTGCCTACTGAAAGAATTGCATTCTCGCACCACCCATTTATTTGCGTGTCCGAGGCAACTGCGCTACAGGTCCGGTTCTCGCCCGCACCCCCACCCATTCCCACAGCTTGCCAACAAACCCCACGCTGCTGAGGAGGACCTGTTTTGCAGGATCTTCCTCCACCACCACCGTGACCCTTCACCTCTTCCGCCCCCCTCCCTTCTTGCGATCGATGGGTCCCTTCGCAAAGTACAGCCACGGTGATCTGGGAGAGGGGTGCCGCGGGGCGGGGGGAGCGCACGAGAAAGAGAAAACAAACTCTACAGAGGAGAGAGGACGCAACTTCACCCTTTCTTTCCCAGGGAGGTTCCGCAGGGCGCTTCCGTCCCCAGTTGCGCCTCCCCGCCAGTCCCCACATGCTGAAATAATAAGGGATTGTTTGCCTTCGAGAGCTTCCACTCCCCCCCCCCGCACAACTCCTTCCTTTCTCAAAGCATCTCCTCCTCCTCCCCTCCTCACCCACCGCCTCCCTCTAGTCTCTTCCAGTGCCCCCCCCCCCGCGCGCGCCAGTAAACAGATCCGCTTACTCCGAGCCTTCTCAAATGCAAACCCTCCTTTGCTTTTTGCGTCGCGCAACCCCCACCCCCATCTGCATGTGCGAAGCCAGATTAATGTTTACACCTAAAGCGATTTCGGGAGCAATTTAAAGAGCGGCGGGGGGGGGGGGAGAGAAAAGAAAGTGGCGGCTGATGATCAGCACATTGCATGGGGGGGGGGAGAAAGAGAACAACTGAAGAGGAATCGCTTAGGAAAGGAGAAAGAGGGAGGGAGCGAAGGCAGGAAATAAAAAGAAACAACATTTTTTTTGCGCTTCAAGTGTCTTGCTCCAACTGCCAAGGTTTTGCTCACACTGGTTGAGACAAAAGGCTGCTTCATACGGACTACACACTAGTTGGCTTTTTAAAAAAAAAATCAAATCATTCATTTCTTGCTTCCCTCCGCCGCCGCCGCCTCCCCCCCCATCCCTCTTTCCAACCCCATTGATACTTTGCTGCGCCCACATGCACGCCGTGGAGCCGTGGGTGGACTGGGGGTGTTCCTCTCCCCCCCTCCCCAGCCAAAGCCATGGGGTTTGTTTTTTATATATATAGAAAAATCAGAACTAGGGTGGGAAAGGAAATTCGGTAGCCATCAAGCACCCTGCGGTGGAGGAGCAGGGGGCGGGCAGCGGATTTGGGGGTGGGGGTCGCCAGAAACAAACACATAAATTTTAAAATAAGAGGGAGGGTTGGAGATCTATTCCTTCTGGAGCAAGGGCTCTGTGGTGGTGGGCAAGGGCTGGACGAGAGAGAGCGCGGGGGAGAGAGAAGAGGGCGCATCGCCCGAGTTAACTCACCAGCCTGCTGCTGCTGTGGGGATCCGATCCCTTCGGCGGCGGCGGCGGCGGCTGCCTTTCGGGAGAGACTTTTTTCCTCCAGAGGAGAGGGCTCCGCGCTGCCGGGGAGACTGCCCGACCCTTCGGCGCCACTGCCAACCTTCAGCGACAGCATATTCATCGCCTCTTTGGCCGATCACATTATCCTCACGCAACTCTGCTGGACATGACTCTACGACGCCTCCTCCTTTCCCCCCTCCCCACTCTCGCTCGCTCTCCTCCTTTCTTTCGTTCTTTCTTCCTCCGTCTCTTTTGCCTCCTTCCCTTCCTTTCAAACACGCCACACAAAAGAAAAAGCCAGGAGGAGGGGTAGGAAGGAAAATATGCAAGGCTGGGAGAATTTGCGCTCGCTCGCTCTCGAGCTCCCTGTGTCTTTTTCTCTTTTTTTCCCTCCCTACTCTCTCCACCCCCTTCTCTCTTTACTGCTGCTGGGTGGGAGGGGGGGCGAAGGAAACGAAGACAAACCAGACCCTTGACTGTTTCTCCCTCTTTCTCTCTCTCTCTCTCTTTTGCTGCTGCTGCTCAGCTGGTGCTGGTGGCGATTTCCCTCCCTGCTCGCCGCCTCCTCCTTTTCTCTCGCCTCCTCTCCTGCCGCTTTGCTTTTGCTCGCAGAAAGGGGGAGGGAAGGAAAAAAAGCTGGCTGAGGCTCCCCTCGGCTCGAGCTCCTTAAGAGCTGCTGTCGCTGCCTTGGCTGCCTCCGAAGCTCTCTGCTTACCTTCGCTTGTCAGCGGCAGGAGCAGCATCCGGAACCCCAGGGAGAGACCCGCAAAGCATGCTGGGGGGTGTAGTTCTTTCCGCTAGAAAGGGGAGGGGGAGGGAGGGAAGGTGGTGGTAGCAGCAGCAGCAGACGACGACGACTTTAAAGGGGCGGGATGGACGCTGGTGGGCTGCGCAAAGCGTGGCGGCTTTGCTTCGGATCCCTTCTCCCACGTTGCGGGTTCTCGCGGCCCCCGCCGTTTCCAGCTTGCATGCAGCCGCGATGATGCGGGAGAGGGGAGGGCTGGCGAGCAGGGGGGGGGGGGAGGTTACGAGCCGCGAATTGCAAAGCGGCTGCGGGATCCTCAACAGGGGCCTGTGCGTGTGGGTGGAATGGAACACTTGGCGGGGCGTGACGCCAGCGCTGCCCCTGGATCCAGGCATGATTCGAGGTAGATTTAGAAAAATTGAAACCAAAAATCCCCGTTTCCATTGCACCCGGCACGACTCAAACCGCTCCCCTCCCCGCAAAAAAAGAAAGAAAGAAAGATCAGCTGCAACTTCATTCCCCCTCCCTTACCGTGGTGCCTGACTTAAGGAAAGTTTGGACATTCTGTATAGTATTTTTATCCATGCACAATATGCCCATTCATTGTACAGGTATACAAACCATACTTTGCAGGGAATGTTTGATGGGCTCAGGGATATACAGTATTGTTTTTAATAAAGAAAATAAATAAATAAAAACACCCCTGTGATTAACGAACTAGTTACTGTTTATGTGTCACCAGTGCCCTCTAATGGTGGGAATTGGGACTCGTGTGCCTCAAGCCCATATACAGCTCTCTCGCCTTGGCTCTGGGGCAGGGAGCGCTCCACGCTGGCATTCTGGGGGTAGGAGGGTCCCTCTGACGGCGGTGTGCACGCCCACCCTCCTGTCGCCTCAGACGAAGCGTGTTTTGCTGCGTTTCCCCAAACTGCAAACCTCCTTGGACCAGAGGCAGCCGTTAGCAGAACAAAAGAAAACGTGTGTGCATGTGTATACAGTATATACATACACACACGTATTCTTGCACTTTGTATATATAGCACTTTGCCCCATATATTCCGTGGTGTCTGCTGCCCAGGAGGACTGGTGGGGCGGAAGGCAGGTGACCCACAGTAGATGGAGCCAGAGCTGGCAGAGCCCATCCTTCTCCTTGCCTGAGCTGTACAAGGGCAACATTGAGACTAAGGCAGAGAAAGGTGACAGGCAGTGCCACTGCTTGCATGTAAGAAGGCTGGCAGGTGGGGCTGGTTGAAGCCTGACTGAGGTTGGTGGACCTGCCTGAACTGTATTCAGAGCAAGCTCGGTCTCCTGAGTGTGGAGCCTTTATTTAACAAAGCAGCAGCATCCACACAGGAGGTACTTTCATTGTTGCTCAGAGAATGCTGAGGTGTGAAAAAAGCTTTGTTTTGGGTGGTGGTGGGGAGAACCTGTGGTGGGACTTCCAAACTGGGAAGTGAGAACAGAAGCATACCATTTCATTGTCTAGAGATAGGCCATTTCCTGGTTTACACTGAGAAACTATTTTAAAGCGTCCCCAGGGACAGAAGAAGGAGCAGCAGGCATCCCCACAAGACACCAGAATGGAAAAGGGGAGGGGAAGAAAAACCAAGCCAGCCCAGTGAGGCATTGCCACTGCCAGTGACTGGGGAGAAGTGGGGGAGAAAGGAGGCAGGATGGAAGGACTGGAATATTTTGCTGGCAGTTTGTTCATTAATTGCCAATTCTTTCCTACTCCTACCCTTGCTCTTCACTCTAAACTCAGAGATGGGAAGCCTGAAACCCTCAAATGTGACCCTTGGCCCTGCTGGTTGGGGCTGACAGGAGTTGGAGCCCAATAACATCTGGATCAAACTCCACCATGGCCCACTCTACAGGAAGGCAATTTCAACACCACACCCACCTGCCCCATACCTGACACTCTGTGACTCGAATGCTTATGCAGCTGCTTCCCGAAGAAAGCAGGAATGAACTTCCCACACATCAGCTCATGTAAGGTAAAGGTAAAGGGACCCCTGACCATTAGGTCCAGTCGTGGCCGACTCTGGGGTTGCGGCGCTCATCTCGCTTTATGTGGCCAGCATGACTAAGCCACTTCTGGCGAACCAGAGCAGCGCACGGAAATGCCGTTTACCTTCCCGCCGGAGCGGTACCTATTTATCTACTTGCACTTTGACGTGCTTTCAAACTGCTAGGTTGGCAGGAGCAGGGACCAAGCAACGGGAGCTCACCCCGTCGTGGGGATTTGAACCGCCAACTTTCTGATCGGCAAGTCCTAGCCTCTGTGGTTTAACCCACAGCGCCATCTGCGTCCCTCATCAGCTCATGTACAGGGAGTTAAATCCATCTTCCTGTCTCCCCTCCCCTCACACCTGCATGCCATCTTTGGCAGGTAGGTAGCACCGCCCATCTGTCAGTCACCTGATGTCATTATGATAGAAGATGTTTGTCAGGTCCCGCCCACCTGCCAAAGTTGGCCCACAGGATGGAGGCATAAAGATCTGGCCCACTGGGCCAAAAGGGTTGCCCACCCCTGACTACGGCCCCTCCCCCCGCTGCTGTAATTGGACCCCTCTCCCCTTGCTACCCCTCAAGTGAACTTAATGGATTTTTTTATCTTACTTGAATGCTCCCGTCACTCTAAAGCAATTCGTCCCACGACATTGTAAAGGACACAGGCGTTCTAGCGGTTCAGCGGAGTTTTGTTGTTGCCCAAACTCTTCAGCTCCTTACCCTCAGTTTGGGAATGTCGGCTCTCCTGAAGCTCAAACTGTCAAGGGGTGGAGCTTAGGAGTTAAAGGGCGGTGCCTTCCCAGAGCCTTCTACAAATAAAACAAATAAATAATAAAACTACCATCAAAATAGAAATAAATACAACATCAAAACTCTGGTTAACCCATTATAAACAACAAAACAGTCAGAACCAGCAGCGGTTTAAAAAACAGTACCAAGAAGACAACAGCAAGAAAGAGCTCTAGCAGATAGCAGATTTAAAATTAAGGCATGCATTAAATGCCAACTGTCTTCTTTTTTCTTTTCTTTTTTAGTCTTTACTATAAACACCCAGATTAAGACAGGCAGAGAGGGAGCCTGGTGGATCACCATTAGGAGGAAGTTCCGGAGTCTTGGTGCCACCACAGAGAAGCCCCTGTCCTTTGTTTGGTTTCATGTGTGGTTGGGACAGGGAACAGGCCCTCCATTGCCTGTCTTTATGGCTTGGTTGGCTCTGGGTCTGGGACGTGACTGTAATCTGGTCCTAATCTATATCTCATCCAGTGGCCCCCGAGATACTGAGTAAAACCCAGCTTCTGAGGTAATCTGGTTTTGGGAGCTGATGGCTTCTGAGGTAATCTGATTTTAAATTTAATCTAACGGCCTCCTGAGATGGTGAATAAAGCATGACAGGGAGTAGGCCCTCCAGGGTTAATATTTATGGATCGGTTGACACTGGTTTGGGGAGTTGGTGGTTTCTGAGGTCATCTGGTCTTAGGTCTCATCTAGTGGCCCCCTGAGACACTGAGTAAAACCCAGTTTCTGAGGTAATCTAGTTTGGGGAGTTGGTAGCTTCTGAGGTAATCTGATTTTTAAGACTCATCTAGTGGCCCCCTGAGATACTGAGTAAAATATGCCTAGTAATGGCTATGCAATTGTAACCCTATCATCCCCTCCATTTCCAATGTTCAGACTATGTGTGCCATTGCTAATGTAGCCAAAATGGCACCACCCACATGTGACAGGAGAGGTAGCAGGCTTGCAGAGGTATAAAACAATCTTTTGGGGTGAGATTAACTCTGCCAAACAAAACAAAACTGAACTGAGGTCTGAGCATGCTTAGTAGACAGAAAACAAGGGAAAGCGCAAATGGAATGTATTGTCCTGGAAGAGAAGATCTTTTTAAAAAATAAAATAATTCCCATACTTTTAAATCTTTTTTTTTTATTATTATTCCTGCTTACTTTTAAAACTAAACTATATTCATTTTATGGTGCTGTCTGTTTACTCATGTTTACCCCCCCCCCAAAGTATGTAGCTTTTAAAATATATTTTTAAATTTTTCTTTTCTCGTACAGTAATTCTGATCCTTCCTCAGCTGTTATAGGTACTTGTTAAAGGACACCTAATTCCCAGCATGAAGAAATTTGATTAAATGTTTACATTTCACTATTGAAATTTGCAGCATAGTTTAGCAAAAATTTAATCTCCCCTTTCGCCGATAAATTTAAAAATATTACGTTAAAAATCTGTTTGTTAATCCAAAATGTTAACATATCCCTAATTATAATTCCTAAACAGAATGACACCCATAAATGGGGTATACTGTAATGGGGGGGGATCACATTTGGAGGATATTTGTTTGGATGTTTGTCAGCAAGCTCAGACTTGGGGTGGTGGTGGAATTAGGGCTGGCCTGAGACATTTTGGCACCTGAGGCTAACCACAAAATGGAGTCGTCGTCCCCTGCCCCCAGTCAGGGAAGAAGGGATGAGTGAAGATCTACATCAGGAACAAGGGGAGAATAAAGATCTACATCCACAAGAAGGGTGGGAAGAGACCAGTAGCACCTCCTATTCACCAAGAGGCCTGTGTAGAGGCAGTATTAGTGGTATGGCTGCCAAGGAGGTGGCAGATCCTGTCTCCAAGGAGCCTACCACAGCTGCAAAGGCAGCAGCCACAGGCAATGAATTCCTTGGAGTCCATCCAGATCTGCTGTGCCTACCCCCATGGATCCTGCTGCATGAGGCAGTCAGCTCAACTTGCCTCATGGGTGGGCTGGCCCTGGGTGGAACTTTGGTTGACGTTGCATAGTATCGTGTACATGTTGGGATTCTTTGGTGGGGCCAAAACCGAAAAACTGTTAACTCCCCATTGCTTGGATATATTCCGTCAAGCTCTGCCAGCTGAAGTGGATGGTGAACAGAGAACCACAATGAATATCCATGACTGAGGGGTGGAGGTGGGGACAGAACATGGTAATGTGCCAATTACATACACAGGGGGAAAATGGATCTCAACAACAACAATTAGCAGACCTTAATGTTGCTGAGGATTTATTCTCCTCCACTATAAATTTCGTCACCCCTTCCTTCCCACGCTGCCCCTTTAGCGTTCCAGACTAAGATAGTAGTTAGTGTTGGAAAACAGGGTGCAGATCTCCACTTCTCCATGAAGTTTGCTGGGTGACCTTGGGCCAGTCACTAACCTACCACAAAGTGTTGCTGTGAGCATTAAATGAGCAGGGGAAGACCACACCACCTTGAGCTCCTTGGGAATATAAATGCAAAAAGAAAAGTAAAAAAAAATCAGCCCTGTGAGGAAGCCAACTCACAAAAGCTTAAATTGCTACCAATAGACCACTCAAGATTCAATCCAGCTCAAGTATAATCAAAGATGCAGCCCTAAGCACATTTGCTTGGCAATAATTCCCTTTGAATTACAGGGACTTACATTGGCGCAAGCAGGGTTAGGAGGAGCTTACAGATGAAGTTTTCCCAATTTGCTTTGACGGAAGGTGCACAAAAGAGGCAGGCGTCAAGATGGTACTGAAAAACGCAGGGAGCTTTGACTGCCTATGATTGACACCAGCTTGACTGCAGGAGGTGCCAGAAGGAAGTGTACTTAGATGAAGGAATAGAGGGGATGCTCATCAAATTTGCAGATGACAGCAAACTGGCAGGGGTAGCCAATGCCACAGAAGACAGAATCGGGGTTCAAAATGACCTTAACAGATTGGAGCGCTGGGCCCAAACTAACAAAATGAATTTCAAATGTAAGGTTCTGCACCTAAGACAGGAAGATATAAGATATAAGATATAAGATGGGGCTTGCCAGTAGTACATGTGAAAAGGATCCAGGGTTCTTAGTATAGACCACAAGATTAACATGAGTCAAAAGTGCAATGCAGCAGCAAAAAAGTTAATGCTGTTCTAGGCTGCATCAACAGAAGTATAGTGTCCCGATCAAGGGAAGTAACAGTCCCACTCTATTCTGCCTTACTGTGTCCAATTCTGGGCACCACAACTTCAGAAGGATGTTGACAAGCTGGAACGTGTTCAGAGGAGGGCAACCAAGATGTGAAAGGCTTTGGAAAGCAAGCCTTATGAGGAGTGCTTGAAGGAGCTGGTTATGTTTAGCCTGGAAAAGAGGAGATTGAGAGGAGGTATGATAGTAGCCATCTTCAAATATCTAAACGGCCTCGGCCCAGTATACCTGAAGGAGCATCTCCACCCCATCGCTCTGCCCGGACACTGAGGTCCAGTGCTGAGGGCCTTCTGGCTGTTCCCTCACTGCGAGAAGCAAAGCTACAGGGAACCAGGCAGAGGGCCTTCTCAGTAGTGGCACCCGACCTGTGGAAGGCCCTCCTACCAGATGCCAAAGAGAAAAACAACTACCAGACTTTTAGAAGACATCTGAAGGCAGCCCTGTTTAGGGAAACTTTTAATGTTTGACGGACTATTGTATTTTAATATTTTGTTAGAAGCCGCCCAGAGTGGCAGGGTACAAATAATAAATTATTATTATTATTGTTGTTGTTGTTGTTGTTGGCTGTCACATGGAAGATGGAGCAAGCTTGTTTTCCCCTACTCTAGAGGGTAAGACTCGAACCAATGGCTTCATGTTACAAGAAAGGAGATTCCAACTAAACACCAGGAAGAACTTTCTGACAGTAAGAGCTGTTCAATAGTGGGACGGTCTCCCTTGGGAGGTTGTGGACTTTTCTTCCTTGGAGGTTTTTAAGCAGAGGGTGGGTGGCCATCATCCTGGATGTTTTAGCTGATGTTCCTGCATTGCAGGTTGGACTAGATTATCCTCTGGGTCCCTGCCAACTCTATGATTCTATGATCTTAAGGCACACATGCACCAACAACCAGTAGACCAAACTAACAATAGCTGGCACCACAGCAAGAATGTCTGTGTGCGCTACTGCTACATGACAAAGGCTAAAACCCAGTTCAAATCCCAAAGGACAAGCAGGGCTTACTTTCAAGTAAACATACATGTGTTCAAGCTGTGATGCCCCTCTTTCCTAGACTTTTCGACGATACTGGTTTTGCATCAGTGGGCGATCAGAGGCATTTGGCCTCTATCAGCCGATGATGTCAGCTTCGAAATCCCTGGCTATTTTTAGCTACTGATCAAAATCAATGCCGATCTGCATAGTCTTTCTCCCTCTCCCTCTTACTCACCGGGCTTTTGCTTGGAATTAATACAGCATAGCCCCACCACAGCATTCCTGGCATGTACATGAGATGAACACACCCGGTAACGGGGTCAAGGGTTCAGCAGAGACAAGTTGGAATCAGGAGGACCTCACTCCCAAAGGAAGAAGCAAAGACCATACAGAGAAACACACAGTACAGAAAACTGCCTTATAGAAAGTCAGACCCATTGGTTTATCTGGCTCACTATTGTCCACACTGTCTGGGAAGGGCTCTCCAGGATTTCAGGCACGTAACTTCTCCAAGCCACATCTGATTTGATTTGATTTATTGTATTTCTATGCCGCTTTTCGTTCCAAGGAATATCAAAGGGGTTTACAAACAATAAATAACAATAATCTAATAGAGCATAATAGAACATCACAAACGCAGCATAAATCAAGTGAAATATATATTTTTAAATCCTCAATAAAACAATAATAATATATAAAACTCGATTAACAAAACTCGGGCCAGGTTTGGAAGTAGCCTCTGGGAAACCACAATAGTCCTTAGTGGACTGTTTAGGTGGTAGAGGACTTGGCTTCTCTGGCCCTGCCCTTCTGTAATGCTTTCTTTTCAGTATTGAATAATTATACTTCTTTTCCAAGGTTATAAGTATTATTTGTTAACTCATATGCCACTCAGTGCCAAAATAGGGCTTCTAAGCATTTTGAAAGTACTGTACATTAAAAACAAAATACCCATGGGGTTGTAGCCAACTAGATTCTACTCAGAGTAGACCCATTGAAATGAATGACACTAAGTTAGTAGTGCCCATTGACTGCAATGAATCTACTCTATAAGTAGGGTTGGTCGCAACCCCATCAGGTAGTATTCAACCATGTTTTTCTCAGCGTACACCCACTGAAATGAATGAACATGACTAAGTTAGGTGCATTAATTTCAACAAGCCTACTCTGAGTAAAACGCACTTGAATACCAGTCATAGACATGAAAATTAAAATATAAATACAAGCAATAAATTAAAATGTGCAATAAAAAAGACCCCATTAAAACAACACAGCAATTAAAACAGGAGAGTCGGGTCGAGAGATCAAGGGAATGCCTGTGCAAACAGGTGCGTCTTCAAAAGCATGAGAGCTCACGGGTGCTTCCAGATTGGCAGCTCCTAGCGCTACGTCGTCATTTATCTTCTGCTGAATTACAATCAGCTTTCCCCTCTTAAGAGGTGGGTGGGCAGAGCGCTTTCATCGGCTTTGCGTGCAGAAGGCCCCAGGTCCAGACCCCAGCACTTTTACGTGGGGCTGACTGGCAATGTCCCACGCCTGAAACTCAGGAGAGCAATTGCTAGTCAGTGTGTAGACAATGCTGAGCTAGACAGGTCAATTGTCTGATCTGGTATAAGGCAACTCCCTGTGTTCCTATGCAGTCTACCATGCTCATTCAGCAACAGAGATGCTGGAGGACAAAATGGTAGGCAGGCAGCACTGAATGGAAGCAGCCAGAAGGATTGTGGGGAGATAAATATATGCAACAACTTCTGAGCAGCAGCAGCATACCCTCCAACGTTTCTCTGATGAAAATAGGGACATCCTATTAATAACAATAACAATAAAACATTTTTATTATTTATACCTCACCCATCTGACTTGGTTGCCCCAGCGACTCTGGGCGGCTTCCAACATATACAAAAACATAATAAAACATAATTTTAAAAAAACCTTCCCTATACAGGGCTGCCTTCAGATGTCTTCCGAAGGTTGTATAGTTACTTATCTCCTTGACTTGGGGTCACATAACGCCATACCCTCCAACATAGGGATGTCCTAAGGAAAAGTGGGGCATTCTGGGATCAAATCAGAAACCAGGATGGCTTCTGTAAATCCAGGATTGTCCTAGGAAAATAGGGACACTTGGAGGGTCTGCAGCGGTCTCCCTAACCAGCCGCAGAGGCTGGTCCATTAGGACGAATGGCACACAGGCCCAACAGGCTCAGTCTGCCTCCAACCAGCCCCTGCCTGCCTGCCTGCCTGCCTGCCTGCCTCCTTTCTTGCAACAGTCCCAGGGGGTGCCATTGGCTGTCAGCTTGATCTCAGTGCTGCCCTTGAAGAACTTGGGCGACAAAGCTAGAGTGAGTTGTCTGCACTTGTCATTTGCTCTGACTCTGCTTACTGTGGGCTTCCGCCCTACCAATAGGCACCAGCCGCCACTGCAGACGAGCAAGAACTTGACATCCCATTCACACCACCTTTCAAAGCACACAACTATTGTTAAAATCACCCCAGTGCCAATTCCAGGGATAGAAAGTCTGGAATTTGATGGTTTGCTATAGGAGGAAGAAGTTGCAGAACTCTTCTTAGGAAGCCCAGATTTTTGGCCAGTGGAAATCTTTCAGCCATATATTCTGGCAGATCAAAGCAAATTATGCTCAGACCTATTATCACCTCGATTTTGGCACACATGCTGCTGCGTGGTAGCATTAATTTTTCCTGAGTGTCATACGTGGCATTCTGTGATGCATCATCGTGTGCGCTTGTTTCTCTGAGCGCAGGCAACCGAGAGGAGTTGGTTTTCAGGGGAGGAGGGGAAAGTCAGGACGCAGAATCATTATTTGCATGCTGTACCTGTGTTGCTGTGGGAGGGAGGTGAGAGCAGGTGTCAGGAAAGATCGCACCACTCCAAAGCCCATTAGTTCTGGTAAAGTGCCTCGGGTCTCCTCTCGTCAGCATCAGCAAAGCAAGCGACGCACGGCTGAGCCTAGGTGCCAACAGCTAAACCGCAGGAGTCTTAGTTCTTGGTGGTGGCTGTAGTGTCCAAATTCCTGCCCAAAGCTATCCTACCACAAAGAAAAAGGGAGGTGGTTTTTTTTAATCAGCTGCAGAGCTAGTGGCCTTATCATGGGTTAAGATATAGTGGCTGCTTCAAATGAGAGTTTTTGGGGAGAACAGTAGCATGGGAGACAGACAGGTTTGATGCAGGCTGCACCCAAGGACATGGCCTCCCCACCCATAGGGATGTCAGAGAATTCTGATGGGAACAGAAATTGAAGCAGAGGAAATGCTCGCTTATTTGCCCATGTCAGAAACAGAAATCTATCCAGTGAATATGAGCCGAATGCGCTGTTGCTTTCACTCCACAAAACATATGCAGGTGACTCGACATACACGGGGGTTATGCTTTGTGGATAGTGTGTAAAGCCAAAATCGCATATAGTCCGAACAATTTGGGTTTAATGGTGGGTGGGATTGCCAAACTCTTTTATCCCAGACGCTTGTCCGTTTTCTGCTCCCTTTTTGATTTTTTTGCCAAGCGCATAAATCTGAATGTGGACAAGTTAAATGTGTGTAAGTTGCAAGTTACTTGTCCATAAATAATTACATTCCCTTCTCTCCTCCCGTCTTTTTGCACTGTATTTCCTTTCCATTGAAATGGATGAATTGGGATAATGTAATGACAGCGTAACTTATGTCATTTACGTAATTAATCATGCCAGTGACATGACCCGTCTCTAGTGTGGAATATAGGAAGATGCCTTGCCAGGCTGTATGTCCATCTAGCCAGTATTATCTACCTTAAGACTGTATCTGCAGTATACATTTCAAGCAGTATCATACCACTTTACAGTGGTACCTCTAGTTACGAACTTAATTCATTCCGGATTCATTCTTAACCTGAAACTATTCTTAACTAGAGGTGTGCTTTCACTAATGGGGCCTCTTGCTGCTGCTGCGCCGCCGGCACACGATTTCCATTCTCATCGTGGGGCAAAGTTCTCAACTCGAGGCAACTCTTCCAGATTAGCGGAGTTTGTAACCTGAAGTGTTTGTAACCTGAGGTGTTTGTAACTCGAGGTACCACTGTAAACAGTCATGGCTTCCCCCCAAAGAATCCTGGGAAATGTAGTTTGTTGAGGGTTTTGAGACCTATTAGGAGACCCCTATTGCCTTCAGTGAGCTACAATTCCCTGAGTCATGTAACAATAAATCTCTCTTTCCAGGGAACCCTGGAATTGTAATAGTGGATGAGTGCTATGAGTTCTTTGTTAGTAAACCCAGTTCTTTTTTACGGGGGGTGGATGCAGGGGTACGCATATCCATAAACATTTTGTGAGTCTAAGTTTGGCCTCATTGGGGTAGTATTTCAATATGAGTAGGAAAATGAGAGTACCCCTAAACATTTTTTTGAGAAAAAAGCACTGAGTAAACCTATCCCCTTCCCCAAACTACAGTTCCCAATATTCCTTGGTTTGAAACTATGGGCCCATACTCACTTTAGTTTGTCCCGTGATTTCAAGTCACTGGTCCAAGGGGACATAAAAACCACACCTCTTGGACCCATGACTTGAAATCATAGAACTAGAACAAAGGCAGATGGGCCCATAGTTTCTAACCAATGAAAAGTGTGGAAGGGCCCTATGACAGGCTTGCAATGTGATCACATTCATTGTGTTGATATACGTTCCCCAGCTAGCAGCTGCTGCCTTTAACTGTCAACTACTTATCTCTGCACCCTGAGGGCTAGAAACCTGTTCTTTGTTTTTAAAGGACAGCTGGGCTTCTCAGGAATTTTTTAGGAACCCACATTCAGATGCGATGCAATAAACCTGCCTCAGACTCTATTAGCGGTAGCGGCCCAGGCCGTGTTCTGGAATGCTTTTGAGCCAGATCGAACCACTGTCAGAGAAATCATTAGTCTGTCTGAATACAGCTGTTCTCATGTCGCCTTGCTGGCTAGCCTGGGCAGGCAGAAATATAACCAGACCTGCCTGCAGAACAGTGACCTCCTTGGAGGCTTAATAAACAAGTCACGCTAAAGTGCAGCATCAGGTTCAGGCCCCTTGTTCCAGAGCGTCCACCTGCTCCTCGGATGTTGGGAGTCCAGGTCAGGCACGCATGCTGCATTAGCAATGCAGGCAATTTGCTAACACCCAGCACGTCATTCCCTCTGGCTCAGACCTGCTCCAGGCTACAAATCCCAAGAAGCAAGAGGAGGAGGCCAAAAATAGCTCCTTTCTCTCTCTCCAGCCCCCCACCCCAGCTTCTTAGACAAAGATGCCATTCTACAAGATCAGGCCTGTTGCCTCCCACAAGGAGAGATAAGCCTCCTTGAGCCCTCTCTAGCCACCTGCCTCCTCTCTACCTCCCCTGTTCTGATGGCACTGCCAATCACCTATGCCCACCTTTGCCCAACAGCTTCCTTTCTGCCTTGTTTTTCCTCTCTGGGCTTCAGTGCGCCTCTTCCACACCTCTTCTCTTTGTGTGACCCTCGCAATCAGTTTACGTCATGCTCTCTCCCCCAGAGAGCTGTGGTGTGATTAGAGTGGGGCCAGACCAGGGTTTGAAGCCCAACTCTGGATGAGAAACAGGTCCCAGTTCCCCCAGTGAGCTTCATGGCTAACTCTATCTCGCAAGATAGCTGCGAGGATAAAATGAACACCCTCCAAACTGGTGGGTGTTTTTTTGCAGCAACATGCCCTTAACGTAGTAGCAGTGCATTTGTGGTGGATTAATATTGGACTATCTACATATCATTCTGCCGTATTTGTTATTCTGAGACGCTTCCCCAAAGTTACCACATTATTGCCACCTGGAGGGGTACGTTTGTGTTGCAGCAGAACAACAATAATAATAATAAAGCAAAGCAGAACATCTGTGGCATAAAAATTGACAAGATTTCAGGAGGAAGCCATGATGCACTGATTGGAAACGAAGCCGGGCCGTCCACCCCAAAACTTTTGCAAACTTTGCAAAACCTTGATACCATCATGAGCATTAAGCCTCATGAATGCATAATTTAAAAAGACATCTGGTAGGAGCCCAAGTCAGTAGACAGGAGATCCACAAGAGGAAATGGTGGGATATAAATGTATATAAAGAAATGAAAGAATGTTCTTTCTCTCTTAAGCAAAGAAATGGCAGAGGGGACTTTTTTTTTTTAACCAGCTGTTATCACTGAATGGTTTAATAAAGTTCAGGGGACAGGAGAGTCTTAGGTAAATCATAGAATCATAGAGTTGGAAGAGACCACAAGGGCCATCAAGTCCAACCCCCTGCCAAGCAGGAAACACCATCAGAGCACTCCTGACATATGGTTGTCAAGCCTCTGCTTAAAGACCTCCAAAGAAGGAGACTCCACCACACTCCTTGGCAGCAAATTCCACTGTCGAACAGCTCTTACTGTCAGGAAGTTCTTCCTAATGTTTAGGTGGAATCTTCTTTCTTGTAGTTTGGAACCATTGCTCCGTGTCCACTTCTCTGGAGCAGCAGAAAACAACCTTTCTCCCTCCTCTATGTGACATCCTTTTATATATTTGAACATGGCTATCATATCACCCCTTAACCTCCTCTTCTCCAGGCTAAACATGCCCAGCTCCCTTAGCCGTTCCTCATAAGGCATTGTTTCCAGGCCTTTGACCATTTTGGTTGCCCTCCTCTGGACACGTTCCAGTTTGTCAGTGTCCTTCTTGAACTGTGGTGCCCAGAACTGGACACAGTACTCCAGGTGAGGTCTGACCAGAGCAGAATACAGTGGCACTATTATTTCCCTTGATCTAGATGCTATACTCCTATTGATGCAGCCCAGAATTGCATTGGCTTTTTTAGCTGCCGCATCACACTGTTGGCTCATGTCAAGTTTGTGGTCAACCAAGACTCCTAGATCCTTTTCACATGTACTGCTCTCAAGCCAGGTGTCACCCATCTTGTATTTGTGCCTCTCATTTTTTTTGCCCAAGTGCAATACTTTACATCTCTCCCTGTTAAAATTCATCTTGTTTGTTTTGGCCCAGTTCTCTAATCTGTCAAGGTCGTTTTGAAGTGTGATCCTGTCCTCTGGGGTGTTAGCCACCCCTCCCAGTTTGGTGGGAGGGGTGGCAGATAGTGCCAAAGAAGTTCAAGACTGATAGATTAATAACTCATGTTTATAAGTTTTCTTCCTTCATCATAAGGTCACAGGGTGGTTTAACAATATGATCATTCAATTAAAAACAAGCAAAGAAGTTTATATCATTCTAATAACAAGTTAAACAGATTCAAATAAGATATGTTCCTTGATAGGATACAGGGTTCTTATTCAGGCGTCAGCAAACTTTTTCAGCAAGGGGCCAGTCCACTGTCCTTCAGACCTTGGGGGGGGGGGAGCAGACTATATGGGGGGGGGGGAATGAACAAATTCCTTTCCCCCACAAATAACCCAGAGATGCATTTTAAATAAAAGCACACATTATTCTCATGTAAAAACAGGCCACACAAATAACCCAGAGATGCATTTTAGATAAAAGGACACATTCTACTCATGTAAAAACACGCTGATTCCCAGACCATCCATGGGCCGGATTTAGAAGGCGATTGGGTTGCATCCGGCCCCCGGGCCTTAGTTTGCCTACCCATGTTCTTATTGATATAAAATCTATCAAGTGTTCATAAACGTTGCTATATAAAATCATATTTAGTAGGAATATTTTCACTGAACTGTAGAGTTGGAAGGGACCACGAAGATTATCTAATCCAACCCCCCTGCAATGCAGGAATCTTTTTGCCCAACACGGGACTCGAACCCACGACCCGAGATTAAGAATAATAAAATCATAGAATCTTAGAGCTGGAAGGGACCCAAGGGTCATCTAGTCCAACCCCCTGAGTCTCATGCTCTACCAGCTAAACTACCCCAGGTCCTGTCCAATACTTTTAAAGCCTTTTTATCTTGTATTTTTACTCTCCTTGGATTTATGAGTGTTTTAATGATGCATTTTAGTCTGTTGTTTTGCTTGCAGCATTTGCAAATATTATTTTTTTAAAAATTCAAATAAAAGCAGCATGGTGTGGGTTAAGCACAGGGTTGCCACATTTCAAACAGTGAAAATCCAGACAGAAAAGTTGAGATTTTATGGGGATACAGCAAAAATGACAATGCCAACATGGGTTGCCATATGTCCGAATTTTCATGGACACCTCGCCTATTTCTGCCCGGACACTGCTGCCAACTGCAGCATTCCGGATATGCCCTGGAAATTCCGGGTGTATGACCGTAGAACAGAGGAGGTGGGTTGGGCAAAAGTAGCTTCACTGCCATAAGGAGAGGATAAAGAGGTGCATCTTCAGCATATGTCAGAAGCCAAATGATGATGGTGTCAGATGCACCTCTGAGGAGAGTGTCACAATTTAGAGGCTGCCACAGAGAAAGCCCTCTCCTAGGCCGCCTTCACAGAACATCTGAGGGTGGCAGAACCACCAAGAGGGGCCCCTCTGCCTGTCTTCACATCCAAAGGGACCTGCAAGGATAGAGGAGGTCTTTCAGATAATCAGGACCTAAGTTATTTAATAATAATAATAATAATAATAATAATAATAATAATAATAATAATAATTTGTATCCTGCCCTCCCCGGCCAAAGCTGGGCTCAGAGCAGCTAACAACAGGTAAAAATAGCAGTGTACATAAAATTGCACAGTCAATTAATTAAAATACATTCTAGAATAAATTCAGATTAAATGCTAAAGTGAGCACCTCAAATGGAGCCCAGAAACAAAATGGCAGCCCATGTAGCTGTTTCAGACTAGAAATGATGTGAGCTCCAAATGGAACCGCAACCGCAGCCAGTGACCTGCTTGCTTCAATTTGGACCAGCTTCCGAATTGTCTTCAAGGGATTACTTGTTCTTGTTTCTTACAGTCCCTCCAGTTTGGGTTCTGTACTTCTTTTCTTCATTGTTATCATTATTCAGAGGAGGCTCTCATTACAGCTGTGTAAATGCTTACGAAAGTGTAAGGTTGTAAGCACAGTGTAAGTGTAAGTGTAAGTGTAAGTGTAAGCACAGAATCCTCCTGGAAAGAAGAGTTTTATTTCTATCAGGTTCTTTGCCCTGGATGGTGTCTGGTGAATTTCTCTTCACTGCTACAGGAAGGTCCCTGTTGTTGCAGCAGTGCTGAGAATGCAAGGGGGGGGGGTTGGAAGGGACCCCAAGAGTCATCTAGTCCAGTCCCCTGCAATGCTGGAGTCACAGCTAAAGAATGGGAAGACACAGGAAAGGTGCTAGGTTCAACCCCCAGCATCTCCAGGAAGGGCTGGGAAAGACTCCTGCTTGAAACCATGGAGAACTGCTGCCAGTCAGTGTTGACAATACAGGGTTAGATGAATAAATGTTCTGACTTGGTATAAGGCAACTTCCTATGTTTATAGTGGCACCGCTTCAAGTATTAAGGGAGGAGGGGAGTCACAGTAAGGCTGTGTGCATAATCTCATTTAAACTGCATCCAGTGTGGTCCCACCGCTAATTTGGGAAGTGGGGTACATGACATTAGCTGCAAGATATTCTGTATCTAAGGGGTCCATGAAATACTGTGTTTTGATGCCTTTCGCCCAGAACCAGCTTTGATCTGAACTGAGAAAAAGAATGACCTAGCTGCTTCTTAAGCCAGTCATGTGCATTGTACACAGCCTAAGATGCGAAAGCAAAGGTAAACTGGGAAGTTTTCAGCAAGTTTTGCAGCAATTTGCAACTTCTTTTTTTTTTACACCTTCTAGTAACTATAGCAGGGTTATCAGCACAGGTTGAACCATCAAGGGCTTTTCTTTTTTAAAGCAGAGAGATTTGTGCCTCTGGCACAGGTCCCACATTCACAGGCAAACTCATGTCATTATTTATAACAATAGTTGCTTAGTGTGTGGAGTCGGTGAATTGGTCAGAAGTACAGGTGCTCTTTCCTTGAGAGACACAGTCATATGTACAGTGGTACCTCGGGTTACATACACTTCAGGTTACAGGCGCTTCAGGTTACAGACTCTGCTAACCCAGAAGTAGTACCTTGGGTTAAGAATTTAGCTTCAGGATGAGAACAGAAATTGTGCTGCAGCGGGAGGCCCCATTAGCTAAAGTGGTGCTTCAGGTTAAGAACAGTTTCAGGTTAAGAACGGACCTCCGGAACGAATTAAGTACGTAACCAGAGGTACCACTGTAGTCTGAAACAAGAGGTGGTTGTTATATTAAGGGTTGGGTGAGGACAAGAGAGCTCTGGGTGCAAGCCCGGGTCAACCATAAAGTTCACTAGGTGACCCTGGGGGATTCATTCTCTCACACATAGTCTATCTTGCATGGTGGCTGTGAGGATGGAAGGGGACATGCATGCAGTCTAGGGCAGGTGTGTGGTAGCTCTGGCCTTCCAGGTATTGCAAATTGCTGCAGAAATGTGGAGGACTGAATTTAAGAGTGGAAAAAGAAGAAACTGAGAGGACTGAAATGGGCAGGTCCTTCTGTCCCTAGTCTCCAGTCTAAAAACAGGAGTGGATGAGGGGAGAAACACGCTTCCAGGCCTGAAAAATATTGTTTGTCAGTTCAGGGTAGGCTAGGAGCCGCAGGAGCACCTTCAGTAAAACATCAGGTACATAGGCCTATAAATCGCAGACATGGGGAGATAGATAGACCTGTGCTGCATTTATCAGTCCAAGCGGATTAGCCCTTGAGGCATAATGAGGCCTTTGCAAAGGATGGCATCGTGAGCAAGTGTCTGTCCCAGCCTTCCAGGCACCTGTGTGCAGAAATCAATGCACAACGCCGTCCTCGCTCATGGGCATAATTCACTGCTTCCGTGTTATATATGGAGGCTGCGAGCAAGTTGCAGTGCTGAGGTCATCCTTGGGCTAACGGGAGTCCTTCTCAAAGAGCTCCCCTACCGCATGACCATGGGAGAATTGCAATTCCACAAGGGAGAGGGTGGCTGGTTCCATCTCCCCCAGGGTCTGCGAAAGCAGGAGGGGAGTGTGGGTGGATGACGGGGTTAACGCTTCCCTTCGCTTGCTTTTCTTTTCTCTTAAAATTCATCCCAGTTTTCAGGAACTAGGGTGGCCGCAAGGCGCATCAACAACCTCCCCACAAAAAAAGGGTGGGGGAGGAAATGCATCACACAAGGGGGAACGAGGCAGGACACAGAGTTGTATGCAGATGAAGATTTAGGACTTGCCGATCAGAAGGTTGGCGGTTCGAATCCCCGCGACGGGCTGAGCTCCAGTTGGTCGGTCCCAGCTCCTGCCAACCTAGCAGTTCGAAAGCACGTCAAAGTGCAAGTAGATAAATAGGTACCACTTCTGGTTTGCCAGAAACGGCTTAGTCATGCTGGCCACATGGCCCGGAAGCTGTACGCCGGCTCCCTCGGCCAATAGAGCGAGTCGGCCACGACTGGACCTAATGGTCAGGGGTCCTTTTACCTTTTACTATATTTAAAATAAATATATATCTCACCATAGTTGGGAAGACTGGGACGAGGTGACCTATGCACTTGCCCAGGCTGCATACACATCATTTATTTAAAGCACCCCTCCAAGAATCCTGGCAGCTGTAGTTTGCTAAGGGCGCTGGGATTGCAGATCTGTGCAGGCGAACTACAGTTCCCAGGATTATTTTCGGGGGGTGTGTGTTTTAAATGTATGGTGTGCATGCTGCAGCTAACTCCAGGTGCTAACTCGTGATGGGCAGCTCCCAAGCCCCTGCTCTTGCATCGGGTGGCTCTTTACTTGGACTGAACTGCTGTCCAAAGAAAACTCTGCCCCTTTAGGGCACATGGCTGCTGGCTTTTTGCACTCCTGGGTAATGGCTCCTTTCACCCCATCCTTTGCAGCCACTCCTCTCCGCAGGAGGAAAACAACCCATCATTTACACAGGATACCTTTAAAGCACATGAATCCTGGGAACTGCAGTTTGCTTGCGGTGCTGGGAAATATAGCTCTGTGAGGTTTAAACTACAGTCCCCAGGATTCTTTGGGAGACATAAGGGTGGGTATGCAGCCGCAGGCCTGCAGAGGCATACCACCATCTTCCTGGGGTATTTTGAGATGTCTGCAGTTCTTTATCCATGCAACTTCTTCATGAACTTTGGGCATCACAGCGGAGGAAGAGCCAGCGATGCAAGGCACAGGAGGCAATATCTCCCACCATTTTAATTTTTGCTGTTAGGCAGCCACTAGGTGCTCTGATTTTGGCAGGAGCAACAGTGTTGCTGAGGGTGGGTGGGTGTGTTCAAGCTTTTCGCCTCTGCACCTTAGGAGCTGTGGCATCAAGGCTGCATACACAGTGTGTCTTTAAAGCACATTCTTCCCCTCAAAGAATTCTGGGCACTGTAGTTTAACCTACACAGAGTTACAGTTCCCAGCAACCCTTAACAAACGACAATGCTCACTAAATAGCCAACGTTGTCTAAACTCTCTGCAAACAAATCAGGGTGAATGCTCAATGAATAGGGAGTCTGGAAAAGCGCTCCTAATGCAGACTTGCCACGATTTGTGTCTCTCAGCTGCAGCATTGCCAGCTCCCTGCACCCCTTCCAGTTAATCTATGTGGGAGACGAGCGCAGAGAGCAACAGGAAGGCTCTCCACCAACCCTTGAAAAGGCTCTCTGGCAGCACAGCCATCGGGGATGCTGGAGGATCAATACTTGAATCAGCAGAAGTGGCTTGTTGGGATGAGGGAGCGAGGAGGAGGTGAGGACCCCTCTAAGGTTAAGCCTGCCCCTCTTGCGATCTTTGAAAGATCGCCAAATATTACCCACACCACTTCCATCCATCTGCACGGGCAGGCCTGCAGGGTCTGAGTGGAGAAGTTCGTACAAAATGCAATTAATCTGTAGAATTCATTGGCACACGCTGAATGTCACTGGCATTAATTTGCTTTAAAAGCAATAAGGTCAATGCATGGTGGCTCTTATACATGACAGCCATAATGGCAACCTTAGATTTCTGAGACAGTACTAGACTCTGGGGAATAACGGCAAGTCATGCCTTCTGTGCTTGGCTATCTCCACTGCTTTCCCATTTTAAATTGCTGATCTAGAGATGGGACATAGATTGGTCTGTCCTAGCTTGGCAATTCTTTTGTTCTTGGACCAGTCCGAGTGGATACCCCATTTTGGCCTTTGAGAGCAGAATTTGGGTTGTGGGGCTAAGGAATATGCCTGAGAAGTGATCCATAGCTAGTTTAGATAGGTGCTGTCTTATCACATAATGCAACTTAATAATACGAAGAAGCAGCACACCTCCTGGCATCACCCAGACTTAAACTGTCTCTGGTAGCAGGGAAGAGTGTTGCATGATGTTTTGGAGAGCAACTGCCATGATTTACCAAGAGTAGATAATGGGTGGTCAACCTACAGCAGGGGTGGGGAATCTTTTTTTGCCTGGGGGCCAGATGTTTATCTCCATCACACAGGTCAACTTTGACAGGTGGGTGGGACCTTGCAACTGCAGCTTATAATGACATCAGGGGATTGGCAGTGTGGTGGTCCTCTGCAAGCCTGTCAAAGTTGGACCACGGGGAGTGTGCTTGATGGTGACCAAGCAAGACACACCTCCCCATGCATCAGCCAATGTGCGAAGAGTCTGATCGTGGTTTCTGGTTTGCATGTGCAAGGGAATTTCCCATGGGGAATTCTCTCACTGTCCTAAATCAAGCTGGATTGAACTCAGTTGCTGCACAGGGAGTCCAATTCTACTCTCTGTATGGATTTGGTGCACAAGCAGCCATTCCAGGCACTTCTCTACCTGCCCCACACTTAATGTCACAGATGATGTCAGGTGTGGGGCAGGTGGGCATGGCTTTTGGGAAACGGACTGGCCGGATGGGGATGCCTGGCAGACCAAATATGGCCGTGGACTGGAGATTCCCCAATGGCTTACTTACAGGATGGGAGGGGGGAAGGGAGGGGAATCCTTCAGGATTTATTTCATTTTTAAAAAATCGCTTCCCATGAAAAATCCCAAAGCAATCAGCAACAAAAACAATAAAAACAAATATAAAAATTTCCAAAAAGGGTCAACCACGGTGGAAGCAGGATGTTGGACAAGATGGTCCACTGGCTTGATCCAGGAGGGTCTTTCTTAAGTTCTTACAAGGTTCACTTCAACTTTGCAATCCAAAACAATGCTGTAGGCCAGGTGTGTGAAAATGCTGACCCTCCAGACGCTGCTGGTTGGAGCTCTCAGGAAGGAGAGTTGAAGGATTGCATGTGTGCCATGAGCCAATGTGGCGCAGTGGTGAGAGTGTCATACTAGGTAAGTACTTCACTGCCTCTCAGCCAAACCTATCGCACAGGGTTTTTGTGGGGATTAAACGAGGAGGAGAACCACAAACAGCACCTCAAGCTCCTTGGAGAAAAAGGTGGGATATAAATGCACATCCATCAATGTGCATATACTGTATATGCAGACGCACACACTCTGCAGAGCAATCTGCGTCTGAAAGGGAGATAACCTTCCTTGGCAAAAATGGTGCAAATCGTAGATAGTGGTTTATATGGATTGTATTAAACGGAAGGGGAAACCATGTGGACTCCCCCGCCCCCCTGGCTTGCAGAGCTGCTGGGGAGGGTTTTGTTGTTGTTGTTGCAGCCCCGGGCTAGATTCCCATCCCATTGCGACGCCCACCCTTTTTCGTTTCAAAAAGTCACATCGATCCAGTTTGTGTGAGCTTCCCTCCCGGCCCCCCCTCCCCCCTGCCCATCCACCCCATAGTATGTTCTCCTGTCACGTTCTCCCACCTTGGCTCTCTCTGCCTGCCCTCCTTTGAACTCTTCTCTCTCTGCCTCCTCTGAAAAGCTCGGCGCCGAAGCTGAGCACGGAATCCCAGGCGTGCCCTGGGCGATGCAGAGAGAAAAGGCACTCCAAAGGCAGCTTCTGGTCTGCAAGCAGCTCGCTCGACACATCCCCAATTAGAATGCCTCCTGCTCCCTTTGCAGCGGAGGCATCACACTGTGAACTCATCTCCCCCTTGCCTCCCACCATTACCTCGAAATCGCTCTCCTCCTGACCGCCTTCTAATTAATACTCCCCATCTCCAGATCTGCCTGGCATTGATGTATCCCTTCCTGGGCACATTTCGCCTTGCGCTGCGATGCTTTCAAGTTCTGTGGAAAAAGTGGCGTGCAAAGGGCTTGGAGGCACACCTATGTGCGCACACACACTCCCAGTGCGCATCAGGAATCCATGTGCATCACAGCAGCAGGTGGCTCTTGGCTTGGCTTAGCTTTTGTTTTCCTGTTCCTAGGAAGCAACCTAGCCTTTGCTTTGTTGTCATCGTCAGTGTGGATGCAGAAAGGTGGCGTCACAGCAGCATTTAAACCCTCCTGGGTAGAGCATGAGACTCTTTAATCTCAGGGTTGTGGGTTCGAGCAACATGTTGGGCAAAAGAGTCTATGATTCTATGACACACCAGGTCCTGGTCTGCTGAAGGGAGTCAGACTGCAGTGCTGGGGAGGCCTGTGTGAATATGCTGCCTGCAGAGCCCAGCCAGCAAAGTGGCTAATAGTGTGAGCTCAGTGTTAGAAACTGAGATATGAAAGCTAGGAGCTAAACGGCACCTTAAGCCTAGGTTATAGGCACAACAACGGAATGTCTAGGCATGCTTTTTAATATATATAACAAGAATACAAAGCTGAAAATTAATGAACTGCAGCTAAAATATTATGTTCATTTTTCACATGGTCTGGCTCTCCAGCTGTTTTCGGACAAAAATTCCCATCATCCCTGACCACTGGTCCTGTTAGCTAGGGATGGTGGGAGTTGTAGTCCCAAAACAGCTGGAGGGCCAAGTTTGGCCATGCCTGGTAGTCCTTCCCCTGCCCACCCCCCTAATATTCTTAGGAGGGTCTCTTCTCCAGTCTTCAGAGAGTAGTTGGAAATGGGGAGGCAGAAAAAGGTCCTCCTTAAACAAGCACAAAATATCAGTGAGACCAGCAGAGCCTGCCGCTTCCATTGTTGTCACTGTTTGGGAATCTTCATTTGAGCCCTCAAAGATTGTTGCAGAAGCGCTCTGCTCAGGCGAAGCTTCCTGGGCACTCACAGGAAGCAAGCAAGCCTGCTGGCAGCTGAGGAAAAGATTGTGAGTGAGAAAGAGAGAAGGGATGTGCCAACATAGAAGAATGGATTTTCTGTGTGCAACTCTTGGCTATTGAGGAGGAACAATAGTCAGTTGGCGGTTTGAAGGATCCACCAGGACTGGACTGTGCACAACAGCCTGAAGGGAGCTGGGAGCCAAGAGCTGTGGGACAATCCGCTAGTCAGGACTGAAGCATTGCTTTAAATGTCCATTGGCTGTGCTTTAAAGGTATGGTGTGGATCTGTCTGCTGTTGGACTACAGCTCCCATCAGCCCCTGCCAATTATCATGGAGGATGGAAGTTTTGATTCAGCTGCATTGCGAGGGCATCAGATTGGCTACCGCCAGGATACAGGAACACACTGAGAAGGTTCAATCAGAACAGGAAACACTCTTATGCCACTTCCTGTCTGGAAGGATCCAATTGCCAGCCTGGGTGAGGGGAGTCCATCTTGGGCCTGAAGATGCTTTACTGCCTAGGTTTGGGGAAGCCAACATGGTGCCCTACAGATATCACCATCTTGCAATTCTCATCATCCCTGACCATCAGCCATGCTGGCTGAAACGGATGGGAATTGTAGTTCGGTGACATCTGGAAAGCACCGCAGTGGCTACATCCAGCCTAGATGGATGCTGCAACTTGCAGTTCAGTGGCTCACCACACCAGGCAACCACACATGAACCCAAAGGAATCTAGTTCAAGCCCTCACAGTACCTGAAATGCAGTGGATTCTGGTCCATTTTGGTGCTTGAACCCACAACCTTGAAGGGGCGTACAAAGGGAGGCGGGGGTTGCATACCCCGGGTGCCCCCCGGGAGGTGACAAGATGGTCTGCTACCTACACCCCAACTGTAGAGCGGCCAAGAGCGCACACAGCGTCCATATGGGTACTGGCACTGCGCATGCGCAGCCCGTATGGACATTGGAGAAGCTTCCTCCGCCACTGCAACCTTGAGATTAAAAGTCTCATGCTCTACTGAATGAGCTATCCCAGCTGAATTAGAATGTGTTGACGCTGCCTGACATTGGGTTGGGCTCTACCCTCTGTTTGGGCTCCCAGAATTTCACCCTGACAGTATTGCTGAACACCAGTTAGCAAACCAACTTGATATACACGCTTTGTGGGAGGAATGGAATAAAAAATTAGAGATCTCAATTTCGACCTCAGAGTGGGAAACTGTTTTAAGTGCTATAACAAGGGCATCTCTGGACCTTAAACTGAGGCTCATACAACAAAAAATAATATTTAAAATATACTGGACCCCATTAAGTTTGTTTTAAAAAGGGCTATCTAAGGTATCTAACTATTGGAGATGCAAAAGGGACAATGCTTCTTTAAAACATATGATTTTCATTGTCCTGTATTGAAAGATTTTAGGCAGACTGAAACTATCAACAGAACTGTACAGAACAATCTTACATTTACAGTGCAAAATATCCTTTTGAATTATATACCGAGTACATGGAACCTTACAAAAGGACAACATGAGTGGACTCTCTGCGCCTTTACCACAGCAAAAAGACTGATATTGAAGAATTGGAAAAATAAAAATGTGGCTCCCTTGGATTGAAGACCTATACAAACTCGCAACATATGAACAAATTGCATATAAATACAGAGTTGCCATGGGCAAATTCAATGATATTTGGAATCCACTCTTACAAATCCTGTAATAGGTTAAGATCTGGTGAATTACAATAACAACTTTGTAAAGTATAAAGTTTTGGGTTTTCTTCCTCCTCCCCCCCGTTTACTTTGCCTTCTACGCGGGTGCTGTTTCTCTTTTTCTTCCTCTCTCTTTTATTTACATCTCACCTTGTTTAGTGCACATATAATTATGTATTTTTCAATAAAGGTGTCTTTTAAAAAAAGTATTGTTGAACACCAGCCACTACTGCTGAAATGGGAACTACGAGACAAGTTTTGTTTGGAGCGCATGCATGCGTGCAGAAGCACACTCACAAGGAGGACCGGAGTGCAGTTTGAGATCTTGGGAAGCCAGAGAGATACTGCCATGAATCCCGTCCTGCCTGTATGCTTGTTTCTGCACCTCTCTGAACGGAACTTGTTCAGTCTTAGGTAGATGGGTGCACGGGTGCCCCCCGCCGCATAAACACCCTCTGTGTGGAACTGCCACATCAGCAGTGATTGCAATGTTTGAGCCTCAGAGCGAGGCAGGGCAAAAACCAGCAGGGACATTTCAGGTGGAGAGACCAGATATATTCATGAGAATTAGAGCACAGCATCTTTCCTGTCTTACGCTTCTTCCCCCTAGAGATCCCTCCCAAAGCATAAACAGAGAGACATACACACTTCAGGAGAGGGGGAAAAGAGCAAGGGCTGCCCCTGGGGAGCAGAGGATGCTGGGATAGAAACAGAACAGCAGCCATATTCCCTGCAGTGTCCTTCTGGAAAGCTGATAAGTGCCTTTTGATTTCACAGTCACACCGCCCCAGTCACCGGGCTGGTGATTAACATAAAATCAATCCCCTGCTCCCCGCCCCCTCCACCCACCCTCCTTAAGCAGCCAAGCAGCCTCTCACGGAGGGATAGGAAGCAATGAGCCTGTGCCACCCGATTAAAGAAAGCTTCCCCTTTAATCACCTCCTGCCACAGTCAGGGCTTTCTGAGTGGGCTAAAAGCAGGTCGTGTGCCAGGGGGTGTCAGCAGCAGGTCAGGGAGTTAACGCTTCAGCTGTCAGGGAAAGAGGAGTGCAAAAGGCCTGAGAGCAGGGAGAGGGGTGGGGAAGGAAGCCAAGAGAAAACAGGGCAGATGGAAGCTGCAGGAGCAGTGCAGGAAGCTGCCACAGCCAAGGTGAATACCTTTCTCTCCGGTCACAGGGGAGACTGCACTCAGCCATGCACCCATTGTGTGCACACAGACTGTGCATATACAGTAGTTCAGAGCAACACGGCATGCACTAAATGTTTAAGTCACAGAACAGGGAAGGAGAAACCTTGTTCAGCCCAAGGGCCACATTTGCTCCTGGGCAACCTTCCCAGGGCCACATGCCAGGAGTGGTGAGCAGTGGCAAAAGTGGGCAGCAAATGTAAGCTTCACCTCTGTACATTAGGCTAGTTTTGGCACACATGTCCCCCACCCCCTTCCTCTATCCACACCATCAAAGTTTCATGACGCATTCCAGCCAAGCAAGCATCTCATTACCTTTTCGCATTTGCTAACTGCGGGTCGACAAACCATCACTTCACAGTGGAAAATTTGGGGTGATCCCAACTGACCAGCATGGCACACAACGATTGGGACTTTAGCAGCAGCAGCAGAGAAAAGGACACATAAAATCCAAGTTGTGCATGGAAAAGAGAAACCGCAATGATTTTCAGCCACCTGGCAGAACTTTATTGCACCTGCATCCAGCGAAGATTTAGAATAACACAAAACCAACAACGGCAGTTATGGATATTTGGCAGCTTTAACGTACGTAACACAAACCCTGGAACTTGATATTCTTTGAGGTCATGATGTGCCCTGTGTATTGGACTGATCCGGTTGTTGTAGGCCCCTGTACCCTTTTTCCTGTTTTATATTGTATTGGATAAATAAACTGCTGCAAAAAAACAGGCTATACTGTCACTTCCCTATCACACAACCTAATTACATTCAGGGCTTTGTCTGTTCAATATGAAGAGCAGTGGTGAAAGTGGGCAGGTAGCGGCAGGTATAGAGAGTACCAGCAAGCCAGTGCTGTTACAGGAAACGTTTCACTCTCGTTCATCACGGGGCACCAGCAATCCATCACTGAGAAATCCGGAAAAACACAACATCCACCATTGCTATGGGCTGGCCACTGCCTTCCAAGCTCAGATACTTAGCAGGGGGAGCTTGCCCTGGCATGGAGGGAAGCAGGGTAGGGTGAGGGGAACCTACCCACTCAGTTCCAACGAGTTAAGGTAAAGGTAAAGGTACCCCTGCCCATACGGGCCAGTCTTGACAGACTCTAGGGTTGTGCGCCCATCTCACTCAAGAGGCCGGGGGCCAGCGCTGTCCGGAGACACTTCCGGGTCACGTGGCCAGCGTGACATCGCTGCTCTGGCGAGCCAGAGCCGCACACGGAAACACCGTTTACCTTCCCGCTAGTAAGCGGTCCCTATTTATCTACTTGCACCCGGGGGTGCTTTCGAACTGCTAGGTTGGCAGGCGCTGGGACCGAGCAGCGGGAGCGCACCCCGCCATGGGGATTCGAACCGCCGACCTTTCGATCGGCAAGCCCTAGGCGCTGAGGCTTTTACCCACAGCGCCACCCGTGTCCCTTTCCAACGAGTTAGCCTCCTGTTAAACAGACAGGAAGACAAATGCCACAAGCTGCTGAATAACCTGCACAAGTGACAACCCCATTGCCAGGCAGGCTCCAAATCCATCCTTTCATTAGAGGATTTGTGGGGTTGCTCTGGATATTCTCTTTGGCCCCCCCTGAGAGCCTGTCTGCAAGATGGGATTCTGCAGGAAGAGAGGCTGCTAAAGCAGCCAGACCAGGCTTTTTCTTGCTAAGTTTATTGAAGAACCCTTTGCATGACTAAAAATTGTGGGTTACTGGCTGCCACAAAAACTACTAGGTAGAGCTGCTTCCAGAAAGGGGCAGGATTCTCCCTAACCCAGCCCAGCCCCCTGGCTCAAGGTGAGCATGACTTACACCTGGGGAACCTTGGGCCCTCTAGATGTTGCAGAGCCACAACTCCCATCACCCCTGGCCATCGGCCATGCCTGCTAGGGCTGATGGGAGTTGTAGTTTCACAACACCCAGAGAGCCAAAGGCTCCTCAACCCTCTTGTAAGAGAACAATGGATCTGAGCCAGTGTTGTCTGGAGCTGAGGAGACACAGAGGCCAGACTTGCATTCTGAGGTGAATTCACAGCTATGTGGTTTTTCTTCGGGGGGGTGGGGCAGTGTGGTGCTAGAAACCTAATGGGGGAGAAAGGGCTGTTGGCGTGTTAACGCTGGGAGCCAAACCAGGCACCCCTGAGGTCTCTCACTGCTTGGAGATTGCAGAGAGCACCGTTTGGACACTGCCCAGGCCTTTCTCAGGATGCCTGTGAGGCGTTGGATGCCAAGCAAAGTCTTCTCCCTGCCTCCCTCCGGCTGCTTTCCCTTTGCTTCAGAGGAGCCCTGTTTGCCAGGGCTGCTGGGTAGTAACAGCTTCTCTCTGAAGCAAACCTCCCTTCAGCAGCCGCAGAAAGCAGGGCAGCTGTTCTGCTAACTCCCCTTCCCTCTTTTTTTCTTTTCTTTTTTGGCACAGCCAGGCCTCTTCCCTGTGCTCATTCCTCAGCGCGGCAAGAAACCGCCAGCTGCAATTAAGCACGCGAGATGCTTCAAAAGGCGGCCCTGAGCCGCAACTGGATTGGCACCCATCCACTCCCTCCCCTCTCCCATGAGGCAGAGCGGGAGCAAAGGCGTCCTTCAGACTCTCTTGCTTTGTTTCTCTGGGGACAGCCTTCCAGAAGATGACGGCAGGCAGCCGGGCAGGGGTTTGGGTGTGGCTGAGGGGAAAGTGTGCCAAGGGGAAAGACGGGCTCGCCGTCTGACAGGAGCGCAGAGGAGAGGAAGAGTTTAGCAGGGCTTCCATTGGCAAGCAGGCAGGTCTGGTGGCTTCTGCTCTCTGTGGGCAGCGGAGGCTGGTTCCTTAGGGCATGTGGGGCACTGCCCCACCACCTTCAGTATGACTCTCAGCCAGCCCCCACCTGTCTTCTTGCCCACAGCCTGTCAGCTCCCTTCTTCCCAGTCTCAGTGTTGAGGTGGACGGGGACCAAGCTAGGATCAGTCGACTCTGCTTGTTATGGGCTCTGGCACCGCCTGCTAGGCCACATTCGCTCTATGATACCACTCGAAACACTCATGGCTTCTCCCAAAGGATTCTGGGAGTTGTACTTTGTTAAAGGTTCTTGCAGTTGTTAAGAGATGCCCCCCTTCTCCTCCCAGACCTACAATTCCCAGAGTCCCCTGGGAAGAGGGTTTGACTGTGAAACCACTCTGCAAATTGTAGCTCTGTGAGGGGAAGAAGGGGGCGGGGGAAGAATCTCTCAGCATCTTTAGCAAATGACAGTTCCCTGAATACTTTGGGGGAAGTAACAACTGTTTCAAGTGGCATCACAGTGCTTTAAATGCGGGGTGTGAAAATCACCCGACTGCCTTCCTCCCTATCAGTTTCAAGGGGCACCACACACCCCTGCCTGTGGGCATCCTAGCTGCACAAAAAGGACTGCTGGGAGCACGGGACAAGTTTGCTAGACTGCCATAGTGCCGATAATGCCAAGGTTGCAGGTTTGAACCCCGTAAGGGTGAGCTGAAGATTCCTGCACATTCCTGCACTGCAGCGGGTTGGACTAGATGATGCTCAGGGTCCCTTCCAACTCTACAGTTCTATGAAAAATACGATCCCCCACAAGCTCTAGCCATGTTCGCTACAGCAACCCCCATTGATTATGTCCAAGGCCATGCAGTCCTCCACTGAAAAAAGCCTCCCTGCCTCTGCTCAGCCGTATTCCCTCAGCTGGTATATATAGACTCAAATTCCACCCGCTGCTATGCCAGAGGCACTTGCAGATTTCGTTTCAGGCAAGGGTTCCCTCTAGTCCTACATGGAGATGCCAGAGATTGAACTAGAGACCTTCTGCATGCCAACCATGTGCTCCCCCACTGAGCTGCGACATCATAAAACGAAAGGGGATGTTTATGCGACTTTTTGTCACAAACATTGCTGGCCCAGGCACTCTGCATTGCTTGACAATCAATAAAAGCAACCCTCCACCCTCAAAGGGGCGATGCACCACCTAACAGTTCAGGCATCAACAGGTAGACCAGTGACCACCGAGCATGCAGGCGCGCAGATACAGCCAGGAAGGCTACATGATCGGCCGTTTCGCTGCTGTTGTCAAGGCAATGGCTGAGCTTGTACAGGCTGAAGAAAGCGAAGACATTTGCCAGTTGTCCTTCATCTCTGGCTCGCAGCAGCACCGGGGCCCATTTTAGTCCTGTGCAAAGCAGCCGTCTTGTTGCCAAGCCTACAACTCTGCAGGCGGATGGCACTTGCCGCAGCAGCAGTTGGGTGGGACTTAACATTCCTCAATGCTGTTTTGGCTGCTGCTGCTGCTGCTGCTCAGGAAGAGCACAGAGAACAAAGGAAGGAAGGCAAGGCAAGGACAGACAGGGCATGGAGTGGTTTCATTGCTCCAGGTTAGGGCGAAGGCGGGAAGTCCTGTGCCTCTGCTCTCCTGCACGTGCACACACACAAAGCCATTAAGCACTGGCCAGGTGCAAAGGAGGACAAGGTGCAGGCTTCGACTCTGACGGATCTACTTTGCTGTTTTTATTAGAGCCTGGAGAGCCATCAAGAGGAGCCAGGTGCAAAAGACATGCACTTAGCATTAAAGAATTCAGAGCCCAAGAGTGAAGTGAGTTCACAGTCCTTTCACACAGAAAATCCACTCCTGGTCACACACTGAAGCTTCCTTTATTTCCATGGCATAATTTAGGCTGTGGAGCCAAGTCGTCGTCATAGTTGGGAGTCAGAAATCCTTGCTCTTCTACCTCAAACCACCAAGAGATCTGTTGCTAGATCCCTTTCTGCCTTCTCCAAGCTCTTGGTGTAGAAGAGGGCTCATCAGCAGGTATCATGCTATTAAAAGTGCAAGAGCCCTGTCTTCTTTTCTTTTGTGCTTCTGGCCACTCTACAGGCCACACATACCTTTGATGCCCAGGTGCTGCTGAGGCCAATCAACAAGGTTGAGCTGTCACCATCATGTCTGGCTCATGAGCTTCACAGCCATTGACTTGGCTGGCTGCCACTGGAGACTCTGTGCCAGCTCCAGACCCAGAGAGGGCTCTTTGTACCTTTAGGTGGTGTGTGACGAGAATATTCCACCAGGAAATATGGCTTCTTCTGTTCTGGGAACATAGGAAACTGCATTGTCCTGATTCAGACCATTGTCCCATGTAGCTCAGCACTGTCCACACCGAGTGGCCATGGCTCCCTGGGGTTTTGGACTGGAGACATTCCCAACTCAGCATGGAGATACCAGAAATGGAATCTGGGACCTTCCATATGCAAGGCAGTTGCTCTGCAACTCAGCTATGGCCCTTTTCCTGCAGTTCTATCATTGCAGCACTGAAGGGAAAAGCCATCACTGATGAAATAAGCCTATGCAATTTTTAAGAGATGTAGGAAGTGGACTCAGAATCTGGATTTAGCAACCAAAGCTTGAACAGATGGTTTGACACAGCAAAGCAATTCCTACGTGACTCCTCCCACCCCATTCGCTATCACACTATAAAAGAAGAAACCTCTGTTCAAGCAGGTGAGAGCCAATATGAGGTGTAGGGGTTATGTTGGACTAGGCCTTGGGAGTCCTGGGTTCAAATCCCCACTGGGCTATGACCCAGTGCCAGCCACTACTTCTTGGCCAAACCTACCTCACAGCATTGCTGTGATGATAAAATGGTACGTTTGTGTGTGTGAAAGTGACCTGGGTGCACCAGCCTGAGCTGCAGGTAGGAAAGGTGGGATGAACATGACATCCATTACAACCAATCAAAAGCTTCCAGTCAACGGCTGCCAGGCTCACTAGTGAGCATAGGAAGGTGTCAGACCATTGGTCCATTTATCTCAGTATTGCCTACACTGACTGGTAGCAGCTTTCCAGGGTTTCAGGCCAGGGATATTCCCAGCCCTACCTGGAGATGCTGCTAGGGATTGATCCTGGGACCTCCTGCATGCAAAGCAGATGCTCCTCAACCAATGAACTCACCCCTGTTGGTTGAAATGGCAGCCCAAGAACTAGCAGGATCAGCACAAACCGTGTGCAGTCCAAAACTTGGCATTCATCCACAAGATTTGTGCCACTGAATATCTCCTTTTCTTTGATAAACAAACACACACACAGCGCCTGACTCACTTTGTGCAGTGAATCAGATGGGGATGGGGACATTCAGAGGCAGGAGGAGAACCCAGCTTCTGTACTCTGCAGAAAACACTGTTGCAAATTGAGTTTGTCACACAGGGGGTGAGAAAAACAGCAGAAAAAGCCTCTGCTAAAGCAGAGCTATACCTGCTGAAATCTCACCTTCTGGCCAAAAAACTGCAGGAGTCCCATTCTCAGGGCTAGCTCTTCAAGAAAACAAGCCTCCCTTTTGCCCTCCCTGCAAGAGCAAAAAGAGAGACCCCTGCCTAGATTCTGCAGGGCAGCCCCTGGAACTGCTCTTGTGAACATCCAGGTCTTTTTTACCTGTGATGCTGATGCAGAGGAGATCTCTGTGGAGGTGAGTCAGTGGGATTCCGCCTCAGGGCAGCATAAGGCAGGAATGGGGCACCTCTGGCCCATGGGTCAGTCTTGGCCCACCTGGTGGTCCAGGTTGGACCCCGATGTCATTTTCCCAAAACGACACCTGCCAGTCAGCAGATACCACCTGTGATGTCCTCTGATGGGCATGCAGGTGGGGTTAAATCCTGCATTGGCTGCACTTATCTGTTCCCTGCAAACCAGGGTCAAATCAGTTCAGCCATCCCCTGGGGCTGATGGGAGCTGAAGTCCAAAATATCTGGAGGGCATCAAGCTGGAGAAGGTTGAACTAGACCAGGTGTGGCCAAATCCCAAGAGACTGTGATCTACTCATAGAGTTAAAAACTGGCAGTGATCTACCCCCTTTTGGGGGGTTCGGGTCAAAGTTGTTGAGTTTTTTTCAGGGAGGAGGTAAAATGTTGAGCTTTATTTAGGGGAGCTACAGTTGTTCAGCTTCTTTGGGGGAGTCAGTAATCTACCAGTGATCTACTGTAGACGTTCAGTGATCTACCGGTAGATCATGATCTACCTGTTGGACATTCCTGAACTAGACAAAATGTTAAATGTGTGATCTGCATTTCTGTATTGCTTTCAATCAATCCATCATTTTATTTGTATGCGGCCTTTACAAAGTCTAAACCAAGCTGAAAGCGGCTTACAACATGTAAAAGAAATACATAACTACAAACATAGCAAAGGTAATCATAAACAAAACATTTAAAAAATAAACAACCAATTTGAACAATTTCTGCATGAATCATAAGACCCAAAACAAAGATACCAAAAATTAACAGCATTCCCCGAACCCCCTAAACAATACCCCAGCCCAAGATTTTGAGAAAGGACCTGCGGATGGGGGATCCAGATTGTAACAGCTGAGCAAGGGGGAGAAGGTTTTAACCCGCCCCGTGTTATTTTCCCAGTGAACACAGTCACCCCCAGCTGCTATTTGTGTCCATGACAACAGGAGCTTCCCTTGCAATGCAAATAGCATCTTCAGAGGACCAATTTCCAGCAGGACTGCAGGAGGGTAGGAAAGGGTTTGCTGAGATCCCAGGAATTATCAGCTGCCACCAGCTCCCACCTCCCCACAAGGGCTGCAGAATTTAAGGTGCATGTTCAATGCAAAGAAGCATTTGCTGTCATGCCTGCTTTGTCCCTATGGGAACACTGAAATATGTCATATATTTAACCAGACCACCCATTTATCGAGCTCAATATTTTCTGCCCGGACTGGCAGCAGCTTTCCAGAATTTCATATAAGGGATATCCAGTCCAACATGGATCAAATCTGAGACCTTCTGCAGGCAAAGCAGGTGCTCTATCCCTGCTCTACCCCAACTGAGCTTCTCAGACTAGCGTTCCAGGATGGGGGATTTGTGGCCTTCCTGTTCTTATTGGACTGTAACAATGATCAGAGATGAAAGACAACTGTTATGTACTGAAGTTCTCACCCCGGGCCAGCAGGGGGATACTGTAGATAGTTTTCACTCAGGTCCACATATGCAAATAAGGAATTGAAAGTGATGTTCAGTGATTGGATAGTTACAGAAAGTTGTTACTGTTGCGTTGTAGTGGAGCTCTATATAAGCAGGCTGGCTGAACCCTTCAGTTCTGGGTCTGTGAATAAACAAGAGCTGTTTGAAGAATCGCTGTGTCGTCTGATATGTTCACCCACAACTTAACAACAACAACAACATTTGAAGAGTTTCTCCAGCAACTTATGTTGCTCCTGTTCCAGGAGTTTGCACTGGGAGTTGTCTAATCCATCCTTATTACCTGTAGCGAGGACACTGGATGTATAGGATGTCTGGTATCTGTCTGGTATCTGTTGCTGGACCATGGCACAGGTCAGTCTCCTCCTCACAACCTTAACTGGTACAATAGGACTCTTGCTGTAAACGCAGGAGTAGAGAAAAGGGCACTGATTTAAAAATGAATGCTAATATTTCAAAAATTGAAATCCAATTTTTATTTCAACAGGATTTTTATGTCAATTTTTAAAAGATAGGTCAAGTGCCTCAAAGTAAAAAAAAATGATATCAGAATGACATACAAAGCAACATATCAGAGTTTACAGTCACAGTCTCTTAAAGCTGAATCCAAGATTCTCTATGAAACACTTTTGAGTGTAAGCCTGTTTTTTAAATGTAGAATAATGAACCGGGCAAAAGAAGAAGTGCGACTTTTGAAATGAAGCATAAATATGACAAATGGTCCTCATGAATCATATTTATTATTTTCCAACACATAAAGTTTTAATTGTTGTAGCAAACAATTAGTATGCATGCATGTTCTGAACGTGTGTGAACTGAAAAATTGATTTAAATCAATGCTCTTAAAAGGCCCTTTTTATTGATGATGTAAACCATGATTTCAGTCAATCCACCTGTCCTGAAGAGATGTTGGGTGTTTCCTTCCGCTTCCTTTCTGCAATTTTGATGTGTTTGCTTAGGGCTGGGAAAGGTAAGGACCAATGATGAGTTTGAAGGGCTGATTTTGACCTTAAAATCCCTATCCAGCTTGGGACCACAGTACCTCAAGGGTCTTCTTTCCTCATATGAACCAGCCCAGACCCTGCAGTCTTCATGAGAGGCCCTTCTCTGCGTGCCCACTTGCCCACTTGCAGGAGGTGTGGAGGGCCTTTTCAGTGGTGGCCCGCCATCTATGGAATGCTCTCAACAGAGAGATGCTCCTGGTACCATCCTTGTCCTTCTTTAGGTTCCTGGGAACGGCCTTTTGTTCAGTGGGCCTTTGGCAATTAAGTTGCCTCCTACAATGGTGCTCATCTTTTAGTAGCATGTGTTGGATTTGTCCTTATTTAAATGTTACTGAATGAGCATTTTATGTATTTTGTATTGATCATTGTTTTAAAACTTCCTGCCTTTTACTTTTATTTGTGATGCTTTCTTGTAAAGAATAGTGATAATGATGAAACAATTATTATTTCTGTTTTCAAATCTTAAAGTTCATTAGGCACTGTCAGGGAACTGCCATCAGAGCCAGAGGCGGAGGGAAGGCTCCGGAGGGATGCCGGAGAGGGTCCCAGTAGGGAGAGAGGCAGCCCATCTGCTGGGGAAGGAAATCAGCGTAACACCAGTGGAGAAGGGGGGCAGATGGGGGAATCGGAGAGGAGGCTCCAGGACTCCTCGCCGGAGACCAGCGGAGAGAGTACGGGTACTCCGCTGCCCACACCCTCCCTGCGCAGAAGACTTCCGTGCAGGGAGAGTAGGAGGAGACTTGGCGTCAAAGAACTTCTTCGCTGGAAGAAGTTCAAGAAACGCCCACTGACGGATTCTGCCAGTGACTGAGACAGCCACAAAATGAGAGGCTGTCCAGACAGAAAGGGTTCAACCAGGTAACCTAGCCAGGAGTGGCGGCAACTTACGCACGAGCAACCCCTAGAACCATTACAGGCACATTTGCACATTTGCATTTTTTTTGTAACGTGCTCATGAAAATTCACCAGTGTTTCAGCGCACAGTTCTACTAATAAATAGATTTCTGTTCGCAGTTTCCCCTCAGATTCAAAGTTTTAGGCATGCATGCCTGTATGTTACTTTCATGAATATTTGCATTGTTAGGCATACGTTTCCCTAATAAACTCATTTTCCCACATATTTTGGTTGTAGATCTGCATGACAATATTCAGACAAGTGTAAACTTCAAAGGATAGCTGTGTTTTGCTTTGCCTAGTGTTTTAGGAAGTCCTTCTGACTGAAAGGAGGTGAGCCCAAAGCAATGGCACACAGAAGATACAGGCCACCTCCATCTGAGGATGAGTCATCTTGCCTGCATCAGGAGTGACCAGATCATTCAATTTTACCTGGTTTGAGAAATGTGGTGGGATTTCCCACCCCACTTGGAAGCAAGCAGCCTCAGACCAGCCAAGCACACAGAGTTGCAGCAGGGCAGCCTCCTCTGGTGATAGGTGTTTGAGGTGTGCAGGAGTCGCCATTCGTTCATTCATTTCTTCCTTATGACCCATGGACGTTTGTCTTGCATGTAAAAGTGTCCCAGCCCTCTGGCTCTGGAGAAGTGGCTTGCAAATCTTCCCACAAATTCATTGCAGTTTAAGTGTGTGGACTACAGTGGTGCCTTGGGTTATAGATGCTTCAGGTTACAGACGCTTCAGGTTACAGACTCTGCTAACCCAGAAATAGTACCTCAGGTTAAGAACTTTGCTTCAGGATGAGAACAGAAATTGCGTGGCGGCGGCGTGGCGGTGGTGGGAGGCCCCATTAGCTAAAGTGGTGCTTCAGGTTAAGAACAGTTTCTTAAGAACGGACCTCCAGAACGAATTAAGTTCTTAACCAGAGGTACCACTGTACTCAGTCTCTGCCACAGTATCAGCCAAGTACACCAACCATCTTGCATTGCACCAGTACGGCTGAAAAGGCAAAAAACCCACCCGGCGACCTTGTTTACTTCCCTTCTATGTACGCCTTTCCCTCCCTAGGCTTTCTTCCAAGTGGAGGAACCCACCTCTCTCTCCTCCCTGACCCTCCTGGCCCCTTGACCCTCCCACGCTTGTTGCACAGCCAGCTGTCTGTGCTGGCTGGGTCAGCATGAAAAATAACTCCTGGCAGCCTTGGCTGGGGCGGGGGGGGGGGGGGAGAAGCTGCACCAAATGGCCTCCGCAGATGGCCTTGAGCAGGATTGCGAGTGTGCTGGCTGCCGGGGAGGCAGGCAGAGCTTTGCAGCCTCATCCTGGCAGAGTGATCTTGCTTTGCAGCCTGATCCAGCTTTGCGATCCGGTCCTGCGACTCGCAGCCGGGGCGATCTTGCTTTGCTGCCTGATCCTGCCACTGGCTGACAGTGATCGAGCGGGATTGCTAGCTAGCAACCTGGCAGCCACGACTGCAGCAGCAGCAGCGGGAAGTAGGCAAAGCTTTGCAGCTGGCAGGGCGATCTTGCTTTGTGGCTTGATCCTGCGACTTGCTGACAGTGGCCGAGGAGGATTGCTAGTACGCTGGCAGCTGCAGTAGAGAGGGAGACAGGCAGATTTGCAGCCTGATCCTGCGACTCACTGGCAGCGCCGTCCTGCTTTGTGTTTTGCGACTCGCTGGCAGTGTGAACTTGGCTGATGCCAGTCTCAGAAAACTGGGGTGTGTGTATGTGTGTGTGTGAGCAAGCGAGCGAGAGCTGTGTCATGAGCACCAGCTGGACAGGGAAAGGGCAGGTGCTGGCAAGGCCTCTCGCTTAGCTGCACTTCTCTCACTGCAATGAATGTTGACATCCGGGGTGCCAAGCTTCCTGCAAGCTGTTCTCTCTGCCACTGTCCTTGAGCAAGGGGAATCTCTGGCTGCTCTGGAGGTGGGGGAGAGAAGGCCATTGGGAGCTCACATCGGCTGCCCTGAATAGGCTCAATCCAAGGCGCAGCCACCAGGCCAGGAAGTCCCCACCTCCCAGTGAAATTTTCTGTTCAAGGCAACCCTGGATGCTACTGAAGTCCAAAGAGTGACACCTGCTCTGGGACTGGGCCCAGCAACTCTCCACATGCACCTTCTGTACTTTGTAGTTGGGGGCAAACAGGAGCTGCTTTAGCGTTGCAGCCAAAGCCCCATCGTCCAGCACGCTGTCCCCACAGTGGCTAACCAGGTGCCCCACAGAAGCCTAGGACCTGTGAGCAACAGCACTCCAACCAGCTACAATTCCTTTTGTGTGTGTTAATTTTGTTTAAATTAAAAGTTTTTGACATAAGATACCTCTCTGTGTATGTCTTCATCAGTCCAGGATAGATTACTAAAAATTAAAAATAAAAACAGCTAAGGGAGAAAAAAAGGGCTTCCCATTCACTATCTGTATATATAATAATCCTTCAAATTAATCAGAACATACACTACAGGAGAACATCTAGCTATAGAATATTATATAGCTGCCTATCATTCTGCCAGGTTTAATTCTTCTCAGGTGTCACATATCCATTTTCCCCCAATACAGAAGTCCAAAAGTAGTTCTTTCCCCCCTTCATTATACTTCCCGAATTCTCCATTTCCAGTCCAGCCCCATCCAGTAATTCTTTACAAAAATTCAATCAGATCTTATATTAAAGTCCTTCTTCCTCACACCAGTCGCCTAGAAGCTTCTTGTCCATCACCCAGGATTCCCAGCAACTGGCATCCAGAGCCATCCTGCCTCTGACTGAGGCCACTAGCCATTGTGGCCAGTAGCCACCGATAGCCTTAACCTCCATGCATTTGTCTAACCCCTTTCCAATGCCGTGTGTATCTCTCTCCTGAACCATTTGATTTCATTGGCTGCGCCCGTGAGCCCTGGTATCACAAGAGAGGGAGGAAAGCTTTTCTTTCTCCACACTCCATGCATCCTTTCATCCATTTCCTAATCATTGTAAACCTCTCTGCCCTTTAAGCTTGCAGCCACAAGCTAGGCAGCCCCGAGAGTGCCTACAGACACGGGCAGAGGCTGTCTCAGTGAAAACACACACACAAAAAAACATGGTCTGCATTCTGACTTGCAATGGGAAAGGTCCACCAGCAGAGGGCACTCACTGACTGGTGCTGTGAAGTTAACAGACCTCTCCATTTATGCACCTCAGTTCCTAAGCAGCTATACAACTTTTTTTTTAAGGGGGTTACAGTATTCATTTAAAAGGTAATGAGAATATTGAATGCATAAATAACTGTAAGTGTGGGGCTGTAAACTTTAAAAGGTGACGGGGAGGCATCTTATTTATGAAAGGTATTCTGAAGAGGAGGATGTGTTATTATATAAAACAGTTTATGAAAGCAGCAAACTATGCAGCAGGACGCGGCTTGTAAGGCAGAGCTGAAACAAAAGAGCCTGAGAGTTGACTCAGAGGCTCCTGGTACGGCAAGCCAGGAGGGTCAATATCCTACAGCCCACCTGAAGGATGATGGAGAGGCAAGACTGACCACTGAACTAATGTTTGGTTTGCTGGCAGGGCCCATGAGGAAGACTGAAGTAGTACTCACAGGATGATGGAGGATGGCAAGGGGATGGAGGTCAGTGCACAGGAACCAGAGCAGCAGGACCCATCACCAGAGGGGGCCCTGTCTCCCCGAAGAGAGCAGGCTCTGAGGCCTATGGAACAGCAGGAGGGGCACTCTAAGAAGCTGAGGCCAGCAGTGGCCCACAATCCAGCTCTCTAGCTGGCCAGGTGGGGCTCACTAGCTCTGGAAGAAAGTGTGTGATTCCTCAGCTGGAGTAGGCTTGGGACAGGTGAGGGTCACCTGCCTTGTCAAGCCCAGATGCTGCAATCAGCAGGCAAAGTACCAAAGGGAAGCAGAGCTGAGGTGCTGGGTCTGCTCAACTGCCCATGTTGATGGACTTCGGCTTGGATGCTCCTGAACCTCTATGGGTTTGACTCTGGACTGTATCCTGACTGCTGGACTTCAGACTTGGCTACCTGGACTGTGTTTCCTGACCTTTGACTTTTGGCTTTTGCTCTTTGCTTTGAACTTTGGACTTGACATACTGACTTGTTTCCAGGTAGGCCTGGGGTTCAGGGCACTGACTTACACTCAAGAGTTTGGTAGTGGATGTAGATGAACAGATATTCTGACTTGTTAGCTTCCTAAGTTAGATAAGCTTTAAGGCAGCCTTCCCTAACTTGGTGCCCTCCCGAGGTTTTGGTTTATAACTCCCATCAGGTGAGAGTTGTAGTCCAAAACATCCTGGAGGGCATGAGGTTAGAGAAGGGAAGTTTTAAGGGAACCGCTGCAGCTACTCAGTAAGACAAGTTGCTCAGAGTGAGCAGCTGATTTGGCGTTGAAGACCTGGTTTGTCTTGCTTGGGTCCTGTGGGGTCAACTGACTGCATTCTGCCAGGAGGGTGCACTTGATGCACAGTCTTTCTAACCTTCCTGGTTTGCTTAGGGACCAGATGGTGCAGGAGGCAATGTGCTCCCAACCAGATTTCAGAGGCTTGAGATGCCCCTTGGCATCATACAAGTGGCGCCTGCAGCCACAAACCTATCAGATGGGCCCGCACAACTTGTAAACTGCCATGGCAAGCACAGATCACCTGTTGTGAACAGGGAGGGGAGGGGTGAGAGGTTTCGCTGCACAAATGAGGAGAGCTGGGCTGCATTTGTGATGGTGGGCCGTACGTTGTTGCAGACCTTTCTATGCAATTCAGTGTTTGTGTTGCCTGGACATCCTTGTAAGCAGCGATGCTGATCACAGATGGTTCTATGTTACATTGGCCAGTGGAAGGAGCAGGAAACTACAGCAGGGATAGGGAACTCAGCTGCAGATGTGGTTGTGCTCCAGTTCCCATCAGTCCCCGCCAGCATGGCCAATGGTCAGGGATAATAGGAGTTGTAGTCCCAACGTCTGGAGGGCTGCAGAGTCCCTCTCCTTGGATGACAGATATGCAACAATAAGCATGCAAGTGGCATTGCTAGGAACTTGAAAGGATCAGGACCACGACGCAAATATGCATAAAATGTGCTATTTTATAGGCATAGGTGCAAATGTAGATCTCAGAGCAAATTAAGATGCTGGGTTTCAATAGACTTTTGCACCATGCCCAGTAGCCCTGTAAGCAAAGGTCCATGCTTCAGGCCCCCTGGGCCACCCCCTAATAATGCCCCCCCATACATACTTAATTCCCTTCAAGTGGCAACCTGGATCCATCTGCAACAAAGACTGCCTTTGCCCTGGTTTTATTCTTACTCTCGTCTCCACGTGGCAAAGACTCGCAAACTTCCCCTCATGGTAGAAAGGTTTATTTCTCTTTATTTACAGATTTGTTTATTAGAAAACATAGTGTAAAACGGGGTAGCTCCAAAGGACTTGGAAAGGAGGGGAGCAGGTAGAGGCTTGGCACTTGCCGTTTGTGTTTACGTTTCCAGCTGAGGAAGGGTCTGTCTGCCTTGAAAGTAAGGATGGGGCTGGGGGTTTGATTCAGTTCACATTTAAAGGTGAATTTACCCAATTCACTCTTTCTGAAACAATACGAAAACCAAAACGCAGCCATCCTTTGAAATTCGCTCTTCTCTGAATTTTGCAATGAAGCTCTCCAACCAAATGTACAAAAAAATGCATGTACTGGATTAAAATGTGCATTAAAAGGCACGTGTCCATGAAAGCGAACATACTGAAATGCATTAGTTTAGAAGGAAGTTGCTTTAGGAATATGTGTGTTTTGGACAAAATGGCATACAAACATGTGTATTGGGGGAAAGTCTCAATAACCTGCAGACAAATTTTCACGAGGATTTCTTTTCCCCAAAAAAATTGCAAACTGATGTTGAAATGGGGGAGAACTGAACTTGGGAAGAATGAGTGGCTGAGAGAACCCCAAATCTGGCCAGGTTTGTGCATCCCTAGCCTTGCTGCAGCTGACCCAGAGTTCAAAATCATGCTAAGTTGTCTATCATGCCTATGACTCAATTGTGTCATTGTCCAGGGTTGCAGTGGGTTGAAAACCTGCTACTATTTCTGCCTCAGGGTCCTTGGCTCCAGTGTCCTAGAGCTGCCCATTCAGCATGGAAAGGGAGCTTTTTAGCCACCGAATATCCAGACCTAAGCATTTTCAGAACTCTGCCATGTGCTGCAGGCAGGGGTGATGCTAGGTAAGGAAAAGGTTCGGGGCAGGGGCCCAGAGACACACTTTTGCAGAACCTTTGCATATACTGATATGTATTGATACAAGTTGAGAATGTAAATGTTCCAGAAGGCAAGCCAAACAATTTCCCACTCCAGAAAAAGCCGTCAATTAATTGGCACCCTTCGCTAGATCACCCCCAAACCTGTTCATCTTCGGTCCGTTCACCGGTTAATTCCCCAGCAGGCCCTGCTTTGAAACAGTTCAGTTCCCCAACTCATTACTGCCAAATCGTCTCGATTGTAAACATAAAATTTTTATCTCCACAAATTAATATCCTAGCCAGTAATCCAGATCATTCCCCTTTCCCTCAATGTCAGTTTCCCTCAAGTTCATTAGAAGAAGATTCAGCCCCTCCCCCAATGAACCCACTCCTAGCAACTCCTTGCTGGAAGATTGAAGTCTGTGGCAAAGATGGGAAACAGAGGGCAGTATCCAACTCAGTGCTTCTGCTAGCGCTGAGATTTTTGGCTGCTCAATGGAACTTCCCCTCCTTCCACCCCCCAGATCTGTGCTGGAAGTTGCTCTGATCCTACGGAGCAGATTTGGGGGAGGGAGGGAGGGGAGAAAGGGGAGAAGTTCCATTGTGCAAGTGGAAATCCTTGAGCTAGCTGGAGCACTAGATACTGCCCAGACTGAATAGCAATGTGATCCTAACCACGTCCACTCCAAAGCAGGTCCTGCTGAATTAAATGGGGCTTACTCCCAGGTAAACGTAGTTAGGATGGCAGCCTAAGGCACCGCAGCTGGTCAACTGACACTTTTCTCCTCATCGCCTGCAAAATCCCAAGTCTTTTGTAGTTTAAGGGAGTTTCTGGGTTACAAGACTGTTGAGACAAGGGCTGACGGTGGCGGTGAGACTTCATGTGACACTTTGACAAGTTTTCATCTTTTGAGGCAGCTTCCAGGATGGTCTTGCCCACTGCTGCCCTCCTGATCCAATGCTGTTACCTCAATACTTTTCCCTTGCTTTTTCGTCTGCTCAGGTGGGAGACTGGCAATGGTGGCCAAGGTAGCTACTACTGACCTGCCCTTTCCCTCTGGGCTGTGGTGATTTTTCCTGCTCCTGATACAATGGTTTAGCTACTTCCATTCACATACACAAGTAACCAACCAGGTACTTTTCATGCCCACAAAGTTCAAAATCCTGAGAGCTACATCATTAGGAAGATGTATGAATTGGTCTGACTCTGGAGTCCTGCTTCCCCAATAGGGAATTTTAGACTCCTGGTTTACCGGAGTCCCCGAGAGAACGGCTGCCAATCTTGTATATTCATTTGTTGTACACCTAAAGCCCTACTACAGCCAACAACTGTTTTACGCTTGTCCAATATGTGTGTGACTGTGCGCACACACATCAGCCTGAACCAGGTAATGACCTGAAAACATCACAGAAAGGGGCGGAACAGGGTGGCCTTACAGGGGGCCACCAATGTGCATGGGGATTCAAAATGTAACCCCCGTGCACATCGGTTGCTGCCTGTACACCACACTGAATACTCCCGGCTTCCCCAATGAATCCTGGGAGTTGTAGTTTGTTAAGGGTGCTGAGAGTTGTTAGGAGACCCCCATTTCCCTCACAGAGCTACAATTCAAAGAGTGGCTTAACAACTAGTCCCTCTTCCCAGGGAACTCTGCAAACTGCAGCTCTGTGAGGGGAATGGGGTCTCTTAACAACTCTCAACATCCTTACCAAACTACAGTTCCCTGATTTTTTTTGGTGAAGCCGTGACCGTTTAAAGTGGCATGATAGTGATTTAAACGTATGGGGCACATGATATAGATGTTGTCATGGTTAACTCTCATGAGATGGCTACCTAAGCTCCCTGTCTGATAAGGAACATTATAGCGGTACCTTGGTTCTCGAGCTTAATCCGTTCTGGGAGTCCGTGCAACTCCCAAAACTGTTCAAAAACCAAGGCACAGCTTCTGATTGGCTGCAGGAGCTTCCTGCACTATAGCAGAAGTTGTGGAAGCCGTGCCGGACGTTTGGCTTCTGAAAAATGTTCGGAAACCAGAACACTTTGCAGTGTTCGGGAGCCGATTTTTTCAACAACTAAGCTGTTCAAGAACCAAGGTACCACTGTATCTTGCTATTGGAAGGCACTGATACAAAACAGATGCGTCACAGTTGCAGAGATTTCCCTCTGAAGCAACCTTCTTGCTTCCTTCAGTGAAAGCCATAGGACAGACCTCCCCCTTGCACCTCCAATGTGAGCCGTTTTTTGTAACACTACCCACTATCATCGCACCCCCAGTGGATTATGGCTTTAATAATATCATCGCTGGTTAAGGAAATGGGGGAGGATAGGAAAAACTATAGAAGGGTGGGGAGGGAGGTGTGAAACACAACCAACAACCCCTTTCAAAGCCCTTGAGCATCTCGTGAGTTGGGGCAGGGTGGCAACGGAATTGTAGAGGACAATGAAGGCAGACCCACAATCCCTTCGCAAGCCACCTGGGCCAAGTTCGGCAGTCTCAACCATCCTTGTGAGGTGGCCCACCTACGCTGTGCAAAGTGGAAGGGCCATAGCTCAGTGGCGGAGCAGGCTTTTGGCATGCAGAAGGCTCCAGGTTCAATCTCCAGCAGCTCCAGGTCTGGGAAAGACTCCTGCCTGAAGCTCTGAAGAACTTCAGTCACTCCATACAGGCCAAGGCTGGATAATTTGGGGTCCTCCAGATGTTGCAGAACTACAACGCTCATCATCCCCGACCTCTTGCTATGCTGGTTGGGGCAGATGGGAGTTAGGGGACCAACAGCCTCTGTAAGGTCATAGGTTACACTCCAGGGATGGATGGGAATCTGTCAACCCTCCAGATGTTGCTGGACTCCCATCACACCCATCCCCATCAGCCAATGGCTAGAGATGATGGAAGCTGCAGTTCAACAGCATCTGGAAGTTTAGAGGTTCCCCATGCCTGCTTCATTCCTTTGGAGAGTTGGGGGCACCAGGGCTGGTGGGAAGGGAAGAGAGGGTTGTTTATTGTCCAAAGAGCACTATCATGTTCCAAAACAATATAGGAGGGAAAGGGAGGGGAGGGTTGGGGAAAGGAAACTTTATTAAGCAAGGATGTACTGTACAAAACCCACTCTCTCCCTTTGCTAACCCGAGCCCCTGGCTCACAGTCCTCTTCTTAACTCCAAAAAATCAGCACGGCAGTCGCCCAAGAAGAAGCAGAACTTTAAAACACAAAATCACAATTAAAAAATCTCGGTGTGGAATTGTAAAAAAAAGGGAAGCGGGGAAGAGAGAGAGAGAGAGAGAGAGAGAGAGAGAGAGAGAGAGAGAGAAGGAAATAGGAGTCCAACCCCACTTGTACAAAAAGGGATCCTTGGCCCCTGCTCCAGGGAGGGAGAGGACTGTTTCTGTGGACAGCCAAGTCCCAAAGTGCCCCAGGGGATGGGCTGTCCATGGTCCCTGCTGGCATCTGCAGCAACAGTTATTGGTTGTCTCCCGGCTGGTACTGAGGCTCTGTGGCGGTGAAGTAGTCTTCAAGGAAGGACTGGAGGTATTCAAAGGTGGGGCGCTCCTCAGGCTCCTTCTTCCAGCACTGCACCATCAGCTCGTGCAGCGACGGAGGGCAGTTCCCGGGGCATTGCATGCGGTAGCCCCTCTCCACTTGCTCCAGCACCTCCCGATTGTTCATGCCTGCAGAAAAAGAGCAAGAGGGGTTGGGCAGGGTTCAGCAGAGAGCTCCAGAGGTGAAATTCACTGTAGATTTCTGTTGAGAACTGAATTTAAGATTGGGAAAGTGAGAAATGGAGAGCAACCAAAAACGGTCAGGTCCATCTCTCCAGACAGGGGAAGGCTTTACCTGGGTAGGGGACTCGCCCCTTGGTCACGAGCTCTGTCAGGAGGATGCCGAAGGACCACACGTCTGACTTGATGGTGAACTTGCCATAAAGGGCAGCTTCTGGGGCCGTCCACTTGATGGGGAATTTGGCACCTGGCAGGGGATAGAGATGGGAGAAGATGCTGAGATGGCCCAGAAGGGGAATGTCCCCTCCTCTCCCAGCACCAAACCACCACAAGACACATCTCCAGGCAGGCCCAGTTCATCCATAGGGCTTTGCCTCTTCACTGTCGCAAGTCCAAGGGGCTCTTGTCAGTGGCGCCCTGGCAGATGCCCAGCCATGCCAACCTTTGGTGCCGGCCCTGCCTGCTTTGCATGCATAAAACCCCAGGTTCAGACCCTCGCGCATCCAGGTAAGAGATGATGAGAGAGAACTCTACCCAAGACCCCAGAGAGCCACTGCCAGTCAGAGTTGGCAATACTGGGCTTGTTGAGCAAATACTCTTGACTTGGTATAAGACAGTATCTTGGGTTTCTTAACATGGTATGTTTCCAGGAGCTTACCTTGCCGTGCTGTGTATTCATTGTCCTCAATGAGGCGGGCCAGGCCAAAGTCAGCAATCTTGCACACTAGGTTGTCGCCCACAAGGATGTTGGCAGCACGCAGGTCCCGGTGGATGTAGTTCATCCGCTCAATGTACGCCATTCCAGCTGCAATCTTGAGTGGTGGAGAAGTGAGAATGCAACAGGGAGGTGGGTGACTCAAATGACGTCGCTCATTGCCCAAGGATCATCTTCGTACTTTAGCCTTCCTCTGACTTAAGGTCTCTTCACATGCTGTTGGACTACAACTCCCATCACCCCTGAATGTTGGCTGTGCTGTACTATGCTGTCTGGTACTGATGGGAATTGTAGTCCAAAACATCTGGAGGGCACACTGTTGTGGAAGGATGTCATACAGTCTATTAGAAAAGAATGAGACTGAATGACAGGCATGCTTGCTTATTTCACATTTCTTTAAGCTGTCTAGGGAATTTTATTGTTAAATTAAATGTAGCTTCCCCAAGTGCCCCCCACCCCGGTTACCTGGGCTGCCATGTCTACCAGTTGAGGTAACTTCAGGAACCGGCCATCGCCATCCTTCAAAAAATCCAGCAAACTCCCTGTGAAGGGCAGAGTCAGGAGATCAGACCAGCATCTTGTTAGGATCTTTTCCAAATAACCCACCAGCAGCAGCTGCCCATCAACCACTTTGCCCAGTTTCTCTGTCCGGTCTACTTTCCATGCCCAGTTTCCTGCCACTGGCCTTCCCTTGCAGGCAAGCAGCTGGGGAATGAGTCTTATCCGCCTTCCTAAATCTAGCACCCTTCCAATGGTGTTAGACTGCAGCTGCCATGAGCCCTAGCCAGTGTGGCCAATAATCAGGGGCAATGGCAGTTGCAGTCCAGCAACATCTTGGAAAGTGGGCGCCAGGTTGGGAAAGGCTGAATGCATATGATGAACTTTTCCATGATAGACTAGACAATTGGGTTAGTGCAGAGGTAGCCAATATAGTATCCTTCAGATGCTGCATTATCCTTGACCATGAGTCATGCTGTCTGGGCCTGATGAGAATTAGAATCTAGCAAGATCTGCAGGGCATCACGTAGACTACCATTGGTGGTTTTATAACTGAACTAAAAAGGCTGCAATTGCATAGGGACCCAACACCACTGACCTCCTGGTACCTTCCAGAATTCCATTTCAAACATAAGAGAAAAACCACAATTCCCTGGTACATGGACAAGCCTGCACAAGTTTCAGGCTCACATGCTCTCCCTCTGCCAAGTCCCTCCCTCTTTCTCAACTGCAAGGAGAACTGGAAACTTCCATTCCCTGATATCCATTCTCAGGGAACTGTGCTTTGTCAGCTTAGTCCCAAAGTTGCCGCTGAAGAACTAAGCAGGGAAGGGGACAGGGACAAAGCTAGAATAAATGGTCTGTGCCCCGTCTGTGGCTGCGGCGCCACCTACTGTGGGCTTTGCTGCCTCCTGCCCTACCATTCCCAGTTGTGACCTCCCCCCATGGATTTGTCTAATATCCTTTTCAAGCCAGCCAAATTGCCAGCCATTGCTATATCTTGCAGGAGCCAGTTCCATAGTTTAAACCATGCACTGTGCAAAGTTGAACTTCTTTTTGCCCGTTTTGAAATCTCCTGCCCTTGAGCTTCCTGGGATGCCCCTGGGTTGCAGCTAGTTGCTTGCCTGCCACCCATCCACCCGGAAGCCTTGGCGCCCTCCCACCAGCCTTGGCCTTGGCCACGCCAGCATATGGCCGCACCTTGGCTCATGAACTCAGTGACGATGTAGATGGGCTCCTCTGACACCACCGCGTACAGCTGCACCAGCTTGTCATGCCGAAGGCGCTTCATGATCTGGGCCTCTTCCAGGAAGGCTTCCGGAGACATGGTCCCTGGCTTCAGCGTCTTCACCGCGACTTTCGTGGTGCCGTTCCAGGTCCCTGGAGCCAGCGGGAAGCACGGGAAAGAGTCACGGAGGGGGTTGGCAAGGGGGCGCCCACCGGATCGAGGGCACTCCCTTGCGCTCTCCCACATTGACCCATGTGGAGATGGAGATGGATGGGAGGGGGAAGCTATGCCAGATCAGGATGGTGCTCCCTCAGCAGAGAGGTGAAACGTGTGGGATGGAAGGAATGCCCTCCTTCTGAAAAACCCAACCCAGAAGGGCCAATTCCACTGCTTCCACCCTTGTCTAACTTCCTAGCAGAAGAATGTCTTCCTTTTCCAATACATGTCTGTCCTTCTCATTTGTTCTGTTATGCTAGTAGTAGGGGGCCAGGAACTATGCAGCACACTGGAAGGCTCAGTCCCCGAGCAATGGAAATCCAGCTCAATCATGACCCCGCCCCATAGGAGCCAACACCTAGTTGTTGAGGTCCCTTCACCCCCCTCCCAATAAAATGTTTGAGGGGGCTGAGCCTTGAAGTTGATGGTCCTTGCCACTCTTGTGCTAGATTATACTGGGTGGAGCTTCTCCCCCCCCCCCAAATTTTATTCAAGTTGGCACCCCTGCCTCACCTTCCCTACTTTGCAAGGAGCCAGCTTCTGAGAGTTCACCGCTTCTGACTCTGGCCTGAAGGCAGCAAGGGCCAGAAAGCAGCACTTATATTTAAACAAAGAAACGAAGAGTTTTGCTTCTCAGGAAGTTGCAGATCCAATACTAAACCCTGTGCTTTGAAGGACTGATCACTGAACATCACAGCTCTGCAGGGCGCGATGCACATACCGGCTGCTCTTAAAAGCTACGAGGTGTCATCTGCACCAAGAGAGACCCCCTGAGCCTGTTCTGAATAGGAAGAATAGCAGTAGCAGAAGACCTTTCCAGGCAGAAGATTTTGCCCTGCCTTTGCACTCTGAGATCCTTGTGACTGGAGATGCCAGTGACTAGATGAAGGATGGGTCACCTGCGGCTCTCTAAGAGGTTGCTGGACTACAACTTCCACCATCCCTGACTGTTGGCCACACTGGCAGGGGCTGATGGGAACTGGAGTCCAACAAGTTCCAGAGAGCCACAGGTTCACATCTCCTGGGTGACGTCTAGGACCTTCTATATACAACACATGCGTTGTCCTGCTGTTGAGCTACAGCCTTTCCAAAGGAGGCAGGATACTGATCTTTCCTAGGTATAAAATCAACAGCCCCCCCCCCAAAATTGCCTGATCCTAAAATGCACTCTCATTCAATGGGCTTCCTCCACCCACCTCCGACTCATGTGCCCTCCAAGCTACAGAGTGACCCTGGAAGGCCCCCACCTTACCCATCCACACATCTCCAAAACATCCCATGCCAAGCTTCTTGTCAAAGCGTATGGACTCGCGCAGGATTTCCCAAGCGTCCTTAGACAGGCCCATAGTCTGGGGTTTCGGAAAAGGGCACACCCTGGTTAGTAGTTGGCAGAGACCATCATTGTACTCTGTAATGGATGGAATGGGGTGGGATGGAGAAGGTGGGAAAGAGAGAGAGAAAGAGAATGCGAGATGGAAAATGGAGTGATGGATTCCACATGCACCCAGGAGGGATGGACAGGGCCCAGGAGGGGGAGGAAGAGGAGTGTGGCACCAGGCCCCATATTCTATCAGGCAGAAGTATCTGCTTTGACCACTAGTTGGTGCCCTTGGCTTACTTTTAGAGCAGCTGCTCTCTGCACAAGAATAGATTTCCCTTTTTGACTTGCATAGAAAGAGAGCATTAGGGCAGGTTCAAGCTTGCCTGCAGAAATCAACTCCATAAAGTTAATGCCTGGCAACTCTTACCCAAGTTATTGATGAAGTGGCACTATACTACTGTATTGACGCTGTTTCGGTATTTACACGAACTGCTTTGAGCGCAGATGGAGCATAAGAACATACAAAGAGCCTGTTGGATCAGGCCAATGGCTCCTCTAGTGCAGCATCCTGTTCTCGCAGTGGCCAAGGAGATGCTTCTGGGAAGCCCGCAAGTGAGACCTGAGCACAAGAGCCCTCCCTCTTCCTCTGGTTTCCAGCAATGGGCATTCAGAAGAATCACTGCCTCCAAACAAATCAACAGAAGCTGATTGTAATCTCACCCTATGGTGACTTTTGCATGTTGGAATGAAGACGTTAAATCAGGGGTCATCAACCTACGGCCCGGGGGCTGGATAAGGCCCGAGGGACTCATTTATCTGGCCCGCAGTGACCCCTGCTGCCGCCCACTCTTACTGGCGCGGCACGGGGACACACTTCCGGGTCGGAGGAGCACCGGAAATAGCTTGTGTGCATGCACATGGGCCTCCTCCGACCCGGAGGTGCGCAGGAAATAGCATGTGTGCGTGCCTACGGGCGCACGCTCTCCAGCCCACCACATGATCGTCGCTTGAGACACCGGCCCGAGGCAAGGAAAGCTTGGGGACCCCTGCGTTAATTCATGTGCAGGTGCCCTCTTTTTCCTGCTTCTTCCCGAAAGGCACAATAATGTGAGGACGTTAGCAGCCCTTGATAGCAAGACTATAGCAATGGACACAGACTTGAATGGGTTTAAAAGAGAACTGGACAAATTCATGGAGAATAAAGCTATCAGTGTCTACTAGCCACGATGGTTGTGCTCTGCCTTCAGCCTGCCTCTGAATCCCAGTTTCTGGGACTCCCAAGTAGGGAAAGAGTTGTTGCACTCAAGTCCTCCTTGCAGGCTTCCCAGAGTCACCTGTTTGGCCACAGAGAAAACAGGATGCTCCATTAGAAGAGCCTTTGGCCTGGTCCAGCAGGGCCCACTGGATGTTCTTGGGATGCCTCTTTGTGTTGGCCTGCCCACCCCGTGACTGGCACTCGGCCTGGTGTCTTTGCCTTCTTCCTTCTCCCCTCTAGGGCTCCGTCTCCTCTGTTTTCGCGGTCAGTCCTACCCATCCACACTTCCCCAAACTGCCCGTTGCCCAGTTTCTTGATAAGCTGCAGCGATTCGCGCGGGATCTCCCAAACGTCTTTGGTTTTGACGGACAGGTCTGCCAGCTTGGGCATCCCTTTGTGACATGGCACAGCCAGCCGGCAGCACAGCCCTGCAGCTCTCTCTTGAAGAAGGAGCCCCGGAAAGCAAGGATTGGGTGCGGGGGTAAAAAAAGGGGAATACACATTTTTTAAAAAAAGAGGAGGGAGGGAGGGAGAGAAGAAGAGATAAAGAACAGTAAGATAGCCAGTGCAGAACAAGTTGGTCACCAAGGGGGAAATACCCTTTTACTACACAGAAACTGAAGCGGTAGCAAAACCATTGCACTCATTGGATTTGCCAGTAGCAATTCCCAATCCCCATAACCTGCACCCAACAGGCAGCCATTTCCCAGAGTTTCTCAGCACTACCAGGAGCAAAGAGGAAGGACAATCTTCCAAGTCCTAGGCTTAGGGATGAAGGATTCCAGCGGTGGAGGCTCCATTAGGGCATATGGGTCTTTGCCCCACCAACCTCAGTTGGCCCCCACCCTGTCACCCTTTCTGTCCAGGGCATAGCACTGCCTATCAGCTTCCTCCTCCTTAGACTCAATGGTGCCCCCTGCAGAACTCAGCAGGGAGGAGGGTAGGGACAAAACTAGACTGGCTCTGGCGCCCCCTACTGTTGGGCTCCCTGCCTTCCGTCCCACCAGTGCCAATGGATGTCATCCACCGCTGGATTTCAGGAAACCACTTCCAGGCAGAGTTGAGCTCCGGCACTAATTTTGCTCACCTCCACGCAATACATTTAAAGCCCTCTCTTATGTATAGTTTTATAGCAGTGGCTTCTTCCCCCAGAGAACCCTGGGAACTGAAGTTTGCTCAGGATGCTGACCTCACAGACCTACTTCTCCCAGCACTCTTGGCGAACTACAGTTCCCAGGATCCTCCATTGCTCTTAAAGAGGTATAAAGGAGTGCTTTCAACGTACAGTGTGGAGGAGACCTTTGTGAAATGAAACATTCCAGTCACCCAAATCCTCGAAGGGCTGGAGGAGGAGGGTCCAGAGTCCCTGTCCCTGTCTCTTCTTTGCCGTTCTCCTGCTGATCCCGCCCCACAACACCCTACCTATATAATGCTGGACCAGTTGCTGCACCGTCTCAAACTGGGCCCGGGTGGTGATGTAATAGCCGCCGTTGTCCAGCTTCCGGATCTTATAATGCTTGACGTGGTCGCCCTTCACTTCATCCCAGTCCCGGATGGATAGTGAGTAGGCACCTGGGAGGAGGAGACCAGGAGGCAGAGGTGGGTCCCGAGGGAGGAGCAAAAGCAAAATGGAAAACATTCCTTAGACACTATGCACAGTTGTGGAATAACCTATCAAAAGCCAGGGATGGAGAAGCCAAGGTCCCACCCCTTCTCTGAAGCCCCGCCCCTCAGCTTTGAACTATGTATGCCACATTGAGTTCCTTGGAGGAAAAGGTGGGAAATAAATGTAGTAAATAAAAAAAATGATTAAGGAATGATCAAGACATAATTGCACAGCAAGGCAGCAGGTGGTGCTGTACTCCATGAGGCCAAGTCGAAAGGGATTGCATTTCCCACCTATTTGGGAGATGAACCTTCTTCTTCCATAAGTTACTTTGATTTCTGTGTCCTCCCTGGGGTCTTTTAGGACCCTTCTGTTTGCACACCTAGCGTGCCCAAAGCACAGGTGACCTGTTTAATGAGCTGTCATCCTGACCTGTTTACAGGGAGAATAGCCAACGTTTTTAAGCAGGGGTTGGACTGCCACCTGTCATGTATGATCTAGTTGAGATTCCTGCATCGCAGGGGTTTGGACTAGAGTACCCTTGGGAGAAAGGTGCTACCTTTGGTGGTCTCGCTCTCGCGAATGAGGAAAGTTCCCCGGGGGTTGCCATGGCACAGAAGCTGCCTCTCCGCATCCTTGCGGCCAATTTTCCCAAAGTACCATCTGGAAAAAGAAGATTTAGAAGTGAATGCTTGGAGACAGAGGGGAAGAGGACCCGGGCCAAGTCGCCAGCTTCTGTAGAGCAGAGCGAGGTTCAATCCTGCTGGGTGCTGCTTCACCAGCGTGCTTCCTGTGGGGGAACAGACCCCTCTTCCCCACTCCTGTTGCTCAAGTTTGATCCCCTGGGATGCAGGGAGATAAGTGATCTGGTCTTGTGGCATTCCCGGGGGGTCCGGCACGCTTCCTCTGGGCGGCTCTGATTTCCCCCCAGGGACCTCCGACCTCAGCAGCACGTAAATACAGCGGAACAGAAGCAGGGTCGCCGTGTGTGCGTAATAACTCAGGCTGAACGCAGGCTGTCTCCTTATCTTAGTTTTAAGTCTTTTATTCCCTTAGCAAAAACACAACAGTTATAAATCTCCTCCTGGTGACAATGCACTCATGTTTGCTGCTCTCTTGCAACGGAGCAAAACACACACTGTGAGTGAGACACAGTAAAACACTCCCCTCAGTATTCTAAACCACGCCTCAGAATGTGAGACGTCACTCAGAACTTCTTAACCCTGTGAGTTCTGAGCCTCTCTCCACACCCCCTCTCGAATCACGTTCTGAGAGGAGTTGTGAACACACATTTATAGACTTCTGAGTGTTCAACACTTTCCCCATTGCCTTCCGCCCCTTCCTGGCATCGTTGTTAGGCACCTGTTGAACCTCCTCACAAATCTCAGGTTCGCACTGTGCGAAACCAACCCACGCATTTGTGACCTGAAACCTCTCAGGTGGAATTCCCTTTGTAGCCCGAGATGACCGCCTGGGCACAAACTGGGGTGCTCCTTCTGACCCACTGGGGCCAGCAAGTGCGTCTTCCTCATCAGAAGATTCCCCCTCTGACTTGACACGTCTGTGAGCTTTCTCCATTATGCGCACAGGAGATGAGGGCTCACTCTTGGACACTCATTTAACAACCTGTGGAGACGCCCTACTCTGTTCAGGGACCTGGTCTCCACCAGCAGGTTCAGGCTCTGGCTCTTCCTCCTCCTCAGAGTCAGACAGACAATCCGAGTGAACGTCAGAGCTCGCTTTGCGCCTTGCCCAACCATCCTGCTCAAAGAACTCAGCCTGTTTACTGACCAGAAGCTTGGTCTGATCACCTTCTGGATATGCAAACCTCCATCCCTTTGTCGTAGGTTCATACCCACAGAAGATCATTTCCTGGTACCTTGGGCCACCCTCCTGCTGCTGAAACTTTGGTACAGGCACCATGGCTCTGCTACCGAAAGCACGAAAGAAATGCACAAGCAGCCTCTTTTCGTGAAGCAGGAAATACGGGGTGTCACCTACCACTGCATTGTAGCACCTGTTCATCGTGAAATTGGCCGTCTTCACCGCCTCCCCCCAAAAACTTTGAGGCAAACCAGAGTCATACAGTAGAATCTCTGATGCTTGAACCAGAGCTTTACTCCTAAGCTCTGCCACGCCACTCTCCTGAGGAGAAGTCACCTTGTGACGTATCCCTCTCTGGCGAAAGAAACCCTTTAGAGCAGACCCAGTGACCTCTGAACCTCGGTCACACTTGAACCCCTGCACCTTGGTGGAGAACCTTAGTTCCACCTCAGCAATCCAATCTTTGATCAGTTGTGTTGCCTCCTCCTTAGTTCTCAGCGTGAAAGCCCATGCGTTCCGCGTATAATCATCTGTCAGCACCATCAGAACCTTGGCCTTGCCCAGACTTGGCTGTGGCATACCAAAAAGGTTCCTTACCCGCCAGGCCAAAAAGGTTCCTTACCCAACTAAAAGCAAAGAATCACCTCCTTTGAGTACTTCTCCCCTTTCCTACCCCCTGCATCGCTCCTCTCCAGGTGCCGCCATACTTACTCTTCTGCCTGGATGGAGTCCACGGGTGCCACGTAATTGCTAGGGATGTAGCCCGTCGCTCCTGTGTTGAGAGACCTTGCCTCCCACCAGTCACCCTCCCTGGAGAAACAGGAGAGAGAAAAGAAACCAGTGAACCATGAGGAAGGGTTGGAACTAATGACTCTTGTGCTCCCTTCCAACTCTACAGCTCTATAAAGCTCACCCGGGTGGAAGAATAGCTTAGTGGTAGAACCCAGGCTTTTGCATTCAGAAGGTCTCAGGTTCAATTCCCAATGTCTGATCTCTCCCCCCCCCCCTTTTTAATCTGTTTTAAACACTATTCTTTTAACCTGGTTTGTTCTATTGTATATTTTAATTAAGGATGAATTGGTTTTGTGTGTGTTTTTATTAGGTAAAGGTAAAGGAACCCCTGACAGTTAGGTCCAGTAGCAGACGACTCTGGGGTTGTGGTGCTCATCTCGCTTTACTGGCCAAGGGAGCCGGTGTACAGCTTCCAGGTCATGTGGCCAGAATGACTAAGCCGCTTCTGGTGAACCAGAGCAGTGCACAGAAACGCTGTTTACCTTCCCACTGGAATGGTACCTATTTATCTACTTACACTTTGACGTGCTTTCGAACTGCTAGGTTGGCAGGAGCAGGGACCGAACAATGGGAGCTCCCCCAGTCGCGGGGATTCAAACCGCCGACCTTCTGATCGGCAAGTCCTAGGCTCTGTGGTTTAACCCACAGCGCCTTTTAATTAGGTGTGGATTTTGTAGCTGATTGTATAGCTGTAAACTACTTAGAAGCCACTTATTTTATCATTATTATTTATTAAATATGTAGACCGCCCTTCATCCAAAGAGCACAGGGTGGTTCACAACATGGAAGTGGCATATAAATTAATAAGAATACATGGACTGTCTCTCATCGGCCCCAGTGAGCATGGCCAAGGGCCAGGATTGGTGAGGGTTGTAGCTGAGCCAACTCTAGAGCACCAAACGTTCTGTACTCCTCCTTTAAGCCACACCATAAGCCAATACTCACATGTTGTTAATTATGTGGAATTTCTCTCCTTTCTTGAACGTGAGGTCATCCTCTGTTCTGGCTTCATAATCGTACAAGGCAACAAACAGGGTCACTCCTCCACCTGCAGGGGGCAGCAGCAGAAAGGCAGTGAGAGGACCCAGCAAAAGCTGTACAGGCAGCTCCAGGTATGTTACCTATGAGCATGGAATTTCCTGAATTACAATCGGTCCACAGGAAATGCCAACAGCACCTGGGCTGCATCCAACAAGTTGTCCAGAAATAACTTTGTAAGCCATTTGAAAAAAGCTCAGATGCAAGGAACAAATGTGTGTCGTCGTGTACCCCCCCCCCGCATCTCTCCCTGGCCCTCAGGACTCTCTCCAGCCACTACTGCTCTCTCCCTGTGCCACACTCCTCACTGGCCCTGCTTTCTACTCCTCTTGAGTGCTTTTGTCTGACTGGCGTGTGTCCTTGAGCTCTGAATCCTGTGTCCAGTTCTGGGCACTACAATTTAAGAAGGATGTTGACAAGCTGGAACATGTGCAAAGGAGGGCGACCAAGGTGGTCAAGGGTCTGGAAACCAAGCCTTATGAGGATCAGTTAAGGGAGCTGGGAATGTTTGCCCTGGAAAAGAGGAGATATAGCCACCTTCGAATATCTGTAGGGCTGTCACATGGAGGATGGAGCAAGCTAGTTTTCTCCTGCTCTGGAGGGCAGGAAATGAACCAGTGGCTTCAAGTTGCAAGAAAGGAGTTTCAGGAAGAACTTTCTGACAGTAAGAGCCGTTTGACAGTGGGACGGTTTCCCTCAGTAGATTGTGGACTCTCCTTCATTGGAGGCTTCAAAGCAGAGGTTGGATGGCCCTCTGTCATGGATGCTTTAGCTGAGATTGCAGGGGGTTGGACTAGATGACCCACAGGGTCCCTTCCAACTCTATGATTCTGTGATCATGCTGCTTGATTGCCTGATTGGAGGATAGAGGGGACTGTGTGTTTTTGTGTACCTAGCAACCATCCTACTGTACAAAGGTAAAATTGGCATCCATTGCTCCACCCATGTTAACCTCTGGCTCCTCCCACCACTGGCATGTGGCCCCCAAAGGTTTGTTGAGAAGGAAATGTGGCCCTAGGACTGAATTGGGTTCCCCACCCATGACTTAACCCTGCCCCAAAGGGCTGGCCCAGCCAAAGCAAGCATTGGAGGCCTGCCCACCACACACGAGTCCTCTAGCTGCAGCCTTCCCTGAGAGACTGACCTGCAATCCCGGCTCCAGACATGGGGAGGGAGCTGGGATACAGGCTGGACCCCCCCATGAAGGCCGGAGTGGAAGGCCCCGAGGTCCCTGCCTGGAAGTTGTTGTAGTCGGGGATGCGCGTGAACGTGTTGGTGGGGTTCTGCGGGGTGGGGTCAGGATCGTAGCAGGAGCCGGGCTGCAGGTTTGCCATCCCGTCGCCGCCATTGCTGGGGTTTTTATTGGGCCTCTTCCTTTTGCATTGCACACAACCCATCGCTGGCAGCACCTGAAATGGAATCAGAGAGACAGACGGAGAGGAGGGAGAGAAGAGAAATTAGGACTGGATGAAACACTGAGGGCTGCAGGGACATTTCAGGGTATAGGAGTAGGGATGGGTTGGTTTTGTTTGCATTTAAATGAGAAACTACCTCATTTACACTTTTTTTGAACCAGAATGCGAACCAAAACATAGCTAGCCTTCAAAACTCACACTTCTCTGAGTTTTGCGGTTTCATTCTCCAACCAAACAGTGCATACTGAAGAATAATAACAGCATGTGATCTGAAATGTGGGGAAAGGAGCAACTGCCCCCTCCACATTATTATTATTATTATTATTTAGGCACCAGGCAAAAGCATTCCTCTTCTCCAAGGCCTTTGGCTGATTAAACAATCTGTGGCCTTTTAAACTGTGTGTGGTGGGGGATTAATGTTTTGTTTGTATTTTTATGCTTTAATATTGTCAACTGCCCTGTAATCCTCAGGTAAAGGGTGATATATTATTATTATTATTATTATTATTATTATTATTATTATTATTATTATTTTATTACCTAACCTTCACCATAAGGTTATAGAACCATAAAACGGTAGAGTGAGACAGGAACATGAGTGTCATCTAGTGCAATCTTTCACCCAACATAGGGCTCAAACCTGAAATTAAGAGTCTCATGGTCTCCAGACTGAGCTATACTCCCTGTGGGTGTGTTTTAGCAACTTGAAATACACTTTTAAAATCTGTTTAAAACAAAATATGGTCAAGAGAATACAGAAGGGTGTGTGTGTGTGTGTGAGAGAGAGAGAGAGAGAGAGAGAATGTGAAAGTCCAGGCCTAAAGAGCTGTATCTTCAACATACAATGGAAAGTTCTGTACATAATGGAGGTGCCTGATGCACCTCTGTTGGAATGCAGTTCCACAACATAGGAGCTGTCCTGGGCCATCACCCTCCTGAGCCTCTGAGGATAGAGGAACTACCAAGAAAAGCCTCCTGTGCTGACCTTAACATCCAGGAGGGTCTGTAAGGACCCCTGACTATAAGCCATGAGGAGATGATATGATCATAAAGGGCTGCAGCTTTACTCCATCGCCCATCAGGAAAGGCTCTCGAGATCCATCTGTGCAAGACATACAATGCCGTACAGGTGAGTGGGTGGGTGTGGAGATGGTGCAACATAACTTGAGGCTGGAGGCAGCAGAGGAAGAAAGGTAGCTTGCTGGCTTTATTTTTCTCAAGGACCGTCAAGCGGTGATTCTCTCCCCCTCCTCCCCCAACCACAATTCTTCCTTTCTGCCACATGCCGGTTGCATGGCAACGTGTCTGGGACATCAGCCGAAGGGAAGAGACATGGTAGGCTCTATAGGGCCAGGAGTTCATGGAGAACACTTGGAACAGTTCCGAATGGCCCCGTTGGAACTGGAGTTATTGGGTTGTATCCAGCTAAGTTTTACTCAGCGTAGACCCCCCTGAAATTAATGGACCTCTGTCATTTTCAGCAGTCTACTCTCAGTAGGACTAATGCTAGAGAGGGTCCATTAAGAACCTAAGAAGAGCCTTCTGGATCAGGCCAGTGACCAACCAGATGCTTGTGGAAAACCTATAAGCAGGATTCAAGCACAGGAGCTCTCCTGCCTCCTGTGGTTCCAAGCAAATGGTATTCACATTAGGACTGCCAGACGTGTTTGTGGGTTTATTTTGGGGCCTGGGTGTTAAAAAAAGATCTTTGGTGCCTCAAGGCACATCCACACCAGACAATGAGCAATCTCTTTGAATGGTCACCTCTGAAATTCAGTTTATGGAAATCCCAGGAGGGGAGAAGGCACTTGTGCTCAGGCCCTGCTTAGGGACTTGCCACAGGCAAGAACAGGATGCTGGGCTAAGTGCTCAAGGCCCGGAGAAAGTGTGAGGAGGATAGCGAGAAGTCAGCTCAGACATAAAGGGGATACAGGTATTGTCTAGGAATCTGGACGTCTCTTACTTTATCTGTCTAAACCCTATGAAAACCCCTCTCAGCAAGATGCGTTGCATCTGATTTCCCAGAATTGATTTCCAGTGACAAACTAAGCAATTGCTTTGGATGCCGGAATTTCAGGGAGGCTTCATTGACTGTGTTAACATATTGGAGAGAAGAACTACGGCCTGCATTTTTGGAGGAGGTGCACAGCACAGAGGAAGCAGAACATCTTGCCAGCTGGGTGATATTCCCTGCAATCCGGGAGACATAAAACTGAGCGCCTTCTGATCTCTCTCAGCCATCTGGAGTACAGATACAGTGAGAGAGAGAGGGAGGGAGGGTGCACACAGAGAAGATGGAAGAAGATGTTCAGAACAAAAGCAAGGAAACCATATCCTGGTTCAATGTTCCACGAAATAAGGTGCCCAAGTTATGCTGCTCTAAGCCCTTTGACCAGTTTGTTGAGTTTATTCATTCCGATCTGTGTGCAGGTTGGTAAGAATAGCTGGTTAATGAGCATTAATTCTGAACAGATTCCGGGGAGGTTAGATGGTATTGCATCACAGGCATAGCCAAGCTTGCCCCCCAATCAATAAAAATACATTGCTAACTGAGGTTCTGCCCCCCACCCAACAAAAGGCTTGCCCCCGCCTAACAAAAATCCTGGCTACGCCCATGCATTGCATGAAAAGCAAGTGTTATCTCACACTTTCTAGTATGTTTCTCCATCATATTCCCTACTGCAAAAATTCCAATCTTTTGGGGAAACAAGTTTCTTGCATAAGACCTCCAAATCAACTGTAACAGTCCCTGTACCCTGACTTTGAAATTGATAGCATTTTAATGTAGTTTTCTGTTTCTAGGATGAATTTTAATTGTTCTTATTCTATGTATTTTTTTTATTATTTAAAAACCCAGGACATTTTACAGTGGTACCTTGGTTTGCAAACAGTCTGGTTTGCATATGTTTTGGATTACAAACACGTCAAACCCAGAAGTACGTGTCCCGGTTTGCAAACTTTTTATTGGATTACAACCCATTTTGCGGGGATTAAAAAAAAAAATTAAATTTGGAGGCCCCACTGGTGAAAGCGCGCCTTGGGTTACAACCTGTTTTAGTTTACAAACAGACCTCCGGAACAGATTATGGTTGTAAACCAAGGTACCACTGTATCTCACACGGCTTAAAAATTGTGAATATTAAGCAGTATATAAATCAGTGGAGGCCACACCTTCTTACAGCAGCCTGAATAGCTCTGTGTCAAGCATAGAAGAAATCTGACCATGCAGATATAGAAAATTAAGACCAAGATTCTAAATGTAGCTCAAATGGCCAAACTTGCAAATATAATAAGGATTACAGAAGGCTGGCAGTGAGATTTGTAGAAAAGTGGAGCTTGTTCATATATTGGAAAGAAAGGGCACAGGAGGTGATAAATCCATAGTGGTTATTAGGCGAGGTACAGGTTTAAATATATCGGAACTCCGGTTAGATAACAAAATATAGTCAGCTTAAGGAAATTCTGTTTAGAGCCCTGGTTGTTTTACAAATTAAACGAAACGATCAGGTTATCTTATATTGAATAATGTTGAATGAGTTTGCACAATATGCATATTTAACATGAGAGCTTATCACTCTAAAGAAGCTTTGCTGCAGCAGGGATTTCAGTAGCCCAGCATTGGAAAAGTTTGAAAAAATATACGTTTGTCCTTGTAGTTTAAGAACTTATGGTTTTTGAGGAAGGAATAACACATACTGTACATTTGTGTGTCTCCAGAGGAATGGAGGCCCAGAACAATTCCACCTCAGCTGGGGGAATTTTATTTCCTCTGCTTTGGACTTAGATGCTCCACATTCACCATCTAAGCCAGCTTGGGAAATATTGGTGTCTTGATTTTGACTGCTGTGTGAGTATTCCTTTTTTGTTTTTGTATGGGGTACAATGTAATGCCCTGCTACTGTACTTTTGGGTTGTCAGAAATAAATTTTAAAATGCTTTTTAAAAAAAGATTTTGCACATTATTATTATTATTATTATTATTATTATTATTGATTACCAAGGTCTTGGGTAAGGTTACAACATGAAAACGCAATATTAAAAACAACTTGCAATTTACTTACTTACTATGTGTATTTAAAGTTTATATAACGTTTGTATATTTATGGACAGATGAATTTAGTCTTAGTTATTTGCATTTAATGATTGAAAACACGCACACACATGATCAATACATAGAGATAGAGATCTACACACACACACACCCCTGAAATATATAAAATAAACAAATCAGTCCCTGGATGGGCTGGAGGAGGGGTTTTAACTTGCCCAGGGAAGGCAAAACAAAATCCAAATGTGCTGCCCACCCCATGCCACCTTCAGAAAACAAGCTCTTCCCATCGTTGTGGAAGGAAAGCAAGTGCAAAGCTGCATCTAGACGGGCCCTTAGGCAGAGTCTGGATCTGCAAGTAGTGAAGGAATGCAGGCAAGGCACCCAGGAGGGGGTTGGGGTGGGAGAGCGCATCTCTTAATCCGGAGTGACAGGGACATTAGAGACACCTGCCACCGACAGCCCTGGGTTAGTAGGACAGTGGGAAGCAAATGAGGAATGGTTGGCGCTGGGTCGGGGGGAGGTTAGATATATATAAACATGCAGAGACAATAACATTGCCAGGGGTTTCTTCTCTCAGACACACACTGAGGAACCACGGCTGTTGTCTAGGGGATATTTCTCGTACAACCAATAACTGGGGCACATTGCAGCAATAAAACAATATATTTGTAGCCTTCTGTCTTGTTGCTTATTTGTGGGTTTTGAAACTGCATTTATTGTGGAGTGCCATTGATTGACCCCCACACTGGAAAAGGGATATTGGGGGATTCTGATGAAAATGGAAGCAAAAATTGCTGATATTTGCTTATTCATCCCATGTCTAGAACAAAAATCAATCCAGCAAAACAGGATTGGCATTTGCTCTCGTTGCTTTCAGTCTGCAAACAATATGTAATTGATTGCGTTTTCTTCCCCTGTTTGCACTGTCGGACCTTTGTGCTGAAATGAACGGGGAGGAATAATATAATGGCAATGTAATTTATGTAATTAATTATGTAATTCAGTACTTTCACCGGTGGACAGCGAGACGAGTAACTTAGTTTTTTATTGGAAAATGAGCTGCAGTGGAATGGAAACAGAGTTCCATGCAACAAATACAGGGTAGAACAGAAATTGATGTCTTCTTGCATCTCTACCCTGGAATATTTTGATTAGGGCTGGCTCCAGGATTTGGGGAGCCCTCAGTGGACCCCCTAGCCTGGGAGAGGCAGGACAGGCAAACTGAGATTTCATCTATGCTGCAACTGAGATTCTTGGGTATTCTGTTCAAGGTGGAAAGGGTACAAACATTAGGGTAGTGGCCCCTTTACTGGGCTTGTAGCCCAAGCAAATAACCAAGCTAGCCACCCTCTGGTGATGACCCTGTTTTTCAATAAAGGACAGGTAAAAAATATTATAAATATTTTTTAAAAAGTAATTTTGTCCCATGGGATCTCCATAACGTCATTGCAGCACAAAACAGGCATTTCTGTAGTCATAAATGGTAGAGTTGGAAGGGACCATGAGGGTCATCTAGTCCAACCCCTACAATGCCCAACATGTCAGGATAAAGAAATGCATTTTAAGTGGACACTTTACCCTGGTATATGCATTTTGGGTACACACTGCTTGGCCAGAGAACTGCATTATGAAATTCAGAAAAGTGCAAATTTCAAATTTCATTGTTTCGGAAACTGCAAATTAGGCTAAGTTTGTTTTTAGGATGTGAACTGACTCCAATTTCTCCCCTACCATCTGCCCACTTACCAGGCTGTCCCGTCAGGTCAGTGCTGCTGTGTCATGTCTCCTGCTGGACGGGAACACGTGCCTAAGAAAGAACAGCAGGAAGACAAGCAGAAAGAGGCTTGGTTACTACCCAGAGATACTAAATCGCATGCCCTACACTGTCATAGCCCCTCCAAGGGACAAGCACTTAGCACACCGGCATCCATCAATATCAGTGTCCTTGCAGACAGGTGGGAATCCTTATGTCAAGACTCATAACACAGGTGACCCAGATGATGGTCCCATTCCTTTGATGGACATTGCAAAGAACATTGCAAGTCTGCGTTGCATTTACTGAGCATTTGGTTGTCTTGCACAAAGTTCACGCAGAGGGTAGATTATACCTGGCCTTTATGGAGCATTTGTTCTGATTTGTTTGTGAGGTCATAGAACCTTGCAATCTGGTCATTATAAGGACAAATGTTTAAGAATTGGTGCCTGAGTTTGATCTTCATTTTCCTCTTCCTATCCCTTTCCCCTTCTGTGTCATGTTTTGTTTTTTTTAACTTGAGAGCCTGTGGGCAGAGACCAGCTTGGTTAAATTGACTGTATGTAAGCCACTCTGTGAGCCTTTTTAGAGTGGGGTACAAATGCTCTAAATAAGTAAATAATAATAAATATTAATAATAAGCATTTGTTCTGCATTCATCCTGAATTGCTTGCAGGGGGCTTATAAGTCTTCCTGTTGTTAATTAATTCCACACTTTCCGATTCACTTCCCTGACACTTTCCAAACTACAAAAAGTCCTTTTTTAAGAAAGGTATGTTTGTTGTGCTAGGGCAACAGAGTCTTTTAATCCACTCTGAAGGCACAACCCTAAAGTTCTGGTATTCACTTGAATCCCTCCTGCAAAATACTGAAGGTTGTATTCAAACTTGTGCAGATAACATGTTCCACGAGCAGAAGGATTTCTGCTTGTGCAACAGGACTCTCCCATTTCTCTCCCCCCCCCCAGTGCATCCACTAAATCTGTTCTATGTTTTTAGCTGTTCTGATTTTTATCTGTAAGCCGCCTTGAGTCCCTGTCAGGGGAAAAGGCAGGGTATAAATGTAGTACACACAACAACAAGTGTGCCCCAGCCCTCGGGAGCAGATCTGGGTTGGGCACAAGGCACACTTGGAAGGAGAAGACAGCATGTGTTCCTTTGATACTGCCCTGACCGTCTGGGTCCTGGGAGGTAACCAGGTTCGATCTCTGGCTGTGGAATATGGCAGGGTTAAGACTCAGCCTTGTGCTCAAATCCCAGGAGGGTTAAGGGGGCCAAGCCACTGATTTGTTATACTGTACTTCCTTACTGTTCTTAGGATACAGGAAGGCTCACAGCCTGGGTAGCTCAGTTGGTTAGAGCATGGTGCTGATAGCGCCAAGGTTGCAGGTTCAATCCCTGTATGGGGCAGCTGCATATTCCTGCATTGCAGGGGGTTGGAGTAGATTATCCTCAGGGTCCCTTCCAACTCGATTACTCTATTCAAGGGTTCCCTGTGTTACCCAGGACGCGGGTGGCGCTGTGGGTTAAACCACAGAGCCTAGGGATTGCCGATCACAAGGTCAGCGGTTCGAATCCCTGCGACAGGGTGAGCTCCTGTTGCTCAGTCCCTGCTCCTGCCAACTTAGCAGTTCAAAAGCACAAAGTGCAAGTAGATAAATAGGTACCGCTCCGGCGGGAAGGTAAACAGCATTTCTATGCGCTGCTCTGGTTCACCAGAAGTGGCTGAGTCATGCTGGCCACATGATCTGGAAGATGTGCGCCGGCTCCCTCGGCCAATAAAGCGAGATGAGGACCGCAACCCCAGAGTTGGCCACGACTGGACCTAATGGTCAGGGGTGCCTTTACCTTTACATTTACCTGTCCCATCTCTCAATCAACGCATGCAGAGAGAGGCTGTTATGTGCAAGTAAGGAAGAGATATTTATTCAGGGAAACAACAGTCGAGGCTTAGTAGCAGTTGCTGCCACCTTCTGAGTCACCTGCCTCCCTGCACTGCCTACTGCCCTCCCCAGCCTCCACTGAGACCCTCCACTTTGCCAGGAAGTGGGGGGGGGGAGCTGGCATCCCTGTTCTCCCTTCTGGCTGAAGGCAAGGCACACAAATCCCACTTCCCATCAGTCAGGCCCCTCCTCTCTGTTCCTCCTTCTTCCTGCTGCTGCTGTTGCCACCTTGGGGCTTGCCAGCCCAGCCCTGATCCTGACGCCCCCTCATTCCCTGGATCCTTCCAATTCCATCCTGCTTCCCTGTGGCTCTGCACTTAGCTAGGGGAGTCATAGAACTTGCAGGGCAAGGCAGGAGGTGGATTGGGATCTATTAGTGCATTTCTGGGTGATTTGCCGTAAATTGGCAAGGCTTTGCAACTCCCAGTTGTTCAACTGCAACAACAAAATGACTCCCCCACCCACCCAATGCTTCCTAAATTAAGCTGCTGAAATGACAAAAAATAAAATAAAATGGTTGGAAAACCAGGAGTGGATTTTTGTCTGTGGCAGGATTGCAAGTTCAGCCCTGGTGCTCAAGGGCACCCTCTTTCTTAATTCTAAGTGTATGTTTTCCCTATCTTTCCTCTTTTTGCACCTGACTCCAGCCAATGGACCTCAGGATTCCAGCAAAGAAACTGGAGAGTTGACCACACAAGCTTCAACGGAGCTTGTTCTACAGCATAAGCATTCTCAGCCATTTCCAGGTGGCTTGTTTATTGAGCACCCATCCTGATTGGGTTGAAAAGTTTGCAGAGAGGTGAGACGAAAGGCACTTCCAGATGGTTGCTGTTTCAAAATGGGATTCAATCACATACTGCCTGCTTGGGGGCTCCCCATCTGGTTGATTCCTGTGAAAACACAATGCTGGACTAGATGGGTCATTGGCCTGATCCAGCAGGCTCGTTCTTATGTTATTTTTCTTATTTAAGATATCCTACCCTCCCAGATTTCTCCAATGAAAATAGGGACATTCCAGGATCTAATCTGAAACCGGGGCGGCTTCTGTAAATCTGGGACTGTCCCTGGAAAACAGGGGCACTTGGAGGGTCTGAGACAGCTGTTAGGTTACTTTTCTCACAGAGAGGCTTGTTATGTCCAGTTATTTTGCATTTAAAGGTAAATGGACTCCTGACCATTAGGTCAGTCGTGGACGACTCTGGGGTCGCGGCGCTCATCTCGCTTTATTGGCCGAGGGAGCCAGCATTCAGCTCCCGGGTCATGTGGCCAGCATGACTAAGCCGCTTCTGGTGAACCAGAGCAGCGCACGGAAACGCCGTTTACCTTCCCGCTTTACCTATTTATCTACTTGCACTTTGACATGCTTTCGAACTGCTTGGTTGGCAGGAGCAGGGACCGAGCAACGGGAGCTCACCCCGTCGTGGGGATTCGAACTGCCGACCTTCTAATCGGCAAGTCCTAGGCTCTGTAGTTCCACCCGCGCATAGCCACCCGCGTCCCTATTTTGCATTTAGGCACCTTAAATTGTTTGCTCACCGGTTTTCTCGTGTCTATGCCCAAACATGTGACTGTGCAATCTTGAGGGCTGCTGATTCCACACACTGCTGGCTCCCAAGAGCTGGAGCGAAGTCAATGCGCCTTCCCTTCATCCCTACCCCCACAAAAGCAGCAGCAGCAGCAGCGCCAGACTCCCTGCTCTGGGCCCTCTGCCGAGTTTGCTCTGCTCTCTGTTTCACCACCAGGCCCATTTGCCGGCCAGGCAATTGTCACCCCCGATCTTTCTCTCCTGACGGCTGGTCTGTGAAATTGTTTTCCATGGTGGGTGCCTTAACACAATGGGAGCAAAGAACGATGGACTGAATTGGACGTGTCGTGGCTCAAGGGCGTTGGGCGCCCTTCAAAGCGGCCCAAAGGGCAAGGGGTGGGGGTGAGAAGGAAGATAGAGACCTCTGGGGAAGCCAGGACCAGCCAAGCCCACCACAGCTCTTTAACCCTTCACTGAGCAGTAACAAAGAGAGGTTCTGACGGAGACTGACATGTCTGTCTGTCGTTTGACATGCCGTCCTGTGCCTCTGATGGCAAACTGGTTATTCTAAGGCAGGGGTGGCAAACCTTTTCAGACTGAGTCCCCCATTCCCTTCTGGGCAACGGTCCAGGGGCCACGTGCCAGGAGTGGGAAGGACCAGAGGAAAAAATGGAAAGAGCAAAAAAGAGAGAGGGGGGAATTTATCACTGTACACTAAGCCAGTTTCTACACACACACACACACACACACACACACACACACACACACACTCCTGTCTGTCCTCCATCCAGACAAGCAAAAATGCACCATCAGGGTTCAAGGAGATATTCCAGTGCAGCAGACCCAGGAAGGGCTGTGGCCTGAGGAGAGGAGCGGGACTGTGGCCGGGAAGAGTCCAGAGGGCCTGTTACAGTAGGCTAGTTTTTGCACAGACTCACATTCCCCTTCTCTGCTCCAATTCCAGGTCAGCAAGAGGCACTAAGTTGAAGAATGCATTCCACCCAAGTAAAATCTCTCAAGGAGGATGCGAAGCCAAGCCAGTGAGGCTGTGTAGCTGAGAAGGGTCAGGTTGCGCCTGGGTTACTTCACTCCTTTCGTAGATGCATTGTTGCAGAAAGAGGTATCTATTTTCAAGCCTTTTTCAGCCAGAACTCACCAGAATCAGTTTCGGCACCTCTCAGGTGGGCGCCATTGTCATTATAAGAGAACAAGGGTTCATGGTGAGTTCCAGCACCTCTTTTTCTAGAAAAATAGCAATGTTCTTTAAAAATAATATATAAGTATAAATTTGTTTTCTGGAGATATGGAGAGTTAGAGATTGCTTTTACTTACCACCTCCCCCTCTTTCTCCCCCCTTGCTTGTCTTTTTCCTTATTCTTCCTACTTATCTGATCAAAAACAAATATCTGGGTTTCCAGTTATTCCACAGGCCCCAAGGCTGCTAATATCTGAGCCATAATTTAATTATTAGATATCCCTTTCCCTCTTACTGTTTTCTGCCTCCCAAAAGGACATCAGGGCTGTTGTTTTTCTTCCTTTATAGTTTTTGCTCTCATGTCAGCTACTGTTCTCCTCCATTTCCTCTGCAGTTTGTTATTCTTGTAGATCATGACAAATCTTTATAAACTACTGACAGGGGCTTGTGCTAAACTAACGTTTACTCAGAAAAAGATGTGTTGAAATTAATGGTTCAGGAGACTTCCGGGTTAGCGCCATCGCCTAATGGCGGATTCCCTCCGAGCTCCGGAGGGAATCGGCTCAGCAGGGGTTGGGTCCTGCCGCGGCGGCGACGCGGGGACCCTCATAAACCACAGGCGTTGAAGCCTGTGGACCTGGTGACTCGGCGGGCACCATTTGCACCCCCCCGACCCGCGAAGGAGCCTTTTTAAAGGCTCCGGAACGGGGGACGGAGAGCGGTGCGGTGCTGTGAGTCGACTGCTTCCCCTGCTGAGTGAAGCCGCATGCCATGGACGGAGAGCGCTGACTTCTTTCTCTGAACATTTGGACTAAAAGTAACAACCCGTGAGTAATACGGAAATTGGACTTAAAAGGGAAATTTTCTTTGGGAATTAGGCACGACCGGGTAAGGTGTAAAGAGGAAGTCCGCCTACCCGCCTTGTAAACATCGTAAAGCAAGGATTTTATTACTAAGCTTGTGAGAATACCTTTCTTCTTTGTGGATTAAAGCAATTAACTCCACGTTTTGGCAATTTAAGTGACTGTGCTGGAGGATAAGAGCTAACATTGAGAACGGAATTTACCCCTCCCCCAAGACCCGGGAGCGATCGGTGAGAGAGCCTGCGGAAGAGACATAAAGACTTTAACAGCTGTCAAACTAGCTGTCAAAGTTGGAAAAAAAGGAGAACTTTGTTTCTGCTGTCTTTGCTGGTTATATTCGCTACAATTTGGTAACAAATTGTTAAAAATAAAGAAGAAAAGGCTAACGTGACTTTTGGGTTGGAACTGGAAGATAATAAGAAACTAGAATCCCTCTAGAGGGGGTTTAGGACATTAAAAAAAATGGCTGTAAGTGGAAAAATACTGGTTGAACTGGAGAGGACTTTTTTTCTCTTGGGAAAGTTGCAGGAACAGAGTGATGTTTTGGCTACAAATGTTACAATACTGAAGGGAACAGTAAATAAAGTTGCTGAGCCTGGGAGGGACTTTCTGGGAGGGTTTCTGCAGATGAACAGGAAAGTTTTGCAGTTGACCTAAAATTTTTTGCAGCTGAACAAGAAAAGAAATTTGAGAAATCTGAGAATGTGATGAAAGAGGAACATGATGATTTGAAGGGAAAAGAAGGAGCTATAATGCCACAGATGATTGAGGAGAGCCAGAGGCCGGTTAAGATGGATATAAAGGAAAATAAGATCAGGATGATGGAAATTTGTTTTGAATTGAAGAATGGAAAATGGAGAGATCTCCCTATGTGGAGATCTGAAGACCTATGGAATACAAACCTGGCTAAAGTGGAAACTGGAGCTTTTGGGACATTTGGACTTAAGAGAAGTAAGAAACAAGATCTTGGCTCCATTTTTAAATATGGAGGCCTGGCTGGAAGAAACATGGACCTTATTGGGACAGAGCTCCTTCGAGATTCGGAGTTTAATATAAAGGACTATCAAAAAAACCGGCAGAGAGGAATTGAGAGAGAATTGAGAGCCTCGGACGTGAGGTCGCCAGGCTGACTGCAGATGGACTGATGGACTTTTTGTTGGGGTTCGAAACCGGGAAAGGGGGTGGTGGGGCTTTGGGAATCCAAAGGGTGTATAACTATATTCTGTTTTAATTAATTTGGTTTTGCCACTAACAGAAAAATGGGGATTTCGGGGAAGGGAATTGGGGCCGACCTTAGAAAAAGACTTTTAAGAATAAGTATTGACGTATAAAGATTGAGGTTTTTAAGTTAAAATTGGTTAACTAAATTGATGGGGCGAACCTAGAAAAAGATTTTTAAGAATAAGTATTGATGTATAAAGATTGAGGTTTATAAGTTAAAATTGGTTAACTAAAATGAATTAGAGAAAATAAGGTAAAGTTTGGGGACAAGAACTTGCTGAGCTAAAAATTGGAACTGGAATACAAGAAGGGGAGGTGTGGGGAAGTCAAGGAAATTGGTCATTGACAGTAAGAAATGTAAATTGTATGTGTGTGTAATTGTTTTTTTTTTCTTTATGTTTTGTTTTTATTTTTTGAAAATGCCAATAAATATCTTTTAAAAAAAACAAAAAAAAACCCCGAAATTAATGGTTCAGGACCATGGACTTCAATAGGTCTACTCTGAGTAAATGTTCATTGGCTACAACCATGGGAAGGGGGAGATGCTGGGAGCTGAATGGAGTGACTCTCCTAGGAGGAAAGGATGCAGCATCTGGGACTTTTCAAGTTAGAGAAAAAGCAAGTACGAGGCAACATTGCAGAAGTTTGTAAAATAATGCATGGCATGGAGAAAGCAAGTAGTGGAGACAAGCTTTTCCCCCCTCTGTCAAAACAGTAGAACTTGTGGACATCCAAAACAGTAGAACTTGGAAGATTTGGAACAGATAAAAGAAAGTCCTTCACACTGCACATGGTCAAATTCTACAGGTCACTTCCACAAGAGGCACTGATGGCCACCAACCTGTATGGGTTTAAAAGAGGATTAGACAGATTTGTGGAGGATAAACCTGTCAGTGACTCCTCAGCTGGAGGCAGCAATGCTTCTGAATGCTGCAGAAGAGGAGAGTTGTGCTCAGATCCTTCTTGCAGTTTCCCCACAGGCATCCAGTTAGCCACTGTGAGAACAGGATGCTGGACTAAGATGGGCCAATGTGGGACCTTCTTTAGTGCCGAGCTACAGCCCCACTTAGAAGAACACTTCTCCTCCTGGACCAGCCTGCATCAGGGGTAGCCAGTGCAGTTCCCTCAAAATGTTAATAAAATCATAGAATCGTGGAGTTGAATGGGACCTCCAAGGGCCATCTAGTCCAACCCTCTGCAGTGCAGGAATCTCAGCTGCATTGAGCACCCATGACGGATGGCCATCCAACCTCTGCTTAAAAAGGAGAATCCACGACCTCGCGAGGGGGTCCGTTCCCGCTGTCAAACAGCTGTTACTGCCAGAAGGTTATTCCTGATGTTTAGTCGGAATCTCCTTTCTTGCAACTTGAAGCTATTGTTGTTGTTGGACTCCAACTCCCATCAGGCATGATAGAAGCTGCAGCTCAGCAACATCTGAAGGGCATTGGTTGGCTGTGTGTAACCTGAGGCAAAGCGGGAAGAGGAAGATGAACTGGACTACCCTTCCCAATCAGAGTTCCTTGACTCACAATCGGCTGAGCAAACTTCTCCATTTTGTAACTGCCGCCCCAATCAGGAAGCAGTGAACCAGCCCCACCCTTGAGGAAAACCATGACTTTTCCAACATTGTGAATCCAATCTGGTGCAGCAGTTAAGTGTGTTGGGCTAGGGCTGAGGCTGCCTCACCCCTGCCAGCCATGAAATCTGATTGGATTACCTTGAGCCATTCACCATCTGGCAGCCTGGCCTACCTCACAGGATTGTTCTGTCACAAGATAAAAATGGAAGCTTGAGAGAACCACCCCACAATACCTTCAGGTACATAGAAAAAAGGTGAGCTCAAATTGCAGTAAATAAACCCATACAAAAGTTCCATTTCTACCTCACAGACCACGTGGCACTTTTCAGAGCAGAAACCACGCTGGCCAAAGTCTAATCTGATGACACAGAAATAACCAACTGTGGTCTCAACAACAAGTGTATTGCCTTCACAGCCTGTTTCCTGCTAGTGTGTGCTGGTCTAGAATGAAATAGGTGGGAAATAGTGTAGCTCTGTTGCCTGTTGTAGCTGCCCCATCATCTGTCTCTGCAATTAATATTTTAAAAAAAAAAACCCATTGTACTAGCCAAAAGCCATGGCAAATCCATACAACCACAAGCCGCTTAAAATATAACTCAAACAACTGCAAATAAAAACAGGAACCATAAATTAGGAAGGTGACAATAACAGGGAAACCACCAGGGATACAGTAACTCAGTTACTTCTTCCTAACCTTTTTTTGCCTTCAGAGCAAAAAAGGGCCACTTTATGCGCCACTACAGCACTGTTGTCACTCAGCAATCAGTGGACCCTCTCTGTCAGGGAGAGCTGATTTCCTGTCCAAAGGGGGGTCTTAGAAAGAGCTTCGTTGGATCTGCATATAAAGGACAAGTTATCATACAATGGGAGATATATTCTACCTGGGGTTGCCCACAAATAAAGAGTCTGTGTGCACTTGAAATCACAACTCTATAAAAGCAGTTCTTAATGAGGCAGGCAAGAGTTTGTTCAAATAGCTAGATCTGACATGCTCTGTTTTCAAAAGGAGAAAAATTGGTGGTTCAAATCGATTGCAGGTCCCTTCTGGATTCTATCCATAAGAGCCAGTCCCTTAGCTGACACTTATCCACATTCAACTCCTGAAAACAATAATAGTCTAGAATACTTTGACCATTTGAATTCCACAGATGGCTAGTCCTCAGTTCCACAGAGCACATAGCCAGGAGATGCTCAATGGCTAAAGAAGTGAGCCTTTTCAAGTAGTTTAACTGGGTGCAAGCCGCTCTGGCATTATACGTTTCCCACCCAGCTTCAGTGCGTAAAAGAAATGCTGACACTCCTGAAGGTAACGAGAATAATCTGCTAATAAACTGAGTTTGCACTATTTTTAACCCTTTAATGGAGTTCAAGTTGTGGCCCCAGATTTCAGCTCCATACAACATTTGAGGGATCATTTTGCTACTGTAATTTTTCAGTGCAGGTTTGAATAGCTAACCACCCTCATTATAGTAAAATTTCATCAGTGCCCCTATTGGCTTTCTATGTGTCGACTTTCACTGCCTCAATATGCCAGTTCCAAGGCAGATATTCACTAAAGAGTATCCCAAGGTATATAAAAGATCAGATCTGCTCTAAATCATGATGATCCCCATGCTCCATTTAAATCTAATACTGTGTTTACTGAAAATCATGATTTTGGTTTTGGAGAGGCTTTCATGCTTACAATAGGAACTGAAAGCAGCCAAAAGATTTTTAAGGTCCAGGTGAGAAAGAGGAAGAACTGTGTCTTCTGTGTACAACAGATGTGAATTTTTAAATTCCTAATTACTGGAGAAGGGGAGTAAACTTGGGCTAAATAAGGTACCAAGTCATTAATATAGAACTTAAAAAGACTGGGGGGCCCAATCCAGCCTTGTTTCAATGCTCGAGTCGATTTGAAAGCTTCAGACACACCACCCTTAAGATCTACTCTAACCTTCATTTCCATGTTACTGTAAAGTTCTCAAATCAGTAACAGAAGTCTGTAGCCGTTGCTGGCTTTAAGTAGTCTCTCCCACACTCTGCTTCGCTTAATAGAATCAAAAGCAGCAGAGAGATCAATGAAGGCGGCCTATAGAGTGTTCTTAATGTTTTCGGTATATTTCCTAATGATGTGCATCAATGTGAAGCATTGATCGATAGTACTGTATCCTCTAAGCCCTGCTTGGTGTTCATGAAAAATATTATTAGTGTGCAGCCAGTCTGATAATATATGAAGGAGATGTCACAGATAAAGCTTGGAGGAAATGTCTGGTAGCCTAACTGAGCAATAGTTCTGTGGATCATTTCTATCCCCTTTTTTGAAAATTGGGACAATGGTCCTCATCTTCCATCCAGAAGGGATTTGGGCCGTGCTATTTAAGAAAGTAAATAAACCTTCCAAGATGGGTATCCAACATTCCATGTGGTGCTTAAAAAGCTCAGGAGGCAACACATCTTCTTCACCTGGCACTTAAAAAAAATTTCAAACCTTCAATGAGGGATTTAATTTCCTTATTCTATACCAGTTGCCATTCAGTAAGTTTAACAAATCTTTACTTGCAGCTGTTTAGTGGGGTTGCCCTGAATGGTCACTAAATACGTTAGAGAAATGCTTAACCCAGCCTGCAGCCAGAATTATGGCTTCTTAAGATGATGTCTCTTCCAAGCCTTGGGATATCTCTGTAATGGCTTCCTTCCCTCCCTGAAATATACTCGGGGGCGAGAGTGGATTTCATGCTCTTTATTCAGCTCATAGTGGTGAGGAGGAATGAAAGTCCCCCCAAAGTATCTGCTTTATATACATTATTTACACAATGGGCTGCACGTGATTGGCTAATTCTGGAATTCTCCTGTAGGCCAGTCAGGTTGTGGATTCACTTCCATCTGGATCTGGATTGGGTGGCGCCTGCAGACCAATCATACTGCTGCATTGTTCTAGGGCCAATCAGACTGCTGCATTTTGGATCCTATTTAACTCGGTACATGACACTCCCCCAGGTTCCCACAAACCCTTCTGTGTTTTCACAAGGTGACATAAGTTCTGAGCAGTGTTGGCTCGTACTGTCCCACTAACCTCAGTCTGCCCTCAGCCAGCCCCCACATGACCATAAAGCATAAATCTAACTTGCCAGCTAGTCCAGGCCAAGTGACTTAGACCTTACCCAATCTAGAGCTTCACTCCCCTGACTTAAAAGCTACCCTTCTCATCATCAGTGAATCCATCAAGAATCGCCCTGAGATCTTTGGATGAAGAGTGCTATATAAATCAAATGAATGAATGAATGAAACCTTTAATCCACATCAAATCCCCATGTGTATATTAAAAATCCCCCAAATAACCAATAAATACAAAAGATTAACCCAATAGATTTCTGAGCCATGGTCACACCTGGGTCATAAGGCTGAATATCAACAGGTAATGTTTTTGCCAGGTTTTTGGAAGTGTACATTTTTGACACAGAAGAGGAGTTTGGGGACACCATAAAATATTCCCCCAATAACCCTCCAAAATGTTCTATGTACACCATTTTGCTATCCGCCTGTCCATTCGTCCCTCTCAAATAGTTGCTACTTTGGAACCATGTTTGCTTGTTTCAAACCAGCATTCTGATCCAAGCAACTGCCCTGACTCCCCTGCAACACACACAGAGACAGAGGATCCTTATTCAGGCAAAAAACCAGACAGAATCAGCAGCAGACACAGTGCTCGGAAGTCATGATTCAGGAACCCAGGAGCGCAGCAAGAAGTTCAGAACTGAACAGAAGAAACAAAGATGTCCCAGCAAGTTCCCCCACCCCTCTCGCCAAGCATTTAAAGGCAAGACATCACACATTCACTTGTGAGACTCTCTCGCCTTGTGGGAATATCAGGATTGTGATCACACACTCTGCCAGTCACTGCCACTTCTTGTTCTGCCTTAGTTTATCCGTTTTAGTTATTTTATGTATTGTTTGTACTTCATCTACAATTTTATTCTATGCAATGTTTAGAGACCTCTTTGATTAATGTCGTTTATAAAGCTCTCCCTCTCTCCTCCTCTGAATGCAAGACTAGAATAATTGAAATATGAGATAATGCCTCAGCAATCCAGAAAGAGACAAGGCAATTTGTACAAGAGATCTAGCTTTCAGCAGCGAGATACCCTCAAGAGGTCCAATGTGCTAAGGTAAAATTCACCTTCTCCACAGGAGCTGGCTCAGTTTCTCATTTCAGCTTGTATCTTACCTCATAGGGATATGCAGGGATTTAATAATGTAAACTGGACCCAAGATTGGAAGTCAGTAGGCAACTGCCTGGAAAGATAATGTAAACACTTGATAGCAATTGAGGTGAAATTTGACTAGGCCTCAATCTGCACTATAAATTTAAAGCTGTGTCTTTGGCTAACCCCGCCCCTCCCCGCTGCCCAAATTGTAGTGTGTTAAGAGTAATGAGAGTTGTAGGAGATCCCTATCTCCTTAAGAGAGCTACAGTTGTCAGCATTCCCTGAAAAGAGAGATTGACTGTTAAGCCACTGTGGGAACAGCTGGAGAAGGGGGAGGGGGCGTGTCAGATAGGAAATTGATATTTATTTATTTATTTATTAATATTTCTATAATATTAATATTTCTATAATACACATTCAACTAAGGCCTACTCAAAGTGGACCCATTAAAATTAATGGACTTAAATTTAAACGGGTCTGTTCCAAGGAATATGACCAGCATTGGATACAACCCAATGGCTTTTTTCAGTTACCTTAAAAAATTATATTAAAACATTAGTTAAGTATTTCTTCTGATAATGGGAGCGGCATAAAGGACATATGGGTCTTTCTCCCAAGGAGAAGTCTTCAAAAGCTTGAACACAGGTACTATGAAACATGTGTGAACAGGAGAGCAGAACGGTCTTGCTGGAGCATGATGGGTAGCTGGCTTGGGGAATTCCATCCTGCAGGTGAGTGGGGTAGATGAGCGGCATAATGCAAATTGGGCAGTCAACTATGTCTTGCCGGAACGCCTGCATCTGTATCTTTTCCCATTCAACTTCATCTATGCCTGGGCCCAACTTCTTGTCTAGCTGCTGAAACACGTTTTGACTTTCAGCTACATTAGAATCAATCTCGGAGAAGAGTTCGTCTATGCGGGTATCGTATGAATTCAATAATCGTTGGCAGATCTCTGAAAACTTTTCTTCAAAGAATTTTTTTCTTAATTTGGCATCTTTTGGAGGCACTGTTTTTCTTAGCTTTTTATACCATTTCCTAACAATATGCCCCCGCCAAAAAGCTTGAATTCTTGTAGCACACTTTATTTTAAATAGGTGTGCTCCATCATGAATTACTCGGGTCTGATACTGGATCTTTCTACACATTGGACAGGTCTTTTTACCTGCAAATCTTTCAAAAGCTTTCAGGCATGCTTTGTGAAACACATGAGAACATGACAGCAGCACCTGTGGCTGAAGTGCAAATTCTTCTCTGCATATGGCACAAGGTTGAACTGAATCTCCTTGTTTTATGGATCGTTGTTTCACATGCTCCCATTCCTCAATGGTTAGTGGCATGGCAGGAGGTTCCACCAACCCAAGTTGCTGAGCTAACGTGAGAGGCTGAGGACAAGGATCAAGAACATACTCCTTTTCTGGATCTTCATTTTTTTGTTGGTGCCTGCTTGTTTTCTTTAGTCCAGTATCAACTACTGCTCTGACTGTCTCCTTCTTCACAGGTTTGTATGAATTCTTTTTACTCTGTGTCTTTGACTTAAAAGGATCTTGCTATACTTTGTTTGCATCATGGAACTGGAGGCAATGATGATTTCGTTATCTTCAGTATGGAAGGATGCTTCACTGATCTGCCTCCCGCGACGTTTCTCTCCCTCGCCCCTCCAACACTCGGACCTGGTCAACCGCTCTTTTGCCCCCCTCAGGCTCGGCCATGCGCCCGGTTGCTAAGCGACCAGGCTCGCCCAAACAGACTGTGTGCCCGCGCGCGTGTGTTTTACCGAAGAGCGCGGCGCGCGCGCCCACCGGCCTTCACTTCACTCGTTCCCGCAAACTCAAGCTGGAACCGCTTAAGATCACAGGCGGCTACTTAGAAAAGGTAAAAGCCTTTAAATATCTAGGCTTAATATTCACTTATAATCTCTCCTGGACCACCCATCTACAATCTGCCTTTCTCGCCGCAACCACGACCTCCAATGCCATCGTCCGATTTTACCACCAGAAGGGCGGCAAACACCTTCCAGCAGCAATTCAAATATTTAATGCCAAAGTTGTTCCTAAATTATTATATGGCTGTGAAGTATGGACTACAGCAATATCAGGTAACTTGGATCGCCCACTTCATATGTTTCTGAGATCTCTTTCCGGTGTCCCGAGATGCGTCTCAGGTGCAGCCCTACGACTTGAGTTCGCTCAGCCCTCAATTGTAAAACGAGCATGGTGTCGAGCCATTTCCTATAGCTCCCACCTACTAGCATCGGATGCTCGAATTAGAGGTGGTTTTTCCAATCTGATCCTAAGAGATATCCATAATTCCCCTTGGAAAACTACAATTAACCTCAAACTCCGCTCTCTTTACAATCTGAATTGCAAAACTGTTCTTAAATTAGAGTGTATTAGTCCGGCGGCCCTACCTTCAATTAAAAAGAAGCTACAGCAACTTGACTTCTCTAACACAGCTGCCGATGCAAGAGGGCCGTGTTCAGGCCTAGCCCTAGCTATTCCTCCCCCTGAAGGAATCCCTCTATACTGTTTCACAATTTCTTCGGAGGCTAAGCGAAGGGCCTTTACCTGTGCCCGTCTCAACTGTTTTCCTACAGCAGTTCTGTCGGGTCGTTATTCCAGAGTCCCCATCGCAAACAGAACATGCACCTGTAATGACACGGCTCTGGAGACTATGGAACATGTAATGCTCTTCTGTCCCAACTGGACAGATGAAAGATCTCGGTTTTTAACTCCTCTCATGAACAAGCTTCATCTCCCAATCCAGCCCTGGATAGTGTCCCTTCTTTTGCAGGATTCTGATTGTTGGATCACCGAGATGACAGCTAACTTCCTGCTCAGTGTGATGAAGAGGAAAGCGGCACTAACTTCTTTTTAACACCGCAGCTGCAGTCGATACGCTGCACAATCGAACGAAGTTCCAAGCAGCTTTATTGTACAAGGACAATGGAGCTAGGACAAATCTGAGGCCTCTCTTATATTCTAAATACTCTGGGCAATCTCTAGTTCACACAGGGGCACGCTGATTTGATATATTTTTATAAAAATTAAAAATGCATCCTCAACTTCTTCCCCAAATACAAAAACAGGAACTAAGAGCAATTTGAGGCTGTTAAGTATTTTTGGGTGGGATTCAACCACATACTGGTCAATTTAAGTTTGTGTATTTACAGTTGATTGGGAGGTCTTGCACAATGGACACACTTCCCCAAAACACTAGACTTTTTATACTACGGAAAATGATGGGGAAATGCACCAGGGAGGGAAGGATCACTGAATGTCATTGAACCTCCCCACAAACAAATGAGAAGGGTTGTCGTTAAATAGCCAACGTCGTCTGCCCTCCATGCACACAAATCAGGATGGTGTTGCTCCATTGCCTGGAAGCACCCTAAAACAGAGACAGTGTCTTAGAGAATACAGCTGCTGCTATGCTAGGACAAGTGCGAGGAACCTTTGGCCCTCCGGATGTTGCTGGACTACAACTCCCATCATCCCTGGCCATTGGCCATGCTTGCTGCGACTGATGGGAGGTGCAGTTCGGCAACATCGGGTGCACCAAAGCTTCTCCACTCCCATACCAGGACTCTGTATACTGGGAGACCTGGGTCACATCAATGCCATACATTTGAAGCCCCTGGGAAAGCCAGGTGGAGTGAATGTGATGGCGCCAAGTCTCAGACCTCTTGCTCTTTTGAACCAAAGGCAAGGCTTGCTGGCTGGTTACTTTTGCTGTGACTCACAGCCCAACTTTCACTTCCGCACAGTCACTGGCTGCAATTGGCCCTGAGCTGCATTTCTCAGAACACAAGAGGAAGCTGGGATGTATATGGTGAGGCTGCAGATCCCAAAGCGGCTGCCCTGGGCTGCGAGACATCGGCTTCTCTACAGCCCCACAGGCTCTGAGTGGGATGTTTTAGCGGAAGGGGCACCTGTGTGACTGTCTCTCTACTCCCTATTCTGTCCCTCAAAACTTGGATAAAAGCTTTAGGCTGTAATCCTGCTAGTCAAAGATCCGGGCTGCAATCCCACGCACAATGTAGGAGGTAGAATCTATTGAGCTGAATAGGACTTACCGTACTTGGAAGTAGGTAAATGCCTTCAGGCTTGCAGCCTTTCCACTCATTGGAAGCGCAACAGCGGTGATCACTCCGTGCCCAACTTATGGGTTAATTCTGTTCGTGTGAAAGTCAATTAACCAAGAGGGGGACTGCAGAAGGGCTGGAAGTGATGCTTAGCCGCCCTGCACATGTTAGATGTTTGCTGAAGGAGCATATGCTGGCTGTGCTGTTCCGAGGGAGTTTTTCATTGGTATGTTTGGTTGAATGTCTCCCTGCTGTGTACAAGGCTACGTACAAGACCTGCTATGTACAAGGCAAGCAACACTTGCACTACTACCTTGGCGGCAGCAGGCAGGCTTATCTACCACCACCACCCAGCTTTGCTTCAGGGGCCATCTCAAGACATCTGTCAAAAGAACGCAAGAGACAGGGCCTTTTCAGTGGGAGTGCCATAGCTCCAGAATGTTTTCCATATCAAAATGAGGCAGGCTGTGTCTTTCCCATCAGAAACTGAAGACACTTATTTTAATTTACATTTTCTCACCCCAACCCACCACCACTTTATCCACAAATATGTATCTTTAGCTCCACCAGTGCTGGTCATTGTTATCTCTCTCACTGCTGGGATATATCTCTCGGCAGTAAGAGAGACAACAATGATATATATACCGGTATATATACTGCCCACAGAATATTGCAATGGCCACCCCATTGCTTATGCAGCTGAAACAGTCCCACCCACGAAGAGGAGGGATTGACAGGCTTAGGTGGCATTCTTTTTAACAGGCTTGGGAGAATCCCAACCTTTGCACAACTGCACTATAAAAGGTTGGGGCAGTGGCAGCTAGAAGAAAGCGCATGGGGACTGAGCATGCTCAGTCACCACAGAGCGCCAATTGACAATTGGTGCAGGGGGGTGGAAAGCAGTGACCAGAGCCCTGAACAGAAGCACTCCATGCTGCAACATTTTGTTGCAGGCCCTGCTTATGATTGCATTCCTGTGAGTTGTTCATAAGCACTGGGCAAGAGGATTCTCCTTTCCCGTACGTATTGAACCTACTGCTGCCAGTCAGTGGCTTTAGGCTGGAGGAAACCCAAGAGCTATTTTTAGGATTTCTTCTGCATTTTAGGGATGGAGCCGTGCCCAGTTTGCCTTCTTCGCACACACCCTGCCAGCTCTGCGTGACCTGGTCCTGAGGGTCTGAAATTGTATGCCAGAACCGGGTGTGTATGTGTCTTGATGCATGACTCCCTCCCAGGCACCCCATGAATATGAGAGCAGGACCCCAGACAGGGGAGACACACGCAAAAGCAACTGTTAAGCTGACAAATGTTTTGTGAAGATGTGCTTTGTCCTCCCTATTCCAGGTTGGGCACACAGGAGGAGTTGGTACAGGTCCAACATCACCAGAGGCTGCAAGAGTAGTCAACCTGGTGCCCTCCACTAGTTGTTTGACTACAACTCCCATCCTCCTCAACCACCGGACTTGCTGGCTGGGGCTGATACGAACTGGAGTCTGGAACTGGAACTGCAATTTGGCTTCCCCCAGACTACTGATAAAATACAAAGTCCTGTCTGCACTCTACTTTTAAAGCAGTATCGTACTACTTTAGACAATAATGGCTCCGCCCCAAAGAATTCTGGTAGCTTCAGTGTGTTAAGGTTGCTGAGAGTTGTGAGGCAACCCTATTCTCCTCACAGAGCCACAATTCCCAAAGTAGTTTAACAACCAATCCCTCTTACCAAGGAACTCTGGGAAGTGTAGTTTCGTGAGGGGAACAGGGGTCTCCCCACAACTCTCAGCTGCTTTAATGAACTACACTTCCCAGGATTCTCTGGGGGAAGCCATGGTTGTTTAAAGTGGTATTATACATTTGATTTTTTTTCTAGAAAAGAGGTGCTGGAACTCCCCATGAACCCCTCTCTTGTTCTCTTAGAATGGCAATGATGCCCACCTGAGAGGTGCCAGAACTGAGTTCCAGCTAAAAAAACAACCCCTGCACTGAATGCAGTATAGTGCAGATCCTTTCAGACTGTTTTTATGATGCTGCGCTAAGGTTTCTTTAAGTTGTACGTTCCATATACCACTTGGGAGGTTTTTAAATATTAAGCCATTGAGAAATGCTTTTAAACAAATGAAATAAAACTAGATGGAGAGACCCATCTTCTTTAAACCACATCAAAGCATTGTGAGCCTTCCCCACCATAAATGAAATTTGGTACATTTGCTTCAGATACCATGAGAAAAGAAGTTCACAGCAGCAGAACTGCAAACAAATGCTTTGGGGGGAAGCAACTTTGTGAGGTCTGCGGCCTGTAACACACCACAGCCACCGTATTTGAGAACATTAGCTAAAACAAGGTCCCCTCCACTAGGCTGAGGGTGGGGCAATTAAACCATTTTTACAAATACGTTCTTATTGGGGCTGCAGCCCAGTTAAATGCAATTTAAATTGATTAATCGACTCCCAGCTTGTATGATTAAGCAATCGATTAAATTTACATGCCAGTTTAAAAAAATCTTCTGAACCAAGAAGCATACGCTGTTTCCAGCAGATATATACACACATCTTTGAAAATGTATTCTGTATGTGTGTGTATCTTTGTGTGTGACAGAGAATTCCTCTTTTAAAATGCAGTTTGCCTCCTGCAATGTTATAAAGATGTTCTTTAAAAAAAGAAATTGGTTGCCAATCTTTCTGGAATACATTATTAGTCCATCAGAAGGTTAACTGAATAATCTAACAGGTTAATTGTTTAAACCAGGGCTGACATTGCCGGAACGCATCTCCCCTCCTCACTGGCTATGCTGTCTGGGGCTGATAGGAGTTGAATTCAGCAACCCCTGGAAGGAGACAGATTCCACAGGCCTAGCTTAAACACCAAAGGCCCAGTTTTTTGCAGAATGTCACCTACAAACCTTGCTACCAAATGCTGCTGGGTTTGTTTTTAACAATCACAAAATGCCACATGTAGCCACCTGATATAAGAACCTTAGAAGAGCCCTGCTGGGTCAGAGTCATGCTGGCCCATCCACTCCTGCATGCCAGTCTCACAGTGGCCAACCAGTTCCCTTGGGGAAGCCTGCAAGCCGAACGTGGGTTCAACAGCACTCTCCCTGCCCTGAGATTCTCTGAAACTGCGGTTCACACTGGGATTCGTATTCTGTATTCAAGCTCAGGTACCAGAGCATGAAATCTGGTCCATATCAGTTTATGGACGTGGCTTTCCGCATCAAAGTGCATTGAATTAGCACCCATTCACCCACCCAAAACTCTTCCCTTCTTTCTGTCGCCTAAAAAGTTGTCTGAAAACTACGGAGCTACTTCACAACTGACAGAGAACATACGTATTTTGTTATTGGGTACCAATGTACAGGGATCCCCCCACTTATGGGAGTTCAACTTATGCGCATTCAGTTTCATGAGCTTGGCAAAACACACACACACACACACACACAAACAAACAAACGGTGGTCATCCGGGAAATTTGTTTTTTCCCCCAATCCCACCTGCCATTGAACCCAATGATGTTCCCACTATACACAATTTCACATATACTCTCAGGTTCTACCAGGGCTATAAACTTTTTCTTTTTTAATAAAGCTGGGGATCTGCGGGTTGTGTTCACCTGGGTGTTGCCCCACACCCAGCAGCTGCCCATGTGTATGTGTTTCAATTTGTAGAATGAAAAAAGTGGTCACCTGAGACCCTCAGTAATTTTAAAGTAGCCCATGGGGAGTGGGATGGAGTTTGAGAAACACTGCTCTAGCATTCAGGCCCCTGCTGCACCATGCGTTTCAAGCAGCACCATGCCACTTTAAGCAGCCAAGGCCTCCCCCAAAGAACACTGGGAAGTGTCGTTTATTAAGGTGCTGGAACTTTTTAGGCAGTCTCTATCCCGCTCACAGAGCTGGTTTAACAATCAATCCCTCTTGCCAGGGAACTCCTAGCATTGTGTCTCTGGGAGGGGGATAGGGGGCTCCTAGGGGCTCTCAGCACCCTTAAGGAACTACAGTTCCCAGAATTATTGGGGGGGGGAGCTATGGCACTTTAAAGTGGTATGATACCGCTTTAAATGTATAGTGCAGATGGAACCTCAGAGCTAATATTGGTAGAAGGAGAACAAAACGGGAACCAGTGCACTCAAGAGTTACTGAAGGTTATACTAGGGCCCTGTTAGTCCACTCAGCTCAACTCTGCAGCAGCCGTCCAGGGTCTTTCCTAACACCTGCACATGCTCTTATTTTTAAAAACTGGAGATGCCTGGGCTTGAACCTGTGACCTTCTGCATACTGAGGACACATCCTTCCACTGAACTATGGCCCTTCCCTGGTTTCCTCCCACCAACCCACAGGGGGAAACAACCAAAGAATGGCCAGGGAAGAAGATGGCCAAAGTCTTGCTTGCAGATGCTACAAATCACAGCAAACAACAACAGCAAGGAAACTCTATTCTCCTCCAATGGAAGAGATTTCATAAGAACATAGGAAGCCACCTTATACTGAATTGGACCCTTGGTCCACCTAGCTTCATGCTGACTGGCAGCAGCTCTCCAGAAAATCAGAAATGAGGCTCTGCTAGGTCTTACCTGGAGATGCTGGGGATCAAACCCAACACCTTCTGCATGCAGAGCAGATATCCTACCACTGAGCTCTAGCCCTTTCCCTGCCATCACCAGTCCCTCTGCTTGCTGCTAATCCCTTTCTCTGCAGCTGAGTTTTCCCCAAGAATAATGAAAGCATCCGTAATTGGAATCCTATTGAAAGCTTAAAATAGCTGAACCCAGGGGGGTGCTATTGTTAGAAGTAAGAGAGCCTGACTTTGCATACCCCCTGGGGGCACTCCCCCTTTGACATCCCAGCAGGCTTGTTGTCCCCAGAGGAATCTGGCAGCGTAAATCAACAAGGGAACAGAGCCCAGAATATTTCACAGGCTCTGCCTTCCCACAATGGCAAGGGAAAGGGTGTTGAGGCTGGGGGTGGGAAGAGCCACAAGGAGGCAGGCTAGGCCTCTGGTTTTGTCTTATCTCCCTTACAGGTGGCGCTTACAGAAAGCTGCAATCTTAGTTTACCTGGGCCCACCACTTTCCCTTTTCTACAGCCATCCAAGTTGATGGCCATCACTGCCTCCTGTGGGAGCACATTCCATTATTCAACTATTATTATTATTATTATTATTATTATTATTATTATTATTATTATTTTATTTTACTTAAGACAGGCTCCGGCAGTTGGTTGGACGAGACCAATAGTGGGTCCAACAGTCAATATGGCAATTTCTGCACATGCTGTAAAGGGAAGTGAGAGGCAGATGGGATGGTCAGCCTAGGAAAGTAGCCAATCTAGAAGAAGGAAAACTGATCCTAAACCTCTGCTGTCTTGTGGAACATCTTCAGTAGAAGAAAAGGCTAAGGAGTAACACTACACAAATCTGAAGTGGAGTCCCTAAGATGGTTGGACGGCACCTTGTATGCTTCCTTCCAGCATCTCCTGCTTTCCTTTGGAAGAAGAAGAAGAGTTTGGATTTGATATCCCGCTTTATCACTACCCGAAAGAGTCTCAAAGCAGCTAACATTCTCCTTTCCCTTCCTCCCCCACAACAAACACTCTGTGAGGTGAGTGGGGCTGAGAGACTTCAGAGAAGTGTAACTAGCCCAAGGTCACCCAGCAGCTGCATGTGGAGGAGCGGAGACGCAAACCCGGTTCACCAGATTACGAGTCCACCACTCTTAACCACTACACCACACTGGACCACAGTATTAAGGCCAAGAGGGAAGTCTTGTCATCTGGGCAGCCCAGGACCTCCAGACACACTGCCCAGGCTTGCGCCCTGGAGAGGTCACTTCAAATTCTCAAACCATCTTGTCCCAGTGAGTAACCTGGCCACCAAATTTTGCACCTGTTGGAGTTTCTGAACCATCTTCAGAGGCAGCCCCACATATAACTGTTGAATGGTTTATTTAAATGTAAAGGTTCATCATTGTTGCACCCGATGTGTATGTCTTTAAGGGGCCAGAGCAAGGGCCAGAGTAAGATAATGAGACCCAGCTTTACAGCTGTGAAACACAGCAGGTGCTGCTGAGTTGTATTTGATTAAGGTGTGTCAGCATTTGGGTGTAGTATATAAGGAGCAGCACCTAGCTCTCCCATTACCCTGGGGGTTGGGTTGGTGGTTGGGTCTGGTTGGGTCATGTTGATGTATTTAGTGTAAATGGAGTTTTTGTTTTTCTTATTAAAACCTAGTTTAAGTTATTTTTGAGTCCTTTATTTTTTAATGCATGGTCTCCCCAGCAAGCTCTCTGCAGCGTTACCATACTGCAAAAAGCCAACATCTTTGGTTATGGGCCCAGCTGCTGAGTGGATGACTGCATATTTTTGGACTCTGAGAAAGGTTTGAAAACTCCTTCTCCTGTTAGCGTAGTTCTGTGGGTCTGGAAGAGTTCCAGAATGGTTGACCGGGTTCCTGAAGCTGAGAAGGCTCTGGTCTTCCCACAGCTAACAGATGAGAACTATAGTTTATGGTCTTTTCGGGTGGAGGCGCTTTTGACCTCTAGAGAAGTATGGACCTATGTAACTGATGACCCTCCTGACCCTGTGACTAATGCTTGGTCAAAAGGAGATGCAAAAGCCAGGGCGATAATTAATTTGGCAGTCAGCGACCAGCAAGTAGTCTATATAAGAAATAAGAAAACTGCCAAAGAAATGTGGGACAGTCTTGCAGCAGTGCATGTTAGAAAAGAGTCAGCATCAGCATTGACGTTTTTCAAGCAGTTGTACCAGACGAAGTTGCAGCCTGGTGGTGATTTGGCAGCACACTTGAGACGTCTGGAGGCAATACGCGGCGAATTAATTCGAAGGGACATGGACATACCTGATATTCAGTATGTTTTTATCATTCTTTGTTCCCTTAACGAGGACTTTGATGGTGTAGCTAGCCAGATATCTGCTGTTCCACCAGCACAATTAACTGTGGAAGGGGTAACAGCAAGATTAATGGGCGAGTTGGATAGAAGGGAGGCTTGTGCCATAAGCACTCCTATTTCCAGAAGTAATGAGGAACGCCATATGCAAACCTGTGGTGATACAACTGCATTTAAAGCTGCAAAGCGTTGTTGGTTCTGCAATAAACAAGGACATTTTGCAAAGGACTGCAGATCCAAAAGAAAGCAAAGTACTCCCAAGCCTGTTTCTGTTCGTCAGTCACGGTTGTCAGCCCAGCAGCCGACATCGTATAGTAGAGACAGAAACGAGCCGCGAGTTTTCCATGCTAGGACAACAGATCGTAAAAGACTTAAACGTGCCAAGTGGAAGTCTTTTGTTGTGGACTCAGGAGCATCTCAGCATATTTGCAACGATCGAAGCTTGTTTATTTCTTTCGAAGAGGAAATTGGTAATGTACATTTAGCCAATTCACAAGTCTTGCAGTTGCTTGGCAGGGGTACTGTTAAACTTGACTCTTTAAACATTACAATAGCGAACTGCATTTACTGCCCGTCAGTGGACAATTTATTGTCAGTAAGGTGCTTTGCTCGTCAAGGCATAACTGTGCGTTTCTTAAAGTCAATGTGTGAGTTTATCGATGGGAACAAACGTCTATTATATGCCCGGGAATCTGATGGTTTATATAGACTGTATTTTCGCACCTACTCCCAATCACCTATAAATTGCAGAGCAGTACAGTCAAGCCAGGGGTTGAGGAATGTAAGGCCACATTCCGGGTGTGTCCATGAGGCACACAGAATTCTGGGACACCTGAATTTTGCTGATGTACTTAAGACAAAGAATATTGTTAATGGCCTCAACTTAAAACCATGTAAATTCTTTATGCAATGTCTATCCTGTTGCAAGAATAAGATTAAGGTTGCACGCAAGGGTAGATGCTCAGATAGGAAAGTAACTGAGCCATTTGAGCGTGTACATTGTGATTTAGTTGGGCCACTCCCACCATCATTAGGAGGTTCTAAGTACTGGCTCACTCTGATAGACCAGTATAGTAGATATTGTTGGACTTATGCAATAGCTGAGAAGTCCCAAGCATTTGAGAAGTACAAAGTTTTTTGCAACTGGGTAAAAACGCACTTTAACAAACCAATTAAGAACCTATTTTCTGACCGGGGCGGGGAATTTGTTTCTGAGGATTTTGAGAAATTCCTGGAAGCGCAGGGGACTACTCATGAGTTATCTTGCCCCCGAAGTCCCTGGCAAAATGGGCTTGTTGAAGTTGTGCAGCGTGACCTACAGGCAGGGGTTAAAACGTATCTGCACGATGCTAATCTGCCCAAAGACTTTTGGGCTGAAGCGCTTAATGCGTTTTGTTATGTTAGAAATCGCAGTTATCATTCTGGTTTAGATGTCACCCCCTATGAGAAGCTGTTTAAAAAACGCCCTAATCTGAAATACCTACGCATTTGGGGTTCAGATGTAATTATGCATTATCCCGCTAACCAGAAATTGGGTGAACGTAGTGTCCAGGGAAAATTAATGGGCTACCAGCAGGGGGCGTACAGAATTTACATACCAGCAACTGGCAAATTTCATATTACCAGAAGCATGATACAAACTGTAAATTGGAATGGAGTTGCTGTCTTCCAAGATACTGATGGTATAGATAATACTGAGGAAGAAGAGGAAGAAGCAGCAGCAGCAGCAGGAAATGGTGCTTCTGAATTAATGGAAAAAGACAAAAAGTCTGTTGAATCTGATTTGTTTGATGATTTAAAGTCACAGGCACCCGAGGGGAGGTTAGATTTTCTTGAGTTTTCTGACCGTGAGCTTAGCCTACAGGCATCTCTTCAATCTGACAATGATTTACAACCTGAAACTAGTGGTTCACTTAGTCCCATTAAGTCTGAGGAGTCTGACTCTCCTTCTGGACTAAGACGTTCAGATAGAAAGAGGCAGAAGCCACAACATTTTGCAGATGAACATTTTAATACTGTGTATGCCAATAAGGCAGTTTTTGAGCCAAAAAGCTACAATGATGTTCAGAAATTACCTTAAACACACCAAACATTATAGGTTGCAGTTTACAACATGTATTGACAAAGGTTTTGAAATTTTCTGCGATGCATCTCATGCAGTGGAACAAAATAATTGCAGGGGTGTGTCTGGTATGGTGTTTTGTTATAACGGTTGTCCATTTGAATGGAAGTCCCAGACACAAACCATTATTTGTCTCTCCACAACAGAGAGTGAATTATGTGCATGCGTTCAGGCCACTCGTGATGTAGAATGGTATCTGCAAGTATTTGCAGACCTACAGATGCAAGTAACACTACCAGTAAAAGTTTACCTTGATTCCCAGAGCGGACTTGCTATCCTGTGTTCAGAGACCAATACGCAGCGCACTAGAGTCTTAAGGTTACGTTTACAGTTTGTAAAGAAACTAATTGCTGACGAAATGATTGTATTTGAATATGTTCCAGGTGACAATCAAATTGCGGACATTTTTACTAAAGCACTTCCAAAGGTTACACATGAAAGACATGTACAAAATATGCTTTATGTTTTTGTTCCACAATGATGAACCGCAGGGGAAATGTTGAATGGTTTATTTAAATGTAAAGGTTCATCATTGTTGCACCCGATGTGTATGTCTTTAAGGGGCCAGAGCAAGGGCCAGAGTAAGATAATGAGACCCAGCTTTACAGCTGTGAAACACAGCAGGTGCTGCTGAGTTGTATTTGATTAAGGTGTGTCAGCATTTGGGTGTAGTATATAAGGAGCAGCACCTAGCTCTCCCATTACCCTGGGGGTTGGGTTGGTGGTTGGGTCTGGTTGGGTCATGTTGATGTATTTAGTGTAAATGGAGTTTTTGTTTTTCTTATTAAAACCTAGTTTAAGTTATTTTTGAGTCCTTTATTTTTTAATGCATGGTCTCCCCAGCAAGCTCTCTGCAGCGTTACCATACTGCAAAAAGCCAACAATAACACATTGCAGTAATCTAACCTAATCGTTACCAGTGCATAGACAACATAGGCCATCTCTGTACAGGGGTGGGGGGCAGCTGGGCCACCAGCCAAAGCTGATGGAAGGCACCTTATGCCACTGAGACCACCTGAGCCTCAAACAACAGCAAATGATCTAGAAGTACCCTTAAGCTAAATACCTGCTCTTCAGAAGGAGTGTAGCCCTATCAAGAGCAGGCAACCTCCCATTTTACAGTTCAAATCAGGAAAAATAAATACAGTAAATGGACAAAAGTACAAAGAATCATGGGATGCGGGTGGCGCTGTGGGTTGAACCACTGAGCCTCTTGGGCTTGCCGATCAGAAGGTCGGTGGTTCAAATCCCCGCGACTGGGTGAGCTCCCGTTGTTCGGTTCCTGCTCCTGCCAACCAAGCAGTTCGAAAGCACGTCAAAGTGCAAGTAGATAAATAGGTACCGCTCCAGCAGGAAGGTAAACGGCGTTTCCGTGCGCTGCTCTGGTTCGCCAGAAGTGGCTTAGTCATGTTGGCCATATGACCCGAAAGCTGTACGCCGGCTCCCTCGGCCAATAAAGCAAGATGAGCGCCGCAATCCCGGAGTCAGCCACGACTGGACCTAATGGTCAGGGGTCCCTTTACCCTTTACCAAGAATCACAAAATGTTTAGGAGTATGCATCCCCCTGCGTCCCCCCAGAAAAAAAGCACTGGCTGACAACATATATGGCAGACCCCACGCAGCGATTAAACAGTGTAGGGGAAAATATCCAACTCTGAGGAACCCCACATTGAAGGCTCCATGAGGCCAAAGAATAGTCCCCCAGCATTACCCTCTGGAAATGACCATCCAAGTAGGACCAGAACCACCACAAAGCAATGCCATCCACCCCTTTCTTTTATCTGTCTCAAATATTCCAGCATCCAACCGCATTGGATGTCCTCAAGTTCTAGTCAGTTATTTCTTCGTGCCTTGAATTACTTTACACACTTCTCTCATGCCACCTCTTACTCGTCTTTGCTCTAAAGTTAAAAAGTCCCAAAGGCTGCAACCTTCCTTCGCAGGGGACTCTCTCCATCCCCTCTTGTGGGCGTGAGATGTGGCCTTTGAACTTCTGCCCAACAACCCAAGTTGCTGGCGAGGAGATGGCAGCCTGCACACGGAGGCAGATGGTCATGGACAGAAAGGGCTTAGCCAGGAGATGCTGGGATGCAGCAGGTCCTGTCAGGTGCAAACGAGAAAGCGGAGAGCCAAGCAGCAGAAAAAAAGAGCCCCGCACGTATGCTAACCCGCTGCCAGCCCTGAGAAGAAATGTGTTTGGAGGAGGGGGCTGTAGCTCAGTGGCAAAGAAGCTGCTTTCATACAAGAGGTCCCAGGTTCAATCCCAGGCATCTCCAGGTAGAGCTGGAAAAAAACTCCCATCTCAAACTCTGAAGAGCTGCTGCCAGGCAGTGTAGGCTAGATGGCCCAATGGTCTGACTCAGAATGCAGCAGCTTCCTATAGTCTTGGGAAAGGGACGAAGCTTAGTCACAGAGCATCTATCTCTCATGCAGAAGGTCCCAGGCTCAGTCCCTGGCATCTCCAGGTAAGGCTGAGAAGACCCCAGGTGGAAAACTCTGGAGAGCTGCTGCCAGCCAGTGCAGACACTACTGGGCTAGATCAACCCCAATCATCTGTAGAAGGCAGCTTCCTATATTCATATATTAAATTTGTTCTGTTTTTAAGGCAGGCTGGGGAGCCTCTTGTTCTGCAGACTTTGTTGGACTCCAGCTCCCATCAGCCCCAGCCTGCACAGCCAGTGGTCAAGCAAGCAGGAAGGAAGCTGCAGTCCAACAGCATCCCTGCCTAAAAGCCTAACAAATTTATTTTTGGGGGGCTCTGCTTGCAAGGACTGGATTCTGCTTTCCTTCCTCTGATGAAGTGGGCTGCAGACTTGCGAGACGATCATCTCTCAATTGTTCAAGACACAGCTGCCCTTCCGAGACTCCCTGCTACACTTTGCACTGCATTGTGGGGAAGGGGATATATTTTCTAAGCCAGGCAACTGGGACCTTTACAAGCGAAAGAGAGGGTCCGAAGCACAAGCCAGAGAGGAAGTGGTGAGGGCGTTTGCTGGAGGGAAACCGGATGGAGACAGGAAGCCACCAGGATTCCGGTCCAGTTCACAGCAGCTTCAAGGAGGAAGCTGAGGAGGACTGCGGAGGGGATGGGGGGTGGGGTTTGGGGGGCGAAAGGCTGCTGAGCTGCATGCAAAGGAATGTCCAATGAACAGCAATATAAGCGGGCTTGAGATAGGGGAAATGGGAATAGAGGGCAGGGTGCATCGTGGGAGGGAATCTCCTCTCAAGGGCCCCTGAAATGGGGAACCTCTTTCAGCTCGAGGGCCACATTGCCTCCTAGGCAACCATCTGGGGACCCAGTGGGCAAGGCCAGAGGCAAAAATAAGCAGAATAACCTTGGGAGAGCAGCCTAGCTTCTACACAAACCTTCACGGTCCCTTCCCCATCCAGGCAAACAAGAGGCATTGTTCTCAGAGTCCAATGACACAGCCAGGCAGGAAGACTCCAGAGGGCGGCAAAGAAGGTCTGGTAAGGGGCGTGGCCTAGGAAGAGTCCCAAGGGCCAGATGGAAAGGCCTGGAGGGCCACATACGACCAACAAGCCTGAGGTTCCCCCGCCATGGTCTAACCCTCCAGAAAGAATTGTCTGTGATCTGATGCAACCCAGGAGGTGCCTCTTAAGGAGGTGTGGGAAGAGGGGCCTGGTTTGAGCAGAGTGGGAGGGTCAGGACAAAATGCTCTTCAGACTTCTGAAGGCACACTGAAGTCTAGCTATGCTCTGTGCCATAGACTGTATTCTGCAAGACACATGAATTGCCTTAATTATGGGAAATAGAAGAATCTGGGACTTTCCAGGGTTTCACATATATGGCAAGAAGCAAAAAGAAAGGAAGCAACATCATGTAAGTCAGGGAAGGTTATGACAGGAAGAAATGGCTTGGGTCACCTAGTTGTGCAACCTCACCCCTGGAACCCACACTGATTTGGCCCTGGTGTTTTCTAACCACCATCGTCACTCCATTTCCAGTGTACTATTTCAATCCTGCCACTGTTCACCTGAGGGTTAGAAACTTCCTTTAAATTATAAAACAACACTTTGCCAGAAGCTCATCTCTGGAGTGTGCACTGTGACCAGTTATCTATTACTTGCAATGAGGCACTCGGGTGTACTGAACGCACCAGTGGAAACTCAGAAGCTGCAGAGACACCATACATTTACAGCTGTACCTCCCAAGAATCATAGAATCATAAATCCAGGAACTGTAGTTTGTTAAGGGTGCTGGGAAATGTAGCTCTGTGAGTGGTAAACTACAGTTCCCAGGATTCTCTACCTGCACTCTAAATGTACTTTAAATCTACAGTGTATATACAGCCTATATTTAATCTTGGAGGGTTTCCCGGGCCCCATTCACCTAATTAGGTATAGGGTACAACTGATGGCATGGGCTCTAAATCCATGGCAGTTCACATCACAATCTACAAGCTTATAAAAATGTGCCACAAGGCATTTAATTTTTTTCAGATGGTATCTGTTTCACAACTCAGGTCAGGAAATTATCATCTTCCATGTCAGATTAGCCACGTCTGTGACCTCGGTGACCTTGCATTCTGTTTTCTCTCTTAAGCCCCACCTGATGCCCTCCAGATGTTTTGACTGCAACTCAGTCGGCACGTCTGTTTGGCAAAGGCTGCTTCAGCCTGCCAGGCCAACACCTGTCGCTTGACAGGTGGTGGTCCTGCCTACCTGTCAGAGTTGACCTGCAGGGGTAGGTGAAGCTGACGCCAGCAGGATTGCACTCTCTACTCACCAGCTGGTGAGTGCAATTCTGCTGACTGCAGGGGTCTGCTTTGCCAGCTTGCTCCCCCAAGAAGAATCAAACCCCACCCATCAGCCAATGCCACCAGTGAAGGCAGCTGGTGGAGTGATGGGTATGGTTTGGGGGAAATGGCCTGGCAAGCCAAGATTGGCCAGAGGTTGCCTATCTGGTCCAATACCCAGCTCAGTGCAAGACATTTGCAGTTACTGATGAGCACCCAGCCTCCGGCGAAGGAGACACCGCCCAAGATGATTTTGTTCCACAACAGACAGCTCTTACCACTGAGAGGTTCCTCCAGATATTTAGCCAAATCCTGCTGCCTTGCCATTTCTATCCTTAAACTGCAATCCTTACAGCCACTTAGCTAGGAGTAATCGCCACTGAACCCAATGGGACTGTGTAGAAATAATCTGTTTTCATTTTAAAAAGATTTCTATTCCACCTTTTGAACAAAGCTTCCAAAGTAGTAAACATTTCAGATACAACAAATTAACACTAGAGATAAAATAATAAGATAGAAACACACAAACACAATAGAAGTAGTAATAAATAGAGGATGGAGTAGAAATTTGTTTGGATCACATTTTGAAGTGAACGAACCAAGTTTGTACATAGATTGGAGCACAGCTGCCAAACAGATTCTGTGAATTTTCCTAAATGATTTCAGTTCAAAAATGCACACGAAAGAAGCCTATTTTATGGGGGCAAACGCATCGGAAAGCATTCAAAAATGTGTGTTTTAGATTAAGAATATACATGGTTCAAACGCAATTTCTTTCCCCTCATGCTTTTAGGGAGGGAATCTGTCCAAATGAGATGGAACAAACTCACAACTGGGTGCATGTGAAACTGACAAAGTGGAAATGGGCTGAGCTGACCATCCTTAGCAATAAAAATAGTAATCATCCACTAAAAGCTAAGGGAAATAACCTGTGTCTGCAAATGGTGCTAAAAAACTAGCGAAGCAGATGCCAGACAAGTGTTTCTGGGGAGAGTACAGTATTCCACTAGCAGGGAATGAAGCTCCTGAACCAGGGGCACCCGTGGTCTGCAGAGCAGAGTCTGGGAACCCCTGCTCCAAACAGGAGATTCATAGGAAGGAAACAGTGGGTGACAGGCAATCAGTGGCTACACTATGCACAGATTAGGCCATGACCCTTTATAAATGCACATTTCCATTTTTAAAAAACCTTATACCCGCAGCACCATCTGTATCCAGATTAAGAAGGAATGTGGAATGCTGAGATAGATACCACATCCTCCTCCACTAAACATGAACTTGAAACACTTCTCGGGTGAGCTCTCTGGTACTTTCCCAGCAACATTTAGCCAGAGATTGCCACAGTTGTGACGTGACAGCCATCATGAGGGTGTCCAAAGGAGAAGGCACTAAGCAAGCATTTTCTGTTTGCTGGGTTAGGGCGAGAAAGCAAGAGGTTCACGAAGAGGAAACATCATCCCCAAGGCTGCATGAGTCAGTGGCAGGGCTGTGAAGAGGATAACTCCACCTCTGAGAACATGTTGCCTCTCTCCATAGCTTCCTGCGCGATGGAACATTTGGGAGTCACCCAGAGCAGAACGATGCATCCAGCAGAAACCGTGGCAAATAGCCAGGTCTGCCTTATCAAGAAGCCAAGTGAATCTGCTGTTTAGGAAAACACATTCCAGAGCACTGTGGCGGGAAGGAAGCACCCGGAAAGCCATGCTAATCTATTTTAAAGCACCAAAAGGTCTATTAGATCCCTTTCTGCCTTCTACATGCTCTTTCTGTAGAAGAGGGCACTTCATGCTATTAAACATGCAAGAGCCCTATCTTCTTCTTTTTGCATCTGGCCACACATACCTTTGATGCCCAGGTGCTGCTGAGGCCAATCAACAAGGTGGGGTTGTCTCCATCAAGTCTGTCTCATGAGCTTCACAGCCATTGACTTGGCTGGCTGACACAGTGTCAGCTCCTGACCTAGAGAGGGCTCTTTGTACCTTTAAATATGCTGTTGAATATTCCACCAGCATAGATGGCTTCTCCTGTCATAGGAACATAGGAAACTGACTTATACTGAATCAGACCGTTGCTCCACCCAGCTCAGTACTGTCTACACCAGGGGTCAGCAAACTTTTTCAGCAGGGGGCTGGTCCACTGTCCCTCAGACCTTGTGGGGAGGGCCGGACTATATTTTTTTGGGGGGGGAATAATGAATGAATTCCTATGCCCCACAAATAACCCAGAGATGCATTTTAAATAAAAGGACACATTCTACTCATGTAAAAATACGCTGATTCCCAGACCACCCACGGGCCAGATTTAGAAGGCGATTGGGCCAGATCTGGCCCTCGGGCCTTAGTTTGCCTACCCATGGCCTGCACTGACTGGCAGTCTCTCTCCAGGGTTTCAGTGAAGGGATATTCCCAGCTCTACTTGAAGATGCCCCCGATTGAACCACACATCATTTGCATGCACTGCCCCTTCTGCCACTGCCCCTTCCTACTGCAGGAGATTAATATTTTCACTGGTGCCCCAACACCAATGTGATGTTCTATCAGCTGGAACATAAGAAGAGCCTCCATGATCAGGTGAAAGACCTATCTAGTTCAGCATCTTGGACTAGACCGATGCCTACAAGAAGCCCGCAAGAAGGCCTTAACACAACAGCCCTCTCCCACCTTGTGATTCCAAGCAACTGGCTTTCTAAGGCATTTTGCCTCTGACAGTGGAGGTAGAAAGGAAGCACAAGAATCAGTAGCGGAGCTCAAGATTTGCATGCAGAAGGTTCCCAGTTCAATCCCTGGCATCTCCAGGCTGAGCTGGATACTTCTCAGAACCCCTGCACAACCACACTGGCAGTCTGTGTTAATACCAAGTTCCTCAAACCAGTGTTTTGAGTTTGTATTATAAGGCTACGCCCTATGTTCCTAAGAATGATGGCAATGCAAAGCAGGGGGGAGCTTGTAGTCTTCTGCACAAGGAGCCCACTCTCAATAGCAGGTACAGTGGAACCTCAGTTGTCGAACGTAATCTGTTCCAGAAGACCTTTCGACTTCTGAAATGTGAGACAACCAAGGCGCAATGGGTGGTCAGCAATCTCAATGGGGAAAAAGGGAGAAACGCGCCTTGGAAGCCGTTCCAACTTCTGAAGTGCGTTCGGAAATGGAAGCATTCACTTCCAGGTTTTCAGCATTCAGGTTCCGAATCGTTTGGCTTCCGAGACGCTCAAAAACAAAGGTTCCACTGTATTTGCACTATTACTTGTTTCATTTACATCCTGCATTACAGGAGGGTAGGTGTCAGTTAACATTAAGGAAAAGTTCTTGAACGGATGGGCATTTTGGGCATGGAACCAATTACCTAGAAGGGAGGCCTTCAAGCAAAAGCAAATAGCCCTCTCCTGCTGGGGATGCTCTATTGGGGATGCTCTGGGGATTTATTGCATCAAATCAAAGCTAGACTAGATGCCACATATGGCTCCTCCCAGTTCTGTGATTATATCAATTAAAGCAGGCATAGCCAGCATGGTGCCTTCCAAATATTGTTGGACTGGAGCTCCCATCAACCCCAACAACTGGCTATGCTGGATGGGAGTTGAAGTCCAACAACATCTGGGTGGTGCCATACTAGATACTCCTGAATTAAACAGTCAACATGGTGCTGCAGAATGGAGGCACTGGGCAACCTGGATACACACACACACAGAGAGAGCACAATACTCCAGGGGGCAGATTAAAGCTTTTGAGAACTTGGTCTGAAAGAATGCAAAATGCCTCCGTTGTAGCCCAGCACTGACTGGATGAAGACAATAAGCACCACAGCACACTTTGCATGCTGAAAATGCTACTGAAAAATAAACTGCCATACATTGTGCAGCTCCAGATACAGAAGCACAAGGTTACACAATAGAGAGTAGATGAACATTCTTTCCTTGTTCCATTCAAATTTCTACTTGCCCACACTTCCCAGATGCCATTGAAAACCTTGAATAGGCAGAGGGCTGTCTTGGGGAGGAGAGGGAATTGCGGGGGCTGCTTCGTATGCTGCTACATCTTGTACTTGGTGATTTCCTGAGTACAAACTGCATGTGCATGGTGGCGTTTCTGAATGGCTCACATATGTTTAAACAGAGGCTTCAACCCTGCAGAATAGATGCCAGTGGGGAGCTGGGGAGGGGTGCAGATCATGAGGGTTTTCTAGGCAAAACCCTCCACTGAAACACGTGTGAGCTGTTAATAAAATGGCATGGTGGTGTTTGCTTGGCCGTGCAGGTTAAGAACATGGGATGAGCCTGCTGGATCAAGCCAAAGGTGCATCCTGTTCTCACAGTGGCCAACAAGATGCTTATGGGAAGCCCACCAACCAGAAATGAGCGCAGCAGGACAGCACAGCCATCCTGGCTAGCAACCGTCAATAGCCATGTCCTCCGTTAATTTGTCTAATCCTTTGTTCAAGCCATTCAAGTTGGTGGCCATCAATGCCACCTGGGAAAGTGAGTTCCATAATTTAAAGTACAAGTGGCATTAAGAAGTTCTTCCTTTTATCTGAATCTTCCAGCGTTTAGCTTCATGGGATGCCCAAGACTTCTAGTGTCATGCGAAAGGAAGGGAAAGTTTCCTCTATCCACTTTCTCCACACATGGTGCATAATCTAATAAACTTACACTGTGTCACCTCTTACTCGCTTTTTCTCTATCAGGTTGTGTGCAGAAACTGATTCCATAGCATAATTCTGAAGTAGCTCTGTTAGATCAGACTCATCATTTAACCCACTGCTAAGTTTTATGCTCCCAGATGCACTCATTTCACAGGATGGGCTCCAGCACAGGTGTGCTTGCTTCTTAAATCTCAAAATGTGGCCTCTTCCACATTATTAATGTTTGCATGCTCTCTTTATGTATTAAAATATTTTTTCCTTCTTTTTCCAGGCAGCAAACAAGAAATCTTGTGTGGCTTGTCCATTAGGATGATGAGCAACTGCCCCACCAACCTCTGTCTGCCCCTTCTTTTGAAGAGCCACTTTCCTCTTCCTTGGTCTCTGTGTTGCCCTTGTAAAATTCAGCAGGGAAGAGGATGGAGGCGGAACTAGGATTCTTTGCTTGTTGTGGGTTCTGGCTCCTCCCAATCAGGCTGTTGCTCCGCCTCCCTTGGCCTCCCTGCATTCTGCCCTGCCAGTACTAATGGGCACCAACCACCATTGTCAGAGGGCCCATGCGGACATGTGGGTGTGGCTCCCCCACCTCCAGCAGGCTGCTTGGAGGGGAACATATTGCATGAAGGAGGCTTCTGAAATTAGCACAAGGACCAGAGGTTGATTCTCCCACCCTCAACCAACTCTAATGCAAAAGATTATCCTCTGCTTTCACACAATTGCTGCTGTCCAGTCCAAAACTCTGGTCATCCCAAATGCACAGGCAACCCAAGAGTTCTATCATTCTGCATAAGCACAGCCAGTGACTGTTGCCATGACAGTTAGTCATATACTTCCACATCTGGAGCAACCGACCTCCCAGTTACTAGAGATAGACTTTTAAAGTAGATCAGGCATGTCCAAAGTCCATTTTGGGAGCCTAATCCGGCCCACTGGTCGATTTAATCTGGCCCCCGTTGCAGTATATGTCCTGGGGTAAAAAAAAGCTCAACAACTTTGGTCGCCCCTCATGCATGTTCACTTCATCAAATCTGGCCCTCTTTGAAAAAAAGTTTGGGCATCCCAGAAGTAGACTGTGATCCAATACAGACAAACAACTTTTCAGCTCCTGAAGACACACCCATTTCAGCAAGCATTCCCCTGAAGTGAACTTGGGATTTTATAGTTTTGACTGCTTTCAATTGTTATGCTCTTTTAAACTGTTTTATTGTGTATTTTAGTTAAGGGTGCTTTAAAATTATTGTGTACTTTAGCTGTGGATTGTTTTTGTAGTTGTAAACCACTTAGGAGCTATAGTATCATAAAAGTGGTACATAAATTAAACAACAATAACAACCCCCTTGTAACAACATAACTTGAATATTATGCTCCCCTATATCCTATCTGACAGTGCAATGAATTTTTGGGCACATTTGTCTTTTCAATCACAGTGCAGTTGCTTTAGAGCTAAGCCAAATATGTAGAACATAGCAAGTTGACATCTACCAGACCAAGACCATTGGTCCCTCTAGTGCAGCAAAGTCTACACTAGGGATGGGGAACATGTGGCTCACCAGATGTTGCTGAACTCTCAGCTCCCAACATCCCCATCCATTACTCACACACTCTGGGGCTGAAATGACCTGAAGTCCTACAACAGATGGAGGACCACTTGAGAATTTTTCCTAGGCCTGCTTGGAGATGCTGCAGACTGAATGTTGGCTTCATCCCCAGCATCTCCAGGTATGGCTAGAAGAACACCTGTCTGGAGAGGTGCTGCCAGTGAGTATAGATCAGGGGTGGGAAACTTCAGGTCGGGGAGCCAAATGCAGCCCTTCAACCCTCTCTGTCTGGCCCTCAGGACTCCTTAGTCTACACCCACTTTCACGCCACACCCCTCACTCACCTTACATAGCTCAGTCAGTAGAGCATGAGACTTAATCTCAGGGTCGAGAATTCAAGCCCCATGTTCGGCAAAAGATTCTTGCATGCAGGGAGTAAGCTAGATGACCCTTCCATCTCTATGATTCTTTGATTCTGTTATTCACACCCTATGTGAATGTTTTTGCCTGGCTGCAACTCTGATAGTGCTTCTTGCTTCCTTGGATGGAGACCGTGTGAAGGTGTGTCAAGTTAGTCATGTGTTCAAAATTTGCATTCATTGCTCCACCCACTTTTGCCACCAGCCTCGCCCAACAGTGACACACTTCCCAGGAGGGAATGTGGCCCTTTAGCTGAAAAAAGTACGAACCTAGAAGGACCAATGGCCCGACTCAGTGTGAGGCAGCTTGCCTTCTTCTGGTGCTCTTGCTACGTTGCTGAGACCTTCTGCATGCAAAGCATGTGCTCTCCCACTCAGCAGCAGCCCCTGCCTCGCAGGGACTGTCCTTCTGAAACCTGATAAAAATACTCTCTCCACAAAGTGACCCAGAGGAAGGCGCAAATGCGAGCGAGCGCACACACAGAGGAAAGAAATGTTCATTTCTGCGCAGGAGTAGTCATAGTAACCCTTTCCCCATAAACCCTATCTATCACCTCCCCCCAGCTCAACCTCTGGCTGAGAAAAGCAGGACTTCTGCCGGAAGGAGGTGCCAATTCCCGGATCTGTGAGTGCTGGAGAGGCAGAAACTGTTGGTCACATTCTGGGAGAAACCCCCCAGTTTTGGGAAGCAGACAGGCATTTTTTTCTTCATTTTTTCTTTTAAAAGAAGAAGAACAATGCAGGAGAGAAACCAAGGACACAAGTGGGGTGGGTCGTTCCAAGAGAGAAGGAAACAAGCTGTTTCCCTCAGCGGCTCTCTCGCCATCACTCTGAGCCTCCGGAATGTGTGCTGAGGCCTGGTCGCCATGCGCATGGTTAGAAGGGGGAAGCCTGGCAGTAGGGCAGTGCTGGGGAACCCGGGTCTGTGGGTCAAGTGCACCTTCCAGGTCTATCTAACCCTCAGGACTCTCCCCAGGCCACTTCACCCACCCATCCGCCCTGACTCAGCCCTCAACAATCCTGCGCCACACCTTCCTTGAGTGCTTTTACCTGCCTAGATAATGCCTCTTGCTTGCCCAGATGGGCAACAGAGAGGGGGGCATGAATGTGTGTAAAAAGTCAGCCTATGTTACTAGGGCTGTCTTAACCATATGCGGCACCAGGGTGCAAAGATCCACCCAGTGGCCCCCCAGGTTGCCCAGTGCCAGGCATGCAGGAGGGGGGAGCCAGCCAGCCACCTCAGTGTCTCGCTGGCTCGGTCGCCCCCAAACTAGCAGCACAGAACTGCCTGCAGCAAAAGTGTCAGTCACAGCACTCAACTCTCAGGCCCCAGACTCTCAGCCTGGTGCCCCTGAGAGCCTGGCGCCCGGATGCCCTGTGCCCCTGACACCTATGGGTAAGACGGCCCTGTATGGTACATAGCTAACAACCACATTCAATCTTCCGCCCACATTTGCCTCTGGCCCCGTCCACCGCTGACATCTTGCGGCCTTCAGGAGGTTGCCTAGCACGAAATGCGGTCCTCAGAATGAAAAAGTGGTTCCCCTGTCCCTGAGTCTGGAGGACTTTAGGCAGGGGTGAAACTAAGCTTTGTTTAACCCGAGTCAAAGACCCAGTTTGGCACCCCCCTCATGTACATTTGCGTGCACACACAGAGGCTGGGAGGCTCCATAGTGCCCCTCTGGAGGTTTCACACAGGGCAAAAAAACCTGGCTAGCCCACCCCACCCCCGTACCTACAGCTCTGCTTTAGGGCAGAAGTGCGGAGCCCCACTCCGCAGGAGGGCACCCAGAAAGACAGCTGGCTTACTACATTTTGTAATGTAGCAAGAGGGAGGCATGCTTTGCAAAAGACCACCAAGTCCGGAACCCAAGAGGACCGAAGTTCACTGGTGGGGAATCACGGCTCCTGCGAGGATGCCGTGACTGCGTCTCCTGCGTGGCACAACTTCTCTTAAGGCGACATTGCCCACGCTCTCTTCACAACGTGAGCGAAGAGGGGGCGGGGCTTGGGAAGAATCTTATCAATGGCCAGAGAGCTGGAGGGGGGTGGGGGAGAAAAGATAGCTTAATTTTACGCCTCTCTCAACATCCGATCTAGCAGATAAGCGGACACGGGGGAGGGAAGAGCCGGAGAGGAAAGGGAATGAAGAAAGCATGATCTAAACGATGCAGCTCCGGCCGGGGCAAGAAACGCGAGACTGGAGCGGGCAAGGAGAAAGGCAGGCAGGTGGTCCACAGGTGTCTGGTCCAGCGTCAGAAGGGATTCTCGTGGGTCTCCGGCCTTACAACGGTGGGGGGAGGCGGAGGCGGAGGGCACTCCTACGCTACGCACGCACATATACACAAACCGCTTCTCCCCCTGCAGGGCTGGAGCAGCCGGCAACTCACCCCCTTGGCTGTTTGCTGCCGAGCCTTTTGTTGCTTGCTGTGAGGAGCGGCTGGCAAGGGAAGGATTTATGGCCCAGGCGTCCCCAGGGAGGAGAAGGCGGTCGGGGGCGAGGGGGCGTCAGTAGAACGAGAAAACGTTCCCCACCCTCTCTCCCCAGTTCCCAGTATAAGCAGCCGATTCTGGTCCCGATCTTGGGGCGGGTATCACAAAAGGAGCTTATTGATGCTGAAATTGGAGGCGGGGGAGAGAGAGGAGAGGACAGTGGTTGCTTCTCTTTGCCTGCACATCCTTGCACGAAACGGGGATGGGTGGGAGGAGGAAACACAGCCGGGGAGGGCGGAGAGACAAAGGTACATCAACCTGTGCCCATCAAACACACCTCCTTCTCTCTCTCTCTGTCCGGCTCTCTATCTTCCTTCTCCTCCCCACCTTCGGCTTGCGCAGTGTGGTTTACCAGGGAGACTGCGAGGGCTCCGGAGAGCGTTACAGCTCCCCATCCATCTTCTCCTCCTCCTACTGACACCACCACACTGCAGTTCCGGGAACGGTGCTGGACCCCGAGAACACCCCCTTCCTCCCCGCCCAATACTCTGGGGGAAGTCACTCCCCTGAGCACCCACACACGACACCCTCCTCCCCAAACGCTTTCGTACATTGGCCGCCCCCACTAGCCACTGTTAGCCCCCCGATCATTTATTTAGGGACGCGTTTCCTCGCCCCCCAGTCTCCAGCTTCCGCGGCCTGGGCTGCTCTTCTTCTCTTCCTCCTCCTCCTCCTTTCCTAGATGCAGCAAAAAGCCACGGAGATGGCGAAGCTACTACAGGAAGGCGACCAGACCCCCCTCTTCTCTCTGTATTTCATATATATATATACACACATCCACACCCACATACATATATACATGTATATATACACATACACAGACATATATACAGGAGGGAGGGGTATCCTCCCGCAGAGATCCTAAGCCCCTGACCCCCAACTCCGAGCGCGCATCCACAAAGCCGCGCACCCGCCGCGCCACTCAGCTTCGAAAAGCACCGGAGATCGAGGGCTCGCCTTACCTGGAACTGCTTCGTCCCCTCGTCCAGCTTGCTCGCCCGCTACGGGTCCCTCTTTGCCCCACTGGCAGGACCAGCGCTGGGGTCGCTTCGCTTTTCCTCCCGGCGCTTCCTCTGCTGGGGTTGCTCCTTCCCTTCCCTAAAAGCGCAGGGAAAGTGGGCTTGGACCAGCCAGAGTACTTCCTGAGCGCGCAGGCATGTGTGTGCGTGCGCGTGTATCTGTATATTCCCCGGACTGACCCTTCAGCTGGTGTAATGCCACGAACAGAAAAGCACCTCCTCTGTTTCCCCACCTTCCTTCTCTCTGCCCTCCCCTTTCTCGCCGAGCAGAAGCTCATTGTAGGAAAGCGGGGGGAGCAGTTCTCTAGCTCGAGCGCCTCTGCTCCAGCGCCACCGCCCCCAATCAGCTGTCAGGGCGGGACCCCCGACTCGCCAGGTCCCACCCATTCATTGATTGCCGGCTTGCTGCTTTCTGGAGGAGGGAAGGAACGGCCAATCAAGGGCTTCTCTCATGGGTGGTTTGTTTTTTTTAAAAAAAGGCATGTCATGTTGGTTCAGAAGAGGAAACGTTCCTCCTTTAAAATTATTCTTAGTCTTATTCACTGCCTAACGGTGGGCGAGTGCAGATCCCCATCCTTAGAAGAGCACTTCCGGAGTACTACCTGTGTTCCTACTCTGGAAAAGTCCTAGAACATTTTTTTTATGGAGAGGCCTGATCAATGTGAGTTAGGCAATAACTAAGGCACATTGACACCCTATATTTCCCCTAAAGGGGACACATGATTTCCCTTAAAGAATCCTAGGAACTGTAGTTTACCCTCAACAGAGCTACAATTCCCAGCACCCTGAACAAACTACAGTTCCCAGGATTTTTTGGATGGCGGGGAACCCATGTGCTTTAAATGTATGTTGGGGGTGTGGTCTGAGCCCTCTGCTTCTCATAGGCCCTCATCACAGAATCTATTATAGTTTCTTTTACTGTATAAGGGGACATTCACGCCTTATCTTTAATTCTTTGTTGTTGTTTAGTCGTGTCCGACTCTTCGTGACCCCATGGACCAGAGCACGCCAGGCACCTCTGTCCTCCACTACCTCTCGCAGTTTGGTCAAAATCTTTAATTCTTTGGCTTTCCCCAAAGAATGCTGGGAGCTGTAGTTTGTTAAAGGTGCTGAGCGTCGTTTAGGAGTTCTGTTTCCACACATGGAATTCCAGTTCCCAAAGTGGTTTAAACAACCCCTCCTCACAGGGAATTCTGGCAACTGGAGCTCTGTGAGAGGAATAAAGGTCTCCTAACAGCTCTCAGCAAACGACAACTCCCAGGGTTCTTGGGGATGATGGGAGTTGTAGTCCAAAAACAGCTGGAGACGCATCTTTGGGAAACCCTGTTATAAATCATATATGTCAATAATGTATGTCAAATGTGTTTTAAGGTGAGAACAAAAAAACCTGCAGTAGGGATAGGGTAGTTGGTAGAGCCCGAGAATCTCAGGCTTGTGGGTTCAAGCCCCACTCTGGGCAAAAGATTCCTGCATTGCAGGGGGTTGGACTAGATGACCCTCATGGTCCCTTCCAACGACAATTCTATGATTCTATGAACCTGTGGCTCACCAGATGCTGCTGGACTTCAACTCCCATCAGCCCACCCAGCATGGCTGATGGTCAGGCATGATGGGAGCTATAGTCCGGCAACATCTGGAGGGCTGCAGGTTCTCCATCCCCACATTGGAGGTATTGACCAAAGACTTGCAGGGCTGTTCTTTCGTGGTATTGGCATATAGATCCAAACCTCACCTATGGTCCGTGCTTTTTTTCTGGAGGTATGCCAGGGTATGCATACCCCTAAACATTTTTAGGGGGGGGGAACCACTGCCTATAGTGCATAGTAACTTCTCTCAGTAATCCTCAGAGCAAGCAATGCCGGGGGCTGTTCATTCTGCACATCCGTTCAAGTACAAAATCTAGTATTGAACAAGAAGTGTAGCATTCTTAAACTCTCTATGTTCCGACCTCCCCCCTTTAAAAAAGGAAGTTTCTAGTCCTCTTAGGGCATGCTCATGGCAGCTTCCCATATTTTCAGTTCAGTGCATTAGAGCACCATCAAAAGAGCAAAGAACCCACACAAGTGACGCCGACACAAAACCTCACACATACACTAAGTAGAAGAATAGAAGCATTGCCACCTGGCCCAGCCCTCCCTCCCCCTCTTTCCTTCCTAACCTAACACCGTATGTAACACTAATGTCTCACAACAAATGAAACTGACCTCTAGAAAATGCAACTTGAGAAAAGAGACAATGCTTGTATTTTTGTAAACTAAGAAATCAGAGAGAGAGAGAGCGCAAAGAACCCTGTACCCTGTCCAAGTGTGCTCCACAACATCACGATTCCTCCAGGGTAATTGTGCAAGGAATCAATACAGAGTGAGCCTGGGTGACATAAGATTTGCAGGTCATAGAGTGCATAGACAACTTCAGTTAAATGATCTTGCCTGTAGTCTAAGAGAAAAGCTTGCAACTGTGTGCAAAATTTCTGGTGAAAGCTTAGCTAGAGAGAGGATGACAGTGGGCAGACTTCCAGTAGACTTGGGTGGAGCTTAAATGCCCTGCCTAGCTCACAAATGCAAGGTTCTCCACCATTACTTCCCTTTACTACTTCCTTTATAAATTCTATACCTTCTTTGTTGGCTTTACAAATCCAAACTCTTCAAAAGTGTGCATTTTAGAAGCACAATGCCCTTGTCAAAGCATGTCAAATATGTGGAAATTGACACATTTTCCATAAGTTATTATTATGCAGAATTCATAGAATTGGAGAATGGGAAGGGACCTTGGGTGGTCATATAGTCAAGTGGGGCTAGGTGCCCATTGGGATTTGCTAATGCAGAAGCCTGGGAGACCTACAGGAGGTGGAGCCAGAGCCAATGACAGCAGAAAAGCAAGAAGACAATCAGAGACAATCAGACAATCCATCCCTCTTCTGAGCTTGATAGCTCTGTAAGGGGAATAGGGGTTTCCTAACAACTCTCAGCTCCCTTAACAAATTGCAGCTCCAGTGAGTGTTTAAAGTGGTATGATACTGCTTTAAAAGTAGAGTGCAAATGAGGTCCAAGTTGGTTGCCTTCACGGCCTCTGACCATAATAAATTTCATTTTCATCTGCGTTGCCCGCCAAAGGTCCCAGGTTCAGTCCTCAGCATCTCCAGGTGGGGCTGAGAATGTCCCCCATCTGAAACCCTGGAGAGCTGCTGCCAGTCAGGGTAGGCAATACTGAGCTAGATTGCCCAGTGCTTTGACTCACTTTAAGGCAAGCTTCCTCTGTTCCTATATGAGAGGCTCTTAACAGCTGGGAGTTTGTTCATTTCAGCCCACGCAGAATGTGGGACATGTAGAGGGATTCTCATCCCTGGGGAAAGATGCCAAATGGGGGAGAATTCTGAGCCATGGGCATAGCCAGGATTTGGGGGGGGCAGGCCTTTTGTTAGGGGGGGACAGAACCTCAGTTAATTATGTATTTTGATTTATTTTTATTGATTTAGGGGGGCAGCTGCCCCTCCCTGCCCCCCTCCCAGCTATGCCCATGCTCTGAGCTGGTGCACAGCTCCAAATTAATCCTAAATGGTGATCAGAGTCCTGTGGTTGCCCGCCCACCTCCCTCCCTCAAGACTAGCTGCGAACACAGAAATAAACTGTTACTGATTTAGGCAGGCAAAGCAGAGCGGAGCAGCTTCACAAAGGGAAATAAGTGGGAAGAGAGGATTCGAGAGGTGGAGGTGAGAAGCTGAAATGCCACTGCTCCCCGTGTCATCTGGCAGTGTGAGAGGCAAGGAAAGGCGTTCCCGCCCCCCGTTATTTAAAACAACGACGAACCCAATAGGTATAACTATTGACTATAATCCTATGCAGTTTTTTTTTCAAATTGAGAGCTGCCACAAAGGTAAAAGAAGAATACAAATGGAACCTGCAATAAAATGTTGCAGTGTAGCAAGCCAACTGTGCCCTCTCCAGGGACACTCCATTCTACCCCATCCCTGCCCCCCAACACCTCCCCACTTTCCCATTTCCTCTCGCAGCAGTCAGCTAGCATTCCACATTGGACTGTTTCAGGGACCCTGTCACTGACATGCCCCCCCACACCCCTGCAATAAAAAGAAGCTATAGGAACAAAGGAAGCTTCCTTGTCCTGAGTCAGATCATTAGCCTATCTAGGGGAGTGTTGTCTACTCTGACTGACAACAGCTCTGCAGGTTTTCAGATATGGGACAATCCCAGTCCTACGTGAGGATGCTGGGGGATTGAACCTGGGACCTCCTGCAGTCTTTCACCTACACATGGGTGCATAGGAAGGTGCCTTATGTGGAGTCAAATCAATGGTCCATCAAGTTCATGATGGTCTCCACTGAATGGCAGCAGTTCTCCAGGTTTCCAGGCAGGGGCCGCTACCTGGGGGTGTTGGGGATTGAAAGTGAGCCTGGGTCCTTGCCTGAGCCTACAAATACCTCCCTCTGGCACATGAGTGGAGATACATAAGGAGCAGTTTTTGGAGAATTGAGTTCAGTATTAGCATGTGACATAGAATCATAGAATTCTAGAGTTACCAGCCTTTCTCAACCTGTAGGTCCCCAGATGTTGTTGAACTACAACTCCCATCACCCCTAGCTAGCAAGGCCAGAGCTCAGGGATGATGGGAGTTGTAGTCCAACAACATCTGGGGACCCACAGGTTGAGGACTGCTGTAACATGCAGCTGTCCCAAATGGGGATCGAACTCTTTAGGGGCCCTCCAGGTTGGGAGAACTTGCTGGAGTCATCCCTGGAGTGGTGAGAGGAGGAGATGGAATCACCACCACTGCAGTCCTCAAGAGCAGGAGTGGCAAAAGATTTGGGTTCAAGCTGAAGGGTGATGTCATAGTATGCATCTGAAAAGCTGGAAATGATGGTTGACTTGTGCGCCTGGGAGTAAACAATCCCTGAAACTCATTTTTTTATGAACAGTTGTGGTCAGGGTGTGGTCCAGGAGGCTGTGGGATGGGTTTTCATGAGTAGGAGAGGATATATTAATTGCAATTTATCTTTCCAGGCATCCACGTGTGTGGATTAAATACAGTTTCAAACTCCCATCCTTGGCAGTAAAATTAAAAGCAGTTTTGAGCAAGTCTAGATATGAAGTAAGCTGGCTCCCCTTTCTTACACCACTTAATAAAGAATCCGGGAACAACTTGTCAAGTAAGTTTAAAAAATAGATTTACTTACTTTATAATCATGTATGGGATCATAGCAATACCAGCAATTAACTGTATAACCAGCTTTAGGCATGTGCCTAAAAGTGGGGAAATCAGAGGCATCTCTGCATCCAATGCTGGTCAAAGGCAGTGGGGGAGAGAGGAACAGGAAATGCTGTAAGTTCCTTCCTCTCCTGGTGAGGAGGGGAAGTGACATCACATCAAGCCCTCTCTACCAATTGTATTTCTATGGTGTGAGTATTTGCCTATCAGCAATACTGCTTTGTGGTATTAGCCCCTTTTCATACCAACTAGCAAGAACATGCATTTGTTAGGTTTGGTTGCTAGTCTCCTACAGAGGCCAGACTAGATATTCCTCTTGAGTCTTCTACTCGCTGGAAACAGCACAGGGCTCTGACTCTTTGCTCCTATCTCTTGCTGAAGTTTTTGTGATATTGAGCATGAACTGTTTCCTGATGTTGCTTTTGGATTATGTTTGGACCTAGACTGATTCGCTGTGCTTGACTTTGGATGGCTTGAACTCTGCTGCACCAGCAACCCTGCCTCCATTTGTGAATATTTTTGTGAGTGGTTTAGACCGCCTGCTACCATAGCTCCTGAAGGTACCCACTGCCACTGGCATGCGATAGCAGCCAATCAGGTTGTGGAATTAAAGTTGATCTGGTGCTTTTGCACTACAAACCCATGTCCTCCCAAAACTGCACTTTTTGTGATAAGGAATATAGCATCCCCACAAAGAAATTGGAATGATTGCTCAATCTGCTGATATCATCTAACATCTTGCAAAGAAACCATGACGGAAACTCGATAAACAGGTCATCCGTAAGCAACATGAATGGAGAAACTGACAACTGGGAGTGGGAGAAGGAGCTAAAAACTTGCTCTTGAATTGAGAGCCACTGGGGCTGCAATGCAAGAACTCTTAGCTCTGCATATAAGTACCTTGGGTGGTGAGTCACCACCAAGAACACAGAATTTTCCTCTTGGTAGTGTTCCTGGTTTCTGGTCTGCCCTCACCCACCCAGGTTAGCTATTGGCTCCTCTGAGGCAGGAAGAGCTATACAGTAAAAGACTTCCTATTTAGAACAGGACGTGGTCTTGGCAACAATGGACTTCCTGGCTCTGCTCTCCATCACTGACTTCCTCCTCCTTGTTGAAATCTGCAAAGGCAATGCTAAAAATGAGGAGGCAGCTGACAGGGCTGCCCCCTAGACAGGCTGTAAGTAAGGAGGTAGGCAGGTAGGGTCAGGCTGATCTTGGTGGGGCAGTGCCCCACTTGTTCAAATGGGCTGGCCTCCCCAGAATCTGGGAGCATCTTCATGCATGGCAAATGCTCTATTGCTGAACTGCTGCCCTTCCCCCCAAGGGAATGGGACCTTCCAATTAGAAAAGAGCCACAGATTATTCTGTAACAAGCATTATTAGCTGTTGGAACAAGCTGCAAACGGAGGAGGCACCTTCCAAGGCACTAAACAGCTTAAAGAAACCATTGCAAGATCCCAGGGGGGAAATCAAAGGGAGCAAAACTGTTTCCCAGTCTATAAAAGGAGCCAGGCAGCGCATGCATGCTGAAATTATGCTTGGAGATGCGCTCCTGCAATGTCTTTTTTTTTTAAATGATATTTATTGGAAAAATTATACACAAAGAGAAACAACACACAAAAAGAAAAAACAAGACAAAAAGAGAAAAAGAAAAAATTAAACCATCATTCTCAAATTCTCCACTTTCAATACCTTCTTTCTTTGACCTCCTCCTCCTCCCTTTTCTTGTATCCTGATTAATAATAATCGCAGCAAATCCTTTCCTTAATTCATAATATTCTATCATTACATTACCTTAATCTATTTTCATCTTATCTTATAGAAAACCTTAAAGTTTAAAACTTAAATCTTATTTTTACCAACTTCTCCTAACCATAACATTCTTACTTAATTCTTTAGACATTTTTACAAGAACCAAGTAATTTCATTTCAACATTTTTCTAACATTCATCAATTTTATAGAACAATCCTAATGATAAAAAAAGGAAAAAAACAATCCAATCTTCATCCAGCGTCCCTTCCTCCTGGTCCCGGGTTTTGTCAGTCCTTTTTATCCTATTAATCTAGCACATTAACCTGGTAATCTTATATCCGAGGCCCTCAAGTCTCTTCCATGTCCCTTCCGCAGCTCTTCTTCATATTTTCCTTTCATTCGTGGGAACTCCAGCTTGGTAATGTTTTGGACCCTTTTCAACAGATCAGCCCCTTTTCCATAGTCCAGACTGGACTCCATATGATATTTAAAAACATGTTCCAGATTCCCTCCAAAATTGAGAGCCCCCACAGCTCCAGACATCTGACGGCCCATTGCCAGACTCGAAAAGTCCAAATCTCCCTGTATAGGGGGGTCTGTCCAGCCCCCCATTTCCAAACCTAACCAAACTTTATCTTTCCAAGTCTGTTTTTTTCCAAGTTCATTTGTCAAATCCAAAAATTTATGTTCCTGCTGGGCCGCAGCTCCCTCCGTCTCTGGCGCCCAAAATTCAGCAACATCCTCTTCTTTCAGTTGTTCTGTCATGGCACACTCCTGTTTTCGTTCCTGGGTGGGCTCCATATAATTTCCCACTACCTGTTCAAAGGTTCTGGCCGCATTAGTCATCAAATCCGTCTTCTGGCTTAGCTGATCCAATAGGGCATTTATTTTACAGAGAGCACCCAATAGTGCTTCTGAAGACATTGTCCTGCAAGGTCACAAATCTTTTCCCACGGTTGTAATCTGAGACAGCTGCAAGCTCCCAGGAATTAGTTACAATTTCACAGTCTCCCTCTAGGGGGAAAACTTCTGGTTGTTCTTTCTTTTGAAAACAATAGCAACAAAGTTTCTTTTTTAAGATATTTTGTCCATATTTGTCCTTTTAAAATGCGAAAGGAAACAATGGAATCACTATGTTACTCTTCTTTTAACTATCTGTCAGAGACATTTGTTTCTAGTCAATGAGCTTCAAACGTCAATTCTGACACCCCGCTCCAGGATCAGGACGGTGGAAAATTACTTTGCTTTAAACTCACTTCTGCAGGTTTAAACAGCCCCCCCCCAAAAAAAATCCTTCTTCTCCTGCTACCGAAGGGGGGTTCAGCGATTTTAAATGATGAAAGCCAATCCTTTGAAAGTGATTTTCAAAGCTCTAGTTTACGTTGTCTTTGCTTTGTTCTGGCTACAAGGAAACGGAAGGCTGACTTCCTGTTTAGACCTTCCCGTTTCAGTACCAAATTGGGGTAAATTTTAAGTCCAAATTCCTTTCTATTTCGCCAGTTCTTAATTAAAGTCCAAATGTTCAATGTTTCAGTACTCACGGGTGGTTATTTTAGATGCCAAATTGTCCCAGGAAGAAGGCAGCGCTCTCCGGCAACGGCTATGCGGCTTCGCTCCGCAGAAAAAGCAATTGACTCACAGCACCGCGCCACTTCCCCCTCATCGCTTCGGAGCCCGTTAGTGGGTTCCTTTGCGGGTTGGGGGGGCGCTAAGGGTGCCTGCCGAGTCCCACGGTCACAGGCTTCATCCGCCTGTGATTTCCAGAAGGGTCCCCGCTTCGCCGCAGCGGAAAAGACCCGTTTCATGCGGAGCTGGTCCCTCCAATTCAGAGGGAGTCCGCCATTGCCGATGGCGCCACCCCGGAAGTGCGCTCCTGCAATGTCAGCGGAATGGCCTTTTCATCTGCTGCCGCTTCTGCCCAGGGAGTAGGATAGGCATTGCAGGAAAAGAGGATTTGCATCACCAACAAAAAGAGGACACTAAGCTGCCTTATATTCTGTCAGGCTACTGGTCCATCTGGCTCAGTCTTGTCTACTCTGGCTGGCAGTGGCTCTCCGGGGTTTCAAGCAGTAGCTTTTCTTAGCCACACCAGGAGATGCTGGGGATCAAATGTGGGACCTTTTGGATTTAAGGCAAAACCACGCAGCAAGAAAATGGCACGGTTTGGTTTTCATCTCATAGCCCAACTTTTGTTGCATCCACAGATCTGTGCCCAGGCCACTACGCCTCTTACAAAGACTGTGATCTGGTGCTTTAATATGAGATATAGTATATGTTCAGTTGCAGTTTTATATAAGGAACTTTGAATCTACACCAGAGGCTCTATGTTGGACTTAAAACTCATTTGGGAGGGAAATATAGGCGGTCATATGGGTGATTGTGTCTGCAATGTAATATAGTCTGATGCCTGATCTTTGCCCATGTCGGGGAAACCACATGTGAGCTTTTTCATAGGTGGAAAAGGATTCCCAGTGCAAATGTCACAGGTAATATTTAACATGTCTCCCACCTGCTGGCAAGACTGAATATATCATGCAGCAATGCATACAAACATGGGTATAAAAATGCTGCTGAATTTTCATGAATACTTTTTTTTTAAAAAAAATTAAAAACCACACGTTAAAGTGGAATTGTGGACAACTGAAGTTAAAAATGGAAAAATGAGAAACTGAAAGTGATGGATTTGCCCATCCCTGTCTGTACCACAAACTTGGTCTGTAGCACCCTCTGCTGCTCATTGTAGAATAGTTCAATACACCCCTGTTTCGTTATACAATCTATAATACCCCAACACCCCGCAAACATCCTTTTCATTGTACATTCTTGATGGTTTGTGCTCATGATGGCAACTTTTTATACCACTAGTGTTCCAGGGTTTCTTTCAGTGATAAAAAGGTAAAGGGACCCCTGACCATTAGGTCGTGACTGACTCTGGGGTTGTGGCGCTCATCTCACTTTATTGGCCGAGGGAGCCGGCGTACAGCTTCCAGGTCATGTGGCCAGCATGACTAAGCCACTTCTGGCGAACCAGAGTAGCGCATGGAAATGCCGTTTACCTTCCTGCCGGAGGGGTGCCTATTTATCTACTTGCACTTTGACGTGCTTTCGAACTGCTAGGTTGGCAAGAGCAGGGACCGAGCAATGGGAGCTTACCCCGTTGCGGGGATTCGAACCACGATAGCTGGTGGCAATTGGGACAGGTAGGGCAGAAAGCAGGGAGACCAACAGCAGGTGGAGCCAGAGCCAATGACAGGTAGAGCCAACTATTTCTGGTTTGGTACCCATCCTCCTCCTTGCTGAGTCCTACAAGAGCAACACCAAGACTCAGGGAGGAAACTGAAATGCTGTGCTACCCCTCTGGAGTTGCTGTATACAAGAAGGCAGGCAGGTCGGAGGGATTGGCTGAGGGAGGCCTGATGTTGGTGGAGCAGTGCCCCATTTGGCCTAATAGACCAATTGCCACTGGTTCCTTCTGTGTTGGTTGTGAGATAACTAGCTTCATAATAACCAACATCCCTAAGTCTAACTAATGCATGAAGGGGTTAAGTTCAAAGAGTAAGCTGTCCCATCAGGCTTAGCTCACCTTGGGAGGGACTAGGTAATTAAGCCTCTGTTCCCCCAGTCTACCTGAGAAGCTCAGCATGCGAGGAAATATTTGCTGGTTGCTGCAGCTCAAACCGCATGGCTCTCACAAGCCATTCTTGAGTTCTATAGCAAATAATTTAGGAACGGTAACTAAGCCAGATTTTACTGCCTGTAACACTTTTTCTCAATGCTGTATGGAAAATCACATGAACCTTAACTTTGGAGAGTTTGTAAGTAAACCATTTTTAACTTACCAGATGTATGGGGTCGTCGTCCCCCCATGCCAGGGGAACAGGGAAGTTTTGGAACTCTCAGTTTTGAAGGTCTAACAGCCTATATTTCCACACTTTGTTTTGCTGCATATTTTGTGACTTTAAATCTCTGCTGGGGTTCTCACCAAAGAGTACTTTCTCCATCCCTGGGTATTGGCACCCAGGAATTCTCTTTTCATATATAATTATTTTTCCTTGCACCATCACAGGTTTTGTTGTGTTGTGTTGCAGGATTGCCCCTCCAGATGGCAATAGCGCAGTAGCATTGGGGAAGCACTGCAGAAAGTGGAAGGATGTGTGCACAGTCCAGTATGAATACACCACTAATGCAATATTATTGCATCAGTCACATGCTGCAGAATGTACACATACAAATCCCTTGTGTAACAAATTGCTGTAATCTAAACTGGAGGTGATGAGAGTGTGGGGAGGACAGCACCCAGGCTGTCTCTGTCCAATATAAAAAGACCTGGGATACAGCATACCCTTTTTGATGGCCCAGCACAGGATGCACAAGGATGGGGCTAGCCATGTATCTAGCAGCCTTTGCCAGATTCACATATCATGTTTTGTTTAGCTGGATTTCTACACTGATCCTAATCTATATGTGGCTGAAGTCTTGCTTAAATGGCTTATGTTAACAAACTGGTAGATCAGGGACAGGGACAGTGGCAATCCAGATGTTGCTGACTCCGCCCCAACATCCTCATTGGCCATGCTGTGTGGGCTTAATAATAATAATAATAATAATAATAATAATTAATAATTTATTATTATTTATACCCCACCCATATGGCTGGGTTTCCCCAGCCACTCTGGGCGGCTTCCAATAGAATATTAAAATACAATACAGTGGTACCTCTGGTTGTGAACGGGATCCGTTCCGGAGCACCATTTGCAACATGAGCAGAACGCAACCCACGTCTCTGCATGCGCGGGTCACGATTTACTGCTTCTGCGCATGCGCGTGACGTCATTTTGAGCATCTGCGCATGCGCGAGCGGCAAAACCCAGAAGTAACCCTTTCCGGTACTTCCGGGTCACCGCGGGACACAACCTGAAAAGATTTAACCTGAAGCAAACGTAACAAGAGGTATGACTGTAACCTATTAAACATTAAAAGCTTCCCTAAACAGGGCTGCCTTCAGATGTCTTCTAAAAGTCTGGTGGTTGTTTTTCTCTTTGACATCTGGTGGGAGGGCGTTCCACAGGACGGGTGCCACTACCAAGAAGGCCCTCTGCCTGGTTCCCTGTAACTTGGCTTCTCGGAGCAAGGGAACTGCCAGAAGGCCCTCAGCACTGGACCTGAGTGTCCGGGCAGAATGATGGGGGCAGAGACGCTCCTTCAGATTTACTGGACCGAGGCCAATGGGAGTTGGAAGCCAGAGCACAGACCCTCCCCTGGCCACGCCCTCCTTGAGTGCTTTTTTTGCCTGGCTGTTGTAATTTGTCTTTGAACTGCGCTAATCTCTCCTGTTTGCCTGGAAGGGCGATGAAGAGAGATGTGTTTTTAAACCTCCGGCTTCTACAAGGCTGGAGTGTAACCCTGAGCATTTCCAGGCAACCTGCTTTGTTTGCAAGATGCCCCATTCGCAAGATGACCATTGCATTGTACAAAAGCAAACGTCACTTCACATTTTCCTGTGCATTTTCCCATCACATTGGGGGGGGGGGGGCAAAAAAAAAATCAGTGAAGCTTGTTTGTGGCACCAGAGTTCCGAAAACGGCTTTAACTATGCAACCTGAATCCCACCTGAAAATAGCAACAGTCTGGAAGCTATACCGTTGGACAAAGATTTGCATCTGGCCCCACCCACCCCTGGCATCTGGCCCCCAGAAGGTTGTTTGCAAGGGAATGTGGCCCTCTGGCTTAAAAAAAAAGGCTCCCCGGGACTTCCGGGTTAGCGCCATCACCTAATGGCGGGTTCCCTCCGAGCTCCGGAGGGAATCGGCTTAGTAGGGGTCGGGTCCTGCCGCGGCGGCGACGCGGGGACCCTCAGAAACCACAGGCGCTGAAGCCTGTGGACCTGGTGACTCGGCGGGCACCATTTGCGCCCCACCGACCCGCGAAGGAGCCTTTTTAAAGGCTTCGGAACGGGGGACGGAGAGCGGTGCGGTGCTGTGAGTCGACTGCTTCCCCTACTGAGTGAAGCCGCATGCCATGGACGGAGAGCGCTGACTTCTTTCTCTGAACATTTGGACTAAAAGTAACAACCCGTGAGTAATACGGAAATTGGACTTAAAAAGGGAATTTTTTTCTTGGGAATTAGGCACGACCGGGGAAGGCGCAAAGAGGAAGTCCGTCTACCCGCCTTGTAAACATCTTAAAGCAAGGATTTTATAACTAAGGTTGAGAGAACGCCTTTCTCTTTTGTGGATAAATGCAATTAACTCCACGTTTTGGCAATATAAGTGATTTTGCTGGAGGATAAGAGCTAATATTGAGAGCGGAGTTGTCACCCCTCCCCCAGGACCCGGGAGCGATCGGTGAGAGAGCCTGCTGAAGAGATATAGAAGACTTTGACAGCTGTCAAACTAGCTGTCAAAGTTGGGAAAAAAGGAGAACTTTGTTTCTGTTGTCTTTGCTGGTTATATTTGTTACAATTTGGTAATAAATTGTTAAAAATAAAGAAGAAAAGGCTAATTTGACTTTTGGGTTGGAACTGGAAGATATTAAGAAACCAGAACTCCTCTAGAGGGGGTTCAGGGACATTACAAGAATGGCTGTAAGTGGAAAAATACTGGCTGAACTGGAGAGGACTTTTTTTCTCTTGGGAAAGTTACAAGAACAAAGTGATGTTTTGGCTACAAATGTTACAATATTGAATGAAACAGTAAATAAAACTACTGAGCCTGGAAGGGACTTGACTCAAGTCTTTGCAGCTGAACAAAAAGTTTTTGCAGCTGAACTAAAAATCTCTGCAGCTGAACAAGAAAAGAAATCTGAGAAATTTGAGAATGTGAGGAAAGAGATATATGATGATTTGAAGGAAAAGGAAGGAGGAGCTATAATGCCACAGATGATTAAGGAGAGCCAGAGGCCGGTTAAGATGGATACAAAGGAAAATAAGAACAGGATGATGAAAATTTGGTTTGAATTGAAGAATGGAGAATGGAGAGATGTCCTCGTGTGGAGATCTGAAGACCTATGGATTACAAACCTGGCTAAAGTGGAAACTGGAGCTTTTGGGACATTTGGACTTAAGAGAAGCAAGAAACAAGATTTCGGCTCCACTTTTAAATATGGAGGCCTGGCTGGAAGAAACATGGACCTTATTGGGACAGAGCTTCTTCGAGATTTGGTGTCCAATACAAAGGACTATCAAAAAAACCGGCAGAGAGGAATTGAGAGAGAATTAAGAGCCTCGGACGTGAGGTCACCAGGCTGACAGCAGATAGACTGATGGACATTTGTTGGGGTTCGAAACCGGGAAAGGGGGGGTGGGGCTTTGGGAATCCAAAGGGTGTACAATTATACTCTGTTTCCTTTTATTCTGTTTTGCTACTAATATAAAAATGGGGAATTCGTGGAAGGGAATTGGGCTCGACCTTAGAAAAAGATTTTTAAGAATAAGTACTGATGTATAAAGACTGAGGTTTATAAGTTAAAATTGGTTAACTAAAATGAATTAAATATAATAAGGTAAAATTTGGGGACAAGAACTTGCTGAGCTAAAAATTGGAACTGGAATACAAGAAGGGGAGGTGTGGGGAAGTCAAGGAAATATGTTATTGAAAGTAAGGAATGTAAATTTTATGTGTTTTTAATTTATTTTTGTTTTTTCTCTATTTTTTGAAAACTTCAATAAATATTTATAAAAAATAAAAAAAATTAAAAAGGCTCCCCATCCCTGATGCTGGAGGAGCACAGGTGGTCACCACGAGCATGGTCTGAACCATCTGCCTCTGGGGAATGCAGTTCAACCCACCTGGCAATTTCCATGCATCCTCACTCAGTCATGATCTGGATACACCTGTAAGTGTAGGAGGTAAAACTATGAGGGACTCCTGAATGCATTTCAAGTATGCCAAGAGGGAGGGGGAGGGTTAATGATAACATTTTGGCAAAGGGAGAAGGAAAGAGGATGGACACAATTTACATATCAGCAGACAGGAACCTCTCTATTGGCTTTTCCAGTGCCTGTTGAAGACATTCCTTCGCCAACAAGCCTTTGAAGTGTGGAGATACTTATCCCTCCCTGTATCTGTACTGGATGTGAAACTGTTTTTACATAGGAAATTGTTCTCGTTTATGCAATTGTTTTTTACTGCATGGTGTCCTTTTTAAATTGCTTTCAATTGCCAGTGATTTTTCTGTGAAATTGTTTTCAACATATTTTAAGGGAAGTGATTCACCAGTGGGAATCACTGGATAACTCCTATTGGTGGGAGGCTGGATTCAGGTGAATCTTTGGTCTTGCCTAAAAGGGCAGTATTTATTTATCCATTACATGAATATACAACATTTTCCTCCGGGGAGCTTGAGGTGGTGTACATGGTTCTTCCCCTCTCCAGTTTTTCCACACAACAAGCCTGTGAGGTCAAGGCCACCCAGTGTGCTTCAATCTGAACCCTGGTTTCCCAGGTCCCAGTCCACCCAGCGCTCTAATTACACCACACTGACCACTCAGTTGTTAATAAGGCCCTCCTTGTATTCGTATTATTACTATTAAAATAGTACTTTTAATTAATAGTAATTCAATCTAATAACTGATGCTATTAATTGGTATCAGTATTAATAAGGCTCTTTGGAATGCTCCCCCATAACCATGTAGAAACATATGTTTATAAATTCTATTTATAAAGATTGGTGTTTCCAGTCTGGTTTTGGTTTTTGCACTTTTGTTGTTGTATTTTGTCACGCTTTTTGTTGCATTTTAATGCTTATATGTAGGTGTGGATTTATTTTATTCGTGCTTTTATACGCCGCCCTGGAATCTCTTAATGAGGAGGGCAACCAAGAAATATTTTAAATGAATATTTTTGAGGCTGACAAAGACCTGCAGACTTCCAGGGTGGAGAGAATGTTGGGCTATCAGCAACAGAGGAAGAGGGATTATAATCAGGGTGATATGGGGTGAGGAATCTAGTCTTCTCAAGCCCCAAATATTTATTCTCAGTATCCTCAGAGGGAACAGATTAGCGGTGGGGAGATGCATGCCACGAAGCTAAGAATAAAATTAAAAACCCTCTCCGCATCGCGGACGTTGCAGTAGGAAAGGAGAGTGTAGTGGTTAGAGCCAGCGTGGTGTACAAGTTAGAGATTAGGACTTGGGAGACCAGGTCACTGGGTGATCTTGGGTCAATCACCGCCTCGCAGCAGCCTAGCCTACCTCACAGGGCTGTTGTTGGGGTCAAATGGGGAGGGGGAGAGAACCACGCATGCCATCTTGAGCTCCTTGCAGAAGGGGTACGAATGCACTAAAGCGCTCAATCAAGAAAAGCGCTTGCAGCTCTACACCCACTCTCCTGCGTCTACTTTTGAGTAGACGCGTCTTTAGGAGCGCACCGTCGGCGTCCTTCAGTGCCATGCGCCGGCTGGAGTCAAGCCAAGTCCGCCTCTCCGCTGCGAAATACGGTAATCAGCTGCTCGGAAAGGCGAGGCGAGGTGAGGTTCCACCCCCGGGGGGCGCTTGGCCGCTCTCATTGGCTGGCCGCGCTCTTCTTAAAAGCAGAATGTGAAGTTCTGTCTTGTGCCGGCTGGGAAAAGGAAGAGCCGCAGACATGGGGAAGCTTGCCTTGGTCCTGATTCTCTGCTCGTGGAGCTTTGCTCTAGGTGAGTAGGTTCCGGCTAAAGCAGCTGTGGCTTTTGCATTTCTGGGCGCTGCAGACGCGATCTGACAAGGAAGCCCAAGAGATTGGGTTTGCAGCTGCTGTGTGCTCTTCCTTAATGTGGGAAAAGGCCCCATCAAATCATAACAATAGATGAGGAAGGATTGCCAACTGACCGTGCTGGGCAGCATGGTCTGGCCTGCTCTTGTGCCTTTTCAACTATTCCTTTGGCTGTGTGCAGCTAAGTTCTACTCGGGAGTAGACCCATTGAAATGGATGCACCTAAGTTAGTCGTGGCCATTAGTATCAGTGGGCCTGCTTTGAGTATGGCTAACCTTGAATGTCACCCTTGGATTGTAAGTATGGGTAAGGGAGGTGCTATCTTCTGCGTGGAGGAAAGTGGGGCCCTGTGTTAATATTTGTAGATCAAGATGCTGTTAAAAGCATGGGCTTATGGGGCTGGTGAAATGTTGGCATGCTATCATTTAATCCTATTTTCCTCTCACCTTCTGGTATCTACTGTTCCACTGTTATCTACAAGGCACTTTCAGCTGTGAAATTCTGTGTCAGTGGGGTGCTGTTTAGGACTCGATGTTCTCCTCCTCTGTCTTCGTGTGGAGTTCATGGTATATGCCAGTTCTACATGTATGTTACCCTCCATATGCACAAGCAGCTATTCACAATTTGCACACATGCAGCACTGCTTTATGTATGAATGTATGTTTATTTCAGTCATTTATATGCTGCTTTACATCGTAGCAACTGAGGCTCCATACACACCATACAGTTAAAGCACATGTCTTCCCTCAAAGAGTCGTGGGCATTGTAGCTCTGGGAGGGGAAGTACTACAGTTCCCAAGATTCTTTGGAGGAAAAACCATGTGTTTTAAATGTATGGCGTGTACAAAGCCAAGGTCTCCTTGAAAGTATGAGAGGATGTTTGGAGGTGATGTAAGGGAATGCTGCTTTTGGCATGTAGCTGTGCCAGTCTTTTTTCTCCCGGACAGGATCGGTGCCTTGAGCTGCTGTGAAATAGGCAGGAATCCAACAGATGTAGCAGTGGAGGGCGTAGCTGTGCCTGGTTGAATATCTGCCTGTTGCACTTCTTTTCTAGGTACAAAGCCTGTGACCAATACAGGTGTGAGGCTCTTTGGTGTCTTCTTCTAGAGGAGACTAGAAAAAAGAGTCAGGGAATGAAGTGAGTGAGGGAAAGAAACATGAGGTCATCTGTTGGGTTGCTTAATTTACTTGATTCATAGGATTTGCTTTGTATCACCACCTTTTGCAACATAGGAATAATTAACAGGTACCTCCAGCTGAGTATTGTCTACCCTGACTGGGTTTTAGATAGGGGACATTCCCAGCTCCTCTTTAACTCTGGATATGGCAGAGTTTGAACCCAGGATCTTCTGCATGCAAGGCAGATGCTCTACCACTGAGCTATGATCCTTTTCGCTCTCCAAGTAATTTGGAATGCAGGCATTTTAAGCTGTTGCCTTTAGTTTTAACTCCCACACATACAGGTAGATCCAGAGGCATCTTTGAGTTAGGATGCATAGAAACTGCTAGGGCAGCATTCCCCAAAGGCTATGGGTTCAAACCTCCCTTGCTCGTAATGCCAATCTGTTTCATCTGCATCTGGAGGCAAGTGGGCTTGGGCTGGCTGCAGCTATTAGATGTACTTCTGGCCACACCTTGGTGCCTCTGGATCTTTTGAACTCCAGCTTCCATCAGCCCCTGCCAGCATATGGAAACTGGAATCCAAAACATCTGGAGGGCGCCAGGTTGGCAAAAGTTGCCCTTCTGTATCCTACACTGCAGAAAGGGTTATGGCAGCTGTCATGAAGAGGAAGCCACATAGAGGTTGTATAAGCAAAAAAAACCCCCAACTTTAATGCTGACTCAGGTAGTTTCTGGTATGGCAAGCCAAGAGAGCCAATGCAGTATGCCAGCTTTCCCCAACTTGGTGCCCTCCAGTTGTTTTGGGGCCAAGGCTCTCGTCATGCCAGACCATTGGCCATGCTTGCCGAGACTAGTGGTGGTTGTAGGCCAGAACATCTGGAGAAAGCACCAGGTTGGGAAATCCTGGGCTATGTTGTAACCCCAGGTCTGCATAACTTCAGTGGAGACAGCCTTGTCACAGTTATCCACACCCTGATGACCTCTTGATTAGATAACTTCCAATGTCACCAGCAACATTCCAGAGTTGTTCACCCCATGAATTGGGAAGGGTATTTTGGCTCAGCCCTACTCTGTGTTGTGTGCTCAGCCGAGGAATTTCTTTTTGGTACCAGAACTATGTTCCACCCCAGGACCCTAAGTTTCATTCACTTCTGCACCTCCGTTTAGAAGAGAGAATTTTTGGTTGCTGCTGGGAGTCAGAAACTAGTGCTGAGCTATTGCAGATGTACAGTAGGTTCTCATCTATCTCGTGTTCAAAACACTTAAAGGATGTGGGAAAAGCTTGACCCAGGACGTTTGTGCTTACAGTGTGCAAACCAGTACGATGCCCTAAGCTGGAGGTCTCAGCTGGTCGGTCTAAATAAAGTTGACCCAATGTATTGACTGGCTGCAAATAGCAGAAGTCAGAGATGTTATTGAGGTTGTGAAGCATTTCCCCACATGCCGCAGGTGACAAAATCCTTTGTGAATGTGTGCTAACAGTTACATAAGGCAAATACCCTGATTTCTCCAGTGATAGCATCTTTAAACGATTGGAACACTTGCTGGGATTTGCATTGCTCTTCTCTCGGTGAGATTTGCTTAATTGTGCTGCGAGAAGGAAGTGCGCACCCACTGAAGAACAATGACACTGAGTAACATCACACATGAACATGATTAGTGTATTTTCCCCTCACTGGGTATATTGCATCACTGGTACCTGTTATAGTGAGTGCAAAATGGAGCTTTAGCAATTGAAATAGTTTGGAAAATACAGTGTTTTGACTTGTCACAGATACTTGCTGCCTGGAGTCAAGGCACTGGTCCATCTAGCTCTGTGTTGTCTACACCAGTGTTTCCCAAACTTAAGTCTCCAGCTGCTGTTGGACTACAACTCCCATCATCCCTAGCTAGCAGGACCAGTGGTCAAGCATGCTGGGGGTTGTAGTCCAACAACAGCTGGAGACGCATCTTTGGGAAACCCTGGTCTACACTAACTAGCAGCATCTCTCCATGATTTCAGGCAAGGTTCTCTCCCAGCCCCACCTGATGATGGAACCTGGGACCTTCTGCTTGCAGGGCAGATGCTCTGCCTCTTAAGTAATTTCACAGACTTGTTGGAAGAGAGAATCTGTACTGTGAAAATTCCTGCTACATTTCCCAATCAATTAAAAGAAATGCATGGCTGGCTTATTTTGTGAAATTTTTGAGTACATAAAATTGCTCGCTTGCTCTTTTGATAACAGGTGTAGCAGCCTTTCTAGTAGAAGGACTTCTCATTCCCTTTTGAGCTTGACAAACTGGCAGAGCCAGAGTGACTTTCCATGTCTGTCCTGTATAGAAAACCACAGCTCAAACAGCAGCTGCAGTTTCACTCAGAACCACATGAGAGTATGTGGGAGGGCAAAAACATGAGTCAGTTGTACTTCAGTGGTCAGAGTCACAAATAATGGTTTTAATTTCGCCACCCAGATGCTCTGGGCAGATGTATCAAAAGGCTGAAACCTGCTTTCAAGTAGATCTGGAGAACGACGTTTCCCTGGGGTTTCCTGGGAACTGTAGTTTTGAGACTGGCAGGACTTCCCAGCTCTTCCTGTCTTCTAACCCTAACTCTGCCCTCTTGCAAAACTACGATTCTGGAGAATTTCTTTGCTAAAATCAGGTAGCAAAAGAGATCAGGTGGTGAAACTCTTCAGAACTTTTAAATTCTGGGTGGGCCTCATCTTGAGCACTGGAAATTATAAATAGCCACTCCCTGTACAGACACCCACACCAAATGACATAAACAATGAATTGGTTAAGAGCATCATTCCACAGTCTTGTCCTCTGGTCTCAGGATTCAGCCACATATAGAACAGATGATCCCCCTGCTATAAGGGCACCAAAAAAAATCAGTGTGAGGGTCGCACTCCTTTCTGAGAAGCCTTCTGAGGGTTGTATGCAAGCAGTGGGTGGGACAGAGGCAAAAGTGGGTGGAGCAATTAATGCAAATTTTATCCTTCATGCAATAGGCTAGTTTCTGCAGAAACCCCCACACCCCTTTCTGTCCTCCATCCATGCAAGCAGGAAGCACTCTGAGCCAGGTAAAAACCTTTTGGGAGGGAAGTGAGGCTTGTGAGAGGTGTAACCAAGGGAGCCAGATAGAGGGGCTTGGACCTTTGTCCCTCGGGTCCAAGGTTCCCCCATCCCTGCTCACTCCACTTCCATAGGAATCACAGAACTGTAGAGTTGGAAGGGACCCTGAGAATCACTTAGTCCAACCCCCTGCAATGCAGGAATATGCAGCTGTCCCATACGAGGATCGAACCTGCAAGCTTGGCATTATTGGCACCACGCTCTAACCAACTGAGCTATCCAGGGATGTACTGGCATTGAGTGTTTTTGCATTGTTGATTTTCAGTGGCTCGTGCTGGAGGCCTAGGATGGCTGTACCCTGAATGATCTGTGTGAAAAAGTATTTCTTGTGTCCCGAATGTCCCACTATTCAAGTTCATTGGGTGCCCCAGGGACAGAGGTGCAGTGGTCCAGGTTTGGGGTGTGCGTGTGGGTGGGTGTCAAAGTCCTGTCACTATTTCTGCAGCATTGTCCTAGAGCTGCTGAAACACTAGGAAGCGAAAGCTTTTTAGCCACTGAGAAGTAGTCTTCTCACTGTTTGTGCTAGTTGGGATCAAGCAGAATGAAAGGAGGTGAGTCAGCTCCTGAGGATGGGCTCCTAGGGTCACTCTGCAGAAGGAATGTGGGAAGAATCCAGAGGAATCGGGGTCGTTCTGTGTGCTCCAAAGCTAAGCATTTGGCAACACTGAAAACACAAGGCACTTCCATTTCAAGGAAACAGTGTGCAAATTCTGTTACATACAAAGGAACTTCAAGGGAAACACAGCTTAAGTCACTTAGAAAGAAGGTACCGGTACTCTGTATAATAATAATAATAATAATTTATTATTTATACCCTGCCCATCTGGCTGGGCCTCCCCAGCCACTCTGGGCGGCTTCCATAAAAACCAAAAATACAGTAAAATATCACACGTTAAAAACTTCCCTGAACAGGGCTGCCTTAAGATGTCTTCTGAATGTCAGGTAGTTGTTTATCGCATTGACATCTGCTGGAAGGGCGTTCCACAGGGCGGGCGCCACTACCGAGAAGGCCCTCTGCCTGGTTCCCTGAAGTTTTGCTTCTCGCAATGAGGGAACCGCCAGAAGGCCCTCGGCGCTGGACCTCAGCGTCCGGGCAGAATGATGGGGGTGGAGACGCTCCTTCAGGTATACTGGACCGAGGCCGTTTAGGGCTTTAAAGGTCAGCACCAACACTTTGAATTGTGCTCGGAAACGTACTGGGAGCCAATGTAGGTCTTTCAAGACCGGTGTTATGTGGTCTCGGCGGCCGCCCCCAGTCACCAGTCTAGCTGCCGCATTCTGGATTAGTTGTAGTTTCCGAGTCACCTTCAAAGGTAGCCCCACGTAGAGTGCATTGCAGTAGTCCAAGCGGGAGATAACTAGAGCATGCACCACTCTGGCAAGACAGTCCGCAGGCAGATAGGGTCTCAGCCTACGTACCAGATGGAGCTGGTAAACAGCTGCCCTGGACACAGATTTGACCTGTGCTTCCATGGACAGCTGTGAGTCCAAAATGACTCCCAGGCTGCGCACCTGGTCCTTCAGGGGCACAGTTACCCCATTCAGGACCAGGGAATCCTCCACACCTGCCCGCCTCCTGTCCCCCAAAAACAGTACTTCTGTCTTGTCAATCTGTTAGCTGCCATCCATCTTCCAACCGCCTCCAGACACTCACACAGGACCTTCACCGCCCTCACTGGTTCTGATTTAAAAGAGAGGTAGAGCTGGGTATCATCCGCATACTGATGAACACCGAGCCCAAACCTCCTGATGATCTCTCCCAGCGGCTGCATGTAAATGTTGAAAAGCATGGGGGAGAGGACAGAACCCTGAGGCACCCCACAGGTGAGAGCCCAGGGGTCTGAACACTCATCCCCCACCACCACTTTCTGAACACGGCCCAGGAGGAAGGAGCGGAACCACTGTATGACAGTGCCCCCAGCTCCCAGCCCCTCAAGACGGTCCAGAAGGATGTTATGGTCGATGGTATCAAACGCCGCTGAGAGATCCAGCAGAACTAGGAAACAGCTCTCACCTTTGTCTCTAGCCCGCCGGAGATCATCAACCAGTGCGACCAAGGCAGTTTCAGTCCCATGATGAGGCCTGAATCCCGACTGGAAGGGATCCAAATGGTCCGCTTCTTCCAGGCATGCCTGGAGTTGTTCGGCAACCACTCGCTCAATCACCATGCCCAAGAATGGAAGATTTGAGACTGGGCGATAGTTGGCCATCGTGGCCGCATCTAAAGATGGTTTTTTAAGAAGCGGTTTAATAACCGCCTCTTTCAGCGGGTCTGGGAAGGCTCCCTCACGGAGGGAAGCATTCACCACCCCACGAAGCCCATCGCCCAGTCCTTCCCGGCTAGCTTTTATAAGCCAGGATGGGCAAGGATCCAGGAGGCAGGTGGTTGGTTTCACTCGTCCAAGCAGCCTGTCCACATCCTCGGAGGTAACAGATTGGAATTGATCCCACTCAACTTGACTAGACCGAACTCTAGCACTCTCCCGCCCCAGCCCTGCTCCCACGGTGGAGTCTACTTCTTCCCGAATCTGAGCAATTTTATCTGCAAAAAACTTTGTATCATTTGCCTATGTATGTGCACAGGAAATAGTAGATCTAGCTGAAAGGCAACACATGGAGCTGCAGTGATTGTTGCAACGTGTCCCTAATTATTATTGTTGTACAATTGTGAGATGATACAACCTTCTAAAATTATTATATAATCTTAGAAGGGTGTGTGGCTCTGGCTGTCTGAATTTGCCACTACAGTGCTGTCCAGGGAGGAATTCAGCATTGTGCTCTTCTGATTGTTCCTTAAGCTCAAGCATTTCAGTTTGCCAGGTGAAATGATCTGCCCTCTTCTCCCCCACACCCTGTTCTGGTGTTTCATTAACCTACTTTCCTAGTACTTAGGAAGCTGCCTTATTCCAAGGCAGACCATTAGTCCATCTAGCTCAGCATTGTCCTGCAGTCGCTCTCCAAGGTTTCAGACAGGAGCCTCTCCCAGTCTTACTTGGAGATGCCCAGGATTGAACTTGGGACCTTTTGCATGCAAGGCAGATGCCCTACCAATGAGCTATAGCCCTTCCTTGCTATGGAAGGCAGTTGGATTTTGGCGTCTTCAGGAAAAATGCTGACATGGATGAACTTGGAGAGCAGCAAGGCATGTCTCCTCCTGAAGCTTTCCTGCTACCAAATTAGAGGCTGCTTCCTGCAACCTGCTCGCCCAAATGCTCCAACCCTAGCCGGGAGCCAGTAGCAACTGGGGCTGCTTGTTCCATGTCAGCTTTGCACAGATGTGACAAAACTGATTTATTTATTAAATTCAAGTATAATAGTAAGAATTACATAGTAAAATACAAGGGGAATAGAATGTAGTGAGGCTTGCTGTCCTTCACAGTGGGAGGTTCATCTGCTGCCATGTCAGACAACCTTTCTGGCATCGGCAAATTAGGGTCTTGCCCACTTTGTGGGAAATGCTGGCATCAAGGAAGAGGCGGGCCCCATTCTCGGGGTGTGTCGGCTTTGGTTTGCGCGTTGTTTAATAGTCATTCCAAACTGAAAGTTGCTTAATGACAGGGACAAGCATTATAAGGTTAGGAGTCATAGGTGTTCCTTGGCACTGCTATTAAAGCATCTCTTTAAGACAAGCTTATCAGATATATATTTTGGGTTTGGTCCCCTATTTTTGCCCTTGCGCAATTTTTAATCCTGCTTCTGGGGTGCTTTCCAATGTAGCACCTGAAACTCTCCCATTTCCTCTTCTGTCATCCGAACAACCATTTCTATTTGCTGCATTTTAATCAAATCGCAATCTAAAAAATTGTATTCTTGCAAATCCTTTCATCCAAAAGTCGACATTGATTGATTGATTCTACAGCATTTATACTCTTTAGTCAAAAATTATCTTGGAGAGGCTTACAAAGATCAACTCTAAGATGGTCCCTGGCCTCCAGTTCATAATCTAAAACTAAATGACACACAAGGAAAAAGGAGGAGGAGGGAGGAGAAGAAGAAAGAAAGCTCTAGCTCCAAAAGTTACAACTGATGTCAGTAGTGGGGCTGGCTGCCTTGCCCTTGATAAAGATCAGTCCCTCCTCTGAAGCAGTTGCAGGAGCAGAGCTGGTGACAGTGTCTAGGGCTGGAGAGTAGAAACTCAGAGTCTTCTAAGTAAGAGCAGAGTGAAGAGGTGTGTGTCCTAAAAAGAATTACTTAAGAGCAGCCAAATTACCCTTCGGAGAACTCGCCCAGCAATTCATGCTGTAAAGCTGTCATTGGTTGGCTTGTGAATATCTGTCAGTCCATGAAATGGCCAGTGCCAACTAAAAATATTAAGACTTTTGTATAGCACATTCAAATGTTTAATGTGTTTCACATGCATTCTCTAGTTGTAATCCTCACAAAAGCCCCAAACAGTAAATTGGCATGGGTAATATTATCCCCATATTGCAGTTGTGGGAAGTGAGGATAACTGAGAGGATAAAAGCCACTTGGTAAGTTCCTGACAGAGACAAAATTCAAACAAGGGCCTTCTGGTTTTTGTAGCTCAGTTCAGGGACATTTTCTCTACAATGGGCATCCTTTGTTCAGTCGCTTCTACATCACCATTGTGAGGCATTCAATGCTACCATTTTTTTTTCTTATTTCAGGAAATGGGTGCGCTCATTCAAGGATAACCCCTGATTTTGGAGACCTGTACCACGTCAAAGGTAAGCGTCACTCGGTATGGCTTTTCAGAGGCAGGTGGCACAAACACATGTGTGCGCACACAGTGGACTGGTTCTTCCTGCTTTTGACCAAAATGCCTGGTGTGGGCAACTTTGCTATATGTCTAGCCAAGCTCCTAAGCTGCTTTCTGATGTCACTTTTCCCTTCAGTGGATGGCCATTGTTCCTGTGCAGAAAACTAGTTTATGTAGGAACATAGGAAACCAAGTCAGACCAATGACTGCACTGGCTGGCAGCAGCTCTCCAGAGCTTCAGAGAGGGGCCTCCCCAAGCCCTTCCTGGAGTTGTTGGGGATTGAACCCGGGACCTTCTGTATGCACGAGCTATGACCTTTCCCACCAAAATGTTCAGGTAGAGACACTGAATCCATCTTCAACCACACTTGTGTCTCTTATGGCTGTGATTGTGCAGTGGGTGCAGGTGTCCCTTCACAAGCAGTAGAAGTTGCATCTGGAATTGTGCAAAGCATCCTAAGTTTAGCTGAGAATTAATGGATCCTTTATCATTGCCAGCCTCCATTTTGTAATATAGGGACGACACTGGAACATAATATGTGGGGCTTCCTAAGAGTTCCGAGATGCGGGAAGTCTCCTGGTTGGCAGCAACCTGTTCATTTCCAAATGGTTCTCTTAGAAACTATCGTATTTTTCGTGCTATAAGACGGTTTCTGGGATAGTCTCTTGCTGTTCTGGCTTCTGGGATAGCTGCGCGAAGCCTCTTCAGGGCAGCGGGATGAAGGCTCCCCCTGCTCTCAAGAGGCTTCACACGGCTAAGCCAGAAGTCAGGACAGCAAGCAGGATCACTGCGCAGCGATCCTGCTTGCTGTCCTGGCTTATGGGATAGCCGCACGCAGCCTCTCCCGGGCAGCAGGATGAAGGCTTCCCCAAGAGCCTCGCTCCCTTTAAAGAGTGCGCGGAGCATGGGGGCTTTTCCCCCGAGGAGGAATGTGGCTCTTTAAAGGGAGCATTGAGCAGAGCCTCCCACCTGCATTCGCTCCATAAGATGCACACACATTTCCCCTTACTTTTTAGGAGGGGAAAAGTGCATCTTATAGAGCGAAAAATACGGTATATACTATATTTCTCTTTTCTGGGACTGTAATCCTATATACACACGCTTAATCTGGAAGGAAGTCCCATTGGGGCTGAATCATAGACACCCTAGTTTTGGACATGTTTCTGCGTTAAAATCGAAGGACCCACGAATTGCCCATCGTTCTTTGCTTGCAAGAGCGGCAGTGCACAAAGCCTTCTGGTCCTGCTCAGGAAGCATGAAGTAACCAAGGTTGAGGAATCTGTTGTTGGGCTGCAGCTCCTGTCTGCCCCAGCCAGTGTGGCAAATGACCAGCTATGATGAAAGTTGTAGTCCAACAACATCTGGAGGGCCACAAGTTCCCCATTCCTGAAGTAAACAAACTAGTTATTTATTGCTCATTATGCAGTCAGAGACAGTTGGGAGGAGTCAGTAATGTTAGAAATTGCAGCATTAGGTAAACTTTAGCAGAGGGGTCACTACTACCAGGTAAACCATGATGCTCTGGTTTTTCGGAATGCCTTATGCCCAATGCTGCCATCTCATTAATGTTTATTTCATGTTGCTACACATTTTAACCTACTTGCATTAAGAGCTTCTACTTAGCATATCCCAGTGAGTGTCCCGGAAATGCATGTTTGCACCATTGCTGACTCGGTGGGAAGCTAAACCTAGAGGGTAATCTGCATCTTCTCCTGAGCCAAATGATAAGGGTGGGGAATTTCTGTGGAATCCAATCTTTCCTCTTTCCTCCTGCCTCAATTTAGCCCCTTCCTGTATAACCTGAACAAGTATGTGCAAAGCTTCCTGAGATACTCTGAGGCAAGTAGGTCTCCCATTATTAAGCTCTCCTTCCAGGAATATAATTTAGCTGGTGATGAAACCTGACAGGCAGCTCTAATGCAAAACTGTGATTAGATTCAGCAAAATTAAAAGGATTGTGCTTGAATGTGTTAGTCACTTCTCCTGGGAATCTGGTGAAATAGCTCTTCCTAACTGTTCCAGGGAAGGGACACGGGTGGCGCTGTGGGTTAAACCACAGAGCCTAGGACTTGCTGATCAGAAGGTCGGTGGTTTGAATCCCCGCGACGGGGTGAGCTCCCGTTGCTCGGTCCCTGCTCCTAACCACCTAGCAGTTCGAAAGCACGTCAAAGTGCAAGTAGATAAATAGGTACCGCTCTGGTGGGAAGGTAAACGGTGTTTCCGTGCGCTGCTCTGGTTCGCCAGAAGCGGCTTAGTCATGCTGGCCACATGACCTGGAAGCTGTACGCTGGCTCCCTCGGCCAATAAAGCGAGATGAGCTCCCCAACCCCAGAGTCGGTCACGACTGGACCTAATGGTCAGGGGTCCCTTTACCTTTACTTTAACTGTTCCAGGGACACACATAAGAATGCTTATGCTTGTAGCTGACAGCCATGCTAGACACAACATTTTTCACATATTAGTAGCCGATTTTTGCTTAAGGTAGCTCAGTGGTAGACCATCTGCTTTGCATGCAGAAGATCCACGACATTTCCAGGAAGGGCTAGGAATGCCCCCTCTCTGAAACCCTGGAGAACTGCTGCCTGAATGTGGAAACTGCATTCCCCCAACCTTGTGCCCTTCAGAACTTTTTAGAGTCCTACTCCCATCAGCCCTAGCCAGCATGACTAGGGATGTCAGGGATGATGGGAGTTGTAGTCCAAAACATCTGGAGGACACCCAGTTGGAGAAGGCTAGTTTAGAAAATAACAGATAGATAGATCACTGCTTTTTCTACAAAGCAAAGAGAACCAGATAAATAGTAGTGGTAGTAATAATAAGAATAAGAATAAGAAGGGATACGGGTGGCGCTGTGGTCTAAACCACTGAGCCTAGGACTTGCCGATCAGAAGGTCGGCGGTTTGAATCCCAACGACGGGGTGAGCTCCCGTTGCTCAGTCCCTGCTCCTGCCAACCTAGCAGTTCAAAAGCACGTCAAAGTGCAAGTAGATAAATAGGTACTGCTCCGGTGGGAAGGTAAACGGCGTTTCCGTGTGCTGCTCTGGTTCGCCAGAAGCGGCTTAGTCATGCTGGCCACATGACCCGGAAGCTGTACGCCGGCTCCCTTGGCCAATAAAGCAAGATGAGTGCCACAACCCCAGAGTCAGTCACGACTGGACCTAAAGGTCAGGGGCCCCTTTGTCTTTACCTAATAATAATAGTAATAATAATCCATGAAAATGGTAAATGTGGATTAAGTGGAAAGGAAATACTGTATGGGACGTCATGTTGATGAGGATGGCACTGTGTGCAAAACTTGCACGCATAAATGGCATCAAGTCCACAATGAAAACCAGGGAAGAGGTATTGTTCTGCCTTAGGCAGAGATGTATTTGACAGCTGAATGTGTCACTAGTTCATTCAGCACACTTTTGTTGTTAAGTTTCCTGTTTCCAGTGGGAGTCATTTATTGCCTTGTTTTTAAATCTATATTTTAATTTGTTCTAGAAACACTTTGTTGGCTGCTTTTTAACAACCATTAAAATATTTGAGCAGTGACACTGAAAAGGCCAAAGTGCCTTTCTGATTGCCAAATTGGCGGCAGCTGTATGTAATTCTACCTCCTGGCCAATGCACAGATATGCCCCCAAATCCTTCCCAAGATCTTTTTCCTTTTGCAAGCTGTGGAAGTCATTGTACAATTGTGCTTTTCATGAAAAAAAAATGGCTTAGGTGAATTGTACCTTCCCCACCCTTACCACACCCAGTAATGTTTTGGAATGCAGCTCCCCACAGTCCATGGTGGAAATTGTAGTCCGTAACACCCAGAGGGCACCTGGTTGGCAAAGGCTGGCATAGATGGGGCATAGCAGGATGTACACACACAAAAAGAACAACTCTGTGACCCTCCCGTGGAAGTGTGGAAACTCAGCTATAATTCTTCTTGACAGCTTCAGGCAGAACTACAATGACTGGGTTGTGCCAAGGTGTGTCCTTATTTTGCCTAATTCTTTTGATAGGAATAGTAGGCAAGCTGCCATTCCCGCCCCCTCCTGCAATCATTTCGGAAATATCTAATGTCGTGTTCTTTAGTTTTGGGTCCCTACCCACGTGTGGTTGGACTATGATTCCCATCATCCTTGACCATTGGCTAAGCTGGATGAAGGGAGTTGTAGTCAAACCACATCAGGGGACCCAAGGCTGAAGAGCACAGATCTAACGCCGTTTGGTCTTGTTCATGTTAGCTCAGGGTTTCCCAAACTCCAGCTAGCAGGACTAGTGGTCAGGGATGATGGGAATTGTAGTCCAAAAACAGCTGGAGACCCAAGTTTGGGAAACCCTGTGCTAGCCAAAGAATGATGACAGTATGAAGTTTTTCAGTGGGTTAAGTGGATATTTTAACCTGGGTCTAGTAATAGGGGAACTGAAGTAAAGTGTGGCAACTGCATCAGATTAATCCATACTTTCCCAACCTGATGCCCTCCAGATGTTTGGGACTCCATCTCCCATCAGCCTCAGCATCTGGGGTTGTGGAAAGTCAATATTAATTTATCCAGGGTGTGAGTATGATGGAGGGATGGGAAAACCTGTGGCCCTCCAGATGTTGTTGGACTCTGACCCCCATCAGCCCCAGCCAGCACAGACAGTGGTCCAGGGATCATGGGAGTTGTAGTCAACCAATAGGAGAACCACAAGCTTCTCACTGTGTCCTTTCTTAAGCCTGTCTCCAGGCAGATCAATCCCATCCATGCTGCTGGAGAAGGAGCTGTTTCATCACGACGAATGTTGTGCTGTGCAAAAAGAGGAACTGCAAAATAATATTTCCCAAGAACATCATCACACTGTAAAAAAAAAGTCTTTGTATATCTCAGCAACATTTCCTGCATGACAGACACAAAGGTGTGGAAGGTTGTTGTCTTCAAGCCCCGCTTGCGAGTTTGGCAGCATCTATCTGGTTGTCTGCTGCTGGAAACAATACTGGACCTTAGTCCGGAGCCAAAATATTCATTGTCTTTTAAATGCATTTGCGTCCCTGAAAATGTCTCCCATCAACTTCTAGTTAAAGCTGGCATGCAGGTGGCTGGTGCTGCACTTGGGCCTCCCCACCTTGGCTCCACATTGTAGGTGAACAAGTGCAAGGAAATACTGAGCCCAACGAACTGGCTTGAATAAAAGGTCACTGGGAAACGTGGGGAAGAGATGCAGGTGTGATTTAAAGCTATGCACACTCTGGCTCGAATCCACAAAGACAAATCTTTACCTTCTTGTGAATTTCAACTTGGCAAACAAGTTGTTTGTTGCCGTGACTTGCAGAAACTGCTGTTAAGCAAAACTTTGCATTGATTTCTCAACTTCCATTTGAATTTGCAGCTCGGAAGAACAATAGAGTTTAAACCTTTCGAAATGCCTTTCAAAATCTCATCCCTGACAAAGCCCCTGGGCAAATGTTTGCTCAACCTGGTGCCCTCTGGATGTTTTGGACTACAGTTCCCATCAGCTCCAGCGAGCACTGCTGGGTTACTCTCTCTCTCTCTCTCTCTCACACACACACACACACCCATCCTCTGCTCCTTTCCAGAGCATAATTCCTTCTTCACCTGTTCATTTTATTTCCATATTTAATTTAGCAAAATTTATATAGTGCTGAGTTGACAAAAACCTCTAATATAAAATAATAATATAAAATATCTGTAAATTATTTATTGAAAAATACCAAATATTTAAAAAATCAACATGCAGTTAAAATATAAATAAAATAAACAGTGCTAAAACAAATAGACATAATAAAACTACACATGAACATTTCAGGTCTTGGTTAGCTTGCCCAACAAAGTTTTTTGCAGGGGCTGAAAACACAAGATCAAAGTCTCCTGCCTAAAATAAATGGGCAGGGAATTCCAAGCTGTAGGTCAGGCATAGGCAAACTCGGCCCTCCAGATGTTCTGGGACTACAACTCCCATTATCCCTAGCTTACAGGACCAGTGGTCAGGGATGATGGGAATTGTAGTCTCAAAACATCTGGAGGGCCAAGTTTGCCTATGCCTGCTGTAGGTGCTGCCACACTGAGGGATCGCTTTCTTTCAAGTGTGAAATAAACATTACTGTATATTGCACTTGTAAAAGTTTCAGTTCTGCAGACTGAATCATTTAAGTAGGTTAAGGCAGCCAAGTAAAATGGTCCTAAGTTCTTGAGGGCTTTCTATACTAATAACACAAACGCCTTGCATTTGACCTGGTAACAAATCAGTAGCCTCTGAGTAGGGGTGTAGCCAGGATTTTTGTTGGGGGGGGGCAGCATTCCCCACTGTGTCAGTGCCATAATTATTTCAGCCAGCAAAGAAAAAGCACTTAAGGGTGTAAAGTGGGGGGCAGTGAGAGGTGAGGCCTGGGAAGAGTTACGAGGGCCACATGGAGAGGGCTGGGGGCCGCGTTAAGGATTTTTGCCATCCCTAAGGTTGTCAGAGTGATTCAGCTAGGCAGGCCTTGTCTATTTCAGCCCACAAGAAGGACAAATTAAATTCATTCCACAAGCATTAAGATTTCAGGCACTCTGAGCAAACTTTCCAATGAAATGAGAGTCACTCTGCTTTCACAATGAGAGAGAATTGGAACCAGTACATTCATGGTGATGTTTGGCACTTTACAGTATCCCCCCTCCCCCTTAACAACTTCAGTCTTCCATTCAGGTGTGTCCTCCATTTAACAACATGGGCAAAACTAGATAAGAGTCAGACAGTTTTCCACAGTGGAATTCCCCCCCCTGTGCCCCATTTTCCTGTGGGAAATTAGCCACTTCACACACATACATTAATGGTTGTATCCAGCTTTAAGTTTCACTCTGAGCAGTTCCCTGAAGTAGACCTAATGTAGTCAACAGGCCTAACTTATTCATGTTCATTAATTTCAATGGGTCTACTTTGCATATCTTTAGCATTGCGTACAACCCAATGAGCGAATAACAGTTGCAAATACAATATTATGAGGCAAACTAGGAAGTTTTCAAAGGTTACCTGTGTGTTTTAGAGCCCTTGAAAATCAGGGGAGCTTCCACAAATACAGGGGGGAAATCCCAAGGCACACAGAACACTGATCTGGTTCCCCACTAAAAATCCATCTTGGTCACAGCAACAACTACGGAGACACTGAAGCATACCCTGTGGATGTGAGCGTAATCATGTGAGGTTACTTAATATGCAGGCAGCCAAAAAGTCCTTCCTCTGAATTCCTCACCTGGAAACTCTCATTGTGTCCTGTAGGAATCATCAACCTCCCTTATGCCGAAATCGAAGAGCCCTTCGAAGCCTGGTACAACCTTACTGGGAACAAGAGTCGCATCGAGTACTACGACGGTAAGCAGCACACTTTCCCTCAGTGGGGTGGGAAGGGGATGCCAAATGCTCTTGGGGCTGGTATGGGAGGCTTCATGCTCCCAAATAATACGATGGAAATGGAGAAGAGGAGCTGCAGATGTCACCTTGAGCACCTTTCAGGAAAGGTAGGGTGTAAATGCAATAATACAAGGCAGAAGTGGGTTTCTGCAGTGGAGGAGAAAGTTGCCGGCAGATATCCCAGACCAAACTACAGTGGTACCTCGCAAGATGAATGCCTCGCAAGACAAAAAACTCGCAAGACGAAAGGGTTTTCCGTTTTTTGAGCTGCTTCGCAAGACGGTTTTCCCTATGGGCTTGCTTCGCAAGACGGAAACGTCTTGCAAGTTTGTTTCCTTTTTCTTAACACCGTTAATACAGTTGCGACTTGACTTCGAGGAGCAACTCATAGCACGCGGTGTGGTAGCCTTTTTTGAGGTTTTTGAAGACTTTGGTGATTTTTGAAGCTTTTCCAAAACTTTCCCGACACCGACCTTCGCAAGACGAAAAAAACCGCAAGACGACAAAACTTGCGGAACGAATTAATTTTGTCTTGCGAGGCACCACTGTAGATGAGACGATGGAGTAGGGACAGCATGGTTGGGTGTCAGCCAAGGGGCCCCCACTCAGCAAGGAGTGCACTGGACCTGCTCATCCTCCTCACCAATGCAACCTCCTCAGCTGCTGCTGCCTGCTGGCTCATTGGCCCTCTGCCTGGCTAGCAAGCAACTGGTAGCAGTCATAAGGAGGAAGGGCAGCAGCAGCCTGATATTGTGGCAGGGAGGAAGAAGTAGACTCAAGGAAGGCGGGAGGCCATAAGTGTCCAAGGACCCTGCAAAACCTGGAGCTGATGCTTCGATGGAGGCCCCCCTTCTAGCTCTTTAACAACAGTTGCAATAAGCATAGGAAACTCCCTTACACCAAGTCAGACCATTGGTCCATTTAGCTCAGTGATTTCTACACCAGGGATGGGAAATTCCAGCCTGTAGGCCAGTCTTGCCCCAAAGACGTTTTCCCCAAACCACAACCCACCTGCCCTTCACCATTGTCGCTGGTGTTGTATGCTGACGAGTGAGAGAACAGGGTTCAATCCTGCACTGGCTGCACAGTCCTGCTCCCAACAACAAACAGGGCCACACAGCATAGGCAGCAGGATTTGATCACAGGATTTTAGTGTCGGAAGTGATACCAAAGGCCACCTAGCCCAGCCCCCCGTGATGCAAGAATCACGGCTGAAGAATCGCTGGCAGCTAATGCACAGAGATTAAAGATCGGAGCAAGATCTAAATGAGATCCAGGATTTATAGTGGAGGGGGGAGATTCTCAAAAGGGTTTTTGCAAGTCTCCTCTCCGTTCCTTTTGAAGTCCCTCCCCACTTCCCTTCTAAGTCCCCAATCTTAGAGCAGGGTGGGGAGGCTCACAGTCTCCGTCCCTGTTTTAAGGGATACCTTTTGAATTTAAGCAGCAGCCTCCAGTGTTGTTAAACTGGAAATGATCTTCCCACTCCTCTAGTGGCCTTTGATTATGCTGAGGCTGCAAGCCTTAAATTAATTAAATAGTTGGAATGCTCACCTCAACATTTAGTTGTTAATGGGGGGGGCAGATTTAAAAGGTGTGTCTGCAGCCGAAGATAATCTTTGCTTGCTTGCTTGCTGTTGAATTAAATTTATTTACTATTATTAAAGAGAGTCGTTCATTTGAGTGACTTGGCCATGTTTATTTAAAGTGCAAGCTCTCCTGCTTCCTTCAGGACCTCAGACCTCTTATTTGCTTCTTGGCATTCTGCAAATGCATTCACGTTTGCTTTAATTTACATTTCTGAATTTATTTACATTTGATTTGATTGAAATCTAAGCTAAAAAAAAAAAAATAGCATGCAGTCAGTGGGCAGCTGTAGCCTGTACAACTCGTACTGAATTGTGAGCACAGGATATTCCCGTGATCTTCCTCATTCAGATTGGCCCAAGTCACATGCCTGCTCTTCCAAATATTTTGACTCATTCCTAAAACATTCCTGATCTCCTTATTGGCTCTTTCAAGAACCTTCAAGGAGATTTGCAACAATAAAAAGCAACGCAGGCTGTGTATACACCATACATTTAAAGCATTTCTCCCCCGCGCCCAAAAATCCTGGGAGCTGTAGTTAGCTAAGGGTGCTGGGAATCATAGCTTTGTGAATGGTAAACTTCAGTTCCCAGGATTCTTTCAGGGCAGTCTGCTTTAAAATGTGTGTGTGTGTGTGGAGCAACAATAAAAGAGAGATTTCAAACCACAGTAGAAAGACAGGGTTAAAACGCATGTGAGACCCTGGCACTGTCAGACACCCCCACCCCTTTAGTGCCTTCCAACCCCTCCCCTGCCCCACTCAACTTTCTGGCTTGTGTACTTTGGTGAGCGGGGTGGGGTTGCTTGCTAAATTTCTGTTTGTTAGCGCATGTCTACAGGGGCCATCTGCCTGCACAAGGATGAGCTCTTACTGCCTACTTGTATTTCCTCTCCTTTATGGCTGTTGCCGTTTCTCCCCTTGCTTCTGCTGCAGGCCAAGTGGTGACCTTGCAGCTTGGGAGCACAAAGCCCTACGGCACCATGTTTAAGCTCACCCCACAAACCACGGAGGACGTTGTGAATGCCGAGAAGTGCTTCCAGCTGAACGGCACCAAAGATGGACCTGTGAAACCGCAAGGCGTCTTTCCCAGCTTTAAAGGCTTCAAGGTGAGCAAACAGAACTCAGCAGTCAAATGTTTAGGGTTGAACTGAAGAGCGGGTGGCCTTATAATATATCCTCCCCTTGTGGTCAACCCTGCTTGGTATTGTCTGCACTAAAGCACTGAGCCTCTTGGGCTTGCCAATCGGAAGGTCGGTGGCTCGAATCCGTGCAATGGTATGAGCTCCCGTTGCTCAGTCCCAGCTCCTGCCAACTAGCAGTTCGAAAGCACACCAGTGCAAGTAGATAAATAGGTACCGCTGCGGCAGGAAGGTAAACGGCGTTTCCGTGCGCTCTGGCACTCATCACAGTGTCCCGTTGCACCAGAAGCGGTTTTGTCATGCTGGCCACGTGACCTGGAAAGCTGTCTTTGGACAAATACCGGCTCCCTTGGCCTGAAAGCGAGATGAACACCCCATAGTCGTCTTTGACTGGACTCAACCATCCAGGGGTCCTTTACCTTTTACCTTTACCTTTGTCTGCACTGATTGGCAGTGGATCTCCAGGATTTCAACCTCAGAGATGCTGAGGATTGAACCTGGGTCCTTCGGCAGGCAAAGCAGTCTGAGCTAAGACCCTTCCCCACTTGGATCTGGAACACCTGCTATGGACTGATTCTGTCACCTTTAGCCTTCTCGGCGCTTAGCCTTAGTTGCCTGTGAATAAACGTGACATACCTTTCAGGCTGCTCATTGGTAATAACATTAATAATAATAATTTTATTTATATCCCACCCATCTGGCTGGGTTTCCGCAGCCACTCTGTGCGGCTTACAGCATATATAAAAACACAACAAGACATCAAACATAGCCTATACAGTCAACAAACAAACCAATAAATCAATAGAAACTAATAATAACAGTTTATAGTTATACCCAAATTAAAACAACCACCAGCCTCAACTAAACATTTAACCAGACAAAAACAAAACAGAGGAAGTAAAATTAGAACATTGTAAAACTAGGGTTGCCATATTCTTTTTGGTGAAAGTTGTTGAGCTTTTTAGGAGTCTTTTAGCTGTTTTCAGGGTGAGTGTGAGCCTGGCCCCCTAGGCCAGGTGGACATGGGCCTTGCAGCAGGAAGCGCTCTTCTTTCCAGCACACATTGGAAGGTGCAACATACGTGGAGATCATAGGGCTGGTTGCAAGCAGCTGAGACTTGCAGCTGGGGCAAGGGCATCGGCTCTGGGATTTGTAGTCCAAAGTGTTAAGGAGGGTGCTAGACTAGGAGAGGCTGTGATAGAGCTCTGCCACAGAGCTATGGTCCTTTCCTCAAAGTCTCTTCCAAGCCCAGTCTCCCACGGCGTAGGAATTAGGTGCATAGGAAGCTGCCTTTTTAGACCCAGGGCCAATCCGGATCAGTATTGCCTACACCAACTGGCCACGGCTCCCCAGGGTTCTAGGAAGGGGACCTTCCCAGGCCTGCCTGGGATTCAAACCTAGTAGTTTCTGCTATGTGCTCTGCCTCTGAACTATGGAACTTCCCTGATGTACACAGGAAAGAATCTTATATCAGCATCAGACCCCTTGTCGTTTGGCCCATGCGAAAATGTGCCACTTGATTCCTCATTAAGCGGAGATGCCAGGGATTGAACCCGGGGCCTTCTGCATGCAAGGCAGGTGCTCTGCCACTGAGCTATAGCTCCTCCCCAGTTCACCAGCCTCTTGTAGCCTACCTGTCTACAGCTGCTCCAGAGGCTGCTGTGCTTGCAGGGGGACCCGCCAGCTGCAGATGTCACTTGACATTTCAGCCCCTTCCCTTTCTGACAGGGTTCAAGAGAGCTGCTCGTCTCGAAAGAGGGTGGAAGGTCCTCAGCCAGCTTGGCTCAGTGATTCAGCCACTTCCCATAAGCTGCTCTGGCATGTGCCAAGCTTCCAGAACGAATGCAAAATAGGCTTCGCCCAGATGCAGTTCCTTGATAATTGTGAAAAGTTGTTTCACGGTGGCTGTTAAAAGTGGCACACGTTGCAGGGAAGATGTGTTTGATGACAAGCTGTAACTTGACTTTTGCCAAGCTGCTGCCCTGAATAGTGCAGTCAGTGTGTGTGTCCGTGTGTCCGTGTGTGTGTGTGTGTGTGTGTGTGTGTGTGCATGTGTGACTTTGCTTTAGTTGGAAGACTTAACAAACAGGGAGGGAGATGGGGAGCTCCAGGCCAGGCATAGGCGAACTCGGCCCTCCAGATGTTTTGGGACTACAACTCCCATCATCCCTAGCCAACAGGACCAGTAGTCAGGGATGATGGGAGTTGTAGTCCCAAAACATCTGGAGGGCTGAGTTTGCCTATGCCTGCTCTACACCAAGAGGAGTCCATGTGATGCCCTCCTGCTGTTGCCTGGCTACTGCACCCATCTGGCCCCAAGCCACTCTGGGGGCCTTTTTTGGCTGAAAAGTGGGGTAAAAATGCTTCAAGCAAGCAAGCAAGCAAGCATCATTCAATAGATGCAGCTTGCAAGTGAACTCAGTGGACGCTGGCAACCTGTCCAGCTTAATTGGTAGGCTATTTATTTGGAAGCTATGGGAGACTAGAGCAGGGGGAACCAAACTAGCTTTTGGGACCATACCTCCCATCATCCCAGGCCAGAGCTGGTGGGCCTGATGAGAATTGTAGTCCAACAATATATGGAGGGCACCATATTGGCCACCTTTGGAGGAGACATAAGAGAGCTAGATAGACCAGAATGATGACCTCGGGTTGCATTCAGCTATGTTCTGCTCCGAGTGGACATACTAAAAAGAATAATCCCCATTAAAGTCAATGGGTTGTTTGCCGTGCGTGTCCCACTCAGAGTAGACCCATTGGAATTGATGGGTAGGGCTAACTTAAGTTTATGAATTGGTAGGATTACAGCCCTTTTCATGCCTGCCCTTCCCATTGCCCCCCCCCCAGCCCATAAGGGAAGAATACTACAAAGGCAAATACTGCACCGTGTGGCAGAACATCTCTTACGGGGGCAAGAAGAAGAATATCTACACCATGTGGGTCACCAACAGCAGCTGCGGTGTGTCGCCTGTGCACTACGAGATGAAGGGTTTCAACACTTTGCTGGGGTCCCACTACGACAAGTATGAAATAGATTACACCGACTTCTCCAACAGCTTCCCAGCTTCTGTCTTCGACCTGAAGCCGAACGGTGAGTACGAGATTATCCTTCCTCACCCTTCCTCCAAGTAGCTCAGGGTGATCTCGCTCACAGCGGCAAAACAACTTATCTGGGTTGATCTTGCTCAACAACTTTGTAAGGCGGGCCAGTCCATGTGTGGCCTCGAGCTGGTCCGCATCTTCGCAATGGATCTTTTGCCTGAGTTTGACATGTTAGCCTCTGCACTGCAGGGGTGAGGAATCCCGGGGCTCTTGGCCTGTTCTTGGACTCCATCTCCCATCAGCCTCAGCCAGCATGGCCCAATTGTCAGGGAAGGTGGGAGTTGTAGTCAAATGGCACGTGGAGGGCTGCAGGTTCCCTGTTCATTTCTGCTTTGCAGCTTCTCTCTTGTGTTTTCTGTGGCTTGGTTGGCATTCCACAAAGTGCACCCCTCACAGAGCTGCTGTTCCAAGCACTCATAGCAAACTATAGCTCCCGGGATTCTTTGGAGGAAGTCATGTGCTTTAAACATGTTCTAAATGTGTTCTTTAATTGTACAGTGTGGATGTGATCTAACTGGTTGGAGCACTTTGTGGAATGCCAGCCAAGCCACAACAAACACAAGGGCAACAAAGTATGAAATAGCTCTGTAGCACAAGATCTGGCAGAAAGTTGTGGTGTGTGTGTGTGTGTATCTAGTCCTTAAGACAAGATTTTCTGTCCCAAATCCTCCCTAGCAGGCACCCACCCTATTCTTTCCTGAAAAGCGTAAACTATTGTGATTTCTTCACCTTCGTGTTGAGCTTATTTCTTTGCTGAACCTTCCTGGTCCAGTTGGAATATTCTGAGCTGGTTTTGCAGAACACATTAAAAGCATAGTTTTAAACCCCCATCCTGCCACTGCTCCTGCTCATGAGACAAGCCAGAATCTGGCCCATTGCGTCATTCGAATTTGGGCTGGTTCGTTTCTCTCCAGACAAACCACGAGTGGGAGCCAAGGTGTGTTCATGGCTTACCACATGTGGTTTATTTGGGGGAAAACAAACCATGCACCTGGGTTTGTATAACACAAGCCAGATTGTGGCTCAATCGGGTTGCTGTGCGGGAGGAGCGCCGTGGGAATTTTAACTGTGCAGCAGCTCACTGCTCATTCACAGGAAACCATAGTTCATCTTAAACTATGGTTGGTGCAAAGGGAGCCAATGTGGTGTGTTCTGGAACTCGCACTGATCACTAGCCATGCTGGGGGGGGCTGAGGGGACTGGGAGTCCAGCGAAGATTAGAAGTCACCACATTGGCTACCCTTGGTTTTAAGGCAGGAGTGGGATACCTTTGTCAACCTGAGGGCCCCGTTTCCGTGTGGGCCGCCTTCCTGGGGCTGCATAACAAGTGGTAGATGTGGCCAGACACACACCACTCCCAATCAAGGAAAGCAGGAGGTATAACAATTCAAGGCCGTGTTGCAGCCAGGAATGTGCAGAGCAGGGCCAGTGAAGGGTTTGGCCTGGGGGCATGGCCTGGGCAGAGTCCCGAGGAACAATCAGAAAGGCCACGGGAGCTGCAATCAGTCCCCAGGCTTGACGTTCCTCAACTGGACCTCTGTTTCCATGGGTCAGCTAAATCAGCCTCCCCATAGTCAGACCTTCTACCTGCTTGTCTGTTAGGAGAATAGGTGGGACAATAACTGATTGAACTGTTTGGGCGCCACAATTTAAGAAGGATATTGACAAGCTGGAACGTGTGCAGAGGAGGGCGACCAAGATGATCAAGGGTCTGGAAACCAAGCCTTATGAGGAATGGCTGAGGGAGTGGGATATGTTTAGCCTGGAAAAGAGGAGATTACGATGGCCATCTTCAAATATCTCAAGGGCTATCACATGGAAGATGGAGTAAGCTTGTTTTCTCCTGATCTGGAGGGTAGGAAGCCAGTGGCTTCAAGTTACAAGAAGGGAGGTTCTGACTAAACACCAGGAACAGTAAGAGCTGTTCAGCAGTGGAACAGTCTCCCTTGTGAGGTTGTGGACTCCCCTTCAATGGAAGTTTTTCAGCAGAGGCTGGATGGCCTTTCATGGATGCTTTAGTTGAAATCCCTGCATTGCAGGAGGTTGGACTAGATGACCCTCAGGATCCCTTCCAATTCTATGATTCTATGAGTCAGACCATTGGGTCTATCTAGCTCAGCACTGTCTACACTGACTAGCAGCAGCTCTCCAGGATTTCATTCTTTCCCAGTCCTACCTGCAGGTGTTGAGGGTTGAACCTGGAACCTTCTGCGTGCAAAGCAGATGCTATACCACTGAGCTCTGCCCCTTCCCTAAGGTCTCTCTCTTCATCTTCATTTGCTTCATATTGAGAGGATATCATACCTAGTTGTGGCTGGTGCCCATCGGAGACTGGTAGGGAAGAAGACAGAGAGCCCAACAGTAGGTGGCCAAATGGCAGGCAGAGGCAACTGTATAGTGAAGAAGTCAGACACAGCTCTGTGGGGAGAGAATTCCACAATTTAGGGACCACCACAGAGAATACCCTCTTCTGGACTTTTGAGAGAGGAGGTACTCCCAGAGCATTCTCTGCTGATCTTAACAACCAGGAGGGTCTGTATGGAAGGAGACAGTGTTTCAGATATTACATGCGTAGTAATACTCTTACTATTCCTGGTGTACAGAGCTGCACTTCGATCTAGGGAATGGACAGTTTTACAGGTGCCACATAATACCTGTTCCCCATTTATAAGAAAATCTTTTAGCCTGGCAATCACCTGCACTAAAATCCTTTAGCTTGGCAATCACCTGCACGCCTGTCTATTGACATCAGGCAGGCATCTTCACTGTACTCTTTTCAGCACCAGCTTAAAAACATTTTTGTTTGGGCACGCTTACCCAAACTTGTAGAATGATACGTTTTTAGTTTATTGCTTATTTTATTTTTTTGAATGTTCTAAATAGTTGTTTTTAAACTCTTTATAGTTTTATTATTGTATTCTCTTTGTGTATTCTGCTTTGAGGATTTTCTTTATTTATTTACAATCAAGCAGTGTATACCAATTAGGAATTAAATAAATAAATCTGCCGGGTGCGTTTTCTCCCTAGAAACAAAACTATGCGATGAACTGCCCGGCGACTCCTCAGAGCACCACATCATGGCAAACCCCATGGCAGATTTTGTGGGGGGAGAAGAGGACCGAGCCCATCAAGTGTTCCACCAATACAGAAAACGGTTTGGAAAGACCTACGACGATGAACGGGAGATGGAACACAGGAAGCACACCTTCACCCACAACATGAGGTCATTGGTTGTATTTGAATTTTTTCCCCCATCCTGTCCTTCAGCCAGAAAAAAGGGCTCTGGGAGCCACAATAAGATAGTCCCTGACCTCAGGTTTACAATCTAAAAGGCACAGCACAAAAGGGAAAAGGGACTGGGAGGGGAGAGGGGGGAAGCAATCTTAGGAGGTAGTTGCATTATTTTGATAATGACTACCTAGGATAGAGGGATGGGGGTGGCGCTGTGGGTTAAACCACAGAGCCTAGGGCTTGCCAATCAGAAGGTCGGCAGTTCAATCCCTGCGACGGACTAGCAGTTTGAAAGCACGTCAAAGTGCAAGTAGATAAATAGGTACCGCTCATGCGGGAAGGTAAATGGCGTTTCCTTGCGCTGCTCTGGTTCGCCAGAAGCGGCTTAGTCATGCTGGCCACATGACCCGGAAGCTGTACGCTGGCTCCCTCGGCCAGTAAAGCGAGATGAGTGCCACAACCCCAGAGTCGGCCACGACTGGACCTAATGGTCAGGGGTCCCTTTACCTTACCTAGGACTGAAATATTTGAAGAGGAGGAGCTAGATATTGGTGGCTTTTCAAGCAGAGCTAATGGAGAAGCGCTGTCACCCCATCTCACCTTTACTGATGGAGTATATTATAAAAAGGAGTAATTATGAAACAGGTAGTGGCTGTGCTGTCAGAGTCAAAGCATGGGATCTGAAATCTTGCGCCAATATATTTAGATCTGGCTCTGGTTCCTGGAGGTGAGGGGAAGGAACATAGGGAGATACTCTATACCAAGTCACACCAGTGCTCACACCATTGCTGTCAACACTGACTGGCAGCAGTGGTTGCTGACTTGCCAGTTGAAGACCAGTGGGTTAGAGAGCCAATAGGAACACGGGAAACTTCCTTGAGCTGAGTCAGACCCTTGGTCCATCTAGCTGAGTATTGTCAGCACTGACTGACAGCAGCTCTCTGGGGTTTCAGGCAGAGAACATTTTCACTGGCAATTGGACCTGGGACCTTCTGCACACAAAGCAGATTTTCTACCAATGAGCGACAGCCGTTCCTCAAGGGGAAGTGTGTACTCTTGCATATGCATGGAGGCACACTTGGCTTTTTGATGATAATATTGAGGTGACTGTAGCTACGCTTGTCTGAGGCTACCTTGTTGTTTTTAAATCTGTTCAATATAATAAAATTCATTTTAAATCCCAGTATCCCAGCCTGTGCTGAGCCCTGCCACTTAACACATGTTTTGGGGCTTAAGCTTTCCTGAAATCAAGACCCAGATCATTTGGGGCTCTTCCTCGAGGCTGGGGCCCCTCTGCTCAGTTGCTTCCCTGCATTTTGACCTAGGCTTTGGCACTGTGCTGTGAAGCAGCTTTTGTTTAATCCATTTATTTACTTCCCTTTGGTGCCAGTTTATCAGGACGATTTACAACCGGGGACAAAGCACATCATTGTAACAGAAACGTACTGCAACTGTGTTGATGAAAACAGCAGAATAAAAAGCAGCCTAAACCAAGTATCAAAACACCACACTAAAAAAATTCTCATCCGCTGTCGAAAGCCTGGAACATTGTAAAAGACTTGATATGTGCCCTGGACATTGGAAACAGTGCTATGCCACTTTAAAGAGTCATGATCATCCCCCAAAGAATCCTTGGAAGGGTGATATGTTGCTGAGATTTGTTAGGAGACCCCTGTTCCTCTCGTGGGGCTGCAATTCCCAGAATTCCCTGGAAAGAGGGACTGACTGTTTAACCACTCTTGAGAACTGTAGCTCTGTGAGGTGAATTTGGCCATACCAAATTTCTGCTGTGGTTTAATTCCTGTACTTCCAAGAACTGTGTGTTAGTGTTCAAGGAACCTTAAACCCCAAAAGGGTTAGGGGAAGATGACAACAAGCCTGAGCCGCCCCCTGCCCAGCCCAGCCCTTTCTCCTCCAGCTTTCCCATTGTTTCTGCCTCCCACCCCCCAGGTTTGTCCATTCCAAGAACAGGGCCAACCTCTCCTACAAGCTGGCGCTGAACCACTTGGCAGACCTCACCCAGGACGAGATAGCTGTGATGAGAGGCAAGCTCAAGACCACAGCGCCAAACAATGGGCTGCCTTTCCCTGAGGAGATGTACGTGGGCCTAATCCTGCCAGAGAGCTTGGACTGGCGGCTTTACGGTGAGTGGTGTTGGAAGGCAATCCTGTGTAGGCAAGGAACAAATAAGAAGGGGATTATACTGAGTCGTGCCATTGGTCCATCAAGTTCAATACTGTCTACACTGACTGGCAGCAGCTTTTTAGGATTTCAGGCTGGCCTCTCTCCCAGCCCTACCTGGAGATGCTGGGGACTGAACCTGGGACCGTCTGCATGCAAGGCGGATGCTATATCTCTGAGCTATAGGCGCCAATTGTTGTAAGCAATTGTGGTCCTAAGCCTTGGGAAATGCAGAGGAGAGCAATAGAATCTCCTGATGTTTTTTATTTTTGCTTGAAAAGCAGCTGTGGAGACTCTGAAACTCGACTGGAGCAGTGGTACTTGGAGAAGAGGGCATTAGTCCCCTCCCAGCCAAATGCAGATATTCCAATATACATACAGGTATTCCTCTGTTTGCCATAAGGGTTCATCCACACTTTTTGCTTTCTCCCAGGAAAACCTGCTCTGTAATGCTGAATTGGAGCAAACCTCAGTAGGGTTTTCTTTGGACTGATGTTTGCTCCGATTTAGCATTAAAGAGTGGGTTTTCCTGGGAGACAGCGCAAAGGCAGAACCATTCCAACTCATGCCTAGATTGAATGGACAAGTGGGAAACCTCTTTGATCTGTACTTTCTAGGCATGGGGCAAGCAGAAATTTCCCCAGCACTACTGCTCCACTCAAATGTGGCCCCTCCCTGTCCCCCAGTTGGTTTTAATTAAAAATGAAAACAGTATTAACTCTTGAATGGCGCATCCTTGAAGTTACACACCTCTGCTGCTCCACATCCAAAAGGAGTGATGTTGCAGTAGCTTGATGGTGACGGAAATGGTTGTGCAGGTGGATCTCAACTCTTTTCTGCTTGTCCCTTCCAGGTGCAGTGACTCCAGTTAAGGACCAGGCTGTGTGTGGCTCCTGCTGGAGTTTCTCCAGCACTGGAGCCCTCGAAGGGGCTCTCTTCCTCAAGGTAAGAGCTCGCCTATGTCTTACCAGGGAATTTCCTTTCAACTAATTTGGAAGGTGTTGGGGAACTCAGCGAATGGATGCTACACAGGTCCAAGCTGTTCACATTCCTGAGAAAAGTATTTATTCTATTATTTTCCCCAGCCACTCTGGGTGGCTAAAAACTTCCCGATACAGGGCTGCCTTCAGATGTCTCCTAAAAGTTGTGTAGTTCTTCATCTCCTTGACATCTGAAGGGAGGACGTTCCACAGGGAGAGCTACCCAGCAGGTGTGTCATTTCTGCTTACCAGGAGACATGATGGAGAGGTTGGTGCGGTGCACAGGCATGCTGATGGAAATAATGCTGTGATTCTGCTGGTGCACTTACACTGCACTGAGCTCCCCACCACCTCCCTCCTGGTAAGCAGTGGCAACGTCTATTTTAATATTTCATTTAGTACATTTAATTTCCCACTTCTATTCAGTAGGGGGAGCACAGAGCAGGGATACAAAAAGGCATCATTTTCCATTCCACATTGTAGCTATTGCATGCAGCTCTGCTTCCATTCCGCCGCAGTTCATCTTTCACCACAACTTCACCTCACTGTCCACTGTGGCAAAATTGCAAAGTTGGCTATATAAATTACACTGTCATTTCATTCTTCCACTCTGCTTTTTTCAATGCTAAGGAAACACAATGCAAGGGGGGGTTTTGGCGGCGGGGAGCGGGGGGGAGGAAGCTTAATTGATGCATAATCATTTGTGGACTGAAAGCACCAACAGTGAATGCCAATAATTTTTTCTGGATTGATTTTCATTCTGAACATGGGTCAAATTCCTTTGGAATTTTCCAACACCCCAGGTTAGTGGTCTCCAATCCAGATACAGGCCAGTGACAAAGCTGCTCAGCTTCAGCAAAGAAACGGCCCTATTTTCCACATTATGAATGTAACTTTGCTTCAGCAGTAAAATATGCTATTAATGCTTCTTTTCTAAAGGGAATGTTCCATGTGTGCTATCCTGACATTTACGGTTTAGCACTGCGTGGCTAAACAGGTACAGTGGTACCTGTTTTTGAACGTCTCTATTGACGAACATTTCAGAACTCGAACACCATAAACCCAGAAATAAACGCTTCCGTTTTTTAACGTGCCTCAGAAGTCGAGTGGCTTCCACTGAGTGTATTCTCAATTTTCTCTGTTAAATTTGCAGACTGCCCTTTGTGCCTCAGTTTTCGGACGTTTCGGAACTTGAACGGTCTTCCAGAATAGATTACGTCCAAAAACCCAAGGTACCACTGTAACAGTTTCCTCTCAACCAAGACTGACATTTTGCTTCTCTCCTGTTTCCCCAGACTGGGCAGCTCATCCCTCTGTCTCAGCAAATCCTCATTGACTGCTCTTGGGGCTTTGGGAACTATGCCTGTGACGGTGGCGAGGAGTTTCAGGCGTTCGAGTGGGTCCTGAAGCACGGCGGCATTGCCAGCACAGAGTCCTACGGCCCATACAAAGGCCAGGTGAGAGAAGTCAAACCAGAATTAGTTTACTAGTAAGCCATTTATTACACAACAGCTCCCAGGATTCTTTGGTGGAAGCTGTGACTGTTTCAAGTGGCGTCATAGTGCTTTGAATGCAAATATCCAAGAATCTTGAGAAGGAAAGTCTGTCCAATATCACAGGGTGAGATTATGGCCACTGACTCCATCTTTGGCTACACGTTCATGTGAAAGAGGGGTGGGCTGTGCATTGGAGAGCATGTGTCCGGCAGGCACACTGGCGTCTGAAGACTTTGCCAGGAGGTGGAAACTCCAGCACTCCACACAAATGTGTTTCTTGAACACGATAGCATTTGTATGTGCAGCATCACTATGTACATCATATGTATGCCAGTCTTGACTGCATAGGGTGGCAGGCAATGAGGTAAGGCGGAGATATGCATGGGCATAGAAGGCTGTGGTTTGCACAGTGTGCTGTGAACTGGTTGCCCAGCAGCAGTGTCCCCAGCCCTCCAGCTAAACTGATCTAGCCCAGACTAGAGGGGCAGATCAGTGAAGACTCCAGACTGCACATGGAGAAAGAAATGTCTTCAGAAAGCTTTTAGAAACTCCTGGACCACAATGGTGGTTAATGAAACGATGAGTGAAATCTTGGGGTTTTCTTTTTGGATTTCATCCCCACCTGGGTGATTCTTCTCTCTTTCAGAATGGCTACTGCCATAGCAACGACACTCAGCTTGTGGGCAAACTCAAAGGCTACGTCAATGTCACCTCCGGGAACCGTACTGCTCTGAAAGCTGCCATCTACAAGCATGGCCCCGTGTCTGTCAGCATCGACGCCTCCCACCGAAGCTTTTCCTTCTATTCCAACGGTGTCTACTACGAGCCCAAGTGTGGTGAGTCCCAGCCTATGAGATTGTGGCAGAAAACTGTAAATTAAGGCGGGGAATCTCTTCTAGCCTGCGGGCCACATTTTCTCTTGCTTGTGGGTAATCTTCCAGGGGCCATAGGCTAGGGGTGAACAAAGCCAGAGGCAAAACAGAGTAGAGCAGCGGGTGTGAATCCTACCTTTATGCAGTAGGCTATGTTCCCCCTGAACTACACCTCTCCATCCTGGCAAACGAGTCCTTGTCAAAGTTACACCCTCAAGGAGGAGTGGAGCAGAGCTGGTGAAGAGTGTGGCTTGGTGTGGGGTAGGCTGTGGCCTAGGGGGAGACCCCTGAGCCAAATAGAGAGGCCCAGAGGACTGCATTTGTCCCCTGGGCTCAAGGATCCCCACTACCTGCTGTAAATAAAGTTGCACTTCCTGCAATGCATCACAAGAGCACTTGGTATAACCTGCACATCATCCCACGTGGCTACTTGCATTATGGTAAACTCTTCCAGGCTTTGTTGTGGTGAAATTGGAAGCTAATGCCTCCCTAGGTTATGGTCTGAAGGCATGTGAGGCTACTGAAACAAATGTCCCAGGTCTAGGTCTGGTCAGTGCTTGGATATGGGTGATCACCTGGGTACCAAACGTAAGACATCTTGGGTTCTATAATAGAAGAAATGCAAGGCAGTAAATAAATACATAGATGCTGATTTCCACTGCAACATCCTCTGTGCTATCTGCACAGACATCAGCCCTATGCAAACCGGAGCGAGGCCGTGGATATCTGGATGGTCACTTTGAAAACAGGATGCTAAACTAGATAGGCCTTGGCAGGGATCTCCTGTCCTCTTGATTGCTGTGGCAAGCTGGAGCACCACCCACATAGATCTAAAAGTTTCGGGTGCCTACCCACTCACTAAGAGATCTACTTGTGGGAAAGTTCTGCACCCTGCTGCTTTCAAAGGGGAGTTGAGGTCCAGCAATGCACATCAGCTGCAGCCAACAGGGCCAGTGGTTGAGGGTGACTGACGTTGTAGTCTAGCAGTGTTGGCAAGTCAATAGCCTCTTTACCTCTGAGGTAGAGGATGGTGTCACATGGCAGCCTGGCTGATGATAATCATCGCTTACAGAAAGTGTGCGCAATGGTTGTTACTGCAAATCATCAGCTGGTTATAATTACGCCTTTTGGCAAGCACTGCCAAGACCTTTGCATATCTCATTCAGCGTCCCGACCCAACCTAGGAGGCAGGTCATTATCACAATCCCATTTTGCATATGGTATTTGGGATGAGGAAGAATGCAAATGGGTCACTCAAGGTAACCCAGTAAGTAGCTTTCTCTCTTCCTGGTCCCACTCTTAGGGTCTGGATCCTTCTGGGTAATCCTGAGTTCTAATATGGTGAGAGGAAAATGATCTCCCTTTTCTGCAGGAGGCCATTGCACATGCGGAACTGAACTCTCAATCTTCAGCAGTACATTTGGGTGGCTGCCATGCTCCTGTGCTCTTTTCCATTATCCCACTTGTTACAAAGCTTGATTCTTTTATTTTATTTTTAATCCATTTTTAGGAAACAAACGAGGCCAGCTGGATCATGCGGTCCTAGCTGTAGGTTACGGTGTCCTCCAAGGCGAACTCTACTGGCTTGTGAAGAACTCCTGGTCCACCTACTGGGGAAATGATGGCTACATCCTCATGTCTATGAAAGACAACAACTGTGGAGTTGCCACTGATGCCACGTTCCCGATCATGGCATAACCCGACCTTGCCTTGGAAAGCTCCTTCAGGGAATCTCAGAGCTGATACTGTCCAAATATATATTTTGCTCTCAATCAGGACCACCACCCCACACACGCCCCAAACTCCTAAACATCCCTAACATATTTGTTTTTGTGTGCTGAAATCTTTAGCCACAGGGCTGGAAGAATTTTGGGGTTGTTGTTGTTGTTGTTGTATTTTTGTTGTTTAAAAAAAAGCCTAATCTCAACTATATTGGAAGCTATTTCATGAAGGCTTTTCCCCACCCTGAGAAGCAGGGTCTAAATACTACCCTGGATAAATAAAACCACAAAGTCCAGTCGTCTTATAGGGATCGCCCTGTTGGAACAAAAATAACTTCTGCACCTTCTTCCAATATTTTTGAGAGTCCTAGTCCTCCTTGTGCTTGCTTCTTGAACAGGCCCTTCATCACCCAGTCTCTTCTTATCCTTCATGCCTCCAATTCCTTAAACCCACTACAGTCATACCTTGGAAGTCGAATGGAATCCGTTCCGGAAGTCTGTTCAACTTCCAAAACATTCGGAAACCAAAGCGCAGCTTCTGATTGGCCGCAGAAAGCTCCTGCAGCCAATCGGAAGCCCCGTTGGACATTTGGGTTCCGAAAATAGTCACTTCTGTGTTTGTGGTGTTCGGGAGCCAAAATGTTTGACTTGCAAGGCGTTCGGGATTCAAGGTACGACTGTAATAAGAATTATAGAAGCCGTTTTCTTAGGTGTTTGCTGTCCCCTCACCATGAACCCCTGTTTCCAAAGCTTTTACAAAAACCACTGTACAAACCGCAGCAAAATGTATTACGGTGCCAGGCCTGGAAATTTGGTGGGTGGGGAATTCCTTAAGGCCATGCACAAGCCAAGGAGCTATGTCCTTGTGGGCCTTAGGTCAGGGAGGTGGAACGTGTGCCCTTCCAGATGTTGCTAGACTACAACTCCCATCATCCCTGAGCAGCCACCATGCTTGCTGGAGCTGATGGGAGTTGTAGTCCCAATACCACCTGGAGCTCAGCAGCTCCTCATCCCCACTTCCTGGAGTGCAGGATTCTTTTTACATGAAAGGTGATATACAGCAGTTGTAGAAGGATGGGTGATCAACTATGGCTTTGTCAAAGCTCCATTCTCAGTTGCCCCCTCCTCTTCTGCATCAGTTGCTATGGCTCTTCCCAAGTGAGCCAATTAAAAATATGTACATACCATGTGTCCTTGTCTGTCTTATTACTTCTCACAATGCACTTGGCACAGCGTTGAAGCAACATCAGGAAGACCAAGCCAGTGAATAAAGGCGGGGAGGTTGGAGTTTCGCTTCCTGAAACTGGAGCTTACATCTCCTCTAGCTTGAGGAGTTGTGGGAGATCCTTATTCCCTCAGGTTTATAGTCTGAAATACGTGACACCCAAAGAAAAAGGGATAGGGAGGGAGCGAGAAAAACAGCAAGTGCAGGTGCCAGCTCTTAAGGTTACAGTTCTTCTAATGGCAGCTGATCTCTCAGGAGAAACAATGGAAAAACTGCTCTGCTCTGCTCTGCAGCCTGACAGCATGAAAAGCCAGGGACCAAAACACAGAAGTCCCTGTCTGCGCTGTACAATCAAAGCAGTTTCATACCAATTTAAACAGTGGTTTAACAGTTCCTCTTCCTAGGGAATTCTGGGAATTGTAGCTCTGTGAGGGGAATAGGGGCCTCCTAATAGCACCCTTCACAAGCTACATTTCCCAGAATGCTTTGGGGGAAAGTTATGACGGATAGTGCTTTAAACATGAGGAAAAGGGAACTCAGGTGTATTTGCGTGTAAATAAAACCCCTGCGTCCAGTCACGCTTCCCTGCGTCGCTCTGCTCGGAAGCTGACCTGGCAGGAGAGCAGAGTAGCAGCGGTCCTGTGTCCGTGTGAGATTAGGGATAAATCAAGTCCAGAGACAGTCCGGTTCTTATCTCTAGAAGCGTTTATTTACAAGCCATAAATCAGTCACACTCCATCGGAACTTGGTGACATTCTCAGCCGTGCTCCAAAAGCACACAAGCAGCCTCTGTGCCAAGCTGCTGCTCAGTCGGAAGTGAGAGCAAGTCTGAAAGCAGAGAGACGCTGTGACTCACTACTCTGCGACAAGCTCCTCCTCCTCCTCCTCCTCCCAGATACAGGACACCACGGAGTTTTGACCCTGTCAGTTCCAAACTCCACACCCCCTCTTGTCCTGCATCTGGGGACAGTAGCCATCAATGCTTTCCCCATACACAGACCCTCACAGAACTCCTCGTGCTTCTGGAAGGTTAACGGTTTTGTGAAACCATCAGCGAGGTTCTTGGTTGAGGGACAGTATTTTAGAGCAACTAGCCCCTCATGAACGCTCTGACATACATTCTGGAAACGTATGTCCAAATGTTTGGTCCTCGCCTTGAATTGCCCTGTCTCAGCCAATTTGAGGCATGGTTGGTTGTCTTCATGCACCACAACGGGCAGACAATTCTCTCCACAGATTTCCTCGACCAAACACACATAGAACTCCAGTTCTCTGCAAACCTCTGATAGCGCACTGAACTCAGCTTCAGTAGATGAAAGCGCTATGAGACTTTGCTTCCGGGACCTCCACCCAATCACTGAGTCCCCAAACTTCACCACTAGGCCTGACACTGATTTGCGGTCCTCAAGGTTAGCCCAATCCGAATCCACCCAGGCAGTCAGCTTGACATCGCCCTCAGCTGACATCTTGAGGCAAAAGGCTTTGGTATCTTGCAGGTAACGTAGCACCCGCTTAACACCATTCCAGGCCTGCACACTAGGACTTGAAGCCTCTCTACTGAGCAGATTGACAGCAAACGCTATGTCTGGTCTGCTCCACTGTGACAGATACAACAAACTACCCAGAGCTGACTGAAAGAGCTCAGTGTTTTCGAACACCACGCGTTCTACTTGCTGACACTCCTTCACGTACCCAGTCTCCATGGGTGATCTGACACCTGCACAATCAGACATCCTGAACTTCTCAAGCAACTGCTCAATCTTACCTTTCTGGCGAAGCAAAAAGCTTCCATCACTTGCTCTTGTGATCTCTACGCCTAGATAGGACTTGACATCTCCAAGTTGCTTCAGCTTGAACCGCTTACCAAGCTCCTTAGCAAACTTCTCTACCTGTTCACTTGTTCTTGCCATCAGCAAGATGTCATCAACAAACACCTGGGCCACTTGCTGTTGCAAGCCTGAATCTCTAATGTAAAGACAATTGTCTGCAAGAGATCTCTTAAAACCTAGCTCTTTCAAGGCTTCATGTAGGCACATATTCCAATTCCTGGCAGATTGGCGTAACCCATAGATGGATTTGTGCAACCGCCACACGACGCCTGGCTCACTGACTTCAAACCCTGGAGGAGGAAGCATGTACAACTCCTCCTGGAGATCTGAGTTCAGGTAGGCGACATCTACATCAAAATGGTTCACCTTCCAACCTCTCTGTGCTGCTATCGCCAAAAGCGTTCTCAAAGTCTCCGCCCTTGAGGTCGGCGAATAAACCTCTGTGAAGTGGACACCCCTTCTCTGTGTGAATCCACGGGCCACTAACCTCGCTTTGTACTGTGGTTCTCCTGCTTCTGTGGGTTTAAGACGGTAAACCCATCTGCAGCCTACAGCTTGCTGGTTAGCCGGCAGCTGTGTGAGTGAGAACACTCCAAGAGACTCCATTGAGTTCATCTCCTTCTGCATCGCCTCATGCCATTTGCTGGCTTCTTCCCGAGGCAACTTCTGAACATCCTCAAAGGATTCAGGTTCACATCTAGCCACACCAACCCAGACACTCGTGGCTTCATACCTTTCAGGTGGCTTCCCTTTGGTTGATCTTGCTGACCTCCTCAGCGTGAATTCTGGAACTGCGCCTGATTCACCTGGATCAACCCTCCTATCCTCTATGTCAGAATCATCCCCCTCTGACCTGCTGCGCCGTTTAGGGCGAACAGCTGGTTCTGCTGGCGAGGATGGTTCACTCCTTAGCTCAGACTTGACAGAGACCTGTGGAGGGGTCCTGGGACTCCCTTTTGGAGAGATACGGAGCCTCTCCCTTGGAGATCCCGGCTCTGGACTCTGTGGCTGTGGACTGTGCACCTCAGCAACAGGTTCAGCCTCACCCTCCTCCTCTTCCTCATCTGAGTCTACCAGAACATCCGGATTCCCGTGAAGACGCTTCCACCCACTCTGCTCGCAAAACTCAGCACTGCCGCTAATAAGCAGCTTGGACTGGTTGCCAGTAGGGTATGCAAAGCGCCACGCCTTTGAACCCGGCTCATAGCCTACAAAGATCATCTTCCTGGATCTTGGCTCCCCTTTTCTGCGCATGGCCTTTGGAATAAGAACCCAAGCCGTAGACCCAAAAGTGCGCAGAAAATGTACTTTAGGCTGCTTCCGGTGAAGCAGAAAGTACGGTGTGTCCCCTACACTGGAATTGAACACCCTGTTCTGCAGGAAACATGCTGTCCTATAACTCTCAGCCCAAAAGCGCTGTGGCAAACCCGAGTCTGCCAACATAGCATTCGCTGACTCCTGTAGCGTGCGAAATTTTCTCTCTGCAACCCCATTCTGTTGCGGAGAGTGGGGGGCCGTCAGTCGATGACTGATACCCTTCTGCCTGAAGAACGATTGCAGCGCAGAACCTGTGAACTCCCCCCCGCGATCAGATTGAAAGGAAATCACCTTGGTAGAGAACCGTAGCTCTACCGCTGTGATCCAATCCCTGATCAGTGCAGCTGCCTCTGACTTCTGTTGCAGCGCAAAAACCCACGAATGTTTGGAAAAATCGTCAACCAGAAGCAAAACCCATTTAGATCCAGCTAAAGAAGGTGTCGGCATGGGTCCCGACAAATCTGCATGGACAAGTTCAAAGGGTTTACTGGTTCTCCTCTCAGACCTGGGGTATGAGCATGTTGTGACCTTTGATTGCTTACAGGCTTGACAATCTAGGTATTTGTCACATGCTTTGAACTTACACCCAATGGTGTTGCCTGTGGCCTTCCTCACATATGACCACCCTACGTGCCCAAATCTCCTGTGCCATAAGTGTATACAATCATGGTGTGGTGGGACATTAGCGCACTGCCCTTGGGCGTCGTCAATGGACTCTCCACTAGCCCCATTTTCCACCAGCCCCATTTTCCCACCAGCCCCATTTTCTATGGGCATCTCCACCAGAAAGAGTGTGCCTTTTCTCTCGACACTGTAGATCTTCTTCCCATCCCTGTAGAAGGAACACAAATTGTTAGAAAACAGAACATCGAACCCAGCAGCCATAAGAGCTGGCACACTTAAAAGAGAGTGGGCAAGCTCCGGAACCACAAAAGCTTCTACCCAATGATCTATAAAAGAACAATAAAGAAACCCAGATTCAGTCAGTGGTCTTTGAGACCCATCTGCTAAGGTAACATAGCGTCCAGTTTTAACTGTCTTGCAGTTCCTCAGGAGCCCTGAAGATGTCACCAGACAATGCGACGCTCCAGAATCGATCACGAGAGATAAAGAGTGTCTCTGGCTGTTTTCCAAAGATGCCGTGGCGTTTCTCGCACTCCCATCGGTTGCCATGGCCACAGCCTCTCCCCGGCTAAGGCTTTTGCCTTTTCTCAGAGACGCCATCGCAGCTGTGAGGTGATAAGACGCCTTGTCTTTGTTTTTCTCCTGGCCTGCTGCTTTCCCACGTCTTTGCTGGGAACTGGCCTTGGGAACCTGCTTTGTTGACATTCCACGCCGGCCGGTCTCCTTGGCAGCCTGGGCCTCTAGCGGATGCTTCCCAGCGCTGTTGGACGTCGTCTCAAAGCACAAACAACTTTCGAAGCCTTTTGCTTTCTCAGAGCTCTTGGAATGGCCTGCCTGGCCTGCCCCCCCACTCCTTCTTGGGGTGCAGCCTGTGCCCTCTTCCACAGCTCTCAGCCGCTCTCCAGCACACAGTCCATCACACAGACGTGTCGAAGCAGAGAAACAGCTTCCCGGAACAGCCCCCTCTGGTCTGGCTCCCACTTCGGCCTGACATGCCGTCTTCAGTGCCTGCCACGCGACCCAGGGCTTGCTCCCTTGGCCCTCGGCTTCCTCCCGGCCCTTGGCTCCTGCTGAGCTTTCGCACAGACTCCTCAGCACCTGCCAGGCGGCCTGAGCCGATTTAACGCCCTCCAGGTGGGGCAACAGCAAAGCGTCCACACTTGCTTTCAAGAGGCAGAGCTCTCTCTGCTCTCTCTCACTCAGCAGAGCAGTAGCTTGCATGGGTGGGGCCGGCTCCTTCTGGACTGGACTCCAGAGCCCTGTGGCCACAAACCACCCCCTTGCTCCTCTTGACCAGGCCTCCCAGTTGGCCCCATTCAGTCTCTCACCGGGGTAGCTCTCTTGGCTCTGCTGTGCCTGTGCAGCAGCCATTCTTCCTCCCCCCGGGGCTTCAGCGTACTCACAAGTTTGCCAGCAAGCCGGACTCTCGAAGCAGCCGTCCCTCTTGGCTCTTGGCTCCGCTCTCCGGCATCCTCCCACTGCCCTTCCTGGCAGGAGATCACAGCAACTCACCGCTGGCAGCCTTCTCCCTTCTCACACTTGTTAGGAAACACGTAGCTCCATAACCTTTGCGTGTAAATAAAACCCCTGCGTCCAGTCACGCTTCCCTGCGTCGCTCTGCTCGGAAGCTGACCTGGCAGGAGAGCAGAGTAGCAGCGGTCCTGTGTCCGTGTGAGATTAGGGATAAATCAAGTCCAGAGACAGTCCGGTTCTTATCTCTAGAAGCGTTTATTTACAAGCCATAAATCAGTCACACTCCATCGGAACTTGGTGACATTCTCAGCCGTGCTCCAAAAGCACACTCGCAGCCTCTGTGCCAAGCTGCTGCTCAGTCGGAAGTGAGAGCAAGTCTGAAAGCAGAGAGACGCTGTGACTCACTACTCTGCGACAAGCTCCTCCTCCTCCTCCTCCTCCCAGATACAGGACACCACGGAGTTTTGACCCTGTCAGTTCCAAACTCCACAGTATATACTTGCCTGCTCAGACAAAAAAAAATGCCATGATGGCACATTGCCCCTAGGCCTCATGCACACAATTATGTCATAGAGCATGGTTATTAAAAGGGATTCTGTGCTGGTGGAGTTTATTAAGCGTTAAGCTGGCCACTCGACACACCAGTTATTAGTGCTGGGAATAACTGCGTGGAAAGTGTTGCCATGATCAAAGGCGCGCATAATTTTGGTGGCAAATGCTTACTCCAGCCACAGGCCTTCATTAGCCGTCCCTGCCTGGAGCCATTTCGGTGGTTTCGGCAGGGCAGCAAAGGCCTAATCTGGCTTTAAGAGCTACTCTCGCCCTATAGCTAGCCCTGAGAAAGATTAGTTCTGTGAGGGTGTCAGGTTTTAGGGATCTCTCAACACCCTCAGAGGACTGTAATTCATGAGGTGGGGGCTATGAAATCCTATGTAACACTTTTCATAGACCACTTTTCCTCAAAGGAGGTCAAGGTGGCATGTGTGGTTCTTCCCTGCTCTCCATTTTGATCCTCGCAACAACCTTGTGAGGTAGGTTAGGTTGAGTGGCAATGACTGGCCCAAGATCATACAGTGAGTTTTATGACTGAGTGGGGATTGAACCCCTTTATGGCAGTATTCCGACCCCTCCCCCCAACCACAAACCCATTGTAAAGGAAAGGCCCTGTATTCGACACCGTTTTAAAGATAAAGGACCATTAAGAAGGGAGAACAAGAGCATTTTTTGGAAATTCCCCATCAGCTGTTTTTATTTATTTGGTTGATTGCACTTTACGCAAAATACCTCGAAGCGATTTCACAGATCAAACAAACAATTAAAAGCAATCTCATATATAAAAACAACTTCAAATGCAGTGCAGATATCTGCTGACAGCAAACAGTGTTAGAAACTCAGATATATAAGCTAGGTGCCAAATGGCTCCTTAAACCAGGGTTACAGCTGCCAAAGTGGAATGGCTAGTTGCCATTTTGGGGCCAAATGTATTTTTCAATATAACTTCTTGGTTCCTGAAATTCATTCTGATTGTGAAGATAAAATATAATGGGGAGAATTCTACATGATGCGTTGCTAGTGTTTCAAAACAGTCAAGATCCAGGGATCCCCAGGCATGCGCCTCCAGATGGTGGAGACATCAGGTGCCATCCTGGCAGCCGGGCATCTTCACTTGGTCACAAGTGGCCGATAGCCAGGTGCAAAATGCAAATTTTGAATGCTGCTGAGGAGGCACACAGGGCACCTGGTCACTGCGTTGCTCTGATAAAATGTTATTTCTATTACAAATTTAATAAGATTTCATATAAATTTCATATAAACCAGCATTTGAAAAAAATTATGTTAAGTCTGTGCCCCCTTTTTTGTCGTCTTTTTGATGATGCACTTCTCTTTTCACCCTAACCAGGCAAACTGGTGAATTCTGGGCTCACCTAGTGTGGTGGTTGTGGGAACACAGCCAGCAGTTGCTAAGCAACTACAGTATAAGGAAAGCATCTGAAACAACCAACACTTCTCTGGACAAAAATGAAAAGAGTGCTCCGGCACAGAGCTTTAAACTGTAAGGTGTGCCTGGAAAGCGTGAAGGAAAGGTAGGTATAGCTAAACCCCGGATCTTTACTGCTGAATCAGAGCAAACGTCACAGACTGACATCTGTTTTCCACAGACTGACATCTGCTCTGATTCAGCCTTACTCCAGAACAACAAAAAATGGATTAGCTGCATTTTAAAGCCCTACCCCTCTTCCCATGTGAATCGAGAGAGGAATAGGCCATGGATAGTCGTTGATGCTCTCTGGACATGTTCAGAGGCACTATCGTTATTACTTCACATGGGCTGGTTGATGCATTCCATTCCCTGGCATTCCTGGGACCTGGCAATGCTCCATGGCAGGGGTAAGCAACCTCCTCCTCCCCACCCCTGGAAGGGTTGCATTCCATCTGTAATAATCTTGCACATGCCACTCCACACACCCCTATTGCCCATTTCTGTCTCTCTGGAGAGGGCGGGTGCGTGTTATGGTGATGAGTGACCTTAACTTTTTTTCTCTCTCCCTGCCACCCGCATGAAATTAGATCTAGGGCTCCTCAGAATCCTGGAGCACAGATTGCCCACCTGGTTCTATGCCATGGTGGGGCCAAAAGAGAGAGAGCTCAGCCAGAATCGATCCCCCATTTTGCCCTCTTGTATGTTTTGTAAGCAACAGAAATTCCCTGGGGCATCTCTGCCAGCCAGTACAGGCCTCATATCATCCTTTAGCTACCTAATCCAATGCCAGGCACCTGGAAATACAGTACTCTCTCTGTCCCTGCATGGAAGGAACAATCTTCTCCTTCTGAGTCTTCATGGGAACTTGCCCCTGAGACAAGGGAGGAAGAGAGATTGCCTAAAGCCTTGGCAAAAGCTGGCTGTGAAATCGCTTCTGCGCTCAGCACTTTTTTAATGTTGCCAGGCAGGCAGGAACCCAGGGACACAGAGCAAGGGGTGGATTGGGGCTCCTGGCACACAGCAGACAGTGGCAAGGCTGTCCAACATGGAGACTGTGCAAGAGTGCAGCCTTTCCTCATCCCAGAGGATCAGGGCAGGGGTGGGTCTGCTATGAAACTAATGAAGCTTAAGCTTCAGGGCCTCTAATCCTGGAGGGGCCTCAGAACTTGACTTTGGTCCACATTGTTTCAAATTTTTGGGTCACATGACTCAATTATAATTTTAAAAAATAACTGCAGCATTCCTAAAAGCGTATGGTCTGCCTTGCAGAATGAATCTCTGGCAACATGCCTTCCCATTGGCCACATTGGGCGGATCCCTCACCAAGAGCTCTTGAAGCTGTCCAGTTGTGTAGCTGAAGAAACAGCAGCCAAGGGAATGGTTATTCACAAAAGCTTAGAAAAACAACTTTTTGGACATCAGAACAGCCTTCAGACAGGCTTCAGAGGTGCATATATTAAACAGTCTACATTTGTCAGGAAGGGTCAAGGAGCACTGGATTTCACTGAAATTCAGAGGCAAACCACACACCCTCTGGGTGGGAAAACAATTATTTTGAAGACGAGAATGGTATGCTGTTGCCACCTAGTGATCAAATCTGTGTATAGCACCTCTGTAGCTCAGCAGAAGGAATGGAAAATGTGTGTAGTTTGTCGCATTGAACTTCTCCGCTGGCAAAAGACATGTAGGGCAGTGGGGGAATCGGTATTGCCAGATGCATTTGCTGTGCATGGGATTTGAACAAGAACTATACCAGCTCCAGAGTAGAAAGCTGGAATGTATAGCACAAAGTGAGGAAAGCACCATTTCCCCATCTGGATGACTAGGTCTCTGCCAGATCCATTCTGTTTTGTTTTCAAAGGAAGGGCTCATCCACACTTCTGCTTGTCCTGTGCCTTGAAAGCATGGGTCCAAACAGTTTTGCCTTTGCCCCACTGCTTTCCCCCGGAAAACCTGCTCTTTAGCACTAAATCGGAACAAATGGCAATCCACGGAAAACCAGATTGCTGTTTGTTCCAGTTTAGCGCTAAAGAGTGGGAAGAAGTGGAGGGGGAAACAGAGGTGTGGATAAGTCCTAAGTTTCTTTTTGCAAAGCATATTTGTATGTAATTTTTCACTCTTACATGCGTTTTTATGCACCCTTTACCCTAGCATATGCATTTCTCTGAAAACTGCAGTACATGAATTCCAACTGCAGTGTGAATTCCAAAGGGGCGGGTGGGTTTCGGCTCTTGTAGTCTTTCAAAAAAAGACTACAATTCACAATTCACTATGCATGGCTTGAAATGCAAACTGAATTGAATTTTTCCCCTTCTCTGACAGAACTCCAAATACTGAGTGGGCAGCCCACCTGTCAAATTTGGCCTGCAAGGCGTAGGGAAGACTGGCCCTATGAGTTTCCCCACTGCTGCACTACAGAACGGCCCCCCTATCACTGCTCCTTTAAGGTCTGTGGTGTCAAGGGGGAGCAGGGGGGCAGTGTCTCTTCCCCACCCAAGTAAAACAATAGAAATACTTAACTAACTGACCAATCACGTCAGTTCTTCCCCCTAACAAAAGTCTTACCCCCTCTTACAAAACTCCTGGCAACACCCATGATAAGAACATAAGAAGAGCCTGCTGGATCAGTCCCATGGCTTATCCAGACCAGCATCTTGTTCTCACATTGGCCAACCAGATGTCTGTGGGGAAACACGCAAGCAGGATTGGAGCACAAACGCACTCTCCCCTGCTGTGGTTCCCAGGAACTGGAATTGGAATAACCATCATGGCTGGTAGCCTCTGATAGCCCTCTCCTCCATAATGCTGATTCCAAGCTCACTTCAGGTCCCTGAATGACGTCTCCCTGCAGTTTCAAATAAAAGTTTAAAAGCATGAGAGACAAGATTGAAACCTGTGGGATCCCCTAGGTGAGAGGGTTGGACATGGAATACAATTGCAGTACAGTGTTACCTTGGTTTGCGAACTTAATCCATTCCGGAAGTCCGTTCTTAAACCAAAGCGTTCTTAAACCAAGGCACACTTTCCCATAGCAGCGGGGGACTAAGTTTACAAATGGAACACACTCAACAGGAAGCGAAACATGTTCTGCTTCCAAGGCAAAGTTCACAAACCAAAACACCTACTTCCAGGTTTGCAGCATTGTTTATCCAAGTTGTTCATAAACTAAGCTGTTCTTAAACCAAGATACCACTGTAAATACATGAAGCTTATTCACTGGGTAGCTCTGAGTGAGAGGATTAACTTAGTTTACAAGCACTGTTCAATCAAACCAGTGCTGTGCTGCTCTGCTTTTTACACTGTGGGGGGGGGTTACGAATAGCAATTTTACCACCTTTTTTCGAGCACCCACCCTACACCCAAGAGGCACACAGGGAGAGTTTTCCTGTTCAAAACCTGCTTTGTCTCCTCCCCAGGGCCAGCCTGACCAAGACATTTTGCCACTGGAGATGAACAGAAAATGGCACCCACAAGAATCATAGTTTATTAAGGGTGTGTGTGTGTGTGTGTGTGTGTGTGCGTGTGTGTAAAACACAAGGAAAAGTCACACCCCTCCTTTGCCTTCTGCCTCCTATGCAGCCCCACCTGCAACAAGTGGTGTTAGGAGCTGTGGTAGCAGCAGGCAAACCCATTGTCCAGCTCTGGGTAGAGACAATGCTAAGGGCTAGCACAGGCAAGCCAGTGGCTGAGGATGGCAGGAGGGGTGGCGGCTGGGGCCTGTGTACCCCATCTGTGCCTCCTCCACCCTGTGGTAGCCTCTGTGGCGAAGCCATGGCCGCAGCAACTGGGGGTGCCGTCAGACCTAAGGCCTGCCCATGCGGGTGGCAGCAAGATCCTTGCTGTGCTACCCCCAAAGTTCCTTCAGAAATGGGTGACAATGTGCTGCAAAGCAAATTCAGCAAGGGAGACCGGAATTCAAGAAAATATTTATCCCTCCACTCCATATGGGGCATATCTCAGAATGAGAGGAACTGAAAAATGTTTACATAGCTTGCAGATAATATCTGTTCTCCAGCCCACGTACAGCTCATCCCCCAGACAATGCAATGCTGGAATGATGTTATTATGGCTATGAGATAAGGCCTTGTCGGTGCCTACAGTTTTAGGGTGACGTAAGCTTCGCTTTTGGCCCAGTGTGACTTCATTCCATTATTTGACCTTCACGGACACTTCTGAACGTTCTCTTCTTTTCCAATGACAGCTGTGCTTGATGCATCTGAGCAAAATAAAGGTAAAATGCAAAGTTTGCAGCAGTATTTGTCCCTTCCAGAGACTATCACTTGTGGCATGGTGCCAGGAAAGAAAGCTTAGCGCTCTAGTAATTTGTTTTATTTGTTCTAATTCACTATTACATTTGTGAGTTGCTCTACATACACAAAATGTGTCAAAACCATTTAACAAGATAAACAAGAGAACTTAAAGACCACCTTCATCTCTACACACCCTCTTGGATGTGGAGACCAGCAGAGGGGGCCCTCTTGGTAGTTCTTATGCCCTCAGAGGTTGTAGGGTTGGTGGCTTGGGAGAGGGTCTTCCTGGTAGAGACCCCTAAGTTGTGGAACTTCCTCCCCACTGAGGCACATCAGGCTCCTTCATCATACAGCTGCTGGTGAATGCTGAAAATGCATCTCTTTAGTCTGGCTTGAGACGCTTGAGGTGTTTATTCTTCCCAAACTTTTCATCCCAAATCCACCATTGTGTTTTAATATGTTACGGTTTTAATTTTTTTGATTTTTTAATAATAAGGCTAATCATGATACAGGATTTGCTTCTTTCATTTTTTTATATTTATGAGCTGGGTAAAATTTAATCTGTTTTAATTTTGAAATTATGATATATATTTTTAAAGTATTCAAAATGGCTTGTTTTTTTTTTAAAAGAAAGCATCAAGTAACTCTTGACCAAACAAGGCAAACTGTCCTGAGTGCATAACAAAACATTACGCGCTAATACAGAATCTGGTTCAAAGGACTGGCTTTGCTGTTTGTGTTATGACTTCCAAAAGAACATGCCGACACAAGGAAGGAGGAGGACAGATTACTTTCTGACCTTGGGTAAGAAACCAGCTGGATTTTGAGCAAGATGAATGAGACGTGTCGACATAGGAATGAAAGCTCAATATATTATATTTTCTTGTGTTGCTACTTAAGAATGCAGAAGATCCCTGCTGGATCAGGTGAAGGTTCTATCTGGGGTTGGGAAGCTATGGCCCTCCAGATACTGTTGGACCCCAACTCCCATCAGCCTGCGCTAGCATGGCCAAGGGCTGGGCCTGATAGGAACTGGAGTCCAACAATATCTAGAGAGTCACATAGTTCCCCCAACCCTGACTTTATGATAGTGGGGATGTAAGTTAAGCCATTTTTGGCTTACAACAGGGAGACAGAGGCTCCTGGTAAGCCCATGAGCAGGTATTCATTTGTCCAATTCCTGTTTAAGGCCATCTAAGAAAAAGGCCATCACTACATCTTGTGGCAACGAGTTCCACAAGTTAGCAATGTGCTGTGTGAAGTTCTTACTTCTCTCTGCCCTGAATCTACTGCCCATTGGCTGTTATGTTCTGCTATGTTCTGTTCTGCTATGGGAGCAGAATAATTTCTCTCTCCCCATATCATTTTAGAAACCTCTATTTTAGATTGCCATATTTCAAAAAGTGAAAATCTGGACACAACCCTAATATACACACACAGGTCATCTTCTTCTTTTTTCTAGGTTAAAAAGCCCTCAACTCTTGAGCATTCCAGTTGCTTTTCTTCCCAGCACTTTCCTAACTTGTCCTTTTTGAGATAGGGTGACCAGATCTTCACATTGCATCCCAAATGTGGCCCAACCAATGACTGGATGACTTACAGTCATCAGGAATCATGGACTCACCTTTTTAATTTCTGTCCATTTCCTGATGACCCCTAGGATAGAAGTTGGCGTTTTCATGCAGCTGCACACTAGATTTTTTATAATGAACATAGTCCACCATGTTCTGCAGCTATCAAATGTTGAGCATCAGTTGAGAAGAGTGGAAGGTGAGAATGGAACACCCTGATTCAGCCTCTTATGGTCTATGCCACAGGCCAGGGGTGAGGAACCTCAAGCCTGGGAGCCAAATGCAGCCCTCCAGTTCTCTCTATCTGGTCCTTGAGACTCTCCCTAGGCCACACCCCCTTTCTCTAGGCCACACCCATCACCAGCCCTACTTCACACCCACCATGAATGATTTTGTCTGGCTGAAATTGATTGATTGCATTTATATCCCACCTTTTCTCCAATGACTTCAAGGCGGTGTCCATAGTTGCCCTCCTCATTTATTCCCCACAACCACCCCGTGATGTGGGCTAGGCTGAGAGGCAGTGACTGGCCCAAGGTCATCCAGGGAGCTTCATGGCTGAGTGGGGAGCTGAATCCTGGTCTCCCAGGTCCTAGTCCAACACTCTAACCATGATGTATCCATGGTGTATCATGCCTCTCAGTTGCCCGGATGGAGGACAGAGGTGGAATCTACACACATATAAAAACGTGAAAATGCTTTTTAAAAAAATGTTCTGAATGTGTATTGAATCTCCCATAGCTCACCATCGCCATCTAGTGTCACATTTGTATAATGCACTTTACATCACACTTAAAGCATTTTATTTGCAGCTGTGTAGCTGAGTCCAGACAGAAGCATGTGGGTGTAGAAATTAGCCTATTGTACAAAGCTTAGATACACGGCTGTTCCTTTACCTCCTTTTCCTTCTGGCCCTGCCAACCAGATATGCAGCCCTCAGAACCCAGACAGGAGTGCAGACCTTGGTCTGAAAAAGCGCCCCCCCCAGTCCCCTATGATAGGGGGTCACAATCCACCATTGAAATGAATGGGGCTTCTGCATGACGCAGCTCAGATTTATTTCCAGGTGGCTTGACTGGTGATGCTCTTTGTGTGACAGACCTGTGAGTGCACATCACAGCCCTCAAGCTACTCTGGGAAGCAGCTGTCTTACTCAGGAGAGTCAACGAATGAGCCGGACTACGGCATGCAATAATAAAAAATAGGCACATGTATCTTGGGATCCAGTTTTGAGTCGCCCCTGTAACAAAAAAGCTTCTTTACTCTTGATGCCAAGTTAACATGGAGGCTCCATACCAAAGCTTTCACATTTGGGCCCGTTTTAATGTTGCAATCTTATGAGTCAGAGTATTTCTGATTACGGCCTGTGAACAAAACTTAAGATAGATAAAGGTCCAGTCGTGGCAGACTCCGGGGTTGCGCCGCTCATCTCGCTTTATTGGCCGAGGGAGCCGGTGTACAGCTTCCAGGTCATGTGGCCAGCATGACTAAGCCGCTTCTGGCAAACCAGAGCAGCACACGGAAACACCATTTACCTTCCCGTCGGAGTGGTACCTATTTATCTACTTGCACTTTGACGTGCTTTCGAACTGCTAGGTTGGCAGGAGCAGGGACCAAGCAACGGGAGCTCACCCCGTCGAGGGGTTTTGAACCACCGACCTTCTGATTGGCAAGTCCTAGGCTCTGTGGTTTAACCCACAGCACCACAGGGCCTAAATGGAGTGATGCTTTCCATACCGAATTCATCTGCCTGGTATAGATTGCTGATGCCCGCCTACCAGACTGAGCTATGGAGACCACCTCTCCTTCTCCATGCTGTTGAAAGAAGTTCAAGGGCTTTGGACTCATATACTACCGCATGTCATCCTAGCTCCGGCCTCCAGATAAATTGCTTTGGCCACCATCCACCATCACGTCAAACAAGCCACAGCCTAGCAGCCTGATTTGCCATTTCCTTATTGGGAGCTGTATAAATAGCCAATAGGAACTGGTGCTTTCTGCAGTGCCATTCAGAAATTCTCCAGGGTTTCTCACCTCACCCTTTGGGAGGGCCAGGCTTCAACTATTGGCTAATTGGCCGCTGCTTAATAAGGCAGCTCCTTGTTAAAGTGGCTCTGAGAAAGAGCATGTGTGGCTGAGCAGCAATGGGGATGCTGCTGATCTTCCTAGTATGGGCTGCTTTTCTTGGTAAGTTTGACTGTCTTGTTTTCTAGGCAGCTACTTTATTTTATTCTACCCTTCTGGGATATTAGGGCTAGAGGACTCTGCATAAGAACCTAGCAGATATAAGATTAATAATAACATTGATGAATCTAGTTGGAGGAGATGGAAAGATGTGCCAATTTCAGTGCTCTCTCTTTCTCTCATTTTTTAAATCTTATATTCAATATTCCACATTTCTGCCATGTTTGTTGGGTGTTCGTTTATTGAAATCCTCATGAAAATTTATCAGTGTTCTAGTGCTAATTTTTCCTAATAAATACATTTTATTAGGCAGCAGCTGCACTTTGGAACTCCCTGCCTGTTGAGATCAAGCAGGCACCTTCTCCGTACTCTTTTTCAGCATCTGCTAAAAATATTCTTGTTTAGACAGTCTGCCCAGATGCTTAGGAAGTTAAGGTTATTTTAATCGGTTTTAGTATTTTAACTTTTGTATGTTTTAAAATACTGTTGTAGACAAAGGATCTCTCCTGTGTTAATTATACCCAGGTGGTTTCTTTAAAGTTAAGTGTTCTTTTACATTGAATTCATTGCATAATGATTATTAGCAAAAACCTTGGAGAGGGTATGGAGCAACTTCCCAAGGAGGAAAGGGCTTAATGTTTGGGGTGGAGAGAGGAGAGTTGGTGATGGACGTATAAAATTATGCATGGTGTGGCAAAAGCAAACAGCAAGAGGTAGTAGCAGTAGTTTTGGACTAGGGCCTTTCAGAGTAAGATTCAGATCCCTGCTCAACTCACTGTGTTCCTGGGAGGATAAAATGGGAAGGGGCTGAACTACATATACCACTTTGCATTTGTTGGAGGAAAGGTGGGATATAGCCATTATAATAAACAAATAAATTGAGAGGCATCTCTGTCTCTCGTTATATTAAATTCCAGAGTCATCCAAGGAATTTTTTTTTTGTCTTCTAAGTTTTTTATTTATATTTTTCAAATTTATACATTTCATTAGTTTCACAATCAATGTAACATTTCAAAATTTGACTTCCTTCCCCTCTTTCTGCAGTTCCTTAAATTTATTTTTTAATAACTTTGGCATATCCAAATTCATTTAATAGGGGGAGATTCAGGACAGCCAAAAAGGAACACAAATCAAAATTGAACTATGGAATTAGCTATCTTAAGGTGCGGTGATGGCCAAGAAATGGGATGGCTTTAAAAGGTGATGAGACAAGTGCATGGAGCCTAAGACTATTAGCAGCTGCTAGCCATGATGGCTGTGGGCTACCTCCAAATGTCTGAGGTGAAATGTCTCTGAATACCAGTTTCTGGGGGACATGAGTCTGATACTGATCCTGCACTCATTTGCTGCTTGTGGGCTTCCCATAAGCATTTGGTTGGCTTACAGGCCGAAGCAACGTTTTGTGTGTTGTTTTTTGAGGAGGCTGGATCCCCTCAATGTTCAGAGGGCAGCACTCTGACTCCTCGCAAGTCACATGCACAATGTCAGGATGTCAAGTTGGGGTCCCTCAGTCCTCCTGAGAAACTGGTGCCTCTGCTGGTTGGCCACACTGAAAACAGGATACTGCTCCTGGTTGGGGCTTTGGTCTGATCCAGCCAGCCTCTTCTTATATTCTTATGATGCACTGAACACAATTTCCTTTGTGGGCAAGTGCCATTCTCTACATTAACCAAATCTGACCTAATCCTTTTGTCGTCTTTGTTTTGCATTTCAGTGGTTGACTGCACACCTCCACACAAACGTCTGCAGGTGCTTCCCAGGTTTGGGGGTGCCTATCATATAACAGGTAATGAACATCTTCACTGCCCTTGGATGCTTCAGGGGGAAATCATTTGTAGAGGCTAGGCAGAGATGAGAGACTGTGTTGGGGGGCAGAGTATGCAACACTTCAGGTGATAATGGAAAGGGATAATTTATTGGTCTTTTCTACACCTCTCCCCTCCCAAATTCTAAAGCAGAGATGGGAAGCCAACGGCATTCCAGATATTGTTGGACTCCTAACTCCCATCACCCTTGGCCATGCTGGCTTGGAGCTGAAGGGAGCTGGAGTCCAGCAACATCTGGAGGGCCACAGGTTCCCCATCCCTGTTTTAAAGAACTGCATATTCCCTTTTAAGAGGTATGCTCACTAGAAGCAGGGCAGAAGATGATCCGCTCCTTAATTTCTGTATTAAAAATGGTTTGTGGCGACAGGAAGCACAGAGCTGGTTTCTGATTAAAGCTTATGCTGACCGATCGCATTCATTAATTGAAGCTTGCAGCCCCAAATGTGGAGAGCGGTGTCCTCAGAATAGGACCATCTGGCAGCATAGAGGCACACCTGGAGAATTTGCAGGCTTAGTGCAAACACAGAAACAAATAAATCTCAAAGCAAGTTGGAACAAAAAAGGCTCTCTTGGGCATCTCTGAAATTACCTTTCGAAAAAATAAGCAGCCATCTATCAGTCACTGCCTTTGTGCGTTAATTCATTACTTTAACTTTTTATCAGCCTTCTGTTCTTTCTAGGTATGATTTGCCAACTGACAGATGTCCACTGGAATAATGTTTATCTCTTTGTATTGCACTCATTTTTCTCAATCTTATGTAAATGCAGCACTCTTGGAGCTAGATTATTTGTGATAAGTACAGTGCCCATATCTCAGAGATGCCTCATTATGGAGGTGGCTCTGTGTGCAGAGGGCGTTTCCTTCCATTTTTATTGCAAGGCTGGGGAACCTCTGGCCCTCCAAATGTTACTACACTACAACTCCCATCACCCCTGACTATTGCTCATGTAATATCCAACCATCTCTGGAGAGTCACTGGTTCCCTACCCTTGGTGTCAGGAGCCGGAGTCAAGGGCGGGTTAGCAATGAAACACCCAGTGTCTGTGAAGTTAACTCTTTATTCAAAGGGCAGGCCTAGTGATCACAGCAACTCTTCCCAGTAGGTCTTGCCCCCAATGAGGCAGTTGCAAGGACTAAAGGTCCCTGCCTTCCCACTGCTCCTTAAGGCTCTTCCCCAGGGTCCTTCCCCAGCAATTTGAGGCTTCTTCATCTTGTCTCTCTTTGCTCTGCCCTCTTCATTCCTTTCCATGTTCTGGGAGACCAGGGAGGAGGGGAGCTGGTCATAGCAAGAGGGGGAGATTCCTTGGCTTCTTCAGCAGCCTGCCCCCACTCCTCTCCAGCCTCCAATTCTGAACTGCTCTCTGCCACAGACTCTTCCTGCTCACTAAACACTGTTACCTCTTCAGCTTCAGACCACCTCCTCCTCCCAGTCTGCTCCCTCTCCACCCTCTGACCACACATCATCATCATCCCTTCTTTACTCTGGCTAAGCAGCTGTTGCCATTTGGCTTCCTTCAGGGATCCTGAAACTGCCTTATGCTGAAATAGAAGAGCCCTTCGAAGCCTGGTTCAATGAGACGGAAGGGAAAAGCCGTATCCAGTATTATCACGGTAAGAGACGTCTGGTATTCACTGGAAGCCCAGTGAAAACATCTGTTTCATTTCTCCCATGAACATAACCATCTGGATTGGGAACAGTTTTAGATGCCTTACACCAGGTCACATTATTTCTCTGTTAAGCCTCATAGTGTTTACTCCAGGGATGGCGGATGAGCCCTCCAGATGTCGCTGGACCACAACTCTGATCATCCTTCCCATCCAAGCTGGGGCTGATGGGGGTTGGAGTCCAATAACATCTGGAGGACCACAGGACCCCCACAATAGGCCTGCTTACTCTGACTGGCAGCAGCTCTCCAGCGTCTCAGGCGGTAGTATTTCCCATTGCCTGCTTTAATACGATGAAAATGGTGGCTTGTATCCAAAGAAGCACTTAAGTCTATGTACACATTATACCTTTAAAAAATAGTCAAAGTACATTCCTTCTCTCAAAGATACCAATAGAGTCCCAACGACAACTGGAGGGCTGCTGGTTCTCCACCCCTCAGTTATATAAACACAAGATAGGAATAATAATAATAGCAGAGACCTGGAATGTGCTTCTTAAGCCACTCCAGAGACTGTCCCAAGGGGAAGATAGTGCTGTGAAGAGGCTATCCCTTCCTTCGAAGCCAAAGAGGTGGTCAATGAGACCTGTTCTATGTCGCTGGAGGTCAGGGTTGGATCCAGTTTTCAGGTGGGCCAAGAGCAACATGCTCTTTCATACATTTGTAGGAGAGGTTACTTGGGTTGGTGGCAGGTGGCAAACAGCACCACAGCCAGCGCAGAGCCGCTTGGGCCCCTCGTTTAAATTTCTCACAATGCCCTGGAGCATTCTGGGAAGTTTAAAATGGTGGCTACAAGTTATCCAGCATATGGGGCACAGGGCAGGCAGCAGGGCAATATCACCTCAGATGTTTGTTTGTTTGTTTGTTTGTCATATTTATTTATATGGCAATTATACCCTACTTTTTCTCCCACAGGAGCCCAGGGCTGGTGTATGGTACATTTGCCCCACATAAAAAGATAATCAAATCCCTGCAAGTAAAATAAAAACAAAGGCTTGGGACATTTGGGAGGAAAAGAAATCTAGGCCCAGCCCACACCTTGTGTGCAAATTTTCAACTTGTATGGGGTTTTATTTTGTGGAATGGATATGGGAAGATTCCCCCCCACAGACACACATGCAGCCTGGAATGGCATAATCCATTTTGCTACCTTGCTCTGCTGCATCTGTAGACCAGGATAGAGTTTTAAAGACTGTGGTTTTGTGTGCGCGTCAAAATGTTTATAACAGTTGCCATTGGTTCCTTCTCTGGAATAAGAGTGGCCCACTGCATCCTTTTTATTTCTGGATCAAGAATAAAGCTGCAGGCTTTCCCCCAGACCTGATCCCTGTCATCTCTGAAATAAATAATCCACCCAGCTGAGGTTGAAGAGCAGACCTCAGATTTATGCAGCATTTGTTGTAAAGGAATACTGTTTCCCAACATGGTGGGCTGGAAATTCTAATGGGGTTGGGAAGCCTGTGGGCTTCAATTTGCTGTTGGACTTGAGCTCCCATTAGCCCCAGCCAGAGTGGTCAATGGACAGGGATGGTGGAAGTTGTAGTCCAACAACATCTGGAGGGCCACAGTTCTTTGATCTAATGCATGGGTAGGCAAACTAAGGCCTGGGGGGCCAGATCCAGCCCAATCCCTTCTAAATCTGGCCCACAGATGGTCTGGGAATCGGCGTATTTTTACATGAGTAGAATGTGTCCTTTTATTTAAAATGCATCTCTGGGTTATTTGTGGGGCATAGGAATTTGTTCATATTTTTTTTCAAAATAAAGTCCAGCCCCCCACAAGGTCTGAGGGACAGTGGACCGGCCCCCTGCTGAAAAAGTTTGCTGACCCCTGATCTAATGAAATAAGAATTAGATGTAGTTTCTGAGGAAGATATTGGTGTAATGAATGCTTCTTTCCTTGCTTCTCCAGGCCAGGTGATCACTTACCAGTTTAGCTTTGTAAAACCTTTTGGGGCCAGCTTCAAGGTAACTCCAGAAACCACAGAAACCGAGGCCAACATTAAGGAGTGCTTCCAGATCAACGGAACATTGGAGAATCCCATTAGGCCTCAAAGTGTCTTTCCTAACCTATCTGAATTCCAGGTGAGTCCCTCAAGCTCCTGCTTCCAATCATCTCAGTTCAGACATCACACCAAACTGTGCATTATGTTAACCGTAGTTATAAGCTCATGCCATGGTTTGAGTTTCCAGACACACGGCAAGTGGACTATGCTTTAGAGTTCCTGATCTGCTTTTCTGTCCCATGCACTCAGTTTTGTCTGTTCACCCCTGTCTCCACGGTGCAACAACTCTTTGCAGAGCAAAATGGTTTGCCAGTGGACTGTGAATTCAGACATAATGGTAAACAACGGTCAGCCCAAAAGTTGGCTTGGCTTGCAAACCTAAGGTTTGATATCCTGATTTGGAAACCCCTCATAAACTACACTTTGAGAACTGGTATGGTTTTAGACATACCGTAACACTATACCATGGTTTGATGTTGTGCCCGAATGCAGCCAATATGCCGTGAAGTGCATTTTGAGGATTTCGAAAGCTGGATTTCAGAGTTGGGGTTGGAAGCTTTATGCACTGTAACTAACTAAGAAACCTAATTTCTTTTAGAGATGAAGAGCTTTAGCCAGCAGTAGCCTTGCTCCTGAACAGAGTCTGGTTGCTGGTGTGCTTTACTCTGTCTTAACTTAAGCTGAGGTATTTTATGCCAGCTTCCCATATATAGACTTGCTCCTTACACCCTTAGAGCAGGGGTGGGCATTTGTTTTTCCTGTTAAGCCTTCATTTCTTCAGGAACAATCTATTGGGAGCTGCATGCTGGTGGAGGGTTGGGCCATAGCAAAAGTGGGCAGGTCACCTCTGCTTTCTCACTTTCTGGCTCCCTCTGCACCATACATTTAAACAGTATCATATAACTTTGAACAGCCCCCTCCAAAATCCTGGAAACATTGGTTTAGGGTGCTGAGAGTTGTTGGGAGATTCCTATTCCCCTCACAGTTCTACAATTCCCCAAGTGGTTTAACATCTTATCCTTTTTCCCAGGAAGCTCTAGTTAAGAGTGCTGTGGGGGGGGGGGCGGAGAGAGAATTGTGGTGAAAAACTAGGAAATGCTACTGAACTACAACTTCCACGGTCCTCTGTGACTGACTATGCTTGCTGGGGCTGGTGAGCAGGACCAGCTTACCCATGAGGTGAGGTGACGTAGTCAGGTTAGGTGGCAGATCTGGCCTCATCTGCTTCCATTTGCTTTCTCCTCCTCCTCCTCCTCCTCCTGCTCCTAGGTGTCCTGCTACCTCCTTTGCCACTACCATGGCCTCTGTGCCTGGCTGTAGTGGAGGGGGAGGAGGAGGAGGCTGGGCGCAGAGGAAGTGTTGATGGTGACAAGGGGGCACAATTTCTGTTTTGCCTGAAGTGCCAAAACGTCCTGGGCTGACATTGCTGATGGAAGTTACAGTTCAGCAACATCTGGAGGGCCAAGGGTTCTCCATGCCTGTTTCAAAAGCTCTTGTTTGCTGCACATCAGTGGTATTTTCGAACCTGCCCTTCCCAGCCTCTCACTGAGAATCTTACTCTTTCCTGCTCTCTCCCACTCCAAACTCCAGACTGTTCTGCAGGAAAACTACAATGGACAGCCCTGCACAGTCCTGGAGAGTACGTCATACTGGGGCAAGAAGAAGAACATCTACAGGTTCTGGGTTGCAGATGCTTCCCCTGAGCCTGTCCCAGTGCACTATGAGATGAGGGGCTTCAACACTCTCCTGGGCTCCCACTACGACAAGTATGAGATAGACTACATCAGCTTTTCCCGCAGATTCCCCTCTGACGTCTTTGATCTCCCTGGTGGTATGTTCAGTGCAGAGCTGTCCTCTTGCATAGAGAGCCTCCTGTTTCTCCTTCTCCTCAACTACAAGGGTGCATGTTGCAGCTGTGGTAGTGTCTAGCGCAGGGATAACCAATGTTGTGCCTTTCAGATACTGGGGACTCCAACTCCTATCATCCCTGACCACTGGCCATGCTGGCTGGGCCTGATGGGAGTTGGAGTCCAATGATGTCCTGAGAGCACCATTTTGTCTAATGCCACTATATATAAATATATATATTTGTTATATTTATTCCCTGCCCTTCATCAGCAGGTTCCAGGGTGGCATACAACAATTTAAAATTCTGATTAAATATGTCAAAACGAATTACAACCACAGGGTGGGTCCTTTAAATGCACATCTCGGGTGTCATCTCAACTTGCCAGCTAACCATGGAGAAGCTATGCCTGTTGAATCTCTGCCTGCTCTGGATTCTATTAAAGGCACTGAGATTCTGTCAGGAAAAACAGCGATATTAGTTTCAGCCCCAAGTACCAAGTACGGTTAACAACTTCCAGATAGCAGTGATGTGGTAGCATTAAAGAAACATCACAGGGCAAACTAAATCAGAATAAATCTGCTGGTATTGTGCTGTTGTTGTGTAAAGAAAATCTTGCAGACTACAGCCACAATAAAATACCAGTCTGGACTGCAGCCCAAAGCAAGCAAATAAGAACTGAAGGGGAATAAACTGTATCTTATTTTGACTTTTGGTCATGCTTTCTGTCTCATAGGTATAAAATGCACACATTGGCCAGGTGTAGGACCGGAGCATAGGATCTTGGCCAATCCCATGCAAGAATTTGTTGGGGGAGCCGGGGAAGTAGGCCGAGACCACGAGCACCTATTCCATCACTACAAGGGGAAATTCAGAAAGACCTACAAGAGTGAGGAGGAGATGGAGCACAGGAAGCACAACTTCATCCACAACATGAGGTACACAAAATGTGGAAGAAAAAATTGTGCAGTTGGAAACTGATAATTTGCAGCTGGAAAATGGGAAAGAGGGAAATCAGATATGCCAGGCATATATATGTGCTTTTCATTATTATTGTTTTCCAGATACGTCCACTCCAAGAACAGGGCCAACCTCTCCTACAAACTGGCTGTGAACCACTTGGCCGATCATACACCAGAGGAGATGGCGGTGATGAGGGGGAGGCTAAAGACCGGTGAACCCAACCAGGGCTGGCCCTTCCCTGCCCAAGGCTATGACAACCTCACCCTGCCAGAGAGTCTGGATTGGCGGCTTTATGGTGATAAAGCCCTCGTTTTGGAATTTAAATTTGGAAAGAATGCTTATAGTAACAGTTCAAGGGGGGGAGGAGTCCAAACTGAAATAGGACATCTGCAAAATTTAATTGCAAAGAATTATCCAATGCAACACTAAGGAAGTAACATTCCCTGTGAAAACCCACTCTTTAAAGCTGAATCAGAGCAAACGTCAATTTGGGTTTTCCGTGGATTGGCGTTTGCTCCGATTGAACTTTAAAGGGTGAGTTTTCACAGGGAAGGTTGTGGAAGAAAATAAAGGGCGCTCAGACATGGAGCTTTAAATGGCGGGTGTGCCTGGAAAAAGCAGGGGAAAGGTTATTATGGATAAGCCCTGAGTGCAATTTTATCCTCTCTATTTGTCCCGTTTATTCCCACACTGTCCCCCTAAATCTGTCCTTTGGGGGTTCCCCCCCAATCCTTTAAAGCAGATGGGGGGGACAAAGCACTTATGAGTGCTGCATTGTATACAAGCCAAAATGTATACAAGATTAAATAGAACACAAGTGTATATTTCAAAAGGATTTCACTAAAGTGAACAAGAAAAGGGAGGGGAAGATAGGACTCTAAAATATATTGAAAGCTTTTGAAAGTAAATTAAATAATAATTTAACTAACATAAACAAACCTGACTTCAAAACAGCATAAAACTGAAATATATTTCAATTAGCCCTACTTTTTTCTCTTCCCCCTTCCCCCTATATTAAATAATGGGAAATAGCAAGTGAGGGGCAAGGCGGTGGGAAGTTTGGCATGGTGGAAATATGCCAGTGGAGCCAATCCTGTGCTCCTGTGTGTGGATTTGCACCATGCCAACTTCATGCAGCAGCGACTTGGGCTTTTTTTAAAAAAAAATTAATATGACATTGTGGTTGAGATCTGTTTCTCTGTAATTTTTGTCCCCATTTCTCTCTGCCTACCAATGAAGGTGCTGTGACCCCAGTCAAAGACCAGGCCGTGTGTGGGTCCTGCTGGAGTTTTGCTACGACAGGAACACTGGAAGGCGCCCTCTTTCTCAAGGTGAGAACCTGGGCGCTTGACTGTGTCTTGAGGCTTCCTTGATTCCTCAGAGCTCTGCACAGCATCTACTTAAAGAACATGGTCTCGCTTCCCCCAAAGAATCCTAGAACTGTAGTTGGCTAAGGGTTCTAGGAATTGTAGCCCTGTGCGAGATAAACTAGAGTTAAACACATCATTATTATTGATTGATTGATTGATTGATTGGTTGAATTTATATACTGCCCTATATCCAGGGGTCTCAGGGCGGTTCACAGAAGAAAATCAAGATATAAAACCGTGTTCAGAAAGTGGTGGTGGGGGATGAGTGTTCAGACCCCTGGGCTCTCACCTGTGGGGTGCCTCAGGGTTCTGTCCTCTCCCCCATGCTTTTCAACATTTACATGCAGCCTCTGGGAGAGATCATCAGGAGGTTTGGGCTGGGTGGTCATCAGTATGCGGATGATACCCAGCTCTACCTCTCTTTTAAATCAATACCAGTGATGGCGGTGAAGGTCCTGTGTGAGTGTCTGGAGGCGGTTGGAGGATGGATGGCGGCTAACAGATTGAGGTTGAATCCTGACAAGACAGAAGTACTGTTTTTGGGGGACAGGAGGCGGGCAGGTGTGGAGGATTCCCTGGTCCTGAATGGGGTAACTGTGCCCCTGAAGGACCAGGTGCGCAGCCTGGGAGTCATTTTGGACTCACAGCTGTCCATGGAGGCACAGGTCAAATCTGTGTCCAGGGCAGCTGTTTACCAGCTCCATCTGGTACGTAGGCTGAGACCCTATCTGCCTGCGGACTGTCTCGCCAGAGTGGTGCATGCTCTGGTTATCTCCCGCTTGGATTACTGCAATGCGCTCTACGTGGGGCTACCTTTGAAGGTGACTCGGAAACTACAACTAATCCAGAATGCAGCAGCTAGACTGGTGACTGGGAGCGGCCGCTGAGACCATATAACACCGGTCTTGAAAGACCTACATTGGCTCCCAGTACGTTTCCGAGCACAATTCAAAGTGTTGGTGCTGACCTTTAAAGCCCTAAACGGCCTCGGTCCAGTATACCTGAAGGAGCGTCTCCACCCCCATCATTCTGCCCGGACGCTGAGGTCTAGCGCCGAGGGCCTTCTGGCGGTTCCCTCATTGCGAGAAGCAAAGCTACAGGGAACCAGGCAGAGGGCCTTCTCGGTAGTGGCGCCCGCCCTGTGGAATGCCCTTCCAGCAGATGTCAAAGAGATAAACAACTACCTGACATTCAGAAGACATCTTAAGGCAGCCCTGTTCAGGGAAGTTTTTAACGTGTGATATTTTACTGTATTTTTGGTTTTTATGGAAGCCGCCCAGAGTGGCTGGGGAGGCCCAGCCAGATGGGCGGGGTATAAATAATAAATTATTATTATTATTATTATTATTATTATTAAAAATAAAAACAACAACCCAATAGCCACACACACCCAGCACATTTTAAAAGGGCATAGGATGTAAATCAGATCAACCAAAGGCCTGGTTAAAGAGGAACGTTTTTGCCCGGCACCTAAAGGTGTATAATGAAGGTACCAGGCGAACTTCCCTGGGGAGAGCATTCCACAGATGTGGAGCCACTGCAGAGAAGGCCTGTTCTCGTGTTGCCACCCTCTGGATCTCCACTTGGTATAGATGTCACTGAAATTGTGAACCTGTTCTGGGACCATACCTCTTCATCCTGGGAAGTATAGTTTAAGGGTGCTGAGGGTTGTTAGAATTTTCCTATTCCTCTCACAGAGTGGCAATTCCCAGAGCTCTCTTGGAAGAGTGGTTGATTTTTAAACTACTCTGGGAACTGTAGCTCTCTGAGGGCAATAGGTGGCACCTAACAACTCCCAGCTCCCTTAACAAGCCAAAGTTCCCAGGATTCTTTGGGAGAAGCCATGACTGCTTAAAGTTGTATGATACCGCTTTACATGTATAATGCAGAATGAGACCTTAGACGTTTTGGTCCCTGGCTTTTCATGCCGTCAGGCTGCAGAGTGGGAGACCAGAAGGGCTATTCCTCAGCCGAGAGACCCGCTGCCTTGGGCATTCCACAGCTGGCCATTGTAACTTTAAAAGCTGCCACCTACGCATGTTTGGTTTCCCCCCCTTCTGCGCCATTCCCTTTTTCTTTGCATGTCATCTCTTTTAAATTTCAGTCCTGAGGGCATGATCTGTCATATTATTGACTTGTAAGCTGCTCTGGAAACCTTTTTGGTGAAAAAGTAGAGTAAAAGAAAAATGGCTTAATGGAGGGCTCCCCCAAACTTCCACTGGTACCATGCCTAGGGTCCAAGCAGTTTTCTGTTTGCCCCACTGGTTTCCCGGGGAATATCTGATCTTTAGGGGCAAACATGAACCTGTGGGGAAACCCGGTGGACACTTGCTCTCTTTCGGTGTGTGGTAAAGATCTGGTTTCCCCGGGGGAAAGTGGTGGGACAAGGGGAATTCTGGATGAGTCCTAACTAAATAAATATCCCATCTTTTCCATACAGACTGGAGTCCTCACTCCACTGTCACAGCAAGTCTTAATCGATTGTTCCTGGGGCTTTGGAAACCATGCCTGTGATGGGGGCGAGGAACGGCATGCCTACGAGTGGATTATGAAGCATGGTGGGATTGCCAGCACAGAGTCCTATGGGCCGTACCAGGGTCAAGTGAGTGCAGACCTGGAGCAACCAGAGGGTGGCATTTCTCTTGGACAAACTTCCAGGAGCCACGTGCCTTACCTTTACATAGCCATGCAAAGGCCAGAGGTTTCTATGCATCCTCCATCTAGGCAAGCAGAAGGCACCATCAGTTTGATGACACATTCCAGCAGGGCAAAAGCACCTGAGCTTGGAGCAAGGGAGAGTCCCAGGGGCCAGACAGAAGGGAACGAGGGCCACATTTGCCCCCCGCCCAGGCCTGAAATTCCCTACCCTTACAATAGTGACGCCCACTGCTTCCTTCTTAAACACTATTGCACCTGAGATAATTTGAAGAGGGGACAGTGGGCTGCTGTCATCAACATCTTTGATCCTTTGAGAAAAAGGAATGTCTCAATAAGACAAATATGTGAATCATCCAGGTATACGCATCAGAGGCAGGGCTGGTTGTGGTTCTCGGCTGGGTGGGCTTGCCAGTGCGTAGGGTGAAAAATTGCCCTCAGGAGTATGGGAATGTTCAGGGAGGCAGGAGAGGATATATTGTTTAATTATATCCTTCCCAACTTGTGTTAACAGGTTCTATAATTTAGCAGAGTAACATTCCCCTTTTTAAACTTGTACAGCAGATACGTCTCTTCCAGGCTTGCATAAGCCTCTAAAATACGTTTCTTGGTAAATTCCCCTTTATTCCCTCATAAAAAGATTAGACACAACAGTCTTGTATAAAAGTATAAAAGAGTTTACTCACACACATTCTGTTCACAGATGGATCCCAGAAGGCAGACTTAGGTTACAAAATATATACACCTGGAATCTATCCCATAAGGAGATAGTTCCTTTGTCCTCTCTTGGCTAGAGCATCTCAGGCTGATAAGATGTTGCTTCTTTGACGAATGGAGTCGGAGAGAGATGTTGCTGCCTCCCCTGTGCTGTTTTGTTACCTGCATAAGTAAGGCCATGCCCACCTCTGTTCACATGTAGAGGAAGTCTGTCCCAGCCCAGGAGGAAACAGGAAGTTCCGACTGGCTGGTCCAGACATCCCCTTTTATGTCCACTCTAGGAATGTTGTATTTGACTCTGTGTTTCACATCCCATGAGGAGTTACTAGGAATCAGCAGTCTTTAAGTTACCCAAAACAGCTCACCAAGGCTTTATTGAAGGATACAAAGCAACAATGCAGCTTCAGAGGGCAGGGCAATTTTTCACCAGGACCACAGCAGGAGAGGAAAGGGTTAAATTCCCTGCTCTGCATTTGTTGCAATACAGGCCTGTCGCCTCCCCTACCAATCAGCTGTTACTTGCATGTTAAGAATACAAGAGGAGCCCTGTGGAATCAGACCAAAAGCAAATCTAGTCCAGCATCCTCTTTCCTAGAGTTTCCAACCAGGCTCCTGTAGGAAGCCCACAAAACAGGGCAGGAGAACAATAGCTCCCTGCAAGATATAAATGATGAATGCAGATGTGCACCAAGTTTGGCTCTTAGATTCCAATGCCCCATATACTTCCAAGCATATTTTTGTGTTCATAAGGGCTAGAACATGGAAGATATGGTTTTCAGGAAGCTGAATGCTGCAACCTGTGGCTTTCCTGCCCTTTTGTGGTGGCGTTCTGCACAAACAGCTCGTCGTGTACCTTGCACAAATTGCAGTCCAAAAGCAGGGAGTGCGCACAGAGTCGCAGGCTTGTATCTGAGGCTGTAATAGCTTTCTTACAGTGAAACTGGGGTGTGTGTCTGCTTTCCCTTTACCAGAATGGCTACTGTCATTACAACCAATCCAAGCTGATTGCAACTCTCTCTGGCTATGTCCGTGTGGCCTCTGAAAACACCACTGCCCTGAAGGCTGCTCTTTACAAGCATGGCCCTGTGGCCGTGAACATTGACGCCTCCCACAAGTCCTTTGCCTTCTACTCCAGTGGCATCTACTATGAGACAAACTGCGGTGAGTCTAATGTCACTCCTTAGTTCAAAGCCTCTATGGTGGGGTGGGAATTTTATGGATGTGTCAACTTTATAGGCAGGTGTCACAATGGAAATTCTCTTGCACCACCAGTCACCATTTAAGGCACAGATGGGGAGCCTGTGGCCCTCCAGGTGTCATTAGACTCCAGCTCCCGCCAGCATGGTCAGTGGTTGGGATGTAGAGGGTTGTGGTCCAACAACATCTGCAGAGCCATAGGGTCATATCTGCTATGGTGCTTAGAGCTGTCAAGTTGGGAGCATCCCAGACCCTGAGACTTCCGAACCCAATTCTGAGATCAGGAGTGGCTCCTGGGGATGTCATGGGGATGGGACTTGGTGATGTCACAGGGCGGGCCCTGGTGATTCTTCCTCTGCACTCCTTCTTACCACTAAGCCCTGGAGATGGAGGTTAATTGGAACAGGGGAGGAGGGAGCTGTGGATGGCAGACTCCTAGAGAGTCCATGCAGTCATTTGCGGCTGACTTCTGCCAGGCTGAAGCTTACAAGCTGCACACATAGTCTTCTTAATGAAAAAATATTTTTTTAAAGGCACTCTTGCCCACCTAAAGAGTCAAGCCCTCTCCCCAGCACCTGGAGTGGGGCAGGCAAACATGGAGACTTCAGGTCAGCTCTGGAGGTCTATCGGCATAAAACCAACAATAAAATGATCTCCTTAAAAACAAGTACAAAATGCATCACAAATCAATCATTAGATCAGTTTAGTGCATTGACATAGCTGGATCACCCATCAGGGAAAGTCTGGGTGAACAGATGAGTTTTAAGCAGGTGCTTAAATGCCAATAATGTAGATAGTTGCTTGCCTGATGTTCACTAGAAGTGCATTCCAGAGGACAGATTTTACCACACTAAAGGCCCTGGAAGAGGGAGGAAAGGATCTGTCAATCTTGGTTCTCTCAGTTCTGCATTTTTTTCCAATCTTAAATTTAGTTGACCACTTTTTGCAGCAACATGAGATTTTATTTTCTTAATTCTTATGAAAATTCATTGTTATTAATATTATTCTTATTATATATTTATACTCAACATTTTATCCTGGCTCAGTTGGCATTTTTGTGCACATTTATCCTAATACAAACAGTTTTATATGCAGTTTTGACTAATGCACACATTTCTGCAAGCAACCTTCCATAATGAATGCATTTTTTAAAAAAACCTTGGTTGGTTGGAGAACTGCATTTCAGAATTCCAGTAAGTGCAAATTTTGAAGGATATCTGCATTTCAAATCACATAATGTTTCAGAAAGCTCAAATTTGATAGATTAGGTTTTAAATGCATACTTCTCTGATTTCTCCTCCACCCCTGGTCTTAGTGTACACAAGGAAAGCTTGGGGAGCTGTGGCACTAGGTAGTGAATTGATTCCTGGTCCCTCTTTTCTTCTAGGAAACCAGAGCATGGAGTTAGACCATGCGGTCCTAGCTGTGGGATATGGGGACCTCGAAGGGGAGAGCTACTGGCTCATCAAGAACTCTTGGTCCACATATTGGGGCAATGATGGCTACATCCTCATGTCGATGAAGGACAACAACTGTGGGGTGGCAACAGCTCCCACCTACCCAGTCCTGGCCTAAGGGGGGAGCACTGGCAAGAAGGATCACGCCAGTCAACGTACAACAGCCCTTATCTGGAGCGACCTCTTCTGAACCACATGTTGTCGAAACACCTAATCTAGAAATTGGGAACCTGGGTTTGGGTGGTGATCATGCCACAACACATTCCTCCAAGTCAAAGTCCTGAACTGGAAGACATTTGTTCACCGACACAGTTCCGCATCTCTATGGCTGCGTACACACCATACATTTAAAACTCATTTAAAGCACATTCCACCTCTACTAAATCCTGGGAACTGTGATTTCCCCTCACAGAGCTATAGTTCCCTTCAGTCTTAACGAGCTACAACTTCAAGGGTTCTTGAGCAGGGAGGTGGAGAGAATTGTGCTTCAAATGTGTATGCAGCCATAATTTAAGACTTCAGTCTGATTCCTGTATTTTTAAAAACATATGTCTCCATATTTACTGATTAGTGTAACCCACACTGTTCAATACTACACCAAACCATATTGCTGTAACAGTCTTTTGACATACTTCCTTTCCCCCCAATCACTGAGCGGCAAGGATATTGGGGGGGGGTATATTTGACCATATATAATTCGGCATGTGAATAAATTATGCGCAGCAGACAAGCATTCATGGCTGGGCTGGAATTATTTACTCTCCTGATGCCTCCTAAGCTATTAACAGAGTGCATATAAAAATACACAACTTATTTAGTGAAATTGAAACATCACAGATGTTTCCTATTGTTGTTCAAACATACACATTTCTCTGCAAGACTATACTCAGGAGAAGCTGCTCCTGTCTGCCTATAACAAAAGCCAGCTCTGCATAGTACGTATTGGCTAGAAGCAGAGAAGTCAAGAATTCATCTCTTTCCCACACACCCCAGCTGCCTTCCTGATGGTTGTGATACTTCATTTCAAAAACTTGGTTTTTTAAATATATGTTTCTTCCTAAGATCTAACTTAATTTATACATGGCATTTTGAAATGAAAAATAGCCTTTTGAGACAGCCCATATAGCAGCTCCAGAGGCAGTTCTTGGGAAATTCCCTAGAGGAAATTCTGAAATACTCGTTTGGTTTATCAAAAAAGCATGACTTTGGCAGAGAGAAAGCAGAAAACAGACATTTCCTGTGGGAATTTTGCTGATAAGAGAGTATTTCACAAGTAAGTGTTTTTAAAGCTATAAGGGTTTCCTTGGAGGGTCCTCAAGTGGTGCAAATTTGCCAACTTACACTTAGTTTTTCCATTGTGATAGGCAGACCCAGGAACACTGATTGATTACGCAACTGGGAGGACTTTGGTATTCTCCGCCTCGTTCCGCCTGCTTGCGCAATGGAAAGCATTTAAGGGACAAAGTAGTCCTAGCTTTAAAAAGTGGCTGGATGAGCACCGGAGGCGGCTGCCAAAGGACAAGATGGCACCCTGGATGAGCCTTTTCTTAACTCAGTTGACCTTCATTGCTGCATCTATAAAGGGAGGCTTGGCAGAGGACCCAGAACCTAGCTGCTGTGCACGTGAGTGTGACTTGGAAGGGGGCAAGAGGTGTTTGTGGAAATGGCAAATGCTCAGCAGCAGCCTTCATTGGGCTCTTCTGTGATGACAGAAGCTGCCTTAAACCAAGACAGACCATTGGTCCATCTAACTCAGTCTTGTTTTCAAAGATGTTCTATGGGGGTTCAGGCAGGGAGTCTCTCCTAGCCACACCTGGAGATGCTGGAGACTGAACCTGGGACCTTTGCATGCAAAGCAGGTGCTGCCCCACTGAGCTACATTCTTTCCTTAGCTGACTTATCTGAGGACTGGTAATGGGGTGATTTCCATCCCCATCAGTCTCTCTGTATAGATAGTACTGTGTTTTGTGTGTAGGTGCACGTGTGTGTGCATGCACACAGCACTGCAAAATGAGTGAGAGTGCAAAGAAACTTTGCTTGGTGGTGGATGGATCAGATTCTTGAGCTGGGGGTTGGCTACCCCTTTACTTCTCCAGAGTGAATAGCCAGCAACCAGTTTTGCTAACATGGTTAAGAATCCTTGTCTCCAGAGCATCTTTAATTCCATTGTTTTGCATGGGCACAGCCCTGATGCTAGAATGCTGCAGGCTGAGGTCTGGCACATCCTTAATTGCCCTGGGTGGGGCTAGCTACAATGCGCTGGCTGTGCCCAGTGAATCACCAGGATCCACCCACTGGGCATATCTAGAAGTGTCCCTAATTTCATCTGTCACACACTGAAGGGTATGATCTTGACAAGGCTTGTTTGACATGTCAGAGTCCATTTGCAGTGGCTTCGCCGAAATTAAAAACAAGAGTGTCTGTCAATTGCTCTGTAGCTTAGGCAGTAGTGTTGTGGTCAGCTGACAAGCTTTTAGGATGGAATTGATGAGCCCTTATAAATAAAAATTATATTATTACCTGTCCTTCACCCTGAGATCCTAGGTTGGGTTGCTACAATTTAAAACACAGCATAGAATCTGAGAATTGTAGGGGTGGAATTCCAAAACCCAGGATGCACAAACAGATAATTCCAGGATATTGTGTCTGAAAGATACCAACACAGTAAACACAAGTGTTTTTCAAGAAAGGAAGTTACCAAAAAAATACAATCATTAAAAGAGGTTGGATCCTGAAAATATGCTTCTCCCATGTGAAAGTTGCCTCTCTAGCATTCCCCCAAAGCTGTGTAGTGAATACAGCTCTGCGGGGAGAGAGTTCTACAACTTGGGGGCTACGACATAGTGCCTTCTCCTGGGCAGCCACCCCTCAGCTTTTGAGGGCGGTGGAACAAGCAAGAGGGGACTCTCTGCTGATCTTAAACACCCGGAGAGGTCTGTAGTGAAGAAGGCGGTCTTTCAGGTATTTGTGGCCTGATTCGTTTAGGGCTTTAAACGCTAGCACCTTGCATTGGTCCTGTAAAACAAAAGCATCTAGCCTGAAAATGAATTTCAGTGCATAGGTACAGCCAGGGAGACCTGCACCTGAATAACAAAGAGATGCTGTATTAGGCAACACCCCTTCACCAGTCCTGCCTTGCACCTTCCTTGAGAGCTTTGGCCTGGCTGAAAAGTGTACTTCAAGATAAGTACCCATTGGCCTGGATCAAGAGGGATCTGTGAACATGTGTACAAAGTAGCTACACTACAAAGGTACAAGTCGCATTCATTGCTCTGCCCACCCCTGAAATGTGGCCCCTAGCAGGTTAACTTGAAGAGAAAGTAGCTCTCAAATTGTGCTGGAGTGTAGGGGCAGTTCTGACCTTGAATGGCTCCTGATCTTGAATGCACAGCATCCTGCCAGGAAACAGAAAACTTGCCTTGTGACCGTCAAGTTCTCAGAAAGCTGTGGCCCTAGAACCCTGTTTGAATCACTGCATCATTTTTGTTTTCCAGAGCTAAAAGGGCTGTCTGAGTGTGGGCCAGACAAGAAATTCTTTTTCCAAGGCCAGCCTGGGACTCCCGGGATCCCTGGCATACCAGGAACAATTGGATCACCTGGAGCTAAGGGAGAGCCTGGCCCTCCGGGGCCCCCTGGTAAGATGACCCCATCAATATCCAGGTGGAGAAGGCCACTCCCCCTTGCATGTCCCAATTCAGTGTTGCTGTTGTTGTCTGCATTTCTATCCCACCTCTTTCTCCAAGGTGCTAAAGGTGACATCCCTATTTCTCCCCCACCTCATTTAATCCCCATATTAACCTTGTGAAATAAATTAGGCTGAGAGGCACTGACTGCCCCCAAGGTCACCCAGTGGGCATGGTGAAATGGGGATTTGAACTCTGGTCGCCCGGGTTCTAGATTGGCACTCCAACCACTAAACCTCACAGATGTAGAACCAGCTGGACTCTTCTGTTGTTTATGCTTAGCACAGTCACCATCAAAAGTAGCACCCCTCAAAAGATGGGGCACACCAGTTAGACTAAACCCTTCTGTAGCGATAATTTCCCCTTTCCAGAATTTCTTGCTTCAAAATGAACTCAGAAGGGCTCATTTACCCTCCTCTGTACGATCTCAGTGTGGGGTTGTTGGGTGGCCAATGCTGTGCCCTCCTGATCTTGTTTGACTCCCAACTCCGATATGCGGGGAGATAATGCATCTCTGCTGGGAGGGGATTCCAACAGTTAGGGAGCCGTGACTGAGAAGGCCCTGCTATGAGTCACTGTGACACGAGCCACAGTTAAAGGTGGAACCAGTGCTTTTTTTCTGGGGGTACACAGGGGTACGCATACCCCTAAACATTTTGTGAATCTAAGTTTGGCCTCATTGAGGGGCAGCATTTCAATAGGAGTAGGAAAATGAGAGTACCCCTAAACATTTTTTTAGAAAACAGCACTGGGTGGAACTATTAGCAGGGCAGATCTCAAAACTAGGACTGGTATATTCCTAGGAGAGGCGCTACTTCAAGTATGCTGGCCCCCAATTAATCTAGGGCTTTTTCATTCCTGCTGATCTTTATATGAGCTACTATTTAAGAACTGATGCCTGAGTTTGCTTTCCACACCCCTCTTCCTCCCTCCCTCCTGTTTTCCTTTTGTGTCGCCTCTTTTAGGGTGTGAGCTGAGCCTGTGAGCAGAGACTGTGTTGTTTTAGCTGATTGTGTGAAAGCTGCTCTGGGAGACTTTTCAACTGAAGAGCAGGTTTAAAATGCTCCACTTAAATACCGTACAGAAATAAAACCCTTCTCTTTCATTCAGGTGAGAAGGGCTCCCCTGGAGAGCATGGAAAAGCTGGACCCAAAGGAGACACAGGTACAAGAGGCATTTCTTCAAATTCTGTGGATAGGATGTTAAGTGTAGGATAGGCCCTGGTTTGTTTTTTTTCTTTACAAAATTGATGGTGGTTGTGTGTGTGCACGCGCCCTTGATTAGGACTGCAGCACAAGGTGGAGAGGGATTTAACCCTTCACCATAACCATGGTTCTAGTCTGCATTGGACTTGCTGTTTTTTTCTTTGGTATAAATGGGAATTTCACTCCCCATGCAGACAGCAAGAACAGGGAGAAAGATCCAGATCAGGACTGTCAAGGGGTTCAAGAACCTTGACAGAACCTGAGAAGAGCCTGTCAGGTCAGGCCAATGGCCCATCTAGTCCAGCGCCCTGTTCTCTCAGTGGCCACCAAGGTGCTTGTGGGAAACCCAGTGGCTTCTGGGAACTGCCATTCAAAAGCATCACTGCTTGGACTGGCCAAGTTATCATCAGCTCAATGCTAGGTTTAAGATAGATTTTTAAAAAGAGAGTTTTGCAGACCAGAGATCACAATTCGAAAGGGATTTATTAGGTTCCAAGGTTAAAATTATTTCTAAAATATACAAATTATTACTTGAGTGGGAGACAAAGGAGGAGTTGGTCAAGTCATCTATGATTAGTTGGGCTAGGGATGTGGGACACAATATTGATTTAAAGTTATGGGAACATCTATGGCCAAACAACTTGAAATTTCCTTCATGCTATACTTTAAAGGAAAACAATCTAAAGATGGTTCACAGGTGGTACCTGGAACCAAATAGGTTGGCAAAGATGTTTAAATCACAGAGTGATAAATGCTGGAAGTGTAAAAAAACACAAAAAAACAGTAGGAACAAGTTACCACATGTGGTGGTCTTACAGTGTGATTAAAGAATATTGGGAAACAATTTATAACGAGCTCAAAAAAAGGTTTACAAGATCCTTCCCTTCCTCCTGGGCATAACAACATCTGAAGCCCCAAAGAATCAAATGAGTCTGTTGCCATATGCTACCACCACTGCTCAGATTTTACTGGCACAAAAGTGGAAAACGGACGCAGCGCCAACAAAAGATGAGTGGCATCACAAATTGTTGGAGTTGGCGGCTATTCTACAAATAGAATAAGAAATAGAGTTGACAAAAAACTTAAGGAAGAATGGAAGTTATATATAGAATATATGAAAAATCATTATAACAAGATAGTTAACCTAGCAGGGTGTGAGTAGTTATAGCAGCGTAAGTTATAACAAGAGGTAAAGAGAAGAAGAGTGAAATATTTAGATAAACAAGAAGACAAGGTGGGGAAAGGATTAGAATTTCTTTTAAAGCCTTCCAGCCCTGTGGTGGTCCCAATCTAAACTGTTCACAGCCCTGCAGTTATTTACTAAAGAAAGTGGGTGCAGCAGGATCCACTAGCACACAAGGACCAATCACGTGCTGAACGTCACATCTTGATTTTAAGATTCTTTTCACATGTGAACTTGTTTTTATATCTGGAACCGTTCTTAATTGTTGTTATTGTTTGTGCTTTTGCTGTGAAATTGCTTTGAGATACCTTATGGGAAGCGATTCATAAATGGCAGTAAATAAATAAATGGGCTCGCATTTGCAGGTGACACTAAGCCAAACCATGGTTTAGCCAAACACATGAATGTGTTGTTTCTCAGGAGAAGATTGTGCCTCCCTGCTCCTTTAAACTCAGCACAGCACAACCGCTAAGGCAAGGTCTGGCTTAGCATGTGGTCTGAAGCCAGGGTTGTGGTTAAACTCTTTCCTTTACTGCATTTGAAGTGAGTGCTAGCTACATGGGACCCTCACGCTGACCTCACTAACCAAAGGCTGTTTGTTTTCCACTCCCTATAGGAGAAGCTTGTGCTTCGGACTGCGGAGGCAGCTCCCAGCAACAAGGTAGAGCCTTTCCTCATCCAAGCCACAGTTATGCCCTATCTGCACAATGCATTTAAAGCAGGATCACACCACCATAAACAGAATCCTGAAACTGTAGTTTGCTCAAGGTGCTGAAAGTTGTTAGGAGACCCCTATTCCCCTCAGAGAGCTACAGTTCCCAGAGTTCCCTGGGAAGATGGGTTTATTGCTATACCACTCTGAGAATTGCAGCTCTGTGAGGGGAACAGGGGCCTCCTAACAACAATAGTCATTGCTGATTGACTTGTCCATACATCTTTCTGGTTGTTTGTTTTGCTATGCTTTCCCAGTGCCACATTGTGGGGGCACTCATGAGCTGAAGCTCAAGAAAACCAGTACAGAAAATAAACCAATACATTCACAGAATTGGTACTGAAAGCAGGATCCTGTTTTACTGCCCTGATCCCATCATGAATGTAAATCACCATTAACTGACAATGCAAAGTATGTAAGGAAGGGCTTTGTGCCCAAGGCTCTGGGAAGCTTAATAGAAAATACTGGGCTGTAGGAACAAATTGTCAGACCTGGGATAAGGCAGCTTCCTACATTCCTAATTTGTGCACAGGCTTTGCATGTGAAAAGTCCCAGGTTCAGTCCCTGACATCTCCAGGTAAGCCTGGAAAAGACTTTTTCCAGAAAAGAGCATATGCTAGTCACTGTACATAGATCAGCCTCCAACAACCTGGTGCCTTTCAAATGTTTTGACTACTGCTCCTGTCATCTCTGATCATACATATGCCATGGTGGCAGAGGCTGATGGGAGTTGGTCCATCTGGTGGGCACCAGGTTGGAGATGGGTGATGTAGAAAATACTAAACTACATGGACCAATGGTTTGATTTGCTTCAAAGAATTCTGGGCACTGTAGTTGACCCCTTGCAGAGTAACAATTGCCAGCAGCCCTTAACAGAAGACAGTGCCCAGAATTATTTGAAGGAAATCATGTGCTTTGAATGTGCTGCAAGGTAGAGTGTGTACGCAGCCTAGGTGTGCATACATGCATGCCTACCCACACAATCCATATAGTGGCAATTAGCCTTTGAGATTACAAGATAGCAGCTATTCACATTTCTTCAGTGGGAGTTAAGCACAAGTCAGTGAGAGGCATCTGCTCATCAGATGGCTTGTCGGCCTGACATAAATCTCCTTGTTTTTTGAGAAGGCCCAAGAGCCAAGAACTGCAAAGAGCTTCTAGACCAGGGCGAGACCCTAAGTGGGTGGTACACCATCTTCCCCACAGCTAAGAAAACACTGGCTGTCTTCTGCGACATGGAGACTGATGGAGGAGGCTGGCTGGTGAGTCTTGCTGCCCCTGTGCAACCTGCCTGATAGCTCTAAAACAGGCATCCCCAAACTCGGCTCTCCAGCTGTTTTGGGACAACTCCCATCATCCCTAGCTAACAGTGGGAGTCAGTGTGGTGTAGTGGTTAAGAGAGGTGGACTCGTAATCTGGTGAACCGGGTTCGCGTCCCCGCTCCTCCACATGCAGCTTCTGGGTGACCTTGGGCTAGTCACACTTCTCTGAAGTCTCTCAGCCTCACTCACCTCACAGGGTGTTTGTTGTGGGGGAGGAAGGGAAAGGAGAATGTTAGCCGCTTTGAGACTCCTTCGGGTAGTGATAAAGCGGGATATCAAATCCAAACTCCTCTTCTTCTTCTAATAGGACCCGTGGTCAAGGATGATGGGAATTGTAGTCCCAAAACAGCTGGTGGGCCGAGTTTGGGGGTGCCTGCTCTAAAACAAGCCCTCCAAATGTTGCTGGACTACAAATATAACGAATATAACGAAATATAGTCATCAACGAATATAACGAAAGTAGTCATCAACAATAAATAGAGCATCTTGATGTACACAAATTGAAACAATCTCCACATAAACCATAAGATCTAAAAAACAAAGATACAAAATATATCAAAAACAGCAACAAACCCCCCACAACAACCCCCCTAAACAATATCTCAGCCCAAGAATCTGTTCTTAGCTTTTTGAAGCTGGAGTCAGTCAGGGCCCCCCTCTCCCAGGCCAAGTGGAAAAGGTCTTCTAGGACTCACAACCAAGGTGGGTCCTGACTGTTGGCTACGCTGGCTGGGGCTGATGGGAATTGGAGTCCAACAACACCTGGAAGGCCACAGAAGGCCCATCCCTGCTCTAGAAAGAAGACTATGGCCATGGTGTTCACACTGTGCCTGAGGAATCTGTCATTTCCATTAGGCACCTAGAACAATTCTGGCAATAGATGCTTGTTAAACATGAACAGCATTAAAACTGTATGGCATCTCACTATACTGAATACAATAAGATGGGTCACTGAGGATTAAACTGGTCTTCTTTCATCACTGGCCAAAAAGATGTTACAGTAAAAGCTGGGTTTTTTGTTGGTACAGTGGTACCTCGGGTTAAGTACTTAATTTGTTCCGGAGGTCCATTCTTAACCTGAAACTGTTCTTAACCTGAAGCACCACTTTAGCTAATGGGGCCTCCCACTGCCGCCGGAGCACAATTTCTGTTCTCATCCTGAAGCAAAGTTCTTAACCCGAGGTACTATTTCTGGGTTAGCGGAGTCTGTAACCTGAAGCGTATGTAACCCGAGATACCACTGTATTGTTATTGTAGTTAAGGGTTGAGTGATTCTGGAGATTAAGCCCATTCCTGTCACGAATGAAGGTCACCAATAGCTGCCCTCCTCCATGTGCATCTACCTTACACTACATAGGAGGTCTACAGAGATATTCATGGATGGAACTCAAATTCCAAACTGTGAGAAGCTCTAGGGTGGGAACAGAAAATCTCCAGCCCAGGGACCGTCGCACATCCCATTCACTGCCTAAGGTGAAATATGAATGTGCCACCATGTCCCTCCCCCTTACCTGAAAAGCTGAAGAGACAAGATCTCTCCTGAAAGCAGCACTACGGCTTCCACCACCAAGGCGGCTGCTTCACCTTGCCTCTTTGCCAGGCTGCCTCTACTCTAGCCTGAAGGCCAAATGTGGCCTTCCGTGCCTCTGCATTTGGCACTCAGAACTGTCCCCGAGCCACACCTACCCACCAGCACTAATAACAATACAAAATGAACACCTGAGGCAGAGACCTTTTCATCCATCTAAAAAGGCTTGTAAAAGAAGGGAAAAAAGGCTTCGTTTGTTTCTGAAAAGTACGGTTTCAAGAGAAAGCTTGGCCTGTCATCTTCCCAGGTGTTCCAGAGAAGACAGGATGGATCAGTAGATTTCTACCGTGGCTGGGAGTCCTACAAGAGGGGGTTTGGGAACCGAGCATCTGAGTTCTGGCTGGGCAACGACAACATCCATGTTCTCACTAGTTCGGGTAAGGCAGTTTTTGTGTTTCCAGTTGATGACTGGCGTATAGAACTTATGTGCCTTAGCATCTCCTGAGAGAAGAACCCATATTTACCAAAAGGTTCCCTTTTGCTACAGGTATTCCTGTCCTCTCTCGACTCTGACAACCCTATCCGGGTGCTTCCAGACTGACTATGGGGTGGGATTCAATCACATCCTAGCAAATTCGGGTTGCATAATAATAGATGATTGGGAGGGCTTGTGCAACAAACCCACTTCATGCTTCCAGTGACTTTTTGTGTTTCTGATTAGGGACACACCAACTGAGGGTTGATGCCGAGGACTTTGCCAAAGTCAAAACTTTTGCCCTGTATACAAGCTTCAAAGTCCTGAGTGAAAATGACAACTACACATTGACCCTGGGCTCTTACTCCAGTGGTGACATGGGTGAGTTACTGGGAGAACCACACTGGGTCTACTCAGCTAGTAAAATGGGCAAGTTCTTTCATCAATGGTCAAACATCTATCACGTTTATGCAAATTATTTTGACCTAGATACCATATTCCACAACAGTTTATCCTCCAGTGCTATGTAAGACTGCATCTAAGCTATTGGTTCTACCTCCGACCCATGTCTCAGTAGTTTTGTGTATATAATCAGAGTCTCTGTCACTCCCTCTTAATAATGAGCTCAGCAAAGGTGGATCGAGGGAAACATGACCGGTTCAGTTGCACGGGGCACAGAGCTTTTGGGGCACTGCAGCAGGCACCATAACTATGAAGTCCAATGGAAGGCAAGAGGTGTAGGGGGCGGATTTTGGTGATCACCAGATGCCTTGAAATGTTAAAAAATAGAAAACTGAGGAGAGGTTGCATTGGCCTGTTACAATTTATTTTACAGTCTCCCAGAGGGAGGCGTGGCTGGCTACCTGGGACCCCGAAATAGAAGCACTCCTGTTACAGAATGAGGATGTACTACAACAATTTGTTGCAGATCCCACCTGTGCCTTGTATAAAAAAGAAGTCTTCCTTATGTATGCCAAGTAAATTCATGACCTGCCTTTACATTCCACCTCCCCAGGAGATTCTTTATCTGTGCACGACAACATGCCATTTTCAACGCGGGACAAAGATAATGACAACAGTGTCTCCAGCTGCGCAGAAGTCTACACGGGTGCATGGTGGTATGGGGACTGTCATCATTCTAACCTCAATGGGCTCTATCTCAAAGGCGAACACAGCTCTTATGCCAATGGCATCAACTGGGCTGCTGGGAAGGGTTATCATTACTCTTATAAATATGTGGACATGAAAATAAGACCAGAGTAGGTAGCGAAGAAAAGATCTAGTGTAGGCTGGGTGCTTTACAGCAGAGGGCCTGGGCACTACTTTAGCTTCAATCTCTCGTGCATTCTCCAATTTTAACCTGTGAGGCAGCCTGAATTAGGAGACATCTCCACAAAGGTGACACCTGACTTATCCTCCTTGCCCCAGTCTTGATCCAATAAGGTTATCCATAAGGACTAGGGGAGCAGGCACCTTCTGTAGCCTTAAGTCAGGGATAGGGAAGGTGTGACTCTCCAGATGTGGTTGGGATTCCAAACTCCCTCCTATCAGCCTCAGCCAGCAGTCAAGGATGGTGGTTGTAGTCTAGTGACAGCTGGAGGGCCATAGTTTCCTCATTCCAGTCCAAACAATCTTTAACTGTAAACAAGCACACATAGTCCTACTTTATATTAGCTCCTGAATCTACCCCTTCGGCAGAACAGCCGTTCCCCATGCATCCAATAGCTGATGTAGGTAGAAGATTTGGATACAAGAACTTGATTTAAAGTAGGCCACGTTACTGAGGATCTTGGTACAAGAAACTACAGTGGTACCTCTGGATACGAACAGGATCCGTTCCGGAGCCCCGTTCGCATCCAGAAGCAAGCGTAACTAGTGATGGCACATCTGCGCACATGCGTGTCGCTTTTCGCCGCTTCTGTGCATGCGCACATCATTTTGAGTGCACATGCGCAAGTGGCGAAACCCGGAAGTAACGCGCTCCGTTACTTCCAGGTTGCCGCGGAGCGCAACTCGAGCGCGCTCAACCCGAAGCGCATTCAACCCGAGGTATGACTGTATACAGATTGTGGTCAATGCACTGACGGCTATTTCTGATAACTCATAGCAGGCCAGCCTGAGGTAGAACTGGTATAGTTGTGTGCTCACACACATATTAACACAGTCTTAATAAGGGCCTATCTCCTATGTTCCTTCACCACTTAACAAATCCAAACTTAAAAGTCATGACTTCATATGGAAAATGAGACATAGAGTCATACCTCTGTATTGCAACCAGCCTGTATCTAGATATCCCCTCCATCCCTAGGCAGGATAGAAGCTGCCTTCAAGAGCTCTTACAGGCTCAACCCTGTCAGTGCAAGGTCCACAAACAATAAATGCTGACTATTTGGCAATTCAGAATGTATATCGCTTCTCAGGTTTGACTTTTGGCTGGAGAATGCCTTAGAATTTTTGCAGCCAGCTTGACAGAAGCAGTTATGGGGAGAGCTGTTGCTTTCGGGGACTGTTGTAGCTCTTAATTATTATTATTATTTGTATTTGTATGAGTATGTTAGCCTGCTGAACCTGTATATGAAAAACAAATTAACAGATTTTAAGCAGACATGGTAAAGTCTCTAGAACTCTCTTTTCAAAGATGATGATTCTTTAGGCTGCCCTTGGTTCTTTAGACTGGCCTTACATAATTTTGTGAGAAAATATTGGTAACAAATCTTGGTGGGCGGGGGGAGCACGGCATTTGATGCAAAATTAGCCGTTGGTAGTTTGGATTTCCATTAACATCCACATACACAACATACCCCGTAGGAAACACCAGAGGGAAAATACACAGATAAATATAATACCCTTATCCATTCCATATCGAAAATGAAAATAAAATTGCCAATAGCATAATGCCATTACACAAATCTATGGAGTAACCACATCTGAAATAATGTGTAGTTCTGGTCACCTCACCTGAAGGAAGGGTATTATGAGAGAGTTGGAAAAGATTCAATAAAGGGGAAAAGATCAAGGAGTGGAGCAACTCTCCCATGAAGAAAGGCTGTGGCGTTTGGGACTTTTTAATTTAGAAAAAAGATGAGCTGTAGGTGACAGAACAGACGCTCAGAAACTGATGCACGGCATGGAGAACTTGCAAGGTGTCCTATGAACCTGAATGTGGAAGGATAAGTACTTTTTTCACGAAGTTAAAACTCTGGAAAACTCGCTCGCCAGAGGAAGCAGTGATGGCCACCAACTTGGGGGTGGCCTTAAAAGAGGATTGAACAAATTCGTGGCAGCCGGGGCTCCTTGCCAGAACGACTATGCTCTGCCGGTCAGAGGCAATGGGGCTTCTGAATGCCTGTTGCTCCTCGAGGCATCTGCGTGGCCACTGCGAGAACAGGACGCAACCCTCTGCAAAGGGGACCATAACAATTAAAAGCCACTTCGTAATCGAAACAACATGTGAAACAAGCATAACAACCTCCACCCCCTCCAAAGCACACACAGATCTCGCGAGAGAACAGAAGACGTGCGGGAACGTAGAAGCAATTGACGGAGATGCAACTATAGAGTCACACGTTGTCTCAATACTTTCTATGCTTCTGATCTAGTTTTGCCACTCAAACTTCCAGTTCGAGTTATATCAGTCCTGTTTTCCTCACAGAGATTCCACGCCGTACTTATGGGCAACACTAGCAAAAGGGAGGGCCCCCAGTTTTTACCACAGCATAACCACGGGAGAACATATTTCATATTGCACGTTACTCTACTGTTTTCTCTGGATATCTCTATGGTTAAGGGTGACCCGAGTTGGCACCGTGACGCCGCTCCCCTTGCGCAACCCCGGACGGAGGCACACCCAGTGACGCAGCTCCGCCCTTCCCTTCCCCGGCTTCTTCCCGCAACAACTCGAGCCCGCCCCGCCCTAAACCTCTGAGTGACGTCTCCGGAGAATCAATGAGCCTCCAGGTACGAACGGAGGCCCCGCCTCCGAAGCGGTGAGTGGCGCCGCCCTCGACCAATGGTGCTGTAGGCAGGCGGGAGCGTCACGTCGGGTTGGGTTAGAGCTGCGCCTGTCAGTGCGGGCGGCGGGATGGCGGCGCTTTATGCTTGCACCAAGTGCCACCAGCGCTTCCCGTTCGAGGCGCTCAGCCAGGGACAGCAGCTCTGCAAGGTCAGGGCCAGGAACGGGCGGGGGCTGAGGGGGCGCGGGCGCCGTGGCGGTTAGGAGCGCGAGCTGTGAGCCGGAATCCCACCCGCCGACCCTTCTCTTCCTCTCCCGTCGGAGCTCAGCTTAGCCGCCTCCTTGGGTGACCTTAGCCAGAACAGCTTCGCTCGGCCTCTAACCTTCTGTCTCTCTCTCTCTGCCTCCCCCCCCCCCGACCCTCCAGTTCATGCTGGAATCAAAACAACACCGGCCTACCTCACAGGGTGGTTGTTGTTGTGGCCGAGGCGTGCTGTAATCGAAGGGCAGCATTACTCGGCATCCCCCCCTTTCCCTCCCTCCCACTGGCCACCACTCCATATTGTAATCAAATGGCCTGCCTCACAGGGTTGCTGTCATCATCCCTGGCAAGCACGGCTGAGTCATGACGTATTCAAAGATCTTTGAACGCTGGGTGAAGGGAATAAGAGAAATCCTGATATAAATCAGGATGCCTTTATATCCCTTGCAACTTTCTGCACAGGAGGTGTAGGTGCCTCTGGATATCCATGCAGTAGCTGTGTGAGGTAGGCTAGGTTTTTGAGTATGGCCCAAGACTGTTCAGGGATCTTTGGGGTGAGTGGTGGGAATTCAAAGTCACGTCTCTGCGGTCCAGTTTCATATAGCTATTATACCACCACTCCGACTCTCTGGGACTGGTTTCTTCTTCTTCTTCAAGAAGTGCTTTGATGAAGACAATAGAAGGGGAAAGGAATAGAGCAAGAAGCCAAGACTTCAGTTATGTGCTCTTACCTGAGAGAAAGCCCCACTAAATGTAGTGGACCTTATTTCTGAGTAAACATGGGTAGGATTGGCCTATAGATTGTAGTAGGTGTTGTTGCTTAGGGAGGTGGTTTGGAAACTGGGTAGGCAGGCGCTTCTTTGTGAGTGTACCCACAAATCCCACTTAACATAGCTTTAGTTATTTCCTGCATACGTCCTTTGTGAAGTCAGAGTGTATTTGTTTATTCCTATTATTTGTATGCTTGTGCCTTGTGTGTTAGCTTCTAATTGGGGTTCATTAAGAAAGATGTGGCCTGTGGCAGTATGTAGTTAGCATGTTTCGTAAGTTATTCTTCAGCCAAACAGCTCCCAGGCAATTGCACAATAAAATCAATATAATCATAAAAGAAATACATTAAAGACCATATAACAGGACAAATGAGTCATATAATAAGATCAGGAATAAAGATGTTGGTGTCTCATCCTAGGTAATATTATTATTAGTTATTAGTTACCCAATTTGTATAACACCCTTCATTCGAAGATCTCAGGGTGGTTCACAACATAAAAAGAAAGAAAACCACAATATGTTATTGTTTTTATTAAATTGTTGTTGTTTTATTAACTTGTTAAGTCATCTAAAAAGGGCATTTCTCAGGCAACTTACAATCAAGTTTAAAAATAATTGGGTTTAAATGTACTGAAAGTAATTACTGACATTTTGCTCTTGTTTGTGTTTTGCACTCTTGCTTATAGTTAAACGCTGCTACTTATCTAATGTGGTATCTAACTACTGTTCCTTTGCTCCAGTATGACTCTCTTCAGTGACTGATTACAATCAAGAGCAACAGTGAAGGACCCCTGATTTTCTTTATGAATACCTATTAACATACTCATTGCTAAAGAGACACTATGTTGTTTTTCTTAGAAGAATTGCAGTTTTCTGTGCCACTAACAAAATACGCAGATGAACTATAAAGAGAGGAGTTTTGACTCTGGAGACGATAACATTGTAAGATGACCCTGCCTGTTGCACTGGCCGTCTTCTCTAGTTGGATGCTGTGTAAAGCAGTAGCCCTATCTAATTGCTTCCTGGGCCAGAATACAAAAATCTGTTGTTTGATAGTTTGCCACTTTGAGTCACCACTCTAGTACCTGCCTTCATTTTCATCATGATGGGATTTCTCTCTTCACCATTCCTTGTCAGTATCTCACTCCTTAAGTTTACGGGATGATACATTAGTGACAACCCGAATGCCTTTTGTATGTTTTTGCCTTTCAATTCAATTACCTAGATGTTAGAACTTTCAAAAATCTTTCTCTTTCAGGAATGTCGGATTGCACACCCCATTGTTAAATGTACTTATTGCAGAACTGAATTCCAGCAAGAGAGGTAAATACTTGTTCAGCCTTTTTACACTGGGTTGTCTGGGTGGGTGGGGGAAAATGGAACTGCTTTCTTTGCGATATCTTAAATTGTGGATTTTCATTGTTTGATTCCAAAACAAAGACTGCCTGTTCTGGTGCTTTCAGCATTTGTTGACTCTCCAACACACTTGAGCTATTGTTTTAAGCATAAGAGTGGTGCTTTGCCAGGTTGAATCAGTCAGGGAGTCTGACTTTCTATCCAATAGTGAAAAATACTCAGCATTATTTTGCTAACTAATTCACACATCAGTTCAGAAATGAACTCTATCAGAGTCTGTTTCCAAGGATTGGAAGGCTTGGGATTGCAAGCTTGGACCATAGAAACATAGGAAGATGCCTTGTGCTGAGTCAGACCATTGGTCCACATAGCCCAGTATTGTCTGCTCTGACTGGCAGCTGCCGCCCAGGATTTTATTTTTTTTTTTTTATTTTTTTTTTTTTATAAATTTTTTTATTGCTTTTTTCCAGAATCTAAATCCATCATCAATAACACAACAAAAGCGGTTTTACAGAAAGAAAAAAAAATTAAACAAGAAAAAATTCATTTTTCGAAGTCTTTTTTTTTTTTTCATCATCCACTGGACTTCCCCATCTCCTCCATCCCTGCATTCTTTATAATAAATATAAACAGCAAATTAATACCTTGTTTCCTGTGTTTTTGTATTTTCATCTAATTATTCACTCTGAAATTAAAACTTTTCTCAATCATTAACTTTGTTTCTATCAACTCCGAATTTCAATACTGAAGCATATTTACCTCAAACCTTAGCAAATTTTTAACATTCATATATCTTATAATGTTTTTGTAAATAGTCCTTAAATTTTTTCCAATCCTCTTCCGCAGCCTCTTCTCCCAGGTCTCGGATTCTGCCAGTCATTTCGGCTAGTTGCATATAGTCCATCAGTTGTGTGTGCCATTCTTCCAGTGTGGGTAGCTCCTGTGCCTTCCAATATTTAGCTATGAGAATTCTTGCTGCAGTCGTTGCATATAGAAAGAAGGTTCTGTCTTTCTTAGGTATCCTCTGGCCCACAATGCCCAAGAGGAAGGCCTCTGGTTTCTTCTGAAAGGTATACTTAAATACCTTTTTCAACTCGTTATAAATCATTTCCCAGAAGGCCTTCACCCTCGGGCATGTCCACCAGAGGTGGTAAAAAGTTCCTTCAGCCTCCTTACATTTCCAACATTTATTATCAGACAAATGGTATATCTTTGCAAGTTTGACTGGGGTCATGTACCACCTGTACATCATTTTCATAATATTTTCCTTTAAGGCACTACATGCCGTAAATTTCATACCGGTGGTCCATAACCTTTCCCAGTCCTCAAACATAATGTTGTATCCAATATCTTGTGCCCATTTTATCATGGCTGATTTAACTGTCTCATCTTGAGTATTCCATTTAAGCAGCAAGTTGTACATTCTTGAAAGCACTTTCGTCTTAGGTTCAAGTAATTCTAGTTCTAATTTTGATTTTTCCACCTGGAAACCAATTTTTTTATCTTTTTTAAAGATCTCTAAAATTTGGGCATAGTGAAACCAGTCTCGCACCTTCCCTTTCAATTTTTCAAAGCTCTGCAACCTCCAAGTGTCACCCACTCTTTCTATTATTTCACAGTATTTTGCCCAGCCACCCCCCATATTAAGTATTTTTGTGGCTTTAGCCTCCATCGGTGATAACCACCTCGGAGTCTTGTTTTCAAATAAGTCCTTGTATTTAGTCCAGACAGAAAACAGAGATTTCCTTACAATATGGTTTTTAAACAACTTATGAGACTTTACCTTGTCGTACCACAAATATGCATGCCACCCAAAAGCATTGTTGAACCCTTCCAGATCTAGGACATCAGTGTTTTCTAGCAAAAACCAATCTTTCAGCCAGCAGAGGGATGCAGCTTCATAATACAACCTTAAGTCCGGCAGGGCAAAACCCCCTCTTTCCTTTGCATCTGTTAATATTTTAAATTTTATTCGGGGCTTTTTGCCCTGCCAGACAAACTTCATAATGTCCCTCTGCCACTTTCCAAAACATTCCACTCTGTCCACGATCTGTAGGGTCTGGAACAGAAACAGCATTTTTGGCAATACATTCATCTTTACTGCTACAATTCTTCCCAACAAGGAAAGTTTCAATCTTGACCAGATTTCTAGATCCTTTTTAATTTCAGACCAACATTTTTCATAATTATCTTTAAACAGATTCAAATTTTTCCCAGTCAAGTTGACCCCCAGGTATTTCACTTTATTAACAACGTTTAGTTCTGTTTCCTTCTGAAACCCATCTATTTCTAAAGGTGTCAAGTTTTTTGCCAAAACCTTAGTTTTTTGTTTGTTTAACTTGAATCCCGCCACCCGACCAAACTCAGAAATTAATTCCAATACTCTTTTTGTGCTGGACACCGGCTCCTGTAATGTCAAAACCAAGTCATCTGCAAAGGCCTTCAGTTTATATTGTTTTCCTCCGACCTGTATTCCTTCCACCTGCTGATCCTTCCTGATCAAATTTAGCAAAACCTCAAGGACAGAAATAAATAGCAAGGGTGATAGGGGGCACCCCTGTCGTGTTCCTTTTTCAATTTTAAACTCTTCTGTCACCACATTGTTTACTATCAATTTAGCCTTTTGTTCTGAATATATTGCATCTATGCCATTTTGGAACGCCCTTCCCACTCCCATCCCTTCCAAATTCTTCTTCATAAATTTCCAAGATATATTGTCAAAGGCCTTCTCCGCGTCTATAAATATCAAAACTGCTTTTGTATTCAAATTTGTCTGTAGAAGTTCCAGAACGTCAACAATGTTCCTAGTATTATCTGACAAATGCCTGCCAGGGAGAAAGCCTGCTTGGTCTTTATGAATAACTCCATTTAAGACTTTTTTCAATCTATTTGCCAAAATGTCAGCAAAAATCTTGTAATCCACGTTTAGGAGTGAGATGGGACGGTAGTTCTTAAGTTGAGTCTTTTCAGATTCCAATTTTGGTATCAAAGTGATGAATGCCTCTTTCCACGATTCTGGTGCCCCCTTCCCTTCCATAATTTGATTACATACCTCCATCAATGGCTGAGTCAGGTATTCCTTCAATATCTTATAGTATTTGGAGGTAAGTCCATCTGGGCCCGGGGATTTGCCTAGTTGCATGTTCTGAATGGCATTTTCGATTTCCTGTTGGGTTATTTTATAATTCAGGTCAGTTTGTTTGTCTTGTGTTAGTTTTTGTAGGCCATAGCTTTTTAAAAATTTATTTATTTCAGTCTCCACTTGGGGTCCTTGGGAAAACAATTTTTTAAAATATCTCTGGAAACACTTTCTAATTTCCTCTGGTTTCTGAATACATTCTCCTTCAACTGCCGCCCAGGATTTTAGACATGGTTCTCTCCCATGGCCTTTTTGGAGATGCCAGGGATTTAATTTAGGACCTTTTTAATGCAAAGTAGAATTGCTATGTAGAATACAATTTGAAATAGCTTTGCACAACTCCAATTGAGTTGAACACTCATGAGCAACCCCTACTATTTTAAACAGGAGACAGCAAATCATTCTGTCCTTCTGCATTTTTATATATTATGCATTTTTTAATTTCTTAAATTAAAATATTCTAGAATTGGATCCAGAACTTAATAGTTACAAATTAACCGTATCATGTAAGGCATAAATGGTATATAATTCAAAAAGCGACAAAGTTACTTCTTTTATAATCTGTAAATGCAGATCATGTTACATCATGTTTTCCTATCTTAATTTAATCTTTTTGTTGTTTTGCTAGCAAAACCAACACAATATGCAAGAAGTGTGCACAGAACGTGAAACTTTATGGGACGGTATGTTTCAGTCTTCTTTCCTTACGCACTGGAAGTTTATCTTAATTCCTATAGTATAGTGAAAAGGTGGGAAATCTATTCCTGCCAGTGGGCCAGATCCTTATCTTCCCACCCCGAGGGCCAAATTTGACAGGCAGGTGGAGCCATCTACCTGTGTGTCAATCACCTGACATCATAGTCACATTGGGTAGCATTGCGCTTTGCAGCCCTGAATGTCAGCTAAACTGAGCAGGATCTAACTCCTGCTTGTCAGCTGATGAGGGGATTGCATCCTGCTGCTATGGCCAGGGGAACTGGTGTGGCAGCCAATGCAAAATCAAGCTCTATCCATCAGGTGACATCATCCTGCACTGCAATGACATCAACTAACTGGGTTTGGTTTGTTGGTTTTTTTAAAAAAAGAACTCAGGAGAATTTGACTCCCTAGTGTGACAAGATTGACATGCAGGCTGGAAATTCCCCATTCCTGCTACGGTGGTTTAAAAGCAGAGGTGGGTGGAACTCTGGCCAGTTTCCAGTGGACCAGCAAGTGGAAGAAAAGGTCACAGCAAGCTTAGGGTAGTTAAATGTATGTAGTGTGTTTTTGGAAACTCATTATGCTTAGTTGAGAGAAAGCAGGGAGGCAACGTTGAGAACACTGGAGCAGGTCTTGGCGATTGCATATATAATTAAAGTGCATCATTAATCTCTTTACAATTTTCTGGTTTTTTACAGCCCAAACCATGCCAGTATTGCAATATAATTGCTGCATTTATTGGTAACAAGTGCCAGCGTTGTACAAACTCCGAGAAGAAGTACGGACCACCACATTCGTGTGAGCAGTGTAAGCAGCAGTGTGCCTTTGACAGGAAAGATGACAGGAAAAAAGTGAGTGCCTATATACATTCAGCATGGAAAGTGAAGAAGCTGTCTGCTATGTGTAGATTCTGAGCACCAAAAGGCCATTTAACACATGATACAGTTAAAAGTATGTCCTACGGATGTTCCAGCTTTGCAGGGGGTTGGACTAGATAACCCTTGCGCCTCTTCCAACTCTAAGATTCTGTGTGCTCATCAGATTGCTCCCTACTGAGTCATCGTTATGACTTTGGTATTGTCATTATTTTGACCATTCCAGGAGGTGGGGTAAGCTTCGAAGCCAACTACTGAACATTAAGTCCCTCGCAATAGGGACTGAGGAACCTCCTCCTCATTGGCTCACTGCATTTCCTTGAAGTTTTTCTGCCTGTTGCAGGTGCCCACTGCCCTGGTGTCTCCTTTGCTCAGTGAGACATGGATTCCACATGGGTTCCTGGCCAACATCTTGAGATCTGGCCGGGCATCCAGCATGAGGAGGAATGAAACTTAAATTCACTGGTTTTAGGGAAAAGATTGCTGTGTGAATTGGCTCGTGTCTTTCCCACCAGTAATACATGGTGCCTTCCAGATGTCAGATACCAACTTCTGTCAGTCCCAGCCAACATGGCCAGTTCCCAGAAAAACCGGGAGTTGTAGTCCAGCAATATCTAGAAGGCACCACATTGGCTACCCTTAAGTTTAAACGGTCATGACTATTTTGTTTCTAAATATGGTCTGTTTCAGAAGAGCTGCTTCTCAGTTCCAATTTGGCTGTTGTGCTTTTCCTTTTGTCTAGGAGAGTGTGATAACATCCTGCCTGTTTTGTCCCTTTTCTCATCTTCCTAGGTGGATGGGAAGCTACTCTGCTGGCTTTGCACACTCTCCTATAAAAGAGTCTTGCAGAAGACCAAAGAGCAACGTAAGCACTTGAGTACCTCTTCCCGGACAAGCCTGCCGGAAAACGAACAGTATGGCCGACTCAGCAGTGGCACCCACTACAACAGGTAATGCACTATCAGTGTAGCTCCCTCGGCAGCTTCACTCTCTGTGTGCACTCCTGTGGCATATGGAGGCATATGCAGCAGAAAAGCAGGCTTGCTTTTTCTGGCCAAAGGATTGTGGCCATCCTACAGAACTTCAGTGGCCTTTTGAACTCTGAGATAGGATGTATACAAACATGCATGGAAACATGCAGGGGTTCTATGAGAAGGCATGGAACGTTGGAAGCTGCCATTGGTCTATCTAGCTCCATATGGTCCACACTGATTGGCAGCAGCTCTCCAGGGTTTCAGGCAGCAGTTTCTCTCAGCCCTAACTGGAGATGGCAAAACTGCCTTCTGCTGCAAAGTGAAGAAAAAAACTGTTTTCCCTGAACTCTGTCTGGGGGGAGAGGATGACACAGAATGTGTCTAATGCACTTCTGTGGTGGGCTGCCTGCTAAAACTGTATGTTTGAATGCTTCCGTAGGGTAAACCAATATGTTCTTGAATATTAGGATATGTTCCTCAAATCATTTATTAAGGGAGCTCTCAATAGCAGGCTGTTACTTTATGGTAAATAAGAAGTATTTGTCTTTTGGTGTGGTTTGCTTTTTCAGAGGACCAAAGTATGCACTAACACATATTGCAGTCCTCTTGCTTTAAAAACAATAATAAACCCAAGCCACCTTTCGGTTTATTTGGGATTTAGAGCAGGGAGGTGATTAGGAGAGAAAGAGCACTTGCCTGTCTATTTGAAAACTATTTTGACATTTAAGCAGGCATGGCCGACGTTTCTTCCCAGCTGTGAGGACTGGAAAATTGCTGCTTTGCTCTGTATTTCTGTACAAGTTGAGGAGCCTGTGCAGCAACTGGGAAGGTGGAAATCTGTAGTGGCTTTGTAATGCACTGCTGCTGTTTAAAGTTTATTTTTTGATGAATTCTGCACCCAGTGCCACATGGGATCACAACATACACATTGCCCTGCTTAAATGTGTCTTGGAAACTGCTTGGCAAGGAAGTGTGTGAGTCAGGGTAGTGTATTGGATACGATCAGGGTGATCTAGGTTTGAATCATTACTCTGCCTTGAGGTTCATTTGGTGATACTGGCCTTCTTTCTCTTTCTCTTACACACACACACACACACACACATCCCATATGTTACCTCACTGGGTTGTTGGGAGGATAAAGTGGGAGGAGGGTGTAATGTACCACTCCCAATAACAAGTGTTGCAGTTTTTTCTACTTTAGTCAGCAAATCCACAGCTTTGGCACATAACTAGTATTAAAATGTGTAGCCACTGAGTATGGTCAGGGTGCCCCCCCCTCTTTTTTTTAACAGGTGCATTAAAGGTCATCTCATGTTTACTTCTGTTTAAGAAACCCTGCTGCTTTATCCACAAAGAGTTCTTTTTTTCAAGGAGCATACTGCAATTATAGAAAACAACCAGAAAACTGACTTGGAATTGCCAAACTTCTTAACAGTGTGTTTTGTTGCTTTGTTTCCTTTTGCAGCCAGAAAACATTATCTACATCTTCTATTCAGAATGAAATCCCAAAGAAAAAGCCCAAGTTTGATGCCATATCAGCCAATGGAGACAGGTGAGCATCTTAAAATTTGGAAGTGCGGGTGGGTGGTCTGATCTGTTTTTAGTTTTAAAAGAAAAAGAATTAGAAAACTTTTCAGCGCTTAGAGACTTAAATGGTGAAGCTTCTCTTCTGGAGCTGCAGGGCTCTTGTGGACCAACTTTATCATTATGGGGAAAACGTTTGGCGATAGGTTGCATTTCTTTTGCATAGTTATATGTGTAGTTTTGGGATTCCAGACTATGCTGTTAAAGTAGGCAGTGCAGAATAGAAATATATTAGAGAAAAGAAAGCTACTGTCAAGCAAGATCATACTTTTAAAAAGAGACCCACTTTATCCCCTTCCTTTGTTTTGGGAGAAGGAAAGCCTCTGCCAATCTCTGAAATCTGTAGCTTCTGTTCTGTGACTGCTGTGTGCAAAAAAATGTGTTGGTTTTCCCCCTGTCCCCAGCAAGTGACGTAGGGTAGGTTAGGGTTTCCCTGACACTTAAAATCTGGAAAGAATGAGGAGGGGGCGGGTGTAGTTAGCATTGACGCTCTTGATGTGCATATTTTCATTCCTCCCTTTCCTCTCTAATTCTCAGCGTTCCTTCCTCTCCCGAGATGCTTTGCCCCCCTATCCAGAGTGCCCCGTCCGTGTTGGTGCAGTGGGCTGCTTCCCAACAGAGTCTCGGTGCCCATGATTGTCCTGTTTCTCAAGGCACTGACATCCTGAAGTGAGATCACCTATCATTTTCTCCCCCACCCGTTTCCTCCCCAACCCTGGGAATTGTCTCATTTTATGGAAGCAATCCATGCTCTTGGATTTCCTCCTAAAGCATATCATTCCAGGAACATGGGCCAGACTGTAGGCCAGGACTTCTAAGTGTGTAGGTAATTCGTTGGCAATTGCTTTATTAACCATCGCTTGAAGGTCTGGTCAAGTTCCATGTTACAACTCTCCTGTCACTCCCTCATTGTCTGTGATGCCTGCATTTAGAAATATCAAGGCATGAAATCCATGTGCGGAGACAATATTGTTCTATACACTAATATCGAACTCCTTATTCTAGTGTGTGTTCTCATAGAGCCAAGGGGACATTATCCACACACAAGAGGGAGATACTGGCAGGATTTGTTTTTTATGTATTTATAGAATTTATATCCTGCCCTCTTCCTCCCAAAGTTGCCCAGGGTGGCAAACAGGTGGTAAAACAATAAAAACATCTCCAGTGTGGATGCAGACAGGGAAAGGTCTCCACTTAAAACGCTTGTTGAAAACAGAAGTTCTTCAGTAGGCCCTGAACAGACAAACCGAGTGGGTGCCTGCCTAATATTTAAGGGGAAGGTATTCCAAAAAGGAGGTGCCATAACGCTAAAGGACCAATTCCTGTATTGTGAGGAAATAGACCTCCTGAGAAGATTATATCCGCAGGAGGCCCTCGCCAAGAGAACTCAGTAATCAATTGGATTTATAAAGAGAATCCTGAACCCAAGCTATGTAGGGCTTTATTCATCAAAACAAGCACCTTGAACTTAGCCCAGTAGCTAATTGGCAGCAAGTGCAAGTCTTTCAAGAGTGAGGTCATGTGTTGGCCATGTCCTGCCCCAGTGAACAGTTGAGCTGCCACATTTTGCACCAGGTGGAGCTTCCGGATCAGCCTCAAGGGCGGCCCCACATAGAGAACATTGCAGTAATTCAGCCTGGAGGTTACTTGAGAGAACCCCAACGCTTGCAAAAGTACAAAAAGCTACCAACAGCCTTTAGTGGAATCTGACAAAAGGGGGGAAGTGTAAAATTTATCAGAACTGCCTGGGAATTCAGTTTAAATAGTTAAAATATATAAGGAGCAGATGTCCTTATAATATGAGTAATATAGTAATACATGCTCAATGGTTTCAATGCTTGATTGACAAAAGCAAGACACATTGGTTATAAGGAATGTATGAGGATCTCCTTTCCAATAGAGTAGATGGTAAGGTGTTAAAGCCAGCTATGGTATTTAGAAATTTCAAAAGTACCGTAATCACTTGTCTAATGTGCCATCATTTTTTTTTTTTAATATTTATTGGCATTTTCAAGAAACACACAACAGACACAAACAAGAAATAAACAAAACAAAAAAAAGAAACACAAAAATACATAATATTCATAACTAAACAAAAAATAGAAAAAACACATAAAGTTTCTGATACTTATTATTCTTAACCTTATTTCTCAGACCTCCTCACACCTCCCCTTCTTGTATTCCAATTTAAATTGTCAGTTCAGCAAATCCTTAACTTATTTCTTTACCTTAACTTAGACATTTGTTCTAACATACTATTGTTTTACTTTACTTCTTTTTTCCATTTCCTCAATTTATTTTTAACAGCCTTATTTTCAATTAATTTAAAAAGAAAAAAACCAATTTTACCCTATTAAAATCACACATCAATACTTATACCCCATTAATTATTCTTAAACCTTTTTCCTAAAGTCGACCAAAATTTCCCTTCCACGATTTACCCAATTTCCTTACCACTAACAAAATATAAAAAGCAAATTATCCTTATGTACCCTTTGGATTCCCAACCTCCACCCACCCTTTTCCCGGTTCCAGTCCCCAACCAATATCCATCAGTCTTTATGTTATTTATTTAGCCTGGAGATCTCACGTCCGAGGCCCTTATATCTCTCTCAGTTCCTTTCTGCCGGTCTCTTTGATAGTCCTTGATGTTAAGCCCCAAGTCTCGGAGGGGCTCCGGCCCAACAGAATCCATGTTGCTTCCAGCCAGTCCTCCATACTTAAAAGCAAAGCCTATGGGGTGCTCCAACTCTTGTTTCAAATTTCTTTCAGATCCAGATGTCCCCAAAGCTCCGGCTTTCACCTTCAACAAATTTGTAATCCTCAGGTCTTCAGATCTCCTCCAAAGGAGATCTCTCCATTTTCCAGACTCCCATTCAGACCAGGCTTTCCACATCCAATTTTTATTGTCCTTTTTTATCATCATGTCAGGCCTCATATTGTAACTCTCCTTTAGCTCCTGCAAATCTCCTGCTCCTCCTTCATTTTCTTCAAAAACAACATATTGCTCCATCATATCTACACTTTCAGTTTCATTTATTTGTTCAGTTGAATAGGCTTCCTGTTTCAAGTCCTTATCAGGCTCAAAACTGTTGTTTACTGTCCAGTGTAGTAGTGATACCTTTGTAGACAAAGCATTGTATTCATCTTGCAAGTTTCCCAAGAGAACGAGTGCTCTGTCCAATTCTGCTTGGATTTTACATACTCCAGCCATTTTTGTGATGTAGTGTCTCTATTACCCCTCTAGGGGGATTTTAGTTCCTTAATGTTCCTTTCAGCTCAAAACCAAAAGTCCAGTTATTTTGTATCAGCCCTCCTTATTTTCAACAAGTTATACCAAGTAAACCAGCAAAAACAGCAGAAACAATGTTCTCTTTTTCCAGCTGACAACTAGCTGACTAACAGCTCACTTGACAGCTGTCAAAATCTTCAATGCAACAGGCTTTCTCATAGGACGTTCCCGGGTCTCAGGGGGGGTGAAATTTCAGCTCCCAAAATTCTTTTTATCCTCCAGTAAATCTTCTTATAGTGTCAAAACCGTGAAGTCAGGATCTTTCATTAAAAAACAAGAAACAGATTCTCTCGACCTTAGCTGCCCAGTCCTTTGCTTTAAATTGTTTACAAAGGGGGGGGGTGGACTTCCTTTTTAGCCCCTTCCCGCTCGTTCCAAATCCAAAATTAGAAATTTTTAAAGTTCCAATCTCCGTATTACTCACGGGTTTATGTTTTAGAGTCCAATCGGTCTTGGAAGAAGTTGGCGCTCTCTGTCAATGGCTTGCGGCTTCACTCCGTAGGCGAGGGAGTACTCTCAGCACCACGCCTCACCCTGCCTCCGTTCCAAAGCCTTTAAAAAGGCTCCGTCGCGGATTGGGGGGGCGCAAATGGTGCCCGCCGAGTCTCTGTGTTCACAGGCATCCGCGCCTGTGATTTTAAGGGTCTCCGCTTCGCCGCAGCGGCCAGACCCAGACGCTACGGAGCCGATTCCCTCCGGAGCTTGGAGGGAATCCGCCATTAAACAATGGCACCAACCCGGAAGTGTCTAATGTGCCATCAAATCTAACACACACCTTAATTTTCACAACGTAATTTGGCCAAAAAAGATGAGCATTGGATTATAATACAATATAAAGATAATCAGCTGGAATGAAGTTTTTGCTACAGTTTCCTGCTGCTGAGTAGCATGGATTTTGAACTTTATCCTTTTGGAGAGCTACATCCCAGATTTGTTGTTTAATCATATCTGTAGCTCCCAAGGTCAGAGCTGAGGGGCTGACACACACAGCTATTGCACTCTCACCTCATTGCGTGTCCTCTCCTCTCCATCCATAAGACAAGATACTGTATTACTGAATCTATATCAAGTTTCAGTGATTAGAGCAGTAAGAATCAAGGCTTGTATATGTATGCTTGATTTAATTCTTATTGCTCTAATAATCACTCTATATTCTGTACACCTAAACCTACTAGACCATGGCATACATGTTATGATTTCTAAACGACTATCTAAGGAAGAGAGTGCAGTTTTTTAGCACAGACCTGCAATTTCTCCTCATTGCCATGGGAGGGCAGGCAGAAACCAGCATAAAGAAATCACAGGTTTATTGTGATCCATAAGAATTGGGATTTGTGAGCAACCTGGCTGGAATTAGTCTTTCAGCCGGGTCTGTTAGGCTCTTGTCACCTGCTATATTCTGGATGGTGTAGCAGTAACCTTTGCAAAAACTGCACAGCAGCACCCAGAGCAGGCATGGGGAACCTCTGGCCCTCTTGAAATTGCTGGACCAGGGGCCAAGGCTGATTCGGTTCAGCAACATCTGAAGGGCCAAAGGTTCCCCACACTTTATCTAGAGGCTCCCAGGTTCCACAGCTCCCATTTCTCATTTCACAGCAAACTTGCACTGTTTGCAACCCGCCAAGCTTATGGCAGCCTGTTACTATACCTCCTGTTTTTGCTGCCTGCCTGGGACTGACAAAGGGTGGGTCGGTGAGTTGTGAAGCTGATGGACTGCATTTTGCATGGTGTGTCTCAAGCTGAAGAGTAATTAGGAAGGTTGACATTTTTGGCAGCGTTGTACAGTTATGCCTGCCTCAATCAAGGCTGTTCAGTATGGAGAGGGGGAAAAAACCTGAAGTTCCAAGGGAGTCCTTGTCTGCCCTGTGATTGCTTTGCCTGACCTCCCTTCGAGGACTCTGGGTCTCAAGTTATTTGGAAATGAGCAATATTACATAAGTGCAGTCTTGTACTGAGTTGCTTGCCTGGTAACCATAGGCAAGCCAAGCATTCCATGTAGGTCAGGAATGAGGAACCTCGGGCATATGGGGTGAACGTGGCCCTGCGGGTATCTCTGTCTGGCCCTCAGGACTCTCCCCAGGCCTTCACCTGCCCAGCTTTCTACTCTTAAGGAGTGGTTTGATTCCTGGCCGAGTTGTGTACGTTGAAGACGGCAAGCAGACACTTCCGCAGTCGTGGGAGTGGCTGTGGTTGTACCTTTCTACAGGCTGGTTCACAATAATGCTTCCCCATGTTAATGTAGGTGTGGCTCCTAGTTCAGATGGAGCGTGCTTGCTTGTGTGTAGGACTTGACTGTGAATGGACCCTTCGAGAAGTTGTTGTTGTTTAGTTGTTTAGTCGTGTCCGACTCTTTGTGACCCCATGGACCAGAGCACGCCAGGCACCTCTGTCCTCCACTACCTCCCGCAGTTTGGTCAAACCTTCGAGAAGAAGTTGTAGATAAAACAATGGTTTCTGAAAATGGGGTATTTCTGGAAAACCTCACCCTCCCACTCTCATTTTAGCTACTTCTTTTTCTGTTCTTTGGCTTCTGTAATGAAAGTGCTGTCAACAGAGTTGAAATACTGTCTCTCTCTTTACTGCCTCCCCCAAGAACTTTCACTGTTTCATAGGGTTCCTCTTTCCATTTGTGTGGTTCTTTCTGTCTCTAGTATTAATATTTAGGTTGCATTAAATGGGTTGTTAAATCTGGACCAAGGCAGTAGTTACACCTGCTGAAATCCATGCAACTTGATAAGTAAGTTTTGATCTTAAGTGGAAATAATGAGTGTGCCTGACTTGGTCTGGATCCACCTTCTGCAGATTTAAGATAATAATAATAATAATAATAATAATAATAATAATAATATATTACTTATACCCCACCCATCTGACTGGGTTGCCCCAGCCACTTTGGGCAGCTTCCAACACAATATTAAAAAATATAAATTTACATCAGGGGTGGCAGTGACTCTTTGCATATCCAAAATTTGCATGGGATAGTAATGCAGTAGCATTTATGGTGTGTTGTGTTCATGTTGGGTTTCAAACCTAACCTGAAAAAGCAGTGATTGTGTTCCTCATGGGGAACATGTTCATGCTGCTGCTGGGAATCTTGGTCTCCTTTATCTCCAAGGGCAAAGAGTGCATCTCCAAATGCACTTGGGGATATATTACTACTCTGACTAAAGTTTGATGAGGACATATCAAGGTACGTTGTTGCCTGCAAGCCATCAGTTGGCCATTCGTGTCTTCACTGCAGATTTAAAGCAGCTTGGTAGTCTGGGAACTGTAGTGCTGCAAGGGTAGATTCCCAGGATTCTTTGGGAGAAGCCAGGAGAACAGAGGTGGGGAACCTGGTGCCCTCCTGAGGTTGTTGGACTCCCAGCTCCCATCAGCTCCAAACAGCAGAGCCAGTAGTGAGAGACAAGTACAGTTGCAGTCTCACAGCAACTAGAGGGCTACAGGATTCCCATCGCTGCCACATAGGTTTGTGGTATAGATATGTCCTTGTTGAGGGTATTTAGAAAACCTCATGCCATAGCCACCTCTTGGCTTTTGATTTTGCCTCCCTCTCTCTGCATGTGAAACAGCATTCTTTAACATCTCACATTTTTGCCCACTGAACGTTACAACATGAAGAATACCAAAGCACATGAACTCATTTTGCACAGTGTAGAAGATCCATAGCTCAGAAATTTTCTAAGCTGCTCTTTGGTGGTGTGTTCACGGTAGTGTTTCTCATCCTGCCTTAAAGCTGCTATATTGAATATGGGAAGTCGATTGGGATGTTGAGCTTTAGGACTAGGCTGACAGCAATGCACTGAAATTCAACAAAGACAGGTCTGTACAGTGTTATGCACAGGTGCGCTAAATAATGCAGAGAAACTCCAAACAGAGAAAATTGATGCTGCACTGAAAAATTAATATGAATCCACACGGAAAAGGATAATATCATACAGCTGCAAACAAGGGGGAAGACAGAAGTTTTGGAGAACTGCTTATTAGTTCATTTTGTGCAAAGAGAGTGATATGCTCAAGAAGGTGCATAGCGTTCTTCCCTCTTCGCAGGATATACAGTGATAATTGTTTAGATGCAATTCAGATCAACCTATGCATATTTACTTGGAAGTAAGTCGCTTGGAAGTAAGTTGAATTCAATAGTGCTTGTGCTCAAGGAAGCATGCATAGGATTGGAGCCATAGCCGTTGTCCCCTTTGTCGTGAAGAGTGTGGAAACACGTCAAATATTAGCTAAACCTTTGCAGTGGTAATTGACCAAAGAAGAAGGTGGGATTGTCTATGTTGTCATTTTAAAAGGGGGGGGGGACACAAAATGTCCCTGGCACAAATTAAATATGTAGTTGGAGCAGCATGCATTTGACAAATAGGTCAAGCATGCCACACAGACCCTCCAGATGTGTCTGAACTACAACTCCCATCATCCCTGGCCATTGGTCTGACTTGCTGGGCTGATGGAAGTAGGAGTTCAGCCACTTTTGGAGGGTCAGAGATATCCTGCATCCGATGTTGCACATATGTGTTATTTTAATTATTGTAGATCACCCTACATACATATCCTCTAAATCAGTGTTTCCAGCCTTGGGTCCCCATATGTTGTTGGTCTACAGTTCCTTTCATCCTTTACCATTGGCTGTGGTCAGCAACATCCGGTGACTCAAGGTTGGGAAGGGTTTCTCCAAATACATTTCACTGAAAGATGATAACTAGATGACCGTGAGGGACTTTGCAGGCTTTCCTGTTAGCCTGTGGGACTGACCTCTCTTGTTCACGGCTTACCATCCCATCTGAACTGGAGCCCAGGGGTGAGTAATTAATGATCTCCCCCTTACTGTCTCTTTATAGCTTTTCTCCAGACCTTGCCTTGGACTCTCCAGGCACTGACCACTTTGTCATCATAGCCCAGCTGAAAGAGGAAGTGGCTACTCTCAAGAAAATGCTGCACCAAAAAGATCAGATGATCCTGGAGAAAGAGAAGAAGGTAACGTCCCCTTTGAGCCACAATGGGGCACTTTATTGTAATCTGTTCTTAATTTTCTTCCTAAGGAAGGTGAGGAAAGCTAGAGCTGGATCTTTCATAGTATCGCTACAGATAAATAAGATTCTATAAGTCTTGAGCTAGTGTTGAAATGATTGTCACATTGCCACCTGTCGTGTTTGGAGGAGGGCATTCTGTAGTTGGGGTGCCACCACATAGAAGACTCTCTCCCTGTCTGCTGCATATTGAAATTATCCTGGCAGCAGAACATGGAGAAGAGCCTCCTCTGAAGATCTCAAGACATGGCCAGGATGGTGTAAGGAGAGGTGCTCTTGTGGGTGTTTGGATCCCAAGCTGAAAGATGGTTGGGCGCTGGTTGTGTTTCATGATTTTGGAAGTTAAGCCATAAGGCAGTCTTCAGGAACCTGGTGCCCTCCAGATATTCTGGACTATAACTCCCATAAACCTCAGCCAGCACAGCAACAGCTGATAGGAGTTGTAGTCCAAAACATTTGGACAAAGGCTTCTGTAAGAATTTTGTTGGATCTCAGCTATGTTCCTGCTTCATTTTTCAAACTAAATATATATGGAATTTAATAAAACTCTTATCACCTTGTTCCCAGGTGGCAGCCCTGCAGCTTATTTAGCATACTGGATTTCTACAAGGATATCTCCCATTGTATGGCAAATATTAATTGCAAATGAATTTTAACTGCTTTGATTTCTTTTGCTTGTGTTTTTCCTCAGATAACTGAACTGAAGGCTGATCTGCAGTACCAAGAATCCCAGATGAGGGTGAAAATGAACCAGATGGAAAAGACTCACAAGGAAGTCACAGAACAATTGCAGGTAACTTTGTTTAACTTGGACCATTAATTAGCATTTACAGGACTGATTGGATGCTGAGAACACTGTGACCAGCTCTGCAAACCTTTGCATTGTTAGGTCGACTAATATTCTACTCTGGATTTCTAACAATTCAATACCTTTGGCCCATTTAGTTCATTGTTGCCTGTGCTGATTGGCAGCAGCATTCCACATTTTCAGACAGGTATCTTTCTGAGTCCTACATAAAGATACAGAGGGCTGCATCATAAGAACATACGAAGAGTCTGCTGGATCAAGCCAGTAGCCCATCTAGTCCAGCATCCTGTTCTCATAGTGGCCAAGCAGATGCCTGTGTCAGAACCCTGCAAGCAGGATCTGAGTTCACAAGAGCACTCTCCCCTTTTGTGGTTTCTAGCTGTGTTCAGAAGCATTCCTGCCTCCAACTGTGGAGGCAGAACATAGCCAATATGGCTAGGAGAAATCAATAACCTTATCCTCCATGAATTCATCTAGTCCTCTTTTAAAGCTATCTAAGTTGGTGCGCCTCCTTGCCTCCTAGCTTGGCATCATTTACTGAGAAGCGGTATCCTTTACCGGGACATGGGGTGCTGTGGTCTAAACCACGGAGCCCCTTGGGCTTGCCGATTACTGTGATGGGCTGAGCTCCCGTTGCTCTGTCCCAGGTTCTGCCAACCAGCAGTTCAAAAGCACACAGTTCAAAAGTGCAAGTAGATAAATAGGTACCGCTGCAGCGGGAAGGTAAACGGTGCTGCCGTGTGCTGTGGCACTCGTCACAGTGTCCCCTTGCACCAGAAGTGGTTTAGTCATGCTGGCCACATGACCCAGAAAGCTGTCTGCAGACAAACACTGGGTCCCTCGGCCTCCTTTGACTGGACTTAACCATACAGGCATCCTTTATCTTTACCTTTACCTTTAAAGGTAAAGGTAAGGGACCCCTGACCATTAGGTCCAGTCGTGGCCGACTCTGGGGTTGCGGCGCTCATCTCGCTTTACTGGCCAAGGGAGCCGGCGTACAGCTTCCGGGTCATGTGGCCAGCATGACTAAGCCGCTTCTGGCAAACCAGAGCAGTGCACGGAAACGCCGTTTACCTTCCCGCTGGAGCGGTACCTATTTATCTACTTGCACTTTGACATGCTTTCGAACTGCTAGGTTGGCAGGAGCAGGGACCGAGCAATGGGAGCTCACCCCGTCGTGGGGATTCAAACCGCCGACCTTCTGATCGGCAAGTCCTAGGCTCAATGGTTTAACCCACAGCGCCACCCGTGTCCCTTTACCTTTACCTATCATTTATTTTGACTGGCAGCAGCTCTCCAAGGTTTCAGAAAGGGGGCGTTCCCAGCACTACCTGGAGGCAATAGGGATTGAACTTGGGACCTCCTGCATATAAAACGTAGTTCACAACTGAGCTCCAACCCTTTCCCAAGGGTCGCACTCTCAGGGGTGTGCATGTTGGATCATATTGCTTATATCCATGGTTGTGTGAGTGCATCAGTGCCTTCCCCATGATGACTGGGAGAATTGCAGGATAGATTGCTTTGCATAATTTATTCAGGTTGCAGAATTGAGCTTTTCTCAGTGCAGAACTCCTCTCCCCTCTCCCCTCCCCCCAAGTTCTTTTATTCTTTTCCAGTCCAGGATTCTGTGTAAATCGGCAGCAGTTACTCAGCCTGGGGCTACTTCCCAACCCATTCAAGTAACACATGGATCTTCTCCTTCCTCCAACAGGCCAAGAACCGAGAGCTCCTGAAACAAGCCGCAGCTTTATCCAAGGGGAAGAAAACGGAGAAGTCAGGAGCAATAACCTCCCCTTAAACACTGCCTGGGAGCTCCTCCTGCAGTAAGGCTGCAAACCCAGCTGGTTGGGTTGGAATCCTTCCAAAACCTCATTTTGATTGTTGTTGCGAAGGACGTGGTGGAAGCCTCTGCGTCTGACCATTCAATAGCATGCTTGAGGTGTTGGGTTTTCCACATCTTGTTCTCCTGTCCTAGTACAGCGATGAGGGTGGCTGGGGGCACCATCCCTCCAAGCCCGCCAACAAATACTTTCAATGTCAGGGTTTTCCCATTCAGTTTTACTACCCCTCCCTCGAGTCGGTAAGGGAAACAGGGCTTGGGATAGGATCCCTCCACGGACTTCTCCTGCTTTCTCTCCCCCCCCCCAGGCATTTAACGTCCTGCCTGAGTATAGCCTTTTAAAGAGCAGTACCTAACTTTGCTTACTCGTAAGAATGCTTGTGTTTTGCTCTAGTATGCAGAGCTCCTCTCAAATGTTTCTATTACGTCTGTATAATTGGGGGACGTTAAACCAGATGGAGGTTTAATTCAGCAACTGTCTATCAGAAATTCTGGAGGCTGAAGGGCCTCTTGGAAAAAATACTGGGGACATTAATTTGGAAGAAAGTGGGTTGATGAATTGCAGTTTTGCTTATTCAGTTGTTGTCGTCATCACTTATATGGCATTGGTTCTTTGAGAATTAGGGTTCAGTCCCTGATCAAGATTTGCCTGCTTTTTCTCCTATTCCCCCAACCCCTTTTGCTGGAATTGGGAGGGGATGAAGGGAGCCTTTTCCTAAGATCAGTGGTTGGGTGAGGCCAGTCCCCAATAATGTGGTGGTAACTGGGCCGTAACAAGGCCCAATTCTGCAGAGTTTTGAGGAAGTTGGGTGGAGATCAGGCACCATGTTTCCAGCTAACTTGGCAGCAGAACAAAGAGGTGTGAGGGAAGAAGGTTGTGTTCGTTTTCTTTTTCAAGATGATGGCTTTTGCAGGAGAAAGAAGCAGCTGGGAGTGCCAGCAAGGCCAAGAGACCCCTACCCCAATTAGAGGAGAGATGGGATGAACTGCAGCTGTTTGAGCCCTGCCCCTCAAGGCATCTCTTCGCAAATAGCAAGCCGTTCAAATACAGTTGAGATCCAGGCAAGGTATTTGGCCAGGTTGCTCCTTTGTACAGAGCCCAGTCCGAAATAATGGGGGACACCTCCCCCTTTTTGGACATGCACCTAACACAGCAATCTGAAGTGGTGTGAGATTAACTTTCTATAAGATAAATAGAGGGATATTTGCTGCAGATGGGCTTTTATGGATATTTTAAAATATATAAATATATGGGATGATTTTTTTTCCAGTAGCACTTTGAAAGACCTACAAGCCTTGGAACGTGGAAGAAAGAATATTGAAACGTGCACTCTGCTGTGGGTTATTTATTTTTTTGTCTTGTTTTTGCTTTGTTTAAAAGACATTGTACATTAAGAATTCATTGCGTCAGAAGGAGTTGTAGCAGCAGAAGCCTAATTTTTATATTCAAGAACATTTTTAAGAAAAAGAAATATAAGCGGGAGTGGTTTTTAGCTTCCTCGGCCTACAGAAAATGAAGACAAGGAGAAGGATTTTTTCCTGTAAATTGTGTCTTTTTTCTTAACTGTGACACCTTGATCATGCATTTAAGTGGGTGATTTATAGTGATGCCGTTTTTCTTTCTTTCTATGTTTGTAACATTGGCAATCTTTTTTAAAAAATGTTGCATTGATTTGTACAAAATAAATGTAAAAAAAAATGGTTTGTGGGAGAGGGGGATCTTTTGGTGGTTTCATGTTTCGATATTTTGCCTATGCCTTTCTTGGTTGAGTCGGCAAAGATAAACCATTCCTCCCCTCCCCCCCACTGGCATGGGCCTGATCCAGGCGCAGGTGATCAGCATGAAGCACAAAGACCTTTTGGTGCTACTGTGGGATTTGATGTATGTAGAGGATTAAACAGTTATTTCTGTATTGAAGGTTTCTTGCTTGATATGTCTCCTTCAGTCTTGTCACATTACTGTAGCTATCGTCACTTGCTTTAAAAAAGTAGGGGGGGGGTGTGACAGCTAGTCTCTCCAATTTTTTAAAATCCTATGAACATCGAGTCCTTGATCATTTTTCTTTTCCATGCAGGGAAGTTTCATGATTTAAACTGGAATAACCCAAGTGAGGAAAGGTGTGAAGTTTTCTACAAAGCGACACAAAAAATCTCAGACTCCCACTGAATTTAAGTATATAACATGAGAAATGCAGATTCCCCCCCCCCCCGCTTTAAAATGTTTCATTGAAGAAGGCATATAGCATAACATAATTGTTCTCAGAGTTCCCCTACTCTGTTTGATTGACTGCCACTTGGAGACAGAGCTCAAGTCGCATTGAGTGGTGCCCAATGCAGTTATAATGTTAGTGTAAGGATTTATGCTTGCACAGTGGAACACTGTCCTCCCACCCCCATGTGCACCCTGTGCCCTCCCCACATCTGAGGTGTGGACCCCCAGATCAGATTTAGGTGATGGGAGAGGGAGGAAATTCCATTGCACAAGCACTAATCCTTGCACTAACTGAACAGGTTCCTTAGCACAACATTGGATACAACCCATCACACCTTACCAGAATATATATGTTCTTGCTTGTTTTATTTAGAAAGATTTATAAACCGCTTAAACAGCTTTCTAAGCAGTGCACATAATAAAATTGTAGATGGAACACAACTGAAACCAACAAAACTATTTACTTGTTAAATTTATACCTCACCCTTCCTCCCAAAGGGTGTCAGATTAGGACTTGGGGGACAAGAATTCAAATCTCCAATTGGCCATGAAGCTCACTGGGTCGCCCTGAGCCCATCGCTACCTCTCAGCCTAACCCACCTGAGCTCTTTGGAGAAAAAGGTAGGATGTAAACACAATGAATAGTATTTGCTTTTATTGAATATATATCCAGCTGTTCTTTCCAAAGGGCCCCAGGGTGTCAAACACAAAACTGATATTACAATAAAACAAAACAATAGCATTTATGTTGTGCATTTTAGTTCTGAGATTACGCCGCCTATATTCTCCAAATAATACTTACAACAGCCTTTTAGCGTGGGCTGCTGTGATGCTCGTGTCAGCATCAAATGTTAAAATGTGAGACAAACTTTTTTCATTGTTTGAAAATGCTGAGATAAGTGAATAAACGTCAACAGTCACCTAATTCAACTTTCAGCCATTCACAAAATTCATCTGGGTTTTCCAGCCAACCAGTTGCACAGGAGATGTAGACATTCATCGTAACAGCTGTTCCTGGCAATCATGCAAAGGTGTAGGAGCTGTTTCCTAGACTACAGCAACTTGACATGTCGGTGTGACCTTGGCGTGTACTATAGTTAGTTGGATTACAGGTAAAAGCATCTACTCTCCCAATTTGCAGATGCTGGGTGGGGGGAGAAATTGGGTAGTGCAAATGTGTGAACGATAAGCAGGCCTGCTTCAATTTCCTTACTGCTCCAGATCCTAATCCAGCAAAACACAGGCGTGAGTGACGGCCAAACTAGACATGACACCAACTTAGCAATTTTGTGAATGGCTTTAAAATAGGTGCAGGCAGCTTAATTAAGATTGGGACTGCAGTGAAGATCCCACTGCCCTTTCAGCTTAGACTAGTCAGTTTCATTTGGATATCCACTTGGATATATGGACTTAATATTAGGTCAATCATTCTCTTTTATTACACTCAGTGACCAGTATTGCCGGGGGGGGGGTACATCTATATAAAATAAGACCAAACCGAACACAGAACCATTACAATAAAATTACTAGTTCCTGCATCGTACGATAAACCGCCAGTCATAAAGAACGAAATGATAAGTTTGCTCAAAGTTGTCCCTGATGCATTTTACATGCAGCAAGCAGCACAATATTTAGCCCCCCTGGAAGAGATGGATGTGTTCTGACCATTTTAATGTTTAAGTCAGGATCAGTTGAATGCTTTTATTGTTCCTATTAGGTGATTAAATCTTATCTGCCCTGGGCGGGGAGGACGAGGGGTAGTGCCGCTTGCCAGAATGCCCCCCTCTCACCAAACTTAGGGGTGTTCCACAAGGCCTTGCTGCTCATTTTTCCTTCTCCAAGGGTGGAGAAGACCAGCAGCAATGCCTCACACCAGAAGCAATGGGTGGGTCGGGCGCCACCCCTTGCGCTTCCACCACCTGAGGCAGCTGCTTCACCTGCCTTCTGAGTGGGCTGCCTCTGGTCTTCCTTGCCCCCTTCCCTGTGGTTCCATGCAATTTATATTCATGCAGGTTCATTTTTTGGCTAGTCTGCCAGTGCTTTCTAAGCAGCAGGTGTTCTGTCCTGATCTCACCGCTTGAGGATGCATTAGCTTCATGTGACTTTACTATACCCTTGCCCCCATCCGTCCCTTTCAGGAGTGCTGTGACAAAGGCATGTAGCATTTCATAGCCTCTGCGGTCCCTACATCCTTACTGAGGTTGGGTATCACTTTCTCACAGCTAGTGATGACAGTATGTACCATGTTCTCCCATAGTACTGATTTCACTGTGAACCAGAGGCTCTATTAGGGGAGAGTAAAGGGGTGGAAGTCAGTAACACCATTAAGGGGTGGGTGGGTGTCAAAACATGGCAGCTCCTGTCATGCAAAAGCAAAGGTAGCCATGTTGCTTTTTGTGTGACCTGAAAATACCAGATTTAGTTATTCAACAGCAGGATCCCAAACTGCAGGAAGACGATCTTAGTACAACCTAAAAGCAACAACAGGTCTAAAAGTACCCAGTCTTTACTGATAATGAACAGTTATCCTGATTTGCTTCTAGGGTGTTTACATGTCTTCCTGTTAGTCATTTGTTCATCCCACACTTCTCCTACCTGGAAAAAGTCCATAGTTTTGTTGCATGAGGACAACAGAGGGCTTTTAATCGACTTTGTGCAAATCTATGTGGTTGAATCCCTCTTGCAAAATGCTGACAGCATGGACACAGGCACTCTAACTCTTCTTAACATGACTGGTCCTTTCCTCCCACTCAAATTCTTATTTTAATATTTGCAAAAAGATACATGAATATTTTAATGAATTAGCACATAAATGCTTCTCCCGAGTGTGCATTTCAAAAACAATAAAATTCACAAATCCTCGAATAAATGCCACCTTGTTTTGTTTGCAGTTTTTGTAGCTGTTATCTTACTGTATTGTGGAAGAAAAAACAAACAAGCCAACTGGGCACACAATTTGCCCCCCCCCCCCACCAATACACAATCCATCCTTTCCCCATTCATAAATTTTCATCAGATGAGGTGTCCGTTTTAGAAATATTGTCTTTCCCTTTCCCATAATCCCATACACAAGTACAGCCTGTGTGTCCAAATATAAGGCCTAAGCACATTTTGACGCAAGGCAGGACTGAGAGACGGAATATATTTTTAATGTATTTTTTTTAAAGGTCTTGTTAGGAACCTTCAGCTGTAACAGATGTATTGTAACGTAAGCTCTTGTACCAAAATGTTAGTCTTTAAGGACCCACAAGTCTTCATATGTATATGTGTGTTTGCTTTCACACAGCTTTGCCTCTGGAAAATAACGCATCTTGTAAATACCGCTTGATCACGGCTTAAGTCGCAGCTTCCAGCACATTCATAACAAAGAAAACTACATCTCCCAGAATGCACCAGGGCTCGTTGCTCTAAGCCACGGTCCCCTTTACCTGTCACGGCTTGCAGTTCTGTGCTTTCTCCAGTAGCAGAGACAAGACAGATTGCATCAGCCTGAGATGTTTTCTGCAGCCTCTTCCCACCCGAACAAAAGCAACGTTAGGGGACCGAGGCTCACCAAGGCTGGATTGCAGGCAGACATGGTCCTCTCAGCCTGGTGGGTGTGCCACTGCTCCTAGTGATGTCTGTCTGCCTATGTGGCCTTGCCTTGCTGCAAGTGGATCTGAGAAACTTCCAGATGTAAAAGCATAAAGGGAGAGAGAAACAGGACTGCAGAACAGGTACGCTTGATCCCAGAAAAATGACAAGCCAATCCATGCCTGGGGTCTGCGTTAATGCGCCAATCAGGGCTGAAGATCCACAGATGGCTCAACAAAGTGCCATCCCACAGGACCAGAGGAAACTTCAGGCAGGGCCACAGGGCCACCTGGACTCTGGAAAGTGGGTTGGGCTCCATAGCCGAGGAGAAAAGGACCGGGGAGAAGCAATGGACACCTTGGCTCAGGCTCTGCTGAGTTCCATCGGCCATCAGCCTTGCCCTTCCCAAAATGACCTGGAAAATGGACGGTCCTCCGCGTCGTCAGAAGCAGCCGGGTTGGAGCTTCACCAGATGCTGGTGTTATTGCTCAGGCTCTCCAGAAGCTGCCCTTTCAGAGAGGTCAGAGAGCGATGCTCACAAATGCTAAAGGCTGCCCAGGTAAGATGCCAAATCTAGGCAGGCTGGTTACAGATTAAAGGCAGAATGACAGAACATGGTCTAAACCACCTATATTAAACGAGCTCACGGAAGGCAATTTGTGTAAATCATAGAATCATAGAGTGGGAAGGGACTATGAGGGTCATCATCTTCATCCACTTTATTGCACTAGCCAAAGGCCATGGCATCATTCACAAAGGAAACAAAAAAGAAAAACAACAATAACCATAAAAACATCAGGCACTGCAAATACAATAAACCATGGTCATGTCTCCTAGAAATTGTTTGCTGCATACGATAGAATAGCAGGGGGTTCTCAGATAGAATGTGCCAGCTTAAATATCCGAATCACCTTTGCAAGTGACCGCTATTTTATCTAGTTCTTTTCTCCTGATCTTCTTAGCTGCCAACGCATATAGTGCTACTTTATAAGTTAGGAACTAATGAGGGTCATCTAGTCCAACCCCCTGCAGTGGAGGAAGCTTTTGCTCAACATTGGGCTCAAACACACGACCCTGAGATTAAGAGTCTCATGCTCTACCAAAATCCCTAGTGGAACAAGAGAAATGGCTCCAGTGCAGGAGCTCTATCTCCTCCTTTGGGATGTTGTGTTGGGAATGTTCAGTGCCAACAGGTACTCTGCACATGATCAGGGGCACTCCCTTATTTTTTATTACTTCTAATGCGACAGGGTCACTAGGGTGGAACGGAAAATAGGTTTTCAGTCCTAGTTCAGAATTAAGGCCTAGCAAAATCTTCCATACCATCCTACTGGCCTCAGCTGAGCTATGTCACCATAGATGATAACATTCTATATTTTCTAACAGCTTATATTTGCAGGCAGCCATAAGGGCTAGAATTCTTTTCAAGATGTTGAACTGTACCAGTACCATTCTGTGCACTTGTACAATATGCATGCAATCAAGAAATCATATAACAATAAATGTAATAAAATTTAAGGGCTAGGACAATGGAGAAACAACAGTCCCTGAATTTCAGATAAGGCTGTCTGTGACCAGACCTGGAATAGTTTCTTCACTGTCCCCAAAATGAGAAGGAAGTAGCAACTTCTTCATAGATATTTCCTGAGTAAGAGAGGCCCCATCTGCACTATGTATTTTAAAAAGTATCGTATGACTTCAAACAGTCATGAGTTCCTCCAAACAATTTTGGGAACTGTTGACCCCTATTCCCCTCACAGAGCTACAATTCCCAGCGTTCCCCGGGAAGAGGGATTGTTAAACAACTCTGACAGTTGCAGCTCGAAGGGAGGGGGGAGTCTCCTAACCAGACCCTCCAAGTGTCCCTATTTTCCAGGGAGAGTCCCAGGTTTACAGAAGCTGTCCTGGTTTCTGATTTGATCCCGAAATGACCTGCTTTTCCTTAGGACATCCCTATTTTCATCAGAGAAATGGTTGGAGGGTACAGAATAGGACGTCCCTATTTTCATCAGAGAAATGTTGGAGGGTACAGAATAGGACGTCCTTATTTTCGTCAGAGAAACGTTGGCGGGTATGCAACTCTCAGCACCCTTAGCAAACTACAATTCCCAGGATTCATTGGGGGGAGCCAAGCCTGTTTAAAGTTGCATGATCATGGGCGTAGCCAGGGGGTGGGGTGGGCAGCTACCCCCCCCATTCAAGCAAATCAATAAAAATCATGAATGTAGCCAAGGAGTGGCATGGAGGGGCAGCTTCCCCCCCAAAATTAATAAAAATCAATAAAAATGCATACCGTAACTAACTGAGGTTCTGCATCTCCAAAGAAAAGATCTGCTCCCCTAACAAAAATCCTGGCTACACCTATGATAAAAATGCTTAACTAACTGAGGTTCTGCCTCTCTCGCTAACATGAAGCCTGCCCCCCTAACATAAATTTGCAGGCACAGAAGGAATCAAAATGCAAAATGCTCCAAGAAGGGCTTGCTGTTAGTGTCCATCAGCTCATTGACGCTGCCAGTGAGTGCCTTTAATGGGACAAGATGGTTGTCCCTGCCCACCTGTCAAAGTGGCTTCTGGGTGGTGGGGGAAAGTGAAGACCTGTGTTGCAGAGCTGAAACTGGGCTCCCCAGCCCTGGCATAAGGCAATCAGGCAAGGGGACAGGACTGGCTTGGTTAAAAACCAAGCATCAAAACATTGACTGCCGCATACAGAGTGAAAGCCTGCAGGAGCAAAACAGTCTTTAATAACGCAGCACAGGAAGGGGCCAGCTGTACTTCACAGTGCCAGGTGTTCCATTATCTAGGTGCATTGGCACGATGAAGGCCCTCTGTGTAACATGGAGATGTGTTTGCTGCAAGCCTGTCCTTATTTTCCTTTGTGAAATGTTGGAAGGTGTGACGAACACAAAAGGCCCCTCGCAGAGCAAATCCTGTCACTTCACACGCAGCTTGCAACTGCAGGGGTGTGTTTTGAACTGGAGTGCAACTACCTTTTTCAAGCGTATCTTTTTTAAAAATATATATATTTTTATTAAAGATTTTCTTGGTTTACAAAAGTATGTGCAATGTCTCTCTCTTTTTTTCCCCTCCAAGTAACATTTTTTACAGATCAGTTTCATTTGTTGAGACATTAGGAAGAAAAGCGGGAAAGAGGTGGAGGGGGGGAAGGTGAGTGGGGGTGGGGTCAGGTGGTGATGTTTCTATTTTACTTAATATATGTGGGGTTTTGTGTCAGAGTCACTTGTGCAGGTTCTCTGCTATTCACTTGTGTTCCTTTGGTGGTGAGAGAGGTTGGGGTTGGCCTATGGTGTGGTTGTTTATTTGTGGTTGGCTGTGGTGATCTTTGTTTTCATGTGTGAGTGGGGTGGGTGGGTTACCCATATTGATTTGTATACTGTTGCTGGATTTTTGTCATTGTCTTGTTGGGCTGTGTATGTGATAAAGGGGAGCCATACCGGGGTGAAGGCGTCTTCTTCTGTATGTCCCCGTGTCAGTTTCAGTTTATTGGTTAAATTTTCTAGTAAGGCTGTTTCCCATACTATTTGGTACCATTGGTCCATGCTTACTCCTGACAGGTCTCTCCAGTGTCTGGTTATGGTGTTTCTGGCTGCTGAAAGTAGGTGGGTTATGAGTTCTTTGTGGTGCAAATGGGCATTATTGTCTTGGAAGATGTTTAGTAGGGCCAATTCTGGGGTGATTTCTAATACTTGCTTAGTTATTTTACATATTTCTCATATGGCTGTTGTCCAGAACAGTTGGATTTTGGGGCACTCCCACCACATGTGGAGGTATGTGCCTGTGGAGGTGCACCCTCTCCAGCATTTTGGTGAGGTTCCTGGGTGTATTAGCGAAGAAGCAAACACTTTCTTGGCTTTTAAATTAGCGGAAGACAGGCTGTTGCAGGAGAAACCAAGGCAGCAGGGCACATGTATTAACTTTCTGCTACATACAATTGTGTATCTGACCATGATCCTTGGTTTCTTATAATAGGATGTTACAAGCATGGCCCTATTTTACCTTTGGCAATTGATTTAATGTATTTATATATACCATCACCCCGTCTGCATTTCAACGTCAAAACAACCCTGTGAGGTAGGTTAGGTTGTGAGGCAAAACTGCATTTTTTATAATAAAAAACGATGTGTTTATGTGGAAAAATCTACTATTTAATGCTGGTGAATTTCCACAAGAACTTTAAAAATAAAATTAACTGATGTAGAAATGTGGAGGACAGAACATAAGAGTGGAAAAATGAGGAACTGAGAGCAACCGAAATTAACAGATTTCTCCCTCTCTATCCAGATCTAACTCCCCCATGGCCTGTAGAGAGAGGCTTTGAAGGAATCTTCCGACAGAATCGGCACAGGGGAGTCCAGCAGGTGTGAGAGGTGTGGAAAAACCCACATGTTCCTTTTAGAAATCCCCCACTTGATTCCATTTTCCTTTCTGTTTGTGTTAGGAAGATGAAAGGCTGAGAGGTTCCAGCAAGTCTAGTTGTTTGGGATGCCTCATGACTCCCGTTGCTCAGTCCCATCTCCTGCCCACCTAGCAGTTCAAAAGCATGTCAAAAGTGCAAGTAGATAAATAGGTACCACTCTGGCGGGAAGGTAAATGGCGTTTCCGTGCACTGCTCTGGTTCGCCAGAAGCGGCTTAGTCATGCTGGCCACATGACCCAGAAGCTGTCTGTGGACAAAAGCTGGTGAGATGAGCATGCAACCCCAGAATCGTCCGCGACTGGCCCTAACAGTCAGGGGTACCTTTACCTTTACCTACCAACTCTCAGCACTCTGAATAAACTACAGTTCCCAGGAAAACCAGGACTGTTTAAGGGGGTTCGATACTGCTTTCAGAGTGGGCTGCAGATGGGGCCTAAGAAACTTGCTCATTCCAGCATGAAGAGGTAGGGTGGGGAGCAACAGAAAGAAATGTACTGTGAGAATTGAGGCTGCAGTCCTAACCCATTATTACCTGGGAGTAAGCCCTGTTGAATTCAATAGGATTTACTTCTGAGTAGACATGCTTAGGATTGCATTGCAAATTGATTGTGCAGTTGGGGGTATGAGGTTTAATAAGAAAGCTAGGCTATTAGAAAGAAATAGACAGTAAATATGAATACCGTTCCATTTTAAATCTTCAAAAACCTATATTGATAGTATGCTAGAAGCTTCCATTACTCTCCAAAGCCCCATTTATTGTAATCCAGTTTCCCCTCCCGCCCGCACTCTTCCTTTCTGGATGAGAGTCTGTCAAGAGAAAGAAAATTAACACTGGGTAAAATTGGAAAAGAAGTTGTTCCATTAAATTATCTCTCTCTCTCTTCTCATCAAGCTTTTGAATATATATATTGATTTCCCCAGTGCCTTTGGGCAATCATGAATTTCTTTTCTATTTGCGCACTAATGGCAGGCCAGGTGTCTTAGATATTACTTCTGATTACAAAGGATATAATAATTTGATCTAGTCAAGCAAATACTGCAGATTGGAAGCCTCCCCTGTTAGCATTTCTGGATTTCTCCTCACCCCAACCCTTCTCCCCAAGTGCTATCAGGATTTCTGGAAAGTTCACCCATATGCTGGCATTTGGTTCCTGAAGGTGTCACCCACCGCTGCATGGTCAAGGTCTTTCCCGTTTTGTCCAGATTGGACTCCAAACCTCAAAAGTGGTCCAGAAAATAGGAGAGAGGAAGAAAAGTCTAGCAGCACACTGCAGCGGCTGGGCAGATGTGAGGCCCTTTCACAGAACTCCCTAAAGTGTAAAGTATTGTTAATTTTTCAAATTTGGATTGTGTCCTAATGAACTCTTCTTATATGGCAGTGGTTTTCAACCAGCATGCTGGGACACCCTGGGGTGCCTTGAATGATGGTCAGGGGTGCCAAAGGCAACACTGGCCTCTGTCCCTTTTTCCTTCCCTCCCTCCTCTAATGCCCTCTTGCGCCTCTGCCTGCCAAAGGCTTGCACAGCTGTTTGTTGCAGCAGCCCTGGCTACAAGCTCCCCAGGCGAACGGTGCCTCCGGGGCCGGCCATTGGGTGTTTCCCAGGTCCCTGTGGGGCAGGGTGAGGAGGCACTTCTCTTTGGGGCAGGTGGGGCAGCTCAGAGACCAGGGGCGGCAGCAATGGCTGCCCTGAGGACTCCAAGGAGAGGGGAGAAGAGAGGAAGCTGAGGGAACACTCCACAAGGGAGGGTGTTCGAAAAGGGGTGAGGGGCTGCCAGCTCTGCAGGCAAGGGGTGACATAACTGGGCTCTTGAGCCTCACAGGGATGCCGCAGAAAGGATGTAGTTGGTCAAGGGAGCCGTGGACGCAAAAGGGTTGAAAACCTCTGTTATATGGGATCAGACCATTGTTGGCACATCAAGTTTTAGTAGGGTGTTCTCCAGGAATGGAGAACCTGTGGCCCTGCGATATCAAATGATATAAAATTAATATCAAAAGACAGGATTTCTGGAGAAAAGGACAAAATTTCAGGTGCAGTTTAACAATCAAGCCCTCTTCAGAGGAAACACTGGGAATCGTAGTTCTGTGAGGGGGACAGGTGGTGCATAGCAGCTCACAGAACCATAACAAACTAGACTTCCCAGGATCCCTTAGGAAAAGCCATTGACTGTTTCAAGAGGTATGATACTGCTTTAAATGTATAGTGCAGATGGGGGCCGAAGCCCCACTCTGAGCAAACCCATTAAAATTAACAGACATAAGATATGTTGTTGTTGTTGTTTAGTCGTTTAGTCGTGTCCGACTCTTCGTGACCCCATGGACCAGAGCACGCCAGGCACTCCTGTCTTCCACTGCCTCCCGCAGTTTGGTCAGACTCATGCTGGTAGCTTCGACAACACTATAGACATGTTCATTAACTTCAATTGGTCTAGTCAGAGTAGGACTTGGGCCTACACCTTTGAAACACTATACCTTTAAAGCAGTATCATACCACTTTAGTCATGAAAACTGCCCTCTCCAAAGTAGGACACATGGCTACTCTACAACGAAGCCTAGCCTTTAGTTATAATTTATTTCATTTCTGAATCTCTTCCTGTGAAGTGTCCCAAAGTGATGAATAACATCACTTAGGAGCACGAGTATATGTAGACCCTGCTAATAAGGGATCCTGACTCTTTTGGGAGAAGGGTGTTCTTCCACTCCTGACCATGCTGCACCGCAACCTTTGTATGGAAGCATTTCCCCCTTAGGAGACTCTCTGAATCGCCTTGGCAAACAATGGCCTAATTCCCCCAAGATGTTTGATGCCACGCCACTCCTTGGTTGCAAAACAGGAGTGGAGGATCCCTCCCAGTCGCAACAATGTCCAGATGAGGCCAATTTAAATCGGAGCAAACAACAAGAGATTAAAGGCTCATTGGCGATCTGGAGTGCGGTGGAGTAGGAAAAGTTGGGTTCTTTGAAAGGGAGCAGATGGGGAGACAGGGAACTTGCTTTGCTTGGATCTGCCTTAGAAGTGAGAGACGGGGGATATTCCTGGAGGCCACTGATGCTTGAGAGAAAGAGGGGTACAGCGGTTGAGAAGGCCCTTAGGAAGTCCCCTCCTATACTGGTACCCCCACCACCCAACTACAGCTTGGTTTACACCATAGTAGGTAGTTACGTGTCACCATCTTAAATTTCCCACAGTGGGGTTTCAGATTATAATGCCAGTGCATCATAGTGTGGAACCAGAACCTGAGAGACCAGGGTTCACAATCCCCACTCTTTGCCATGAAACTCATTAGATGACCTTGGACCAGTCACTGTCTCTCAGCCTAGCCTTCCTTACGGGGCTGTTTTTAGGATGAAATAAGGAGGGGGAGAACCATGTATACTGCTTTGAGCTCCTTGGAGGAAAAATGGGATAGAAATGCAATAAATAAGTACCCACACAACACACACACATACAGATATTTTGAGGACCCACTGTATTTGCATGACTGTAAGTTGTTTTAAACTGTTTTTAGTATTGCGTATTAATGTTGCAACCTGCCCTGGGAACTTAAGGTGAACAGCGCATTAATAATAATATTAATTGGAGCAATTAAAAGGCACGTCAGGCAGGAACATATCATACTAGTGGTAAACATGTTGACCATGGCATGCATTTAATTATCACGAGTGTGGAGATTGGATCCTTTACCAGTTATTGGTCAATAAAAGTGGAAGGTGTGGAATGTCATTTGTATGAATAAGGAAAGACTCCATGGTGATTTCTCGGAGGTGGGGGGAGGTTTCCATTTGTGCTATTTTGCAACAGATATAGTTGGCTAGAATGATCACCTCTGGGCCTCTCCAGACTTCCTTTTTATTGTGCATTTGTGATGATATGTGCTCATGATGGTATTAGGGCAGTTATACACAATCCTGCTTTCATAATACCATTTGAACCTGCAAAGGTTTTGGGGTGGCCATATTGCTTCGTTTTGAATCAGTGCACGTTCCATAGCTTCCTGCTGAAATTCCTGCTGAAACTTTTCGTACCACCAGTGTTCCAGGGTGTTGTTATTGTTTGACCTGCTTTAGCCGTGCTAGAATGCAAGAGTGCTGCTCCAGGTAGCAATAATGCAGTAACTTTGGGGAGGCATCGCAGAACAACTAAGAAAATGGAACGATGTGTGTGGATGGCCCGGCATGAATCCGCTCTGAATGACACGTTGGTGAATAAACCTGCACATAGACAAATGACACCAGTCTAGAGGTTTTCAAAGGCTTTCCATGCAGAGATTAGGGACTGAATCTCTGTCTCTCACACACCCTGTATTGTGGGTTCTGAAGCAATCTCTGAGGATTCTGAGGTTCAGAGACGATCCAAATGGGTAAATCTGGTGACAGATTTGTGGCATGTGCTCTCACACCTTTGTGTAAAGAAAAGCAGCCCCGGTGCTAATTTCTCCTGCTTCTCCATCCCCAAAAGGCACAGCTGTCACTCAAGCTGTCACTCCAAGGCTTGACACAGTCACATTTCCCCCTGCCTGGAAGTTAATGAACCTGGGAGGAGATGCTCTCCTTCCACCATTGGCCTTTCCCTGAACTTATGGCCTTTTTGTAAGATGTGAATAGGCTGATAGGTTCCCTAGAGAGTGGCTGGGTCTGTCAGAAGAAGGACGCAGGCTGGCAGCTGATGGCGGTCTCTTTTTTGGGCTCCTCTGTCTGGGACGGGCGTGGGGGAAGGAGCATTAATTTGTCTCCCATTAGGGTCAAACTGATCACCATATTTGGAGGAAGGAGCTACGGTAGCTGATTTGGCCCCCTCCATATGCCATTGGACTCCAACTCCCATCATGCCCAGCCAGCATGTGCAATGGTCAGTCAGGGATGATGGGAACTGTGGGTGGGCAAAATGGGGAGGGCAGCTCATTGGCCTTCCCTGGCAATAACATTTTCTTCCACATCAGTCCGCTCGTTCTCTAACATCAGCAGCCGAGCACCTCCTGGTAGTCCCTACACAGGATGAAGTATGTGATGTCCTTGTCCAGGAAAGGGCCTTTTCGGTGGTGGCTCCTTCGGTGGTGGCTCCTCCCTTCCTACTGAGATGTGCCTCACCCTATCTCATGACCCATCTAGTCCAGCATCTTGAAAGTGGCTGACCAGATAACTCTGGGAATCCTGCAAGTTGGACAGGAGCACAACAACACTCTTCCCCCTTGCCACCCCCAGCAAATGACATTCAGAGGCGCAATGCCTCTGACAGTGGAAGCAGAACATAGCCTTGTCCTCTGTGAATTTGCCTAATCCTTTTAAAAAGCCATTAAAGTTGGAGGCCCTTGCTGCCTCTTGTGGCAGCGAGTTCCACAGTTTAACTATGTGCCGCAGCATGAAGAATTACTTTCTTTTGTCCTTTAGTGTTATGAGAGATTGGGGGGGGGGGACTTGTCTGCATCCACTCTCTCCATGCCACGCACCATCTTATAATCTCCTCTCCTTCCGCCTCTTACTTGCCTTTCCCCTAAACCTAAAAGCCCCGAATGCTGTGACTTTTCCCCATAGGTGGAATTGCTTCATCTCCTCGATCACGCGACCCCTCCACACATCTGGTGGCATGGGTCAGGCCCGTGAAAAGCTGGACGTGCCACCGCAAACGTCTTCTGTCTTTGAAACGTGGTTGCGGCCAACATTTTTGATGCAACAGCAGAACGCGGCAGGAAGATTAGAACCAGGACCATTGTCAGGCAGCAGGGGCTGGTGATAACACAATCTTCCTTGAGGAAACCCTTTGTTGAGCCACAGAGTTGTGCAATGGCGAATGCCAAAAAAAAGAAGACCCCGGCTCTTGCTTAGTTGCCTGCAGGCTGGTGGGCCTTTCCCCACTCCTACAGCAAATAAAGTCAATATGGGGTGCGAGGAGCCTCTAGAGCTACAGCAGAAGCTTCGTCCTCCACGGCCCCCCTTTATTTGTAGTGTTATTTGCCCAGATTGGCTGAGGAACTGCCTCTCCTCTGCACCAGAACGACCCATTCAATGGCTGCTCTGAGAAGCACTCTCACTCTTAGGCCAGGTGCAAAGGCACGGTCCTCTAATTGGTAGGCTTCCCCGATTCAAGCTGTTGCCGGGCAGAAGAAGGCTGGGGGAGGGGACCAAAGAAAGACCGGGATGTTTTGTTGCAGAGCATTTCTGTTTTCTGGACTTCGCCACATGGAAGTCTTCAGATCAGACAGCAGAGATTGCTGTCTGGGGCCTGGTTTTAAAATAGCTTCTGGTTGGAATGAAGTAGAGCTGAAAATGACTGGGGTGGGAGACAGTCCACGTTTCTTCCAACTAGGTTCAAATGTTTGTTTGTTTTTCATCCATTAGTAAGTGGCAAAGCAGCACTGTGAGACCCTTGGAGAGATGTGCGGCCCGATCTTCCGCATGCTTATAGGGAAGTCACTCCCACTTTAGTCACTGTTGCTTGCTTCTGTATTTGTTTGATTTCCCTACATGCCCTTCACCCTTCTCCGCCTGAGTTGCGAACCATATAAAAATATAACATCGGTTACATTCCTTTTTCGATCCTATGAAAATTAATTTCAAATTATACACCAAAACTATAGGGTAGTAGCCAATGCTAGTACTACTCAGAGTAGATCCACTGAAATGAGTGAGCCTGAATAAATTATATCTATTAATTTCAATGTCAATAAAACTTACTTCAAATATTGCCCTCTATAACTATACTACACCTACTCTAACTATTTTTATATGTAATTATATATTTATTATAAGTGTGTATTGTCTGATAATATCCATTGTCAAATCGCTACTAATTATGTTGCTGGATTATTTACCATTCTGTTGCTTGTTTGTCAATACAGGCGACTCTCAATTTATGCTGGTTTATGTTCCTGAAATACTGTGTAGTCAAAAGTGCGTATAGTCAAAACACATTGGCTCAATGGCAGGTGGGATTGTCAAAGTATTTTTTTCAAGATGTTCACCCTATTTCTGCCCCTTTTTATTTTTTTAAAAAATGCCAAGTGCCTAAAAAGAATGCACACAATTTAAACATGTGTAAGTTGTGAGTTATCTGTACAGTGTTTTATTTATTATTGTTTATTTCTATTTAAATTTTGTATAACTATAAATTAATTTTTTTAAAAAAATGCAGGAATAAAAGTGGATAAGATTTTTATTTTCTTTATTTTTTAACAGAATGCATATGTTTCCCAATTACAAAGTTTTATGGGTGACTTATAACAAGAATAAAAACAGTATGTGAGATGGTGTTGCAGTAGCTGTGCTTTGGAACCCCCTACCTATAAACAAGAGGCAGGTACCTTCATGATGCAGTTTTAGGCCCCTGCTAAAAACTTTTTTTTATTTCAGCAGATCCACCCAGACACATAATTTGTTGTGAATACTTGTTTTGAAATTCAGCTTATTTTTTTAAAAAATCTGTATTGGATTCATCATCATTGTTTTATACATGCCACTTGGATTTTTTTTTTAATTAAGTGGTTTACAAAATTTGTTAAGCAGTGTAAAATGCAGTGATAAACCGCCAAAACAAAACAAACATATAATACAGTGTCAAAACTGTGCCAGCAGGAAATAAAGCCAGTCTGTATTACAGTCACAAAAAATCTGATCTTTGGGGAAAGCGGGTGTTTTTGACAAGACCTCCCTCTCAATTATAATTGCCAGTAATATCAAATCAAATAGCACCGCTGAATTTGCCAGTATGTAATTGAATCCCACCTGGAAGCAGCAACCGTCCAGAAGCAAAGCCAGTGAAAAGGTATCAAGGTCTTCCTAGATGTTGCAGGGGAGATCTATGATTGAAGTAAGCCATTATAACAAGTCAGCTCTGAGTATAAATAAGACTGGATATAATACCTTCTATATTTGCCTTCTTTGGAACCACATCATATTTGACCCATTTGGCACAGAACACAAAGCCAAGCCACAAGCAAACAGGCAGGTTCCTGGAGAGAAGATCATGGTAACTTTTTCATTTTCCGGTCCTGCCGCCTCCACTCTTCTGTGTGCTACATTCAATCCTGGGCTTATTTCCTCCAAACAAACCATAAGCAGTAAGCCATAGAACATGGAACCTTGGCTGCAGCTCATGATTTGTCCTGAGCAAGATAAACCACCTATTCAGGTCTGGACATAAGGCAAAGCCAAACCCAGCAGTGCAGCAGCAGGACATGAGGAGCAAAGTGGCTGCAATCTTCTCTCCAGGACCCCACACAGTTTGATCATTTGCCATGGTTTGGCTTAGCGTTATGTGCAAACTGGGCCACTGACAGCTCATAACACATTGTCAACAACCAATATATATAGCCCAACATCTCTTTCCTCTTTTGTGGTTTCCAGCTTGTTGAGTCATTTGCTGAAAAAAATATATATGATCTCATTTTGTTTAATCCCTTAAAAAAAAGAACTCAGGTATCTTAAAAACAACCTTTTACTGATGTCTATGTGTGTCCAGTGGAGGTTTTAGGGCAGACCAGGAAAGGATCAGTTTTCATGACTTACTAAGGCAGCAGTCCTGAACTCACTCGATAGGAAGGAAGCCCCACTGAACTTAGCAGGACTAACTTCAGAATAAACATGTGTTGGATTTCACTGTGAATTGATAGGATGAGATGTCATAAAAGTTGGGAAACCTGTACCTTTAATAATAATGGCTGTGGCTGTGGCTTTTCTTCCTCCCGTAGTGCTAAGAACAGGGCAAACAGCATCTGCCAGAGTTATCTTTACTAGTACAGTGGAACCTCAGGTTACGTATCATCCTCCTTATGAATGCTTCAGGTAACGAGCTCCGCTAACCCAGAAGTAGATGCTCCTGCTTGCAAACTTTGCCCCGGGATGCAAGTGGAAGTTGTGCACCGGCAGTGTGGCAGCAGTAGGAGGCCCCATTAGCAAAAGCGTGCTCATTTTAAGAACGGTTTTGGGTTAAGAACGGACCTCCAGAACAAATTAAGTTCGTAACCGGAGGTACTACTGTAAAGGTACAGTAGCACTGCCTCCTAATATATCAGGAATAAAGTGTAAGTACTTGTTCCAAATTCTTGACTAGGGCCTTGGAAATCTTAGAACTGCCAGTTCCTGCTAAATTACTATGTAAAAGGATACTTTAACGGGAGGCTGCAGACTTTGAAATCTAAGAACAAACTAATTTTGGCTTTGAGAGATTAAACGAGGGTCAGGGGTTATTTTTGCAGCAAAGAAACTTCTTCCATTTGATACAATATTCCTTCTCCAAAGTTTCAAGTGCTCAGATAAGTACAATATGCTTTCAAAAGCTACATTCCCAAAGCTACATTTCAAAAGCTATATCACACCACAGGTGTCTTTGTTGTTAGAATTAAGCAGACTGATCATCAACAAAGAATGGCCAGGCAATAGTGATGTGAACCTTTGGACAATCAGTGCTTCTATTGTCTGGAATGGATTGAGTTTCTCAGGAATGGAGCAACAGACTTGAATCTGTTATCTATTGAATATTTTTTACACTTAAGCCCCACCTTTTCTCCAAGGGGCTTAAGGCGGTGTGCCTGATTCTCTCCCTTCCACATCTTATCCTCGCAGCAACCCTGTAAATTAGGTTAGTCTGAGAGACAGTGGCTGGCCCAAGGTCCCCCAGTAAGAATCATGGCCCAGTGGGGATTTGAACCCTGGTCTCCCAGGTCCTAGTCCAGCACTCTAACCACTACCCCACACTAGCTCTCTGGGAAGAGATGAGTATGGGAAACTAAGGATTCTAAGAATAGAAGATGAGCCTGCTGGATCAGGCCAATGGCCCCTCTAGTCCAGCACCGCGTTCTTACAGTGGCTGATCAGATGCCTGTGGGAAACCCATAAGCAGGATCTGAGCACAAGAGTGCTCTCCTCTCCTGTGGTTTCAGAAGCATTTTGCCTCCAAAAAGTGGAGACAGAGCATAGCTGTGGCTAGTGGCCATTGATAGCTAATCCTCTTTTAAAGACCTCCAGGTTGACAGCCATGACCGCCTCCTGCAGGAGTGAGTTCCATAGTTTAACTAAGTGCTACATAAAAGTACTTTTTTCTATCAGTCCTCAATCTTCTGACGTTCAGCATCATCTGATGCGCACGAGTCCTGGTGTCATGACACACAGAGAGAAACTTCTCTCTCTCTGCTCTCTCTGTCCCATGCATTATTTTATAAACTTCTATCATCTCACTTCTTCCTTGTCTTTTCTCTAAACTAAAAAGTCCCAAATGCTGCAGCCTTTCTTCCTTGGGGAGTGGCTCCATCCCCTTGATGATATTATGAGTATTGTTGAAGAACGAGAACCGTGTTGTTTATAAGCAGATTACTTCTTTCCTGTAACTTCAGAAGTGCTTCTTCAGTGCTGCTTACCTCGAGGGCAAATTTATGGCTCTGGATCAACTGCTCTGGGCGTTCAAGGAACAAATGTTATTTGAACAGTGTGCTAATCTCCTCTGCCTCCCCCCCCCCTTCATACTCCCCTCTCTTTATCACTTTGTTGTTCTCTCACTGCAGTTGTTTTGCACATTCCAGAGAAAAGAGGGCCCTCTCCACACTTGATCACTGTGTACTCATCCTTTTTTTCCCCTTAACTCATCTCAGAAACTGAAGGAAAGAAAAGACACCTATCTTGCCGGTTACTCACCGAAAATGTCTCTTAGTCATACCTGTGAAAATAAAGGAAGACAATCAACTCTCTAGACGTTTAAAGCAGTGAATCCACAGCCTTAAACTGAGAATTCTTCCGAACTAGAATAGTTACAGCTCAAAACTTGTGCATGTTCTTTCGAAAGTCAGTCCCATGTGGGGCTTGTTCCTAGGTAAAGTGTGCATAGGATTGCTGCCTCGGCTGAGTCATTTATTTATTAAACTTACATCCCGCTCTTCCTCCCAAAGGAGCCCAGGGTGATAAAACACTGCAGCCAGTGATAAAACAATGCAGTTAAAAAGTACATATACAATTAAAACATAAGATAATCACACGCTCTCACAGCAAGTAATTTCAAGGTTGCCAGGAGCTGCATCTTTCAGGCATCAAATGCCTGGGTAAACAGGAGTGTTTTTCAGCTAATAACAAGAGGCACACCTCACGAGAAGGCATTCCACAAATAGGGAACTGGCACTGAGGATATGTTCACATTTTGGCTTACTCTGCACCTAGTGCGGTCCTATTGCTAGTTTCTGAAGCTGCGTTCACACGTTAGCCACAATCCCTAGCAGTTCTGTAGTTTATTACTGCTGTTTGGTGTGCTTTCCCTAAAACCAGCACCAGTTTCAGTCTGGTTAGAAGAATGGATGAGGAAGAAAGCGGTAAAGTGAACATACTCTAACAGCCTTTGTGCAGGGGCAGATCTGTGTGCAAGTTCTGGCGGCAGCTTAATGAACAGGAGTTCCGCGGAGGGGGCTGCAGGGAAAACAAAAAATGTATGTCAGGTGTAGACATTCCTAGCTCCCCTTCCTGAAAAATGAAGAAATACTTGTAAATGTGGCTTGATGTGCAGTGGGGAGGGGCAGGATGACTTTGCTACGCTTCAAGCCCCTAATGTGAACATACCCAAACCCTAAGGCTACTTCCAGACTGTTGCTATTTTGCAAGTGGGATTCAAATTCAGGATAAATTCTTGATAAACAGGTTGCCTGGAAGCAATGCAAATGGCACTCTTGCGCAACAAATCTGTTCCCATTCACTTGATGTTGTGCAGTACGAAAAGTGGTGGAAAACTACAGTGGAAAGTGCAGGATAACCACCACTTGACAGCAACCTGCAAACATTTGCAGAAAAATCCTGATGATTACTCAATATATATGATTCCCTCACTTCCAGAAGCTCAAGCTTCCAGAGCTGTTTATTGAGGGTTGTGGTTGTTGTTTTTTAAGCTTTTCTCCCGAAATTTATTTTTCAGTTTCAAAAAATACATATGACATACAGTCCCCATGTACCTCCACTGCCTGAAAAACATTCCATGCATAAGATTGCATCAAAGTCAATCAGCAGTCAGTAAATGATAGGCAAAGATTAAGCAGCTTTGTCCAAGATTATATCAGTTAGCAGGGGCGGCCCATCATATTTCGCCACATCCGGAACCCAGAACCCAACACTGCAGCTGCTTCTTGCTTCTCTGGCAGCGGCAGGAAGAGGCAAGTGGTGCCCATGGAACTCCAAGACCACAGCAGGCCTCCTGCCGCCCCCCCCGTCGCCAGAGAAGCAAGAAGTGGCGGCAGCAGTAAGAGCTCGCACAGAACTCCACGAAAGCTTGCCAGAACCCACCACCATAGCAGCAATGGCAGCAGATGGAGATGTGCAGTGTGACACAGCAGGACCTGCTGCCTCTGGGTCCCAGTGGGATCCTGGCACCTGAGGCAATTGCCTCAGTTGGTCTATTTGTAAGGTCTATTTGTGTCAGTTGCATGCCTTCTACTCTCTGTCTTTACAGATTGCCCCAGACTGAAACATGGGTACCTGGTGGCAAGTCCTTTCTGAATAAACATGTGTCACACGGTTCTAAATCAACTTGTGGTCTTTGTGCTCATTAGCGCTCTCAGATACTTCCTTAGTTTCTCCGTAACAGCTGTGTTCCATAAGGTATCCCACCACGAGCGTTTATTGAGCAGAGGTGATACAAAGATGCTCCAAGCAACCATTATCCCACAGCTTCCAGTGCATTTTTCCATTACAGAAGTCTCATTACCTCACAGGTATGTTGTGAGGTGAAATAAAAAACGGGGAGAACTATGTACACTACCTTGAGCTCCTTGGAGGAAAAGATGGGATAGAAATCTAATTAATAAGTAAATAAACCCCAATTTTTCATGATTGAATCCTACCCGAAAATAGTGTCAGTCTGGAAGCACCCATTGTCTAACCTCCTCACAAACTTGGCGTAAACAGATTAGGGTGTTTGCTCAGTAAACTGGTTATCTGGAAGTGAGCTTTAGCTGCACAACCTAAAATTGCCAGCAGATGCCTGAATCCCACCAGCAAGAGACAGTCTGCAAGCAGCCCTTCTTTCTTTGAAGGTTGGGGTGGGGGGGCGTTATGAACTTTGCCCTCTTGTATCACTTCCAAACTGATGCTATCGTCAGCTGGTTGTCAGTCACATTCCAACAGATTCAGGATGCGCAATTACAGCTGATTTAGTAAACTTGCGCAACAAACCCACTTTCCCCAATCGATCGGACTTTTTGGGGAGGGAAGTATTGGTCCGTAGGGTTTTTGTTCTTTTTTAGCATGTATTTTGTGCTTCCATATTGTATTTTTATGTTGTGAAGAGCCCTAAAATCTGCGGTTGAGAAGCGCCCTTACTGCGCATATGCGGCCATCAACCCCACCAGAATGTGTCCAGAGAGCCGCGCGAAAGCGCGACAAAGTCTTCAGGCGCCCGCATATCGCGACAGACCGGCCCTAACAGACCCCGGCGGATCGCTGCGCTTCCAAGGCTGCTTTCCAATCGGCCGGCCCCGCCCCGCCCCGCAGCAGCACAACCGCCGCCAAATTTTCCACCCCTTTCCCGGGGCATGTATGTTAGGAGAAAAACAACCTCGGCGGGAACTACGCCTCCCATGATCCCAAAGCGGGCTGTTGTTCTCCTTCCGATTGGTGCAAAAGAGGTCGGCAGTTTGAAGCCCCAGTCTAGGGAAAGCCCCGCCTGCATCCCAACGATTGGCTTTTCGGGGCGGGCGTCGACGCCTCTTTTCCCTCCCCTTCAGTAAAGCAGCTGTTCGGGGGCGGGGCTTCCCTCCCTCCCCCAGTGCTCTTGAGAGCGATTACTTGGAGGAGAGTTTTCAGTCGGGCGCTTCGCGAGCCTCTTGAGCGTTCTGGAACCCCGGTGCACCGGGACGTTCTAGAACTCCGCCAGTTTTGGACGTTCTGTCGCAGAAGCCTCGCGGAGAAGGAGGGGCGCTCAGCCTCCCTGTGACACTTGACGCGCCCGGGAGGAGAGGGGGAGAGCCTGCCCGCTCTTGCCTCTTTGCACTTTATTCCTCCCTCTCTCTTTCTTAAGAATTTGCACCACCTCCCTCCCCCTCTCTCAAGAATTGCTTTTTCAAACTCTTCCCAACTTTGGAGGAAAGGCTAGCGGACAGCGATCGCGCTTTATTCTGGTGTGCGTGCCCCGCGCGGCTCCCCAGCGCTACACGGCACCATGATGGTCGCAGACTCCGAGAGTTGCGACGCCCCCGGAGTCCAGGGCTATTTACCCTGCAAGAGCCTCGGAACTTTGAGGAGTAAAGAGGTAAGGAAACGAGGGAGACGCGTGCCTTTCTCCCTCTCCCTCTCCCTCTCCCTCTTGGGGTATTTTGGGGGGAGGGTTACCATTTGCCTTTCAACTGTAACCCTGGCTAACTTTATGCGGCGTCGGTGTTCGTTTATTTCCCCTCCCCGCGCACCGGTTCTTTGCCATTTTAGGGGGATTGGGAGGGGGGGAGCGAGGAGGAGGGGGCGCTCCAGTTGCTGCTGCAGAGTTGCGTAAAAGGTGGTTGTTATGATGATCCTCCGAACAGGATACATTAGAACCTAGTTGCATCAGCCGTAGAGACACAAACAAGCACACGGAGGCTTGGGGTCTTGAAAAACACACTCTCTCAAATCTGGGGTGAGAGCGTGGCTGCTGTACTGTACCGGAGGCCACTTAAGTGAGATTAATGATCAAACGGGCTGGGAGAGTGAGCCGTCGGCGCAAGCGGGGATGTGCCTTCCCCCCTTCTGAAAACTGCAAAATGGTAAGCGGTTGCGAACCTTTTACTTTGGTGTGTTGGTCCGTTAGGATGGCCTCCTCGCCCCCCAATCATTCGGCCCCCTAAATGGTTAAATAGACCTTACCCCGCAGTCCTGGCTACCCGGGCCTGACTCCCAGGTAACTTACCGGTGTGCACTAGAGCGCCCACTCTTCTCCTAACTGGGGGACTTTTGGAGCAAATAAATGACGCTGTTTTTATTTAAGTTCCATGTGTAAACAGGGGTTAGGATTGCCGCAGCCTTGCTCTGGGTTATCGGCTTGTGTGGGTCAAGGGCTCCCTCTTGCATGATGTTCATTAGAGGGAGGCAATAAGTTCCCGTTTTGACTTGTTTCTTCTGGTGGTCAAGCACACATGTACGGGCATGCCCCACACTGTGTGCCCCACACTGCCGAGGGCGGAAGGGGGCCAGCTTAACTGCAGGATTTCTGCATAGATAACTTCTATCTCCAGGATTAGCTAAGCAAACACTGATAACTTTTTCAAGAAGAAAGGTTGTATCCTTGCCCCTTTCGCAACCCATAGATTGACCCACTCCAGAAAATGCGACTTATTGCACTTTAGCCGCCACCCCCCCAAAAAAAAATTTGGGTCCCCTGGACACCCTCCAATTATACCCAGCTCAGCACTGCAATGGGGTGGAAAATCACACTGCATCCTTTCTTCAGATTGTTTTAGCTGCCAGAGAGTTTTTAAATTGCTTTAAGGTTTTTAAATTGCTATAAGGTTTTTAAATTATGGATTTCCTGGCCCCGCTGCTTTAGTGTATAGTTATGGGTCAGTTTGGATCTCAAAATATTTGTCAGTGTGTATTGATACCACAGGGCAGTGGTGATGGTTTACAAAGGGTTAATCCGGTGTATAATTTTAATGGAGTGGTGAATATCTCCTGCTGGCTTTGCTGCATTTCTCCCTCCCCTCGCAACCCCACCCTTCCCATCAGGATTGTGAAGTTTCTTTGGACACCATAAAGCCCAAATTGACAGGCCATATTTTGAGTTTTGCAAGCGCTGAAGACAGAGCCAATATTGGCTTTGCCTGTTGGCCCACTGGGATGGAGCAAAGGGCTCTTTAAATCTCTCTTCCCTGCAGTGAAGAGCAACAGAGGCTTGCGCTGAAGCCCCTCCCTGGATCATGCAGCTCAAGACACAAGCCAAGGGTCTTCGCTTCCATGCACCCCTTGCATGGGCACTCCTTGGCTGGAAGAGCAGCAGCTCCTCAGTTGCTTCTCCTCAGGTGGACAACAGCCACTGTTAGATTTGGAGCAGGAAGTGTGAATAGCTTTAAAAATCCCTTGGTTTTAATTTGTTTGTTGATTTTATTTCTGTCTTACCAGTGTCTTTCCGTAGAGCAGGCATGGAGAACTACTGGCCCATGGACCAGAGGTGGTCCCTGCCCACCCCTTCTGGCCCACAGCACCCCTCCCTAGGCTCTGTATGGCATAGAACTTTTGAGGCTTACAACAAAGCAAACACTTCTTTTCTACACTAGTCAAAACAGCTAAAATTATACAAAGTAAACAAAGAAACTGAAAACAGTCTCTTAATTCATTTTTTCCATCACTTGATCAGTCACTTAGTTAAAAAAACAAACACTCAGATCAGGCTCTGAAATGCCTATTGAAATGTTTACCAAAAGGTTCACTATGATTTAATAAGTAAGAATTAAACTGACTTGACACAAATGCCTCTGAGAAAGGAATTTCATGACACTGGTGTCACCACTGGGAAGGCCCTGTTTTCATCCCAGCTTGGAGAAATGCCTATTCTAATTTTGTCTATAGTGAAGTAAATACAGAAATAGTCTTCCTACCGAGCCTTTTGAATTGGTTGTGTGCCTGTGCTGTCTATGTAATGCATGTAATATTTAATAGATGGATTTGTGATTTTTAATTGTGATCTTATTTTCTCTATGTATGTTAAGTTGTGTCATGCCCCAAGATCACTTTGGATGAGTTGTGGAATATCTTCCTAGATACATGAAAATGTAAGGCTGTTGTCATGCTGCATTTCACATGGCCACCAATAGGTGGCCACACCAATTCCAGCATGATTTCAGAATGGAAGACAGGTGAATTAGAAAGCAATGTGAGTGGCAGGTGGCCCAGGCAAGTTGCTTAATGGAGGTTTTCTGAAGTGCCTCCCCTTTCCTTTACAAGAGGGTGGGGCAGCTGCTGTGAGTTGGGGCTTGGGGAGCAATGAGGGGAGGAGAGATTTGAGTGAGCTGTGAAGGGATAGGAAAGGGGATGGATGAAGGGAGGAGGGGTTGGCCAGTTACAGGGGAAAGGGGAGGCGGCAAAGGGTTTGGCAAGCAGAATGAGTGAGGTTGACAGCCCCTAGTAAATCATATAAATAGAGTAGATGCTATGGAAGGTATAGTGGACCCAGACTTGCTAAGATTTTAAATGTGGAACTACACTGTGAATTGGGAGCATCTGCAATTATTTATGCACCGCTTTAGTGATGGTCCTCTTTAATTTCCCTGTATGCCTGGGCATGTATTGAACTGCACAAGGAAAGGGATTGTTGATGGTAGTTTAATATATTACCATCAGGGTGCATGCCACTTTTACATCGTGAAAAGAGGCCAGGTCACTGCCCCAAGGAGTTCGTAATCAAAAATCTGACATAGATTGAACATTAGAGGAAGCCGGGGCCGGGATAAACAGGGAAACGATATGTGGTTGTTTCTGTTGCACGTGGGAAAGGTCTGTAGCTTAGTGACAGAATATCTGCTTTGCATGCAGAAGATTCCAGGTTCAATCCCCAACAGCTCCAAGAAGTGCTGGGAGAGATTCCTGCCTGAAACTCTGGAGGGTTGCTGCCAGTTGGTGTAGGCAGTACTGAGCAAGATGGACTCAATATTCTGACTCGGCATAAGGCAGCTTGCTACTGTCCCAGCTTAGGTGTACTAGTGACAGACTGAGTTATAGTAGGGCATGGGAACTAGGACTTTAGGGAGGTGTTTGAAAGAAGAGTAGTGGCAGTGCAGAATTGTTCTATTCTATGCAGAAGGTGGTGGGTGGCGCTGTGGTCTAAACCACTGAGCCAAGGGCTTGCCGATCGGAAGGTTGGCAGTTCGAATCCCCACTATGGGGTGAGCTCCCGTTGTTCGGTCCCAGCTCCTGCCAACCTAGCAGTTTGAAAGCACTTAAAAGTGCAAGTAGATAAATAGGTACCGCTCCGGCAGGAAGGTAAATGGCGTTTCCGTGCGCTGCTCTGGTTTCGCCAGAAGCGAGTTACTCATGCTGGCCACATGACCCAGAAAAACTGTCTGCGGACAAACGTTGGCTCCCTCAGCCAGTAAAGCGAGATGAGCACACAACTCCAGAGTCGTCCGCAACTGGACCTAACAGTCAGGGGTCCCTTTACCTTATCTTTATGCAGAAGGGGCAGCATGGTAGCAAGGGTGGAGTCTTGAGGAAGCCGGAGACCTTCACACAATGGAGGGCAGTGGATCTGGAGGAGTACAAAAGTAACCTTTTGTTAATTACAGGAGTCTTTTTGATTCCGTTTGTTATGGCTGCATCATTTTCCTGTCTGTTTAAGTGGACTTTTATTTTTCAGGTTTGAGAATTAGCAATGGTGGGCACTTACTGAACAATATCCCACTTTTTAGCATTATTTTTAAACTGATGTGCCAATGTGGAGAGCTGAACTTAAGATTGGAAAACTTTAGAAACTGAGAGAAACCAAAACAGACAGATGTAACTCATTGTAACTAAGGAAGGCAGTTGGCAAAAAAACTTATTTGAGGAGAAAACAGTTCTCTCTTGGAAAAGAGAGAAAGGGAGAAATCCAACCCTCCAGATACCTTCCCCGACATAAAGGCAAACTGTTCTTCAGCTTCTTGAATCAGGAATTCCAGTCCAGATGTGGTGGACTCACAGTTCCCATCAGCCCCAGTCGGAGAGGGCGGAGGTCAGGGTGATGGGAATTGTAGTCTTAAGCGCCTCAGCTTCCACACCTCTAGTTTCGAACTCTTTGCATGAACAGAATTGGGTGAGGTACTTCACACTCTTAATTTAAAAATTGTACTCTGACTGTAGTGGCAGTATTCCTCCTGCAAGGCTTGGGGGGCGGATCTTAAAATGCTACTGACTTGTGGTTAAGGTCTCTCATTCGCCATGGCCTGTAAGCAGAAAACAAATTTTGGGCCTAGGTTTGGACAACACTTTGGTTTAGCTGCCACACTAACCTTTCATTGTTTTATTCCTTTTTGTATATAGCTTTGAGGGTTATTTAACAATAAAGCAGTTTATAAATTTTTGAAATAAAATAAATAAATATACTAGAAAAACACCAGGGAGCAGCAGAACAACTGCCATCTTCTCCTTGGAAATTAGCATGTTCATGCTAAACAAGGGTTTGGCTTAGCATTTCACCCAAACATGGACATCAATAGACTTGCCCTCTATGAATTTGCCTAATCCTCTTTTAAAACCATTCAAGTTGGCGGTCATTGCTACATCCATAGTTTAACTACTGTATGCACTTGGGTTCATACTGTTTTCTTGGAGCTGAGTTCCACTATGTTTGGTGGTGGTTACACCCAGGAACTCATGCATAGAACTGCATTGGTAGTCGGAAAGATTATCTGCTTGAGCCTGTTCAATCTCAGCCGGTGATTTTGCAATCCAAGAGCTGCTGCTTCTAAGGATCGTGTTGCCTGTTACAGATTTATTGCAGCCTTGCAAACGAGTTCACAAAAGTTAATCGCTCATAAATGTTTATTAGCCTGTTTTTGGCCTGCAAATACCTGTGTTAGTCATTTATGAAATATCATTGACCTTAAAAAGAGGAGGGGGCGGGCAGAGGCAGAATTCTTTCCACTTGCAAAAGCTGATTGGTTTGGTTGCCTAAAAGTTATTCTGAGGCTTCACGGCAGTTAATTCAATTTTCACAACTTTTCCCTAACTGTTCAGTTTAACATTATATTTGAGCTTTGACGTGACTTAAAAGCCACTTCTGGAACTGTAGTGAAATATAGTGCAAATTTCGTGCTGACTTCCGTGTTGTTTGCTTCCGGGGGAAAATCTGTTTGCAAATAATGAGTGCTATGTTCCACTACATTCCTCCATAGTTCTGGAAGTGGCTTTTGCATCGTGTGAAAGCTCAGATACAATGTAGAACTGAACAGTTGGGGAAATGTGAAAATGGAATACATGAGGTAATTGGGGAAGTATTTACAGACCTGATTTCCGCATTCAGATGTGGGGATTATTGCATTACTTTTCCTTACAATATTACCACTTCTATCCCAGATTCTAAATGTACCTTTTACAATCTATTACCTGTTGCATTATGGAACTGTGGCTTTTTGAACAATATACCATATTTTTCCATGTATAAGACGAGGCTTTCCCCCTAAAAAAATAATGTCAAAAATTAGGGGGCGTCTTATATATGGATACATCCCCCTTTTTCTTAAATCTGAGTCCCCCAAAATAGGGGGCGTCTTATACTTGGGGCCGTCTTATAGACAGAAAAATACAGTACTTCTGTGCTGCGCTAAATTTTAAATAATGGGAAAGAGCGATATCATTTTCTGGGTTAGTGGGGCTACAAACATATTTTTTTTCTGGAAGCAAATAGCACTGAAATGAGTGCATTGTTTCCACTGGATTCCACAAGTGGCTTGTGTGAAATCTCACATAACACATGGGAATTATCTGATAAAGTATCATAGAATTGTAGAGTTGGAAGGGACGCTAGGGGTAGTCAGTCCCATCCCCTGCAATGCAGGAATCTCAACTAGAGCATCCATGACAGATGGCCAGCCAACCACTGCTTAAAAACCTCCATTGAAGGAGAATCCACCACCTCCCAGGGGACTCTGTTCCACTATCTTAACAGCTCTTACTGTCAGAAAGTTCTTCTTGATATTTAGTCGGAATCTACTTACTTGTAACTTGAATCCATTGGTATGGGTCCCACCCTCCAGAGCAGGAGGAAACAAGCTTGCTCCATTATCCATGTGACAGCCCTTCAGATATTTGAAGATGGCTATCATATCTCCTCTCAGTCTCCTCTTAGCCAGGTTAAACATATCCAACTCCTCAACCGTTCCTCATAAGGCTTGGTTTCCAGAAGAACGTTGGGAGAACGAAATAAAAACCTGTCTGAATGCAGCCTTTGAATTATACGTAGGGATGGAGGAGAAATCTGATGGTTCAAATTTAGAGGTGAGCATACCTGATTCACACTTTCTGAAACAACAATCGAAGAAGACAGCCATCTTTTGACATTTGCACGTCTCTGAATTTTGCAGTGCAGTGTTCAGTAGCCAATTAATGTATCTAAAAATGTGTATGCTACAATAAATTGTGTGTTAGTGCAAAGAGTATACAAAAATGCATTGTATTTGCAGAAATTGCTATGCAAATGTGTATATTAGAAGTACACACTAAGATGCTGATGAATTTTCATGGGGACCCTCTTTAAAAATAATAATCACATACTGATTTGGAAATGTGGAGAACAGAGTTTAATCATGGAAAATGAGTAACTGAGAGAAACCTAAATTGACGTATTTGCTCACCCCTACTTATACATTGCAAGGTAAACACATTTTCACTGCTTGTATACTAATGTGCTGCAGAGAAAGAGAAGAGAGGACTTAAAATATGCACTTGAAAAAGTTCTTTAAGGCCCATCACATTTCAGGTTGGGAGATCTCTGAGCTGGTTTCTGCAAAGGAGGGATAAGGCAGTTTTGCGCTCTATCTATTAACGTAAAGAGAGAATTATCACATAGTCTGCAAGATTGCATTAACCCAGCACTTGCAGAAACTGATTGAGTGGTCCCCCAAAGAACAGTCCCCTAATTCAAAACAGACAGGCTTCAACAAACTGCTTCAAATGCACCTTCGAAATTTCCTATTTTGCTTCATTCCTGTATTAGTATCATCCCTTTGTATGCTGCAAAAAGCCACAATTGGTCCCTAGTCTCCGTATCCTAACAGGTGAAGGGGATGTTCTATGTCTTCGATGTACAAATCCAGAACCTACATAAAAACTATCAAGGTCAAAGTAGCTCTTTTGGTCCATAGCGGCAATACCTTTATTAAGCCAACCAAAATGCTTATTTTCTGAGGGAGCATTCCTTCCAGTCTGTAAGAAAAGCTACCCAGTTTGGCTTCTTTTGAATTCCTTTTTAACCTAGCATACCAGTTATGATTACGATGCAGCTTAAATGTATATGTCTTGGCCCTTAGATCTAACACTGATATGGAGTTGGAGGCTACAGGGGCACCAGATGGTCAAATTCAGGGCTCAGAACTGACTGCAGAAAATAGGGAGACGATTGTGCCTGAGGCTGTTGGACAGGAGCAGCCAGAGGAACTTCCCAGACCACCAGGGCCTATAGCAGTGATGGTGAACCTTTTAGAGACCGAGGGCCCAAACTGCAACCCAAAACCCACTTATTTATCGCAAAGTGCCAACATGGCAATTTAACCTGTATATCTCATTTTTTCTGTATGTTTCACGTTTCTTCTTTATGACTGCTGTTGTAATAAATAATCCTTCATAAAAGTTATTGCATTACATTCTTCATTAAATTATCTTTTCCATTGATACAGAATTTTATGGTATAACTCAGTGCTTTTTTTCCTTAAAAAATGTTTAGGGGTACTCTCATTTTGATTCAAGAAAATCGCCACCAGGGGAAAATAAATACAGTTCAAATCGGGGAAAATAAATCCAGTGAATTTCTTCTCCCGTTAAATTCACAAAATGTTTAGGAGTATGCGTCCCCACAGGAAAAAAAGCACTGGTATTACTCCAAAACAAAGTGGTGTTATGAGCCATCAAACCTTGGAAATACGTTTTTACCAGAAGGTTCCACGATTTTGGCCACTAGTATACACTGAAGGGCTGTACTAAGAGCCACCCTCTCCCAATTTTTAATATGAGATAATAATGATTGCGTGCGCACATACAAATAAATATAAATAAACCCAGCCAGATGGGATGGGTATAAATAATAATAATAATAATATTATTATTATTATTATTATTATTATTATTATTATTATTATTTGCTGTTTCTTCAGCTGCCATTTGATCGCAGCCTCCACGGAATGAATTTCTCTGTTGGCTGTTGCAGGAAAGCCCAGTGAACATGTAAACCCAGCAGCCCCTTCTTAGGTTGCCATCTTTATATGCTAAATGACCTGGGAGTTAAGCCCTGCTGAACTCAAGGTGTCTTACTCCTGAGTAGGAAAAACAGGCTGGCAGGAGGCCCTGGTGCATTAAAAGTCAATGCCTGCTCAGCCCCTCGATGCTTGCTAGGCCCTGGTGCCACAGGCTTGGGACGGCATGCGCAAACCCTCCTCTCCTCCGCAAACCCTCCTCTCCTCCTCCTCCCTCACCCCCAGCATGGAAGCTATGGCCCTGCTGGGGCGATGGCACGTGTGCCCACAGAGAGAGCACTGAGTGCCCTCTCTGGCATGCGTGCCATAGGTCTATAGGGCCAGAGCCTGGACACTCAAACACAAGATGCCCCCCACTGCACATTAATAGTCTGGCAGTGCAGAAATGCCTCAGGAGGGAAGCTGTGGAGGAGGAAGTGTGGAGACACAGAGGCTTACAAGGCCTCACTCTGCTCCCAACCTTTGTCAGAGCAAGTTGGTCGCTTGGAGTTACCCACTGTCTGGCAACCTTTTCTTTACCTCCAGTCTTGCTGCTTTCTCCTTGGGATCTGGCATTGGCCCGTCATATGTCAGTACAGTGGTACCTCAGGTTAAGAAATTGATTCTTTCTGGAGGTCCGTTCTTAACCTGAAACTGTTCTTAACCTGAGGTACCACTTTAGCTGCTGCTGCGCGATTTCTGTTTTCATCCTGAAGAAAAGTTCTTAACCCGAGGTACTATTTCTGGGTTAGCGGAGTCCGTAACCTGAAGCATCTGTAACCTGAAGCATCTGTAACCTGAGGTACCACTGTATACAAACTGCCTGGTTTCTCTTAATTCCTGTTTGACAACTCCCAAGAAACCTCCATCTGGTCTGATGGGGCGTTCTGGAGAGCTCTGATGTGTACATGCCATTCTGTAACACGTTGATTAGCTTAATAGGGGTATTGCCCAAATGTGGATTTTGGAATAGAGCCTCTCTTCTGGAAAGTAAACTCACGACGCTGTTGTCATGTGTACAGTCGTCTGAGGATTGAGCTCTGGGGGTGGGAAGTTGTGCTAGTTTCAGGCAGAACAGAGGTCTGATCGACCTGATGTCTGTGACATCACAAAGTAGCTTTTTGCTGGAACAGTTTTTCAGTTTGGAAACAACAGATTGGGCAAAAATGTCAGGGGTCATATGAGTATGTGCACGTAAGAATAATAGTTTAGAAGCCATGGGTAGGGAAGCTATCCACCGCCCCCCAATGTTGGACTTTAGCTCCCATCAGGATTTTAAACCTTATGGGTTTAAGATTCTGGTTACTGAAATCAACATTGAGCATTTCCCACCTTGGACATGATAGTGGGGATCTGTGGTTTAAAGAGAGACTGGAGGGTCACAGTGTGGAAGCTGGCACACCAGGGAGGAATGTGAAGGCCCAACACTGGTTCTCTGCTTACCAAGCCATTGTTTACCAAGCCAAGAATGTTATGTCTGTAATGGCCCACAGATTACTCGCTTGCCATGTTATATATCCTGTTTTTCTAGCCAAATGCAAAACTGGAAGCACCTAGCTGTGTCACCCTGTGTAATTCCCTTATCTGTCAACAAGGAGAGATTCATAGGCCAACGCTAACTTGAACCCGTGACCAGAGTGCTTCTGGACCCATTGTAAGTACTGGTGAAATTACTGACCAGCACCTGTTGCAATTTTTGTGCTATCTTCATGGGCAGCACCACATAAAGGCATAGGCGACAGCAGTCAAGTCCTTTATATGCCAGCAGAGGGTGCAGCTCTGAGCAAGAATGCCCCACTTCATGATGAATAGGCATAGAACAAATGGAACCTGGAACAAAACGTTGCAGTGTGAAGTGCTTCTGTTCATGGTGCCAGCCAACCAGCATTGCCTTCTTTCAAGACCTTCAATTTCTGGTTTTCTTTTTTCCCTTTCTCCAGAAGGCAGTCAGCATTCTTTAGCCATTGAACATCCTCAGCCCCTATTGAGCTTTTTGGGGAAGGATGCTCCCTTAGTTACTTAGGGTATTTTTTTGTGCTTCTGTAAACCTTGGCAAGTCTCCTGAGCCTTCTGAAAGCTTCCTTTAGTGAGTGAGTGGTGCCATTTTGGCTGCATAAGAGAAAGCAGCCGGCCTTGCACTTCGGAAACGGAACAATAGTGCAGGAGCTGAAATAATGTATTCAACTGCACGGATTTCAATTCTTATATTTCAGTCAATAAAATAACTGGGCTACATATATTTAAAGAGGTAGAAAGCTCTTTTGGAAAAAATACCCATCATTATCAGAAGAAAAGTTTGGATTTGATATCCCGCTTTATCACTACCCTAAGGAGTCTCAAAGCGGCTCACATTCTCCTTTCCCTTCCTCCCCCACAACAAACACTCTGTGAGGTGAGTGGGGCTGAGAGACTTCAAAGAAGCCTGATTAGCCCAAGGTCACCCAGCAGCTGCATGTGGAGGAGCGGAGACACGAACCTGGTTCCCCAGATTACGAGACTACCGCTCTTAACCACTACACCACACTGGCTTTCAAAGTGCAACTTACATGGTCCTTCATTTGGGATGGTCTCATGCAAAAGTTCCTGGGTTCAGATTCCAGCATCCCCAAATAAGGCTGGGAAAGACTCTCGTCTGGAAACCTGAAGATCCACTGCCAGTCCCCATAGACAAGCCTTTGCCAACTTGATGCCCTTCAGAATGTGTTGGCTACAACTTCCCATCAGCCACAGCTGGTGTAGACGATGTTGAGCTAGACTGACCCATGGCAAGGGTAGCTCTCCGGATCTGATTGAACTACAGCTCTCATCATCCCTGACTCTTGATCCATGCTGGCTAGGGTTGATGAACCCAGGCCCTCTGAGCCAGCCCTTCTCCATAGGCCCCACTGAATCTACCCCCTCACTGAAGCAGGTCTAGGGCTCTCTTGTCAGCAGTCCTTCCAAGGGAGCCCTGGGAATTAAAGTTCTGTGGCAGGAATAAAGGTCTCTAACAACTCTTAGCACCTTTTACAAACTGCCCTTAGACCAAAATGGTGCCTAAGACTGCTATTCCAGCTTACCTTGAGACCAGTAAGAGACCAGACATGGATCTATATTAGTTGCTGCTGGTCTGGTGGATAATTTTGCTGTTGTTTATGTGGCTAAGGTTTAATTTATTTAGTGCTTGGTATCGGATTTTAAGATAAAGCCACCTTGTGGATTGTCAGGCGAGACGGGTGGTTAATAGAAAGGTGGCAAAAGAATAAAATAAAACTGGGGATGTTGGGTCAACCTAAAGAGCCGTCTCAGCTGATTGGCTTTGGTTCTATAGGCTCCAACAGACTGAGCAGCCTCTTTGGCCTCCTGAGTTTATGACGCTATAATAACCTTGTTTTGTTGCACGGCTTGTAATTTGCTTAACCTTTCCTGACTTGCTTATCAAGTATGCTCTTGCCAATTCCTGACTAAGCGTTGCGTCTCATCTCCTGCGGAGTCACCCTACCTAGTCAGCACGCTGGCTCTCGTTGGGTGACTTGGGTATCCGATACCGTCTCTTTCAGAGCGATAATGGAGCCACTTCCCAGGCTGAAATCCGCCAAGTTTAGGTGTCTGGTCGCCTGATGGCACCGTTGCCTGTGGGATCAGACAAATTGAGACAATCACCCTCCACTTCAGTCGAGATATTGTAGCCAGAGGAGGATGTTGCTATAGTTAATTAGTTTTAATAAGCCTTAGTTATTATGGAGGACATGTTTTAATAAACCTAACCACCATTCCAAGATGCTTTATCATGCACTTTCTATGTTGGCATGTGCCGGGTATCTCAGCTGGGTTTTGGTGTGCCTGAGATTGAACAGCCTTGGACCAGTTGATGGTCAGGGCATTTGTGGAAAAGCATGGAAGTTTTGTCTGCCTTTATAGTAGTATCTCATGTGTACTTTGGTGATGGGGATCAGTTACAATCTTTGATTTGCTTTAAATTTTAGACGGGAGAGTCAGCATTGCCTTTTCTCCAGCTTCACCTGAAATATTTGTTTCAGACTCTGAGGTGCTTCCATCTATAAGGGACCTGTAACATCCGGTACCTGGGTCACCCCCTTCTTTGCCTTATACATTTATTAGAATACCACATAAAAGTTCACAACAGTTTGTATTAAAATTACAATCCCTATACAAACACGAAAAAGTATATGAACTGGATCATTAAACTTGCTGCCAAATTATCAAATAAGAATCTTGGAGAATAGGAATGGTTCTGCTGGATCCAAGGCCAGCATCCTGTTCTCACAGTGTCCAACAAGGTGCCTGTGAGAAACCGCAAGCAGGACCTGAGTACAAGAGCCCTTTCCCCTCCTGTGTTCCCAGCAGCTGGTATTCAGATGCATTACTGCCTCTGATCATGGAGACAGAGCAATAGCCATCATAGCCAGTAGCCATGAACTTGTACTCCTATGAATTTGTCTAATCCCCTTTTAAAACCATCCAAGTTGGTCGCCATTATTACCTCTTGTGGGACTGAGTTCCACAATTTGTCTATGCAGTGCCTGAAGAAGTTCTTTGTTTCAGCTGTCCTGAACCTTCCAACATTCAGCTTCATCTTGAGTATACTGTTCTGTGTGTTTTCTGTGGGGTTGAGTGGGGAGTCAAACATCTAGCAAAGGGCAAAGAGCAGGCTTTTCCGTTCCCTGTAGCTACAGTGGAGGAATCGGAGCACTGTAGCAGAACACATGTTCTGCGTGCAAAAGTTCCCTGGTTCGATTTCCAGGCAGGCTTGATAAAAGACTGTTGTCTGAAAACTTAAGAGAGTTGGTACCAACTGGTGTAGACCCCAGATAGACAACCTGTGGCCTGCTATGTTTCTCCCAATGAACACATCTATGCAAGCAATGTTGTTTCATATTTATTATTTATTTATTAATCAAATTAATCACCCGTAGATCTCAGGGTGGTTTGCAACCTAAAAATACAACATAAAAGGACACAAAATACATAATAAAAATAAGAATAAAAAGCAAACCAATAATCTCCCACGACATATTTAAAAGGTGATTGGATGTTAATCGGTCAAAGGCTTGATTGTCAAGGATCATTTTCACCTGACGCCTAAAGGTATATAGTGAAAGTGCCCTGGGGGGAGAGTATTCACAAAAGGGGAGCCACTGCAGAAAAGGCCTATTCTCATGTTGCCACCTTCCAGACTTCTCATTGAGGAGGCACACTGAGAAGGACCTCAGAGAATCATCTCAGGGTCGAGGTAGGTTAATGTGGAGACAAGTGGTTCTTGAGGTATTGCGATCCTGAGCTATTTACATTTACATTTTCAGGCAGATTTTCCAATAATATGCACATTTTTATTGTTGGAGAACTGCATTGCGAAATTTGGAGAAGTGTGGCTAGCTGCATTTTGGTTTGCTTATCATTTTGGGGAAGTCAAGATGAGGCAGCTTCTCGGTAAAATGTCAACTGAACATACTCTCGCCCCCATCATTCTATGAAACAAGGAAATTAGGAAGTGGAGGCATGGGGATGGGTAAAAAAAAGTGGTTGGTGGAGTTTTTAAATGGTTAACCAAAAATCATTTAATCAAGAAGGTAAGGGGAAGCCTTAAACTACTCCTTTAAAGACAAGAGATAAAAACAGTCTTTGCATTGAGGGAGAGATGGTTGGCAGAACAGACAAGGAAGTGGAGGCACTAAGAAGTGACTTGTTAAAATTGTATAAAGTGATTTACAGATTCTTTTCTTATTATTACCACCCTGCTAGGTAGATCATTGCTGTAATCATTTTCTGAACTGGGAGGCCCTCTTTGAGGTTGATTCTTCTCCTTTCACCTGCATTCATTCTAGATCATGGGCGTAGCCAGGATTTTTGTTGGAGGGACAGGCCTTTTGTTGGGGGCACAGAACCTCAGTTAATTATATATTTTTATTGATTTGGGGGGAGGGCAGCTGCCCCCAGCCCCCCTGGCTATGCCCATGTTCTAGAATTTTATAAAGTCAATGTTGCCAGGCTTGAGTGAACAGACTGTGTAGGATTTGTGCATGGGTTTTGTGTCTTAACAGAGAAGGTGGGGACATTTGGTTCAACTGCTGTGCCAGTGGGAGGCTGGAGGATGAGATTAATCAGATCAAGAGGAGGTGGGTGGCAGAGGCAAGAATCCATAATCTGAGTATTCCCCTTTAGGGAGAACAATCCGTTTTGGCTGACTTGCCTGTTCCCCAAAGTAGTCCTCTGTTTCAGCTCCCCACCCTCTTGGTGGAAACAAGTTGCATCATAGGGAATTGGTCTGTGACGTGATGCATCTGTGGGCAGACACAAGACTATTTAGGGATGCAATGTGTTAGAACAGGAAGCACAGAAGCCGCTGAGGATGGGAAGTGATCGGGCTTAAGTTCTGTTGTGAAGGCAGGCAAAAAGAAGCTACCCCTCTTTTTTAATAAAGAGAGAGAGAGAGAGAGACACCAAAATCAAGGTAGGTCAGTCTGACTTTTTGGTTGTAAGGAAATGAGAGTAAATAAATGTTGTTTGGCTGCTTGACATCAGAGATCCATGTTGAAAGGGGAGAGACCTTTTTTTGTTTGGGTTGACAATTCACTTGCTTTGAGCTGGTCCACTGACTTACTGGGAACACTTGAGAGTAAATAGATTATATATAAGTTATCAACAGGAAATTCCCATCTGGAAGAATGGAGAGGCAGCAAAAGTTCAGCTCTTCAGTCTTTTCAGATCTGAGACTCTCCTATTAATCCTTACATGGGATACTCTTATAACTTCTGGTTTTATGTATCTGCCAAACTTGGCACCACTGGTCTTCAAGTGACTGAGAGCATGTGGGTTAGTCCCTTGAAGTAGGTACCTGGTAGCAATTTTCGAGCTTTTCAAATGCGAAAAATACCGTCTGTTGGCTTGCTGCGGGGATGGGGGTGGATGAGGCATGGTTGGGCTTGCTTTCACAGGTTTGTTTTTTTCCATGCAAAGGGATTCAGTACAAACAGCTCCTTGCTGATTGATTTATGTTTCAAGGCATCTGTCCTATTGTTGAGAGAAAGTTAAATTTATCCAACCCAAGCTTTGAAGTGAGTGCTTACATTATAAACTTCACAATCCAGTTCAGTGCTTTAATGCATTCGTTTCTTTTGTTTTGCATGGCTAAGACCTTTTCCCCTGTTTTTGCAATGGCCAAGGTTTGCTAGCAAATCATGCCACAGACTGACCTGCCAATCTTGGTTGGGTAATTGCCTTGTTTTTCTCTTCAGTGATGGGGAACCTGTAGCCCTCCAGATGTTGAACCACAACTCCCATAATTCCTGGCCATTGATCATGCTGGCTGAGACTGATGGGAGTTTTGGTTCAACTGCATCCCAAAGCCATAGGCACCCCATGCCAGCTCTGGCTAATAATATCCATGCTAGAAAACAATGGCTAATAATAGTCACCTGTGTGCCAAAGCAATGAAACTTTGCCATACTGGAAGAACATGCTGTTTAAGAGACACAGATTAATTTAACACAACTTGGCAAGATTTAATTTTTCCATTGACAAAATGATGGTGCACATATACAGGTGCCAGACCAATATGCCTGTTTCTGGAACTGACAGGAACCAGTGGATGAACCAGCCATTCTCAGACCAACCATATGCTAACCTGTAGCAAAACAAAAAATTTCCATGGTTTATTACCTAATCCAACTTGCCTCTTTGCACTCTCCAACATATACCCTCCTGCTTGCTAGATTTATTGCTATTATGTGCAGACAGCTGTAGTGATCCTATGTTATTTAAGTTCTCTGTTGTTTTTGCCATGTTTTCACTTTTTTGAGATATATATTAAAATAACACATATCCCTTCGCAAAATAAAAGTATTGAATTAGGATGGATGGAGAAAAGAGAGCTGAAATCACACTTAAAACAATGGAAAGGAGGGCATTTTATTATTTGTGTTTTATTAGCTGTAGCTTTACACAAGTGTTTCAGAGTTACTTAGAACTAATATTAAAATAAGCAACATATGAAAAACAAAATCATTAAAATGAAGCACAACATGTGGAAATCATATCATAAAAAACAAATTATCCCACTAACATGGGTCTAACCACCACACACAGCCCCCCCCACAGTGTGGAGGAGATGCCCCAACTGCTGCAAGGAAAAACAATAACCCACCAATACCTGAGAAAAAGAGGAATGGCTTTGCCTGGCACTGACAATATGTCAGTTTTGGGAGCAAAGTCTTCCTTCCTGGTGAGGGCATCCCATATATGCAGGGGCAGGCATTGTTGGTATGGCATGTTCCCTAGTCACCACCTGCCAGACAGTTTTAAAAATGGAAGAAGGGCCACCTTTTAATCACAAGTGATTGCCTTTGAAGAGGGATGAGGAACCTGTAGCCCTTCAGATGTTGCATGGAAACCCAGCCAGAGGGGTGGGATATAAATAATATAATAATTATTATTCTCTCCTCCTTGACAATTGCATACCCCCAAAGACATGTGTCTTTTGCTTCCACACTCCTTTGGTCCCCATTGGCTGAAATCCTGGAAGTGCAGCACCAGCTTCCATAAGTACACCGGCTGTTCCATTTTTTGGTTCCGCACTCTGGTGTGAGCCAACTGTCTTGCGCCGCAGCATGGGACCAAGAATGTGTGGCACATTCAGAGCACAGGAGCCAAAATGGGACATCCAGGATTTGGATCGCGGTGGCTTCTGTCAATCCAAGGTGTCCCGCTCAAAACGGAACATTTGCGCTGTATGCAATTGACCATGCTGGCTAGAGATGTGGAATTGACCATGCTGGCTTGGTTCATTGTTCCTCTGTCAGTCAATTAATTATAAAGTTTACTCTGTCTTGGGGGGGGGGAATGATGGTTAAGATGATCAGGGAAAGAAATGTGAGTGGGATATAAATATAGCCTGTATTACTAATGACCACCTGTGATGATTTATATTGCACTTTCGAAGCTTTGAAGCTTATTTTATGGCAGCTCAAAGGATTACAAAATCTTGTGTTTGTTCCATGCTGTGATTGGCTGGCTCTAGTATCTGGCAACAAAAAAGGAGTCCAGTTTAGTTGCTGTTTGGCAATCTGAAGCGCCTCCAGCCGAGGCCTGACCTTCCTATTCTCCCTCCCCTTTCTCAGCTTTCTAACCCTCCCTTTATCAAAGCTCTCTCTTGTCTCTCTCTCTCTCTCTCTCTCTCTCTCTCTCTCTCTCTCTCTCTGTGTGTGTGTGTCTTTCTGTGTGTGTGTCTGTCTCAGAGGCTGGAAAAAAAAGTCTGTCGAGTCAGCAGCTTTGGAGAGCTTTATATTTGAGCTGAGTTAGACTTGCTTGGTTAGGGTGTGTGCATGGTGGCGGGTGGGGGGGAGAAGGAAGAGTGGCAAAGGTTAGTTCACCAGTGTCTTGTGTGTGCCTCTGGATATAGGCTTCTGGCTCTTTCCATTTAAAAAAAAAAAGTGTCATTCCAGGGAGTCAGCATTTTTGGAGACTGTGAAATAAGGAAGCTTTTCTTTAACCCTTTATTTAGCCAGCTGCGCAAGTGTAAATACTGGTTTGTGGGCTTCTTTTTTCTACTTGTTTGTATGTGTTGCTCGCTCGCTCGTTTTTTCAATGTTTAATGAAAGTCTAAAAAAAGGGGGGTGGAATAAATAGCCCCGCTCACCCTCCAACCCACAGGTGACTTGTGTTCTCACGCTAGCAGAGAGCAGCGCTAGAACGGCCGTGACTTGATGGGAGGGAACATCTAGGACAGTTTTGCTCACTGTTTGCTAACAAAATCACGTTTTGCCCGTGATGATCATGCGCTCAAAACAGCAGAAACCCATCCCTACATTCTGGTCAGTAGGGATATAAGAAGGCAATCTACTTCTGTTCTACCTTGGATGCATTGCATTCTGCGCTGTTTCTGTTCCGCTGCAATTTGGCTTCCAACAAGAACTGCATTATTCATCTTCTTTTCCGCTATGGTGAATTAATTACATAATCAGTTACATTAATCCGCACACAATGCAAATCGTGGGGGGTGGCGACGGCAATTTATCAAACACATTTCATTTGTGGACTGAAGAATGACAACACTGACCACAGATAATATTTGTTGGATTGTTTAGCCTTCCAGACATGGGATGAATAAGGGAACACCTGCAATTTCTGCTCCCGTTTCCATTTTTGTTGAAGTTCTCTGGTATCCCTACAGATGTCCATACCTACATTTTCAAACAGTAGTGTTCTGTTGCGTTTGAATATCTTATTTTTTATGTGCACTTTTAAAATAGAAAGGGATATGAAAAGGCCCAAATGGAAACTCTGAAGGTTTTGACCAAAATAGTATTTTAATTAGGGCTCATCCAGACTTATGTTTGTCCTGAGCAAGATAGTTGCATTTGTTGCAGTTGGGAAAATTCACTTTTTGAGAAGAGTATGTGTGTATTCCTACAGTCCTAAGGATTCTAGGGCTGCAAGTTTGGTGGCAGAGAATCTGCCTTGCATGCAGAATGTCCCAAATTCAATCCCCACTGAAAGAGACTGGTGCCTGAAATCCTGGGGAGCTGCTGCCCGTCAGTGTAGACAGCACTGAGGTAGACCGACCAAGTGGTCTGGCTTGGCATAAGGTAGCTTCTTGTGTTCCTAAATCTGAGTTGCTTTTTTATTACTGAAACTCGTGTTGAGATTCCTGCATTGCAGGGCGTTGGACTAGATGACCCTTGGTCCCTTCCAACTCTACAACTCAATGACTATAACTCTACAAATGCAATACAGTACTTACGTAAAGAAATTAGAATACTAGCGCAAGAACAAACAACAAGGTAAAATACCAAACGTAAAGGACATAAAGTGGTGATATCTTAGCAACCTTCACTAGGGATCTTGCTACCTTTGAGTTTGTGACCCACACCATAATAAAGTGGAGGTTGTTTCTCCTTTTAAATTCATAGCATCAGCTCCTCAGAAGGCTCCTTTATGCCATTCTTTGATCAGTTTTATCCATTTGCAAATCTGGCCTGCAGTGATGTTTGAAAGTACTTAACCCTCCAAAATGCAGGCTAATTCCTTATTACTTTCCTTCCTTGTGACAACACTGATTTTTTTTTATTTTATTTCTAGAGTAAATAAGTAAAAGTGGCATTTAAAAAATACAATGAACTTCTGTGAGATGATAGGAAAGAATGGACACCTGACGATGGTGTTAAATCACTACATTCTGCTGAAAGGGGCATCTTTTGCAGGCTTCCCTAACCTGGTGCCCACAAGATGTTGTTTGCCTACAACTTCTATTATCCCTAATCACAGGCCGTTCTGACTGGGGTTGATGGGAGTTGGGGACCCACGACATCTGCAGGTCACCAGGAGAAGGCTGTTTTAAATCTCATGACTGGCTTTTGAAGACATGTTGGCCAATGTGTTACTGTTTGTCCTTTCCCCCCTCCCTTTCTCTCTGCCTCCACACTCCCACCTTTGGTAACTTACATGTTTTTTATAAAAAAAACACATGAGTTTCTGCTGCCTCTAATTGTATCTCTTAATTTTGTGGTGAACAGCTTGTTTGGTGCTGACAGCCACATCAAAAGTAGATGATAAGCCCTCAGGGTTACTAACTTTGCATGTTATTGTTGGATGTAATTAACTTTTTTGAAAGCTCCAGCACAGTCAAGAAATGGGAAGATGTGGTTGCTATAGAGCAGTGTTCATCCTGAAATTGCCATGCATGGGGAAACATTTTAATAGGAGAGCCCTGGTGTGGTGCAGCAGCTAAGAGCCAGCCGAGGTTTCTAGTTCAACTCCTGACTCCATCAAGAGCTCACTTAAGTAGCCTTTACTGGATTCCCTGCTCCATGTTCCTTCTGCATAATGGGTTGGATACAGGACCTGTGCTGCAGGGTTGTTTGAAAGATCACTGAGATACTGGAGCTGAAACGTTTTGACCTCTGGGTGTGGTGCTGAAAAGTCCTGTATAATAATAATAATAATAATAATAATAATAATAATAATAATAATAATTTATTTATTTATTATTTGTACCCCGCCCATCTGGCTGGGTTTCCCCAGCCACCCTGGGCGAAACAAAAATACACTAAAATATCACACATTAAAAACTTCGCTGAACAGGGCTGCCTTAAGATGTCTTCTGAATGTCAGGTAGTTGTTTATTGCTTTGACATCTGGTGGGAGAGCGTTCCACAGGGTGGGTGCCACTACCGAGAAGGCCCTCTGCCTGGTTCCCTGTAGCTTTGCTCCTCGCAGTGAGGGAACCGCCAGAAGGCCCTCGGCGCTGGACCTCAGCGTCCGGGCAGAACAATGGGGGTGGAGACGCTCCTTCAGGTATACTGGGCTGAAGCCGTTTAGGGATTTAAAAGTCAACACCAGCACTTTGAATTGTGCTTGGAAACGTACTGGGAGCCAATGTAGGTCTTTCAAGACCGGTGTTATGTGGTCTCGGCGGCCGCCCCCAGTCACCAGTCTAGCTGCCGCATTCTGGATTAGTTGTAGTTTCCGGGTCACCTTCAAAGGTAGCCCCACGTAGAGTGCATTGCAGTAGTCCAAGCGGGAGATAACTGTATAACTTCTGGGGGCCCATTTGCACTGTGCATTTAAAGCAGTATCAAAACCCCTATACCCCTCACAGCGGTATGGTTTCCAGAGTGGGAATACGAGTTTCCTAGAATCCACACGCTGTTGGAGGACACTCCTTGTTCTTCTCCAGATTCCAGTGCTGCAGTCGCCAGGTTAGAAAGATGCACTCACCGGCGGCGAGCTGGCAGTTGCGTCTGTCAACCTTAGCCTTGGTCAGTGCATAGAGATAACTCCACTGGTAGCCAATCTCTCTTGCAAAATTTAGGGCACAATACTATTTTCCTATGTGTCGTAGCACATAAGCACTGCTTGCTCAGCTTTCCCTCTTCAGTACTGAGCCAGCGGGGAGTGTAGGCCTGGCTCTCTGATATACACAGACCTCCCAGTCCTGTCTAGGAGTGCCAGAAAACTCTCCGCTCAGGTGGGGGGGGGGGAGAGAGTGCTTAGAGGCCCTGCAGCACTAAGCTGTCTTCAGTTGACGCCTTCAACAAAACCCCTTTAGGCCAGTGGCCTAAAGCACAGCAGAGAAGTGGCAGGTGGTGATCTGGGTTTGTCTGCCTTCTGTTTGTCTAGTCTTGGAATTCAGCAGGTGGCTTTTAGGATCAGCTGTCTAGATAAAAGTCTTCCAGCCTGCAGCTCTTCTTGCCCTGGCACCGCTGGTCTGTGGAGTGTGAGAGAGAAACTAGGTTACCAAATGCCTCCTGTCCTGGGGAGATTGTCTTGCTGATGCAAGGCTAGGCCCTCTGTTGCAGGGAGATGGGTGATCTCCCTGTAACGCTTTGGACCGTTTTCATCAGGTAGCAGAATTCCTGAGTCAAAAGCAAAGGGTGACCAGCTCCTCCTCCTTTAAGAGATATTGTTGCTTTCTTTTCTCACCGTGGGGGCGGTTGATGGAAATCCCCAAACTTCACACTGAGCTAACCAGTTCTGGGCAGGTCTTTTATCTGATGCAATTCCTCCGGGGCTATTGCTCCAAGCTGCTTTTGCAAGGAGCAGAGGTTGAGAAAAAGACACCTCATCCGCAGAGCCTAACTTGAAGTTTACAGCAGCCTTTGCTCTCTAGTGTCTGGTGCACTCCCCCCCCCACTCCTTTGTGCTTTCTTTCACTCTTGCCTTACTCTCCCCACCCCATCCTTCCTCCACCCCCAACATTGCCTCTGGCAATGGCTGTCCTCCCAGGGAAGAGGTAACTGGGTGGGGCAGAATCCCCTTTGATGTGAGTGTTGGTTCTTTTAAAAACAGCTGTTCCTTTCATTTTCCAGGACAGAGGAGTCAAAATCCCCCGGCAGTTGGGAAGAGGCCCCAGTTCCTTCATCCCGGTGGAAGAGGTAAGATGCACAGCTTGGAACTTCTTTTTCTCTCTCTGCCAGGCCAAGGAATCATCCTTACTAGAGAGCACCTTGCAGTGATGGTGCTAGTTATTTTTGCATTTATGGGGATGGATCTGGGGGGCGGAGAGGAGTCTGGGTGCTGGGAAGGTTAGCTCTAGCTGCTTACACATTGTGCATTTAAAACACATTCGTCCTCCCTACCTTGGGGCAGGAGTCCTGGGGACCATAGTTTGTTCCTTGCAGTGCTACAGTTCCCAGCACCCTTAGCAAACAGGCTATGTACTTGAGATCTCTCATATGCACAAGAAAATAGCCAGCAAGCATTCAGCACCTAGTAGTCTTCAGGTGCTGTAATATTAAAGAACTGAGTATCGATAAATAATAAATATTAGCAAAGGTGCAGTGTGCTTGCTTGGCTACAAGCAGGAGTGCTGTTATTCAGGGTTCCTGCTGTTCAGGGTTCCCACACTCAACATTCCATGGCGGAGCATTCTCTATCTTCCTTGTGCCATATGTAGGACTTCCCTTTGCTCTTTAGTTGTTGTCCTCATCATTTTTTTTTTAATTCTGTAAACTTCAGTGTGGTCCTGAGCATGGGAATAGCTCTCTCTTGTTAGTCAGTGTCCCTGTTATTTGGTTTCGTTTTTGAGGAAGCAATACTTTGGAACGAGAGAATGTTTCAGCTAGGGGAACAGGAGCTGTGTTTTGGGGGGGGGGGTTGTTGGGTTGGCTGGGGGCAGAAACTTTAGTATTCCTTTCCATCCCCACCTCCCATCCATGTTAGGAAGGAACATGTGTATTCAGTGCTCCCACCTGAGAGGTGCCAGAACTGAGGTCTGGCGAGTTCTGGCTGAAAAAAAGCCCTGGGTATATTTCTGTGCACACAGTGAAGGAATATATGTGTAAATTGCATGAACAGATCTAGAGAGACCTGGCTGGGCCTCAACACAGCTTTTTAAAAAACCTCAGGGTGGGTGGGACGAATTTCCTTTGGGGGGGCAGGAACAACCCCCCCGGTCTTGTGACCTCTAGCTCCCACTATTCTGAGCACTACACACCACTGTCTCCAGCTTCTGTTTTATCTATTTATTGAGATAATTATAGATCATACTTCAATGACAATTAATCAAGGCAGCATTATGGTTAGAGTGTTGGACTAGATCCTGGGAGACCAGGGCTCAAGTTCCCACTCAACCATGATGCTCACTGGGTGACCTCAGTCACTTGTCTCTGAGCCTGACTGCCCTCTGCTGAAGTCTAGGGATCATGTTCCTTAAAGGAGGCTAGAAAAAGCCAGTCAAACTGCTTCATAAATTCCGATTCCCAGAGGGAAACTGCAGTAGCTAAAAACAGGTTTGTTTTTCCCCTGGTACTGATAACATAAATAGTTTGTTGTTCTGCTGATAAGAAGCAAATACCAGAATATCAATTATTTTATGAGTAGGACCTGCAAGAAAATGTTGCAGTGCGGAGTGCTCTTCTTCAGAAGGCCTACCAGCCAGCCATGCCCTTTTTGAGAAAACTACATTCTCCCCTGCCCCTAGAAGGCCAGCCACCCATGCACTTTGTGAGAACACTATGTTCCGGGTGCCCCCCTACCAACCTTGTTCCTGTGGCTGTTAAGCATGCTTGGCTGTCAGTGAGCTTTTTTGGAGGGTAAAGGGATCCACTTAACTTTTTATTCTTACAAATTAAAAAATTGTATTCCTGCAAATCTTGGCGCTCCCCTGGGTCTGCTAACGTCTCTCCCCTCTTCATGCATGGATGGTACTATTTTGCCTAGATAAGGATTTGCATTAAGAACAAGTTTGCTATTTGTATATATAGGATATATTTTTGTGTGTGTTTCAAAATACAGTGTTACCTTGGAAGTCGAATGGAATCAGTTCCAGAAGTCCATTCAACTTCCAAAGCGTTCAGAAACCAAGACACGACTTCCGATTGGCTGCAGTAAGCTCCTCCAGCCAATCAGAAGCCGCGGAGGACGTTTGGGTTCCAAAGAATGTTTTACAAACTGGAACACTCCCTTCTGGGTTTGCGGTGTTTGGGAGCCAAAATGTTCAACTCGCAAGGCTTTCGGGATTCAAGGTACAACTGTGTTGCTTCTGGGGTGCTGCCTATTTAACTGGGATGAAGGAAGGGAGGCTGCAAATGAAAATCAACCCCCCTCACCACCAGCACTGAAATAAAAATAAATATCCTGTATTTCCCCCATGTTTTCCTCGCACCTTCAAGAAGGGTTGCCCCCTTCTATGGTGGTTTTCTTCCCTAAAGCAACAGAGATGGATTATTGTTTACTTGTTTCTTTCCCTGACCTCTGGCAATCTTGCAAAACTGCTGGCCATGGGTTCAGAGGCATCTGAGGTGTTAATCCCTCCCCATCACCACCCCCACCCCTTCCTGGTTTTGGGGGGGCAGCCAGCCCTGTTGGCTTTCCAGCAGGGCAACACATAACACGGAGTGCTATTTGCTTATTGCCACAGCAAAGTCCTTGGCTTCCCCCACCCTTGTGCTTTTTTTCTTTTCTTCCTGTGATGGGAGTGACACATGTGTGAGCGTTGCCCTGTGATGTCGTCATCTCCTTATTTATCGAGTGACCTTCCCTCCCTGTGTATGCACAAACAACTTATCAAAAGACTGAGCGCCAGCTACCTCTCCCTGGCCACTGTTGCACCCATCAGATGCCATCCGCACCCCTCCTTTCAAGCCCTGGGGTGGGGTGGGGTGGGGGGGACCCTTTGGGCAGCATAAATCTGTTCAAATCCTTTATATCTCTGCTCCTGTTACAGACTTCAGCTGCAGGCACACACCACATTCAAAGCACACACCCCCGAGTCCTGGGAACTGTAGTTTACCCCAGCACAGCTGCAACTCCCACTACCCCTGAAAACTATAGTTCCCGGGATTGTTGGAGGGGGTGCTTTAAATATATGGTGTGTGTGCAGCCTTTGGGGAGGTGGGGGGGTCCTTCTGGGCTGACAGCTGTCCCTTTCTCCTCTTCTCTGGCCTAGTGCCAGTTCCTCTCCCCACCTTCACAAGGGGGTGCCGCTTGGAGCCATTGAGCCATTGGCTGGTCTGGCTGGGGAAATGATATGGGTTCTGTTCCTGGACAGCTCTGTGGTGCTGGCCACAAGGACAGTATCTGCTTCCAGATACGTCACCGGGCAGGATTTTGATTCCAGCAACCGAGAGAGCCCTGTTTTTTGAAATTTCCCTGCCAAGCAGGAGGGGCAAGGAGGTGTGTGATGGGCTGGGCTGTTGGTGGTGGCTGTTTTTTTGGCCTGGAATTTGAACAAACAACCCGATTGCATCAGATGGCTGAGCCCTTCAGCTGCTGTGGGAAACAGCTAAATTTCTCTCTCTTTCTCTCTCTCTCTTTCAAAGTTGTTTGCTCAATAAACTTTGAAAAGTGCAATGTCGAGTTGGCTAAAAAGTCTGCCAGGCTTTGCTCTCTCTGTAAAGGATTCCTTCAGGTGAAGCTGTGACAATTGAATGGATTTATTGCAGACTTTCTGTGACTTTAGTAGGGGCAGATCTGCCTCATACGTTTGAAGCACATCCAGTGCGTGTTTAAAGCACGTTGATTTATTTCTTTAATAGTTTTATATCATATCTTTCCCCCAAGTTGGGATTCAAGGCGGCTTACAACATTAAAAAAGCATAAAATACAGAGCAATAAACAAGTGACTTCCCCTAAATAATTCTGGGATCTGTAATTTGTTAAGGATGCTGTGAAAGTGGTGCTGCCGTTCCCAGAGTTCTAGTCAGGGGCAGGGAGTCATGTCCTTTAAAGGTATGGTTTGGATCTGCCCATAGAGATGGTAATCTACTTGGACAGGGTTGTTTTGGTAACATTGTGTATTTGACATTGTGTATTTGAAGTGCTTTTAGCAGCTCCAAAAACTATATAGGCACTCAGGGTTAACTCCAGACTTTAAGTATTTTGCAGGAGGGTTTCAAGTGCATACTGGGAAATCTAGGTTTGCGCGGTTAAAGTGAATTAAAGCGCTTTGTCACTCTAGCACACGGGTGTCAAACACAAGGCCCGCGGGCCGAATCCGGCCCGCCAGACCTCGTCATGTGGCCCGTGTAGCCGCCGCCAGCCGCCAGCCTTCAGCTTTTATTCTCACTTTTTTTTTTTGACACAAGAAAGCCGCCTCTTCAGCGCATGCGTGGCAGCCTACAAGCCAGAGAACATCTGCCCTCTAGCGGCGCCGACCGTTCTACACAGGAAACCTCCACTTTACATGCATTCAGGAAACCTCCACTTGTTTTTATATTGAGCGCATGCCATCCTGTGATGTGACAGATCCAATGGCTGCCTGAACAACCGGCCCTTTGAGGGTGACCAAACTGCTGATGCGGCCCCCCGATGAATTTGAGTTTGACACCCCTGCTCTAGCACAAAAAATTCACTTTTCATAAAGAATTGTACTTTTTGTGATTAGGGAAGTAATGGGGAAACGCACTGTGAAAACTAGTGGAGCTCTTCACCATATAACCTGCCTGCAAATAAATGTGAACAAATGCCCCGTTAAAGACTGGATGCAATCTAACTTCTGCGTATGCTTTTTGCAAGCTAACAGGCACGAATGCTCAATAAAAGAGGCTCCCCTGGACAACCCATTACATTCCTGCCTTCTTCTTTTTTTTAACCTGTTGTAGATCCTACAAGAAGGAGTAGAGAGTGCCCAGCGGCGCCTCTTCATTGAGGCCTTTGTTTCCACAGGCAGGGTGGATAACATTACCATGGTGATGGGGCTGCATCCTGAGTACCTGACAAGCTTCTGGAAAACTCAGTACCTCCTGCTGCGGATGGATGGGCCTTTGCCATATCACAAGCGCCATTACATTGCCATCATGGTGAGTGACTGAGGAGAAATGGGAACCTGGGTCAGTAGGTGTAGATTTTAAAGAACACCTCATTTTAAAATGTTGTTCTTCTTCTTCTTCTTCTTCTTCTTCTTCTTCTTCTTCTTCTTCTTCTTCTTCTTATTCTTATTCTTATTCTTATTATTATTTAATTCCCTAGCTATCCCTGCACCTGTTTAGATTCTGTGTTTTGAATTACGACAGAGTTACTTCAGAGTTGTTTCTAATCCTTCCAGTGGTCATAGCATTGCCCCAGGCAGCCACTCCCCAACAACACCCACAAAATGGCAGGTTTTTGTTTGTTTGTTTTTTAAATGGAGTGGGTGTTTCTATCACTGTTTCACTTCGTATTTTTATTTATTTGGACAACCTACATGCTGCTGAGCAGTTTACGGCATAGATTAAAATGTCTTAAATATACAGCAAATACAAAAAGTGCCCAGATCATTTCTACATTCCCTAAAACACGGCTAAGCATTGAAATAAATCCTGTTTAGTATCAAAATAATAAGTCCTCTGAATCCTCTTTAGTATCAAAATAAACATTACACCATAGAATCAGCTACAAAAATGTGTGGAAGGTAGAAAACAGCTATACAAAATAACCTCTGAACATCAGAAAGTAAGGTATTATAAATGAGAATCAAATAACAGTTATAAATGTAACATTTTTAAAAGTAATGTGATTGGCAGTTAGGCAAAAGAAAATCAATTTGCCACCATATGTGAATCATTCATGACCATTAAACAAATCATCCTGATTAAATTCCCATCTTATTTCCCTCTGGCTGCTGGTCACTTTTGTGTGTTTGTGTTGCCTAACTGCACACTCCTTACTGACTTCCCTCGCAAGACCTAGAATTTTAGAGGCCCCTTCTGCACTGCACATTTAAAGCAGTATCATCTCTCTCTAAACAGTCATAGTCCCTGTCCGCCTGCCCAAGAATCCTGGGAACTGTAGTTAGCAAAGGGTGCTGAGAGTTCTTAGGCCACATCTGTTCCCCACCTAGACCTACAATTCCCAGAATTCTCTGAGAAGAAGAATGATTGTTAAGCCACTTGGGGAATAATATTACTGTGAGAGGGACAGAGCTTGCCTAACAGCACTCTAGTTCTCGAGATTCTTTGGGGGAAGCCGTAACAAAGTGGTAATAATTGTCCTTCAGTTGGTGCGGATGTGGCCCTATAGCCGTAGCTATAGCGTGCAGCTTTCAATCTTGGTCTTACTCAGAGAGGATCCATTGAAATTGAGGTACATGACTAACTTGGGTCCACCTCAGTAGCACCTCTGCTCAGTGGCAGAACATGTACTTGTCATGCAGAAGGCCAGGTCCCCAGTTTACTTCCTGGCACCTCCACATTTGGCCAGGAAAGACGCCTGTCTGAACCTGTGTGGAGCCACTGTCCATGGGTGTAGACCAGCTTCCCCCAGGCTATTGTCCTCCAGATGCTGCTGGACTACAACTCCCACCATCCCTGACCATTGGCCACTCTGGCTGGAGCTGGCTAGGAACCCAGCAATCTAGAAGGCACCAAGCTGGAGAAAGCATAGTGGGCCGATGGTCTTGGCAGTAGAAAACTGCTTCCTGTGTATCCCTTGTTTTTAGAAATTAATAATAATAATAATAATAATAATAATAATAATAATAATAATTAATAATAATAAATTTTATTTATACCCCACCCTCCCTAGCCAAGACCGGGCTCAGGGTGGCTAATTAAGCACTGCCCAATGGGAAGCTTTCCCCCAAATCTGGGTCCCGTGTTGTTAATGTGGCCATGTACTCTGATTCCTGGCAGAGACTGTTCTCCTGCATTTCTTTATGAGTTACCCCTCTTATTAATTTACCCCATTTTTTCTCAGGCTGCTGCAAGACATCAGTGTTCCTATCTGGTTGGCTTCCACATGGGGGAGTTCCTGCAGGTGGGTGGGGACCCAGAGTGGCTGCGAGGCTTGCAGTATGCCCCACAGAAACTGAGGAACCTCAACGAAATCAACAAGATCCTGGCCCACCGGCCCTGGCTGATTACCAAGGAACACATTGAGGTGAGTAACTAAGGGTGGAAGGAAGGAATTGGGAGTTGCGCAAACATCCATTGAGAACTCCACAGAGGACAGTGTATTGATTCATAAGACCATTGCTCTTTTAAAAAACGAAAACAAAAAACTCACCCATTTTCTTGTTAATGGCAGGCCACAGAAAGTGATTCACTTACAAATATATGAAGTTGACTCATACCCGGTCAGACCATTCTTGTCTGTTGCAGGGATAGAGTACATTTTTGGCCCGTGAGCCAGATCATTATCTGGCACCACCCTATGGACCATCTTTGTTGGGCAAGACAACCTGCCTGTCAATCAGATGACATCAGATGGGGGGCAGGTAGGTTGCCCTGCCCACCTGTTGAAACCCATTGCCCTGCTGTTTGGGAAGCGCAGCGCAGCCTTACCAGCCTTATGTACAGCAGAGTTCTGAGCAAGATATTATTCATTTCCTATTTAAAGATGAGCAGTTCTTCTTTTGATGCATGGAGCTAAATGGGGGCCCCTTTGGTGGTGGTGCTTGTTTTAAACAGGCGCTCCTGAAGACGAGCGACAACAGTTGGTCTCTGGCAGAACTCATCCAGGCTCTGGTGCTCCTCACACATTACCACTCGCTTGCATCCTTCGTCTTTGGCTGCGGCATCAATCTGGAGATCGACCAGGAAGGAGGCCACGTCTTTCGGCCGCCCTCGCCACGCAGTTGTGATAGCAGTCCGGCCTCGGAGGATGGAGTAAACAGTTCCAGTGTGAGTGGCAGTAAGGGGAGGGGGTTCCATTTTTCTCAATGCATTAAGGACCCTTAAAGCCCACTAGAAAACAGCACCAAAAACTGGCAGGGTCCATTCTTGGAGAGTGTTGGGAGTGCTGTGATTTCCACATTATATACCTGCTTACCTGAAAGCATTCATTGTCCTGCTTTTCAGCCTGAAAGGCTTCCAGAGTGGCTTATGAAACTTTAGAGGTTTATTTCAGGAAGCTTATACTCTTAAGCAGTGCTTTTTTCTTTAAAAAAAAAGTTTAGAGATACTCTCATTTTCCTACTCATATTTAAATACTACCCCTCAACGAGGCCAAACTTAGATTCACAAAATATTTAGGGGTATGTGTACCCCCGCATCCCCCCAGAAAAAAGCACTGCTTTTAAGTAACGACCATTGGTCCATATAGCTCAGTGTTGTCTACACTGACTGGCAACAGCTCTCTAAGGCTCTTCAAGGTTTCAGGAGGCGGACATTCCCACCCCCAAGTAGGGATTGAACCGGAGGCCCCTTTGCATGCAAAGCAGATGCTGTACCACTGAGCTACAGCCGTTCCCCAATTAAGCACTTCATAAATGTGTGCCCCTCTCCAGCCGTCATTCTGAGGACTGACTGGTTTCTGTCCCCATGTTCTCAGGGCTCAGATGCTATGGAGGAGGTGGAAGTGCTGATGGAGAGGATGAAGCTTCTGCAAGAGTGCCAGCTGGAAGAGGAGGCAGTCACCCAGGAGGAGATGGAGACCCGCTTTGAGATGGAAAAGAGAGAGAGTCTGCTCGTTACTCCCTCGGGTAAGACAGGCAAGTTCTCAGATGGGATCCAAGCCATTTCAGTGGGGAGTTTCCTAGTGCTACAGCCTGCTAGACTTGGAAAAGATTTGAGGGGGGATCTCCCAGTGACTGTGCTGTCAACAACCAAAAACCGACTGTGGAAAGGGAAGTAGAGACTCTTGCGCTGGAACTTAGTGCAGCAAGGTAATCCCCCTCACACAGCCACAGTTCCCAGAGTGGTTTAACAATCAATCCCTCTTCCTAGGGAAATCTGGGAATTGTAGCTCTCTGCAGGGAATAGGGATCTCCTAACAACTCATAGCACCCCTAAACAAACTACAGTTTGGTATGGTATGATACTGCTTTACGTGTATAGTACAGATGTGTTCTGCATTTAGCCACTGAAGCTGGAAAAAGGAGAGCAAGTTCCTCTTGTGAGAGAAGGATTATACACATGCAAGATGGAAACTATAGTGCCATTCCTGTCCTGTCTTGGCAAAATGAATAAAGAATAATTCTAGGCTCCAAACTCCCTTTATTTTTCTAGGGTGTATTTTAGGACACAGTTGTATTCTAGTTGAACAGCTTAGTTGCACATAGCACCTGCCCTGGTATAAGAGAAAGCACTGTCCAGAGGGAGGTGTTTTTGATGCTCTCACATTAATCTTTCTTGGGGCTTTATTCCCACCAGACATTGCTGAACACTCCTTGCCTCCCAATGTGATGTGCTTTGTGGAGGACCCAGAATTTGGATACAAGGATTTCACCAGGAGAGGAGAACAGACGCCCCCGACTTTCCGAGCTCAGGTACTTTGTCTGCATGCATTCACGGTCCCTGCTGTGTGTGAAGGTTCCTAGTCTCTCCCAGCCCCCCTCCCTCCGTCTCCAAAACGCAATGCCAGTTCTGTCCATTGATAGCAATCCAGAAGATTGGTAATATGCAATATTTGCCAGTGTGGTGTAGCAGTAAAAGTGTTGGGCTGTGACCTTGGAGACCAGAGTTCAAATCTTACAGATAGATGAACTTAGTACCTGTGCATCCTACAATACTATATTGTTCTACTTTAAGTAGATGAGTGCAGGGCAAGATCCGTCAAAATGGCAAACCACTTAAGAGTATCAGTAGGCTTTGTGGCACAGAGGCTGTTTGGTGGTGGCCACCGACTTGAATGGCTTTAAAAGAGCATAAGTCACATTCATGGCGGCCAAGGCTATTAGCAGCTACTAACCACATTGGCTATGCTTTACCTCCATTGCCAGAGGCATCATGCCTGATTACTAATTGCTGGGAATCGCAGGTGGGCGGGGTGCTGTTGTGCTCATGTCCAGCCTGCAGACATCTGCTTGGCCAGCGTGAGAACCGGATGTTGGACTGGATGGGCCATGGGCTTGATCCAACAGGCTCACTTTATGTCCTTATGTTTCATTCTCTACACAGGATTACACCTGGGAGGACCATGGCTACTCACTCATCAATCGCCTATATCCTGATGTGGGGCAATTGCTGGATGAGAAATTCCAGGTGGTCTACAACCTGACGTATAACACTATAGCCATGCACAGTGGGGTGGACACATCCATGCTCCGGAGGGCCATCTGGAATTATGTGCACTGTGTCTTCGGCATTCGGTAAGACTTTGGTTTCTCCCTTCTCCTCCTCTCCCCTCCCCGCTGCTTTGTGTCTCATCAAGGCTAACCTGAGACCTTTCCAGACCTTTCCTTTACTGAATGGTTACTTCTAAGAAAGGAAAGCATTGGATCAAGTTGCTTGTAGCACCAAACCATAGCATGGCACTTTGTGGATGAGCCGTGTACTCATGTGCACCACCTATCCTTCATGGATTTTGCTTAATTAGTTGCTTACCCATATGGAAAACTACAAATGTCTGAAAAGTGGGATTAGAAATTGTAAGAAACTTTGCAGATAAACCCTAGTTTGCTGGTTCATGTCAACTATGGTTTGCCTCAGATCAGGAAGTAGGACACATAGGCGAGAGGAGGAAGCACACAAGCCCAAAGCTTAGTCATGTGATGCTAAACCATAGCCTGGTTCACAAGAAATCTACTGAGATCCATCGTCCTTCTCAGACCGGTTGCTTTGTTTAGTATAGGACTGAAGGAGGAGATTGACTGTTTTGTGTGTTTTGGCTGGATTGATTTCTGTGACTAGCCTTGCACGGATCTCGCCAAACAGGTGTGACTCAAGGGAGCTGAGTCACCTAATTCATAGAGAGGTCGGATGTTAGGCACGTTTGTGGGATGTGGGAGGACTTGTCCTGTCATATCCTCGGCTGGATCTGCCATGTGAATGGAACAGCTTCCCTAGAGCAGGGATAGCTAACCTTTTCCTACCACTGGTTTCTCTTTCTGCCCACCCTCTTTCCTTTCTTTGCCACCCCCCAATGAAATTAGGCCAGGGGCTCACCCCCTGACTTAAACGAAGAGGGAAGGGACAGTTGTGCTGTTGGTTGGCGTGTGGCTAAAGAAGTGATTTCTCTGGGAAGCGCCATAGCTTAGGGGTACAGGGCATGTGCTTGCATGCAGAATTTCACTGGCTCAGTCCCTGGCGCGTCCAGTTTAAAGTACCTTGATGAGCAGAGCCAGGAAAGGGCTCCTCTGCAGAAGACGCCAGAGAGTTGCTGCCCATCAAAATGGACTCTACTGTTGGAAGATGGATAAAGAAAGAGGATCTCTACACAGAGTGCATGCTTAGATTATGGAATTCAATCCCCCAGGAAGTAGTGATGGCCACCAACTTGGATGGTTTTCAAAGAGGATTAGATGTACTTTGTGGCTGTGTTCTGCTACCAACGCCAGAGGCCTTAGAACGCCAGTTGCTGGAAATGGAGGGGGGGTTGCTTTTGCACTCGGGTCTGGCATGGAGGCTTCTCCTAGGCATCTGCTTGCCCTCTGTGAGAACAGGATGCTGCACTACTTGGGCCACTTGCGTTCTTAATGTTCTGACTCGATAGAAGGCAGGCCCCATAACATTCACATCTTTGCACTTTCCCCCCCAGGTACGATGACTATGATTACAGGGAGGTGAACCAGCTCTTGGAGCGCAGCTTGAAAATCTACATCAAGACCGTGGCCTGCTATCCAGAGAAAGCCACCAAGCGCATGTACACTCACTTCTGGAGGCATTTCAAACATTCTGAAAAGGTAAAGCCACATGATGTTTCCTGGGGGGGTGAGGGAGAGAAGAAGGAGGTCTGTTTCTCTCTCACTCTTTCTGGGGTCTCAAGAGACCGGTCTGAGTTTCTCATGGCTGAGAGAGTGATAGCAGGGACGGGGGAGCCGAGGACACAACACACACACTGTGAGGATGTGTGACAACAATTTCCATCATCTCTGGCCATTGGATGCACTGGCTGGGCTGATGAGGTTTGGGTCCAACAACCCAGGGAGGGTCCCAATATAGGGTATGGCTGCACACTTGTACACTGTGGGTTGTATCCAGGGCTTTTCCTAGTCAGAGGAGACCCATTGAAATGAATGGACACAACTAAGTTAGCAGCATTAATTTCAGCAGCTCTACTCAGAGTACAACAACCCTGTCCCACGAACTTTCAAACTAGCTGATTTATTTTCATTTCCTGTTTGAATTTCACCTCTCCTTCCATTAAATGAATGTGCCTAAGTTAGTAATACATACATTCAGTGGGTCAGGACTGGTATTGGATATATCCTATACTTTTCTCATAAGAGCTTTTGTCTCTAAAATTGCTTGGATTTATATATATATATATATATATATAATGCTGCTCTCCTAATCAATGCTGAGCTCTGAGCGAAGGCTCCATTGGGTGTCACCATTTAAATTTCCCACAATGCCCCAGGGAAACACCAGGGGATTATAACTGGGGGAAAGGAGCACCGGTTGCCAAGGAGACAAAATTAAAAAGGAGGGCTCAGGGCACAGGCAGGCATCAGCTGTAGTCCCTGCTGGGCCTTGGCATGTTTGCTCTGCCCATTTCTATTCTGACCTATCCCTTTTCACCTTCCAGGTGCATATCAACCTGCTTCTGCTGGAGGCCCGCATGCAGGCTGCCCTGCTGTACGCCTTGCGTGCCATCACCCGCTACATGACCTGACGGGACTCTGCTCCCCCTTGCCGTCCCTAAGGGGGGCAGGCCAGCTGTTTTGGACAGGGGAGCCTTCCCCTCCCCACACAAAGGCGTGTTTCTGGACTACGTTGCGAAAGACACTTTTGTCACCTTGCTCCCCCTGTGACTTTTTGGAGGGCTGTGTGTGGCGTTTCTGACACTGTTCTGAGCATCTCCTGCCAAGCGACCAGCCAAGGAGGGCGGTGCAGGAGACCAAACTGTACACGTGTGGTGAAAACCAACTTTGCCTAACCCCGGCTTTCTCGGCTGAGACTTGGGAGCCATCCCCCTCCTGCTGTGTGGCTTGTTGGCTCTGCCACCAGCTGGGAAGAGGGGTGGTCATGTTTGGATGGCCAGGCTTCTGGCCTCCATCTTGGAAGGCTCGTTTTGCCAATGCCCTTTTGCTGGCCTGTCATGTGTTGAAATTGGTGGTGGCTTCCTGTTGTGGCTACTCTCAGATACCTCCCCCTACACACCCACCCCTACCCAGTAGGTGATTAGTGCAATGAATGTCGGATCTCGTGGCCATGTCCTTTGCAACGACAACGCTGCTGGACCAGCTGAGGCAAAGACTTGATTAACCAAAGAGATCTCTCTGCCGCAATGTCGGGCTTTCCTTTCTCTACCTGCTGCAGGACTTTGAATGTAGGACTGTGAATGTTCGAGGAGGTCACACTTTGGAAGGTGGGGGGAGGCCTGAGAATCATATGAAACAAGCAGTTTCCCCACTGCAATTTTGGTGACTACACTACATTTCTTAGCTTCCTGCCTGAGATCACTGCACTCCATATATGGCGACTGGCTTAAAAGAGGTCACACGGGGCAAAAGTATACCAGGTTGTGGTTAAGTTTGGCCAGATTTTCCTTTTTCTTTTCACCTTGTCAAAGTGGGCAAAATGCAAGGGTCTCTCCTGGCCAGGGATGGAGAGATCTCTCAGCTGAGGAAACCAGTTTTGGAGTACACAGATTCTCAAGGACCAGATCCAGAACAGAAAGCTGCTGCATCTGTGAAAATTGGGGTATAGATAGAGATGTCCAACTGTGCTTGCCTCCCTTAAAAAAGCATCACCTCGCAACGTGTGTGTGTGCGCGCACACATATGTATTTAGGCTGTCTCACAGATCCCAGAACTTGAGTGTTTAGCATTTATGGAGCTGTTATTTTCTCTGCCTCCTGGCCCTGCCCACAAGTTCCTCTATGTTTTGATTAGGCAACAATGGGCCCACCTAGATGACCCAGAGTTGGGGGCTGAACAGACATTTTCAGAAGAGGTTGGCCTGATCTGTTTGTGCGATAGAATAAAGTGGTAACACTTGCCATGCAATGCTCTGCCCTAGTTTAGATTGCAGGTGAGAGGTGCCATTTTTAAATGGTCTCCTGCAGTAAATAAGTAGACGTCCCTGTAGGTAAAGAGCTAGCATGAAGGAAGCAGGCTCAACTAAACCCCCTCTCTCTGATGTACTAGTCCTTTACTTGCAGGGAATAAAAAGATATACATATATATATATAACATGAGAGGGCATGGAAAAAATGTGATCCTTCTCTGGCTGGCTGAAGTGGTGTGCTCCATTCTCCCACCTCATTCTCTTGCGTGTATAGAGCAGACCCTGACCTGTTGCCAAAGCAGTCTCCAGAAATGTGAACATGTGGAAGTATTTAAAGAGCACTGACCACTGGAGAGTGGAGAGCATTTAAACATCATGCCTTAATGTTACATTGTGCGCTTTTCATCTCTCTCTCAAGTTAGGAGGGTTCTTCCCCTCTGCCAAGAAAGACCCCATTCAGGCCCTATGCTGAAAACACACACACACACACACACACACACACACACACACACACACACACAAAACGTTCTTTGTGAGTCCACTGTGTATCTGCCTTAACTGATTTCCCTGGTCAGAGAGTAGATCACTAAACTGTGAAAAAGCAAACCTTAAAGATAACTTTTCAAACAACACCACACTCTTGTTGGGTTTCTTAAGCTGCTCCCCCCCCCCCCACTGCTAACCCATTTTTGGGTGTGGGTTCTTTTACACCTCAAGAAGGAACTAAGTGTCCATAATTTCAAAAGGTTTTAACACGTAAAGGTGGTGTAGATGCATATCAAGTTCTGGCGCTTTCTCCTTTCATATTCACAATCTTGAATTTTTACCTCTTGGATTGTTGCCATGAAACTGCGTGTACCAAACCCCTGGAGTATGCCCGCAAGATTGTTTTGGTTGTTCTGTATATATGTGCCCCCCCCCCTTTTAAACTTTAGTAATGAAAATCCTGTGTTGGCTTGACTGGTAAGAAGAACAGGACTCTAGGGAGCATTCCTGAAATATATGAAAGACTGGCACGGGCAGAGGTTGCTCAAGCTAGCCTAGTGTTCCCCAACCTGTTGCCTTTCAGATTATTTTGGAGTACAATTCCCATCAGCCTCGGCCAACCAGGCTGTGCAGACTAGGGTTGATGGGAGTTGTGGTGCAGAGCATCTGGAGGACACCAGGAAAGATGAGATAGGCAGGGGGTTTTGTGGGGGGTGCTGATTGAAAGCTAGTGCTGCCTCTTTGACTTGGCCTCCCAGGCCTGGTTTGCTCAGGTCAGAGAGAGCCTATATTACCTCTGAGTTGGCTATGCTGTAAATATGCCCTAGGAGCTCCCTGTGATGAGTCCAGACTTTGGAAGTATATGCTTATTGTCTCTATAAGCCTTAAGACGGGGGATGGGGAACCTGCACCCCTCTGTATGTTGCTGGACTCCCAACTCCCATCAGCCGCCAGCCAACATGGCCAATGTTCAGGAATGATGAGATTTGTAGTCCGGCAACACTTGGAAGGCCACAGGTTCCCCAGTTCCTGCCCTAGGAAAAGTAAAAGATATCACAGAGCTGGCATAGGCAGGGAAGCTAAAACAGTATTTTGGCCTTTGTTGGTCAAAGATAAGGTACACAGGATTCATTTGCTGGGGCCTACCTCATATGACTGGCTTTACAGCACATGAATTGGTATTTTAAGATAGCCAACATGGTGCCCTACAGACATTGTAGGACCATTGGCCATGTTGGCCAGGGCTGATGGGTGTTGTAGTCCATAGCTTCTGGAAGGCAGCACATTGGCTGCCCCATGGCTTCCCAGTCCGTCCGTCCGTCCCAATACAGTAGATTTGGTATGGAGCCTTGGATTTCTCAAATTTCACCTGGTTGTGTAGAGTTCAGAATGATTTTGGTGTTTATATGCTGACTTTCAAAGCAGGGTGATTAACATGTGGTCGTCCACACGCTCTTGGACTTTAACTCCTTTCATTCCTGGCCCTTTGGCCATGTTGGCTGGGGGCTGATGGGAGTTGGTTCCTAGCGACATCTGGAGGGCCACTGGTTATCCACCCTTTTGTAAATTCTCAAGATACTAGTGATCATGGCTTTCCAGACTGACTCTGTAGGTGCCTTGAGAGACTGCAAAGGATATTCTTTCTTCTAACTGAAACACATTGCTCCCTGGGTGGAAAAACAAAAAGGCTGGGGTTTATGTTTGGCTGCTTAGTTAACTCTGCTTCAAGACACTGTACGGTCACTGTGTGTTAACATTCATACACTTCCTGCACTGCAAAGCAAGTCTTGTGGTGGTGTTTGTAGGCGGAAGGTGGGGCCTTGACTCTGCAAGGACCTAAACCTCTAGGCCACACTCTGCAAGGACTCTTGGTTAAGTTGTCCCCCTTGTTTTTCACAGGGGGGATCCATTTGAAGTGGCTTCACCAGAGTAGCCTGCTGCTCAGCTTCGCTGGAGAAACAAAGCCCCCATAAAGCGTAATGGCTCGTTCTCTTTGCCCACGGCAGTATTGCACATTAAGGCAGCAAATGCACTGTGAAATTCAAAGGCTAGCTTGGCCCGTGACTAAACTGAGCTGAGCAGGCCTCGACTCTTTATTCAAGCTGGTTTTGATCTTTTCCTCACTTCCCCCTGCCACCCCCCTCTTCTTCCCAAGCCGGCTTTTTGAGCTGATTTAGATACTCGCCACTTTTTCTCAAGGAGCGAAAAACCTGGTCCTGTCCATATCCAAATGCAGTTCTGTTGATTGACTATCATGTGTCCTGTTTCAGGTGGGTCTTTCTTAGGAAAGCTTTGTCTGTTTCCACCTTGAGAGGCGCAGTGTGGGGCGGGGGAGCAGAGGGTCCCACAGCATCCTGAGAGAGCAGGCTGTGTCTGTGACTTTAGCCTGAATGTGCCACTACCTTTCACATTTCTCCCAGTCTCTGTGCAATGACCATTCTCAAATCTCATGCCATCAAGTATACTTTTTTTTAAAAAAACAAAAACTAATCCATGCACACCATTGCTCTCTCTTCCTGGCCTCACTCCCTCCCACTCCCCCTTCCCCACCCCTCCAGCAGTACAGGCTTGGATGCCTCTGGAACCTGGGTGGGACCTCAGCTCCGTATAAGTTATGTTGTGTGTGTGTTTAAAAAAATGTATTTACTCTTGACTGTACCAGTGTTGTGACTTTGCTACCAGTTCTTGTTTGTTTTTTTGAGAAATAAAGTTGCCTTTTGGTTTTTCCAAACATCTGTCCGGTTTGTTTTTAAACAGAGTTCTTGCCTACATCAGTGAAGCCAGGGGTTGCCAACCGTCTTCGAGCCTGTGGACACATTTGCAAAAGAAAGTGCTTCTCCGTGCAGCACATAGTTAAACTATGGAACGCACTCCCACGGGAGACAGTGATGGCTGCCAAATTGGGTGGCTTTAAAAGAGCGATTAGACAAATTCACAGAAGAGAGGACTATTAGCCTGAACAGCTGTGCTGTGATGCCACAGGTGGAATCAGCAATGCTTCTGAATACCAGGTGGTGAAAACCACAGGAGGGGAGAGGGCTCTTGGGGTTGAATCTTGCTTGCTGGTTCCCCACAAACATCTGTTTGGCCACTCTGAGAACAGGGTGCTTTGCCACTGGCCTGATCCAGCAAGCTTTTTCTTATGTCCTTGAATGGGAGAAAGACTTGTGGATACCACAAGTAAGCACACACAGCCCAGCTTATTGTATTGGGTACAACGGCATGCTGCTTTCAAGACTTGGGGCCCCTTGTGCACTTGCGGAACCAAACCTGGTTTTCAACAGAAGATGAAAAGCTGGATTTAGGAACATAGGAAGCTGCCCTTGTACTGAGTCAAACCCTGACTGGCAGTGGCTTTCCAGGGTTTGAGACAGAGTTTTGTCCAGGCCTACCTGGAGATGCCAGGGATCAAACCTGGGACACTTGACACGCAAAGCAAGTGTGCTTAAGCACTGAGCCACATCTCTCACGTTCAGGAGCAGGGAGACTATTTTCCTTGTTCAGGCTGAGGCTCCTAGAACCCATCATTCTGTGTGTTGACAGTCACATTTAAGAGCAGAAGAAGAGCCTGCTGGAACAGGTCAATGGTCCATCTCTGCCAGCATCCTGTTACTCACAGTGGCCAGACAGATGCCTTTGGGAAGACTGCAATAACATTCTCCCCTCTGCTTTCCAGTAACTGGTAGCAGCCTTCAGAAGCATTACTGCCTCTACAATTGAAGGCAGAGCATAACCCCCGTGACTAGTAGCTGTCTTCGACAGCCTTATCCGCCATGAATTTGTCCAATCCTCTTTGAAAGCCATTTCTTCCTTGCAGTAGCCTAGCAGCAGTTCAGGATGGACTGAACAGTAGTGCCTTATCTTATCCCCATATCAACCCTGCCAGATAAAAGTTTAGGCGTGCAGCTCAGGCCCAGGTGTGCCTGTGCAGAGCGGCTGCAGCTGCTCCCTCGCCAGTACAAGCCAGTCTGCTTCCTAGTCCTACTCAGCCACTTGGCCCTCCCTGTTTGGCTTGTTGTTAAGGCAGTCACTAAGACTCTCTTGTGACTGCTGAAACAAGGCACCTTAAAAGTGAATTGGCATTATAGCATCAGCGATCAGTGAATGGGTTTTTCCTTGTCATGTTCAGGTGGTTAGGACGAGCTTTCAGCCAGGGTCACATGCTTTGAATATGCATTAAATATACGGTGGAGAACATAAGAAGAGCCTGCTGGGTCAGCCCAATGGCCCATCTCATCCTGCATCTGATTATCTCAGTGGCCAATCAGAAGCCTCGTTTGGGAAACCCGCAAGCAGGATTTGAACACAAGAGCACTTGCCGGCTCCCACTGCGGTTTTCAGCAACTGATGTTCAGATACCAGTAGCCATCAGTAGCCCCCTCCTCCTCTAAATGTGTGTTGAATGTCTCTCTGCCTCCTATCCCTAACTGCAGCCCTGGCTGAGATGCCTACAATGGGCATGTGTTTGTACTTTGGAGGGGCACTGCCATTTGAAAACAGCCATTCCTTTGGGGTCTCCTTTGGCCAGCAGCCTGATGCAGGCCATGGATGTTTGCGTTTGATGGAGGGGCGAAAGGACTAGAAGTAGCTTTGAGGACCAGCATCCAAGGATTTTTCCATCCCAAGGCTCTCGGTTCGCAGGAGTTACTCAACACCAGTTTTGTAAGAGCTTCTGGGATAACAAACTTTTTATCAGCGGTGAGCAGGCATGAAGCAAGGCAGAGAATGTTCTGTGCTGCTACGAGTGCAAAACTCATCTGGTTAGTGGTAGATAAGAGCAGAGCTCAATGGCATTTCAAACCTCATATGTGACTAGCCGCCAAAGTGTAACAGCCCTGTAAGGGGGTGGGGGCTCTGCTTAAAATGGGCCCTCCCATTTGGATAAAGCAACATGCAAGCCATCCCAGTGCAAAGCTGGTCATATTTTGGGAAGGCCTGTAGCTCAGGGAGAGAAAGTGTGTCTCAAGGCTGGATTACTGCAGAGCACTCTACGTGGGGCTTCCCTTGGGCTTGATCTGCAGTTAGCACAGAACGCTGCAGCACGGTTGCTGACAGCAGTGAGAACCTGTCAGCATATAACACCTGCTGGTTGCCTATGGGTTGCTGTTAATAGATAAAGCCCTTGATTGCTTGGGACTAGTTTACTTGCAGGTTCGCCTTACCACATATATGCCCCTTCAACCACTTTGTTCAGCAGAACTGGCACTGTTGCAGATGCCAGATAATTTTCCTTCTGCAATTGATAGAAATCAGGCTTTCCGTGTGGCAGCACCTATACTTTGGAACTCCCTGCCTACTGACACCAGCCAGGCTCCTGTGTTGTACTCTTTCTGGTGCCTGCTTAAAACATGTTTGTTTAGGCAAGCCCATCCAGACATGTGTTTATTTTATTTTTTAGCTAGTGCTGATTTTAATCATTCTAAACATATTTTAAATACCTGTTTGAAACTATGTTTTACTGATAGTTTTTATGATTTATTTTATATTTTAAATCACTTAGAGGTTTGTTTGTTTGTTTGTTTGTTTGTTTTACAATTGAGTGGTATACAGTGGTACCTCGGGTTAAGTACTTAATTCGTTCCGGAGGTCCGTTCTTAACCTGAAACTGTTCTTAACCTGAAGCACCACTTTAGCTAATGGGGCCTCCTGCTGCCGCCGCACCGCCAGAGCACGATTTCTGTTCTCATCCTGAAGCAAAGTTCTTAACCCGAGGTACTATTTCTGGGTTAGCGGAGTCTGTAACCTGAAGCATATGTAACCTGAAGCGTATGTAATCCAAGGTACCACTGTATTGAATTTTGTTAGCATCAATAAAATAAATGTCAAACAGGGCTGGGGAACCTAGGATTCAAATTTGGCCTCTGAGGCTGCTTTCTCCATTTGCCCTGTAACTGATGTTAGGTATGGGCCAGTTAGTTTAGTGGCTGCAAATGCACATTTCGGAACTTTAAAGTGTGCTTCTGGTCATGCATAGGCAAAGGGAAGCCGACTTCGGCCCTACCTCCCATCAGCTGATGGAGGGTAGATCCAAAGCCTCAGGGCTCCTGACCACCTGTCACATTCGGCCCATTGCAAGGCTGGCTCTGATAGGGCTCTGACCTGTCTGCCCCTGATGTAGAAGGAAGCCCTCCCATTCAGTTCCTGGCTTCTCCAGCTGGGACTGGGAAAGGCACCTGTCTCAAAACCTGGAGTGCTGCCTCCAGGCAGTGTATGTAGATGGGCAGAAAGTAGCTCAGAAGCTACTGGTAGGTTTTTGAATCTGCTTTGCAAGGGTTTCTATTCTGGGTTATCTAACAATATCCATAACTTACGATTAAGGCACACAAAACTCTCCTAAATGAGGTTTCTGAAACAGAAAACAAGGAATGGAGCTTTCTAACCTTGTTAGATGACAGAGGATGAGATGGTTGGACAGTGTTCTCGAAGCTACCAACATGAGTTTGACCAAACTGTGGGAGGCAGTGGAAGACAGGAGGGCCCTGCGTGCTCTGGTCAATGGGGTCACGAAGAGTCGGACACGACTAAACGACTAAACAACAACAACAACCTTGTTTCTGGCATGGATAGAATATTCCTGGGGTGCGCATGCTCAGAGGCACCCTGTTCATTTATTCTTAGCATATGTCCAGCCAGCCAAGCCACTACTTTGCATTGGGCTCTGGTCAGTGGATCTCTGGCTTCTAAAAAAAAGCCTGAAGTCTCAACACTACCAGCAGCATAGAAAACTACTGAGCGAGATGAAAGGTAGTCATACATGTTTCTGATTCTACATATCTTGCAGTTGTGTGCTTGCAAGTACAACACATTTTGACAATTGTATGGCAGGAGCTGAAATCTTGCAAATGATTGCTTTAAAGTAAAAAGATCAACTCTTCCAAAGCTTATCTTTTGCTTTTCCTGATTTCCATGAACAAACCCTTGAATGCTTTTAAGATGTAATCAACCAGTACACACACAAAAAAGCAAGTTTCCAAGGTGATAAGAGCTAAAAGGTATGGTGCAGATAGCCTGAGGGCTCACACATGAATGTTCCTGATGGCAGTATCAAGCAATGACTTTTGTGTCAATCAGCACTGATAAAATACTGCAGACAGAGCATTAATATATCACCTTAAATGCTGGGGTGAGGGGGGAGGGCTCTTCTCTGGCCTGATTATTGATTCTACACTATGTGAGCAGTGCTTTGTGTTATTAAGTGCACTAGTAGATACTAGGCCAAAGGGCCAGATTAATTTGCTCATAGAAGAGTTTGATTTTCATTCTCCACCTACTGCTGTCCCACACTTCCTCCTCCCTAAACCTGGATAGTCCCTATACAATCAACACAGCTATCCTACTGAGATTTTCGGAGCCTTTTTGAGAGGCCCACTAAGTGAAGACCACCTTCCTATGCCAGGCGTGTCGGTCTTAAAAAGCATTTAGGGATTTTCAAATCCTTTTCACTATTGTTATCACCAGTTGCTGGTTTTATTTTATGTTGGTATTATTCTGCTGCTGCTTTTTCCTGTTTATATGTTTTATTTCCGTACTTTAAGGCAGCCTTCACCAACCTGGCACCCTCCGGATGTTGTTGGACTAAAACTCCCATCGTCCTTCACTGTTAGCCATGCTGACTAAGGTTGATGGGAGTTGTAGTCCAACAACATCTGGAGAGCCCCAGGTTGCAGGATCCCACTTTATGGGTGTTATTATGTTACTATTATTATTCACTGCAACCTGCTCAGATAATGTTTTCTATTGGACGTATAGAGATATTGTAAGTAAGTAAGTAAGTACCGTAAGTAAATAAATAAATAGTGGTGTGTGTGCATGTATAGAAACTAGCCTATAGCTTGAAGGTAAAATCAACATTTGTTGTTTCACCCTCTTTTGCCTCTAGCCATGCCCATCAATGGCATGCAACCACCCCAGAAGAGAATACGGCCTCATACCCTCCAAAATGATGTGGCCCAAAAATCTGGGTCCGAAATCCTGTGTGAGTCATGTGAACTGTGTAAGATTGTGGACCCAAAAAACGCTTTCCCCAGGGAGAGATCTTGGCCCGAAATCATGCAAGGGCAAGTTGCCCCAAATGGCCACCATGCTCTTGTGGGGAAAAAGACGTCCCAGTTTTTCCAGGGCAGTTGAAAAAGGTTCCCCCTTCCGGTCTTAATGGGTTAGGGCTCCAGTAGAAATATCAACAACCTCAGATATGCAGATGACACAACCTTGATGGCAGAAAGTGAGGAGGAATTAAAGAACCTTTTAATGAGGGTGAAAGAGGAGAACGCAAAATATGGTCTGAAGCTCAACATCAAAAAAACGAAGATCATGGCCACTGGTCCCATCACCTCCTGGAAAATAGAAGGGGAAGAAATGGAGGCAGTGAGAGATTTTACTTTCTTGGGCTCCATGATCACTGCAGATGGTGACAACAGCCACGAAATTAAAAGACGCCTGCTTCTTGGGAGAAAAGCAATGACAAACCTAGACAGCATCTTAAAAAGCAGAGACATCACCTTGCCAACAAAGGTCTGTATAGTTAAAGCTATGGTTTTCCCAGTAGTGATGTATGGAAGTGAGAGCTGGACCATAAAGAAGGCTGATCGCCGAAGAATTGATGCTTTTGAATTATGGTGCTGGAGGAGACTCTTGAGAGTCCCATGGACTACAAGAAGATCAAACCTATCCATTCTTAAGGAAATCAGCCCTGAGTGCTCACTGGAAGGACAGATCCTGAAGCTGAGGCTCCAATACTTTGGCCACCTCATGAGACTCCCTGGAAAAGACCCTGATGTTGGGAAAGATGGAGGGCACAAGGAGAAGGGGACGACAGATGATTGGACAGTGTTCTCGAAGCTACCAGCATGAGTTTGACCAAACTGCAGGAGGCAGTGGAAGACAGGAGTGCTTCGAGTGCTTTGGTCCATGGGGTCACGAAGAGTCGGACACGAATAAACAACAACAACATCATCTTGATGGTGCCAACCTCTGATGCCAGCCAGGGGTGAGGAGAGAGTTTGTGGCAGCTGGGATGGAGGCTTGCCTCTTCCTTTGTCCTGAGGCTTCTTTGGGTGGTCTTGGCCAAATGGCGGCCTCTCCTCTCCGCTGTCATGAACGCAAGAGAAAACAGTTGCAAATCTCCTCCGCTTCCGGTGATTAGTTAAACAAGGGCAGCCTTGCCTCTTGTTGACAGCTACTGTTTGCACGTCTTAAAACGGTTCCTGCTGACAGAGCAAATACGTGCAGGATGTCTCCAATGGCCGGGGGACCACATGATCGCTCTGAGCAGCACGTGACTCCCATCATCATTAGTCTCCGAGAGCACGAGACAAGTGGGCTTAGTTGATGGCTTGATCACACATTGAGCAATCAGGCCTCTTCGCGAAGCAGGATTTCAACAATCAAGTTGTGTGCGGATTGCCGTTTGCATCTGTGGATTCCCCCCGCTTAATACGTTGGGAACCTTGGGCTGTGATTACTGCATAAGGCTTATATCTCTCCATAAACAGAAGAGGAATGAGTGGGCAAGGATAAATTCTGACATATCAGATAAACACCCCAATGCTTTATTTTTTTGTATGTTTAACATTTTTATTCTTCTTGCAAGGAGTGCAGGGTGATGTCACATGCCACTTCTCCTTTCGCCAAGTTTAATCTCACAACAACCCTGTGAAGTAGATGGTGGTGAGAGATCAGGGGCTTCCAGATGGGGATTTCACACTGCAAATTGCGGTATTCCAGTTTTGTATTTCTGTAAAGTAACTTATTGGATTTTCTGCACCAAGGGTAAATCCTGACTGAATGGATGGGGAGAAACACAGGCAGGCATTTTGATGCTGGTAATATTATGTAGATGCTGGAGGGGGTGGAAAACAGAATCTTGCCTGCATGGGCAGTACTGATTTCACAATAAGAACTTATAGTGACTGGTCCAAGCTAAGAATGGGGGAGATATTTGATTCAGGTCACATTTAAAGGTGAACCACATTTCAGAAATGCAAAGCAAAACAAAGCTGTTCTTCAAAATGTGCACTTCTCTGAATTTTGCAATGCTATTCTGCTCCCAAAACGACCAAGGTTTGCATAAAATGGGCGCATGCTAATTTATAAGCATATACATGTACATTCAAAAAGAACTGCTGTAACTGAAATACAAATATTATTATGCCCACTAGCCTGTGTTTGGTTGTTATGGTGAATGTACCACTAAATGCAGTACATATTTTTTAAACAAAACCAATGCAAATCCCATGGTCTGCATAAGCCACAAACAGGATACAAAAAGGAATACAAAAAGGTAAAAGGAATAGCAAGGGATATTTAAATAAATCCATTTAAAAAGTGCAGTGAACACAGGCATTCTGTTGGGTAGGCCCAGCCAAAGTCCCATCATTCACCAATTTCTCGGCCTCAGGAATGTTTCTGCAGACAGTGCAGCATTCTGGACTCTGCAACGCCAATAATAATGTGCACTCCTGATTGCAGGCTCCAAGGTGCAGATGGAGATTACCGGTATGTCCCATCTGGGCCAGAGACAGGCAGACAGCTCTCACCAAGGACAAAGTCTGGAGCATGGTGATTCCATCATTTGCCTGACAAAGGCCATTCCAATGGCTTAAGTGGGTTCCTTGTGTTAACTGGAGGTGGGAATCAGTCCTACAATAGCTACAGCTGATGGCATTCAGGGCAGAGAGGGCTACACCTACATTTTTAATCTTATCTTATCCCCACCCTTTATAGGTAAACACTATACAGTGGACGCTCGCGTTGCAGATGTGATCCATGCGGGATGCATGTTCACAACTCACAGCGTTTGCAACCCGCAGCGGCGTGTCTGCGCATGCGCGGGTTGTGATTCGGCCCTTCGGCACATACACAAAGCGCGATTTAGCACTTTGGCGCATGTGTGACTCCCGAAACCCGGAAGTAACCCATTCCGGTACTTACGGGTTTTGGTGGGTCCGTAACCTGAAAAAACGCAAGCTGAAGCGTCTGTAACCTGAGGCATGACTGTATTCAGAACAGTTTGAAACATCTTACAAGATAATCGTAACTTGGGGTCTCAGTATCCACAGAAAATAATAACAAAAGTGTGAGATAAATAAATAAACAGTGTATGAGCCTGCAGAGGTGGGGAAAAGAGCTCATTCCATCACCCATGCTTAAATGGCCAGCTCTATTGAGTTGCCTTCTGCGGCTCATCATTATTTGTGGTGTGCGAGCTTTGGCTGACGCTGGAGCCTGGAGACACAGCAGCTGGTACTGCTCGTAGCTGGAACCAAAGCTGTGGGTCAGGGCTTCCCTGGAAACTGAATGGGGTGGCAAACTCTATTGGCTTGCGAGTCCTCCCACCCTGTGCTCAGGTTGCATGTATGTAAATAAAACCACGTATCCTAAAGATGCCACAGTCTCCATTGACCTTCATTCCAAGGCCTCTTATGTTGCTATGTGTGTTTCCCCCACTCTGCTTAGTTACCTGTTCCAAAAGAACCCCCAATATGTGTAACTTTTCCTTGTGTGGGACTGGCTCCAGCCCCTCGATCGTTTTGGTTGATTTATTTTGCAGCTTCACCAGGCTGACAATATTCTTGTTTGATACGTAGTGAGGGGTGGAAATCATGGACACCTTCCCTGCCACCCAAGGAGACTTGCAGTCTTTTCTTGACAGTCATCAAAAAAGTATTTCCTTTTAGGGCCATGCAAATATATGAGGTGAGCTGTTCTAAGTCCACCTGCAACTAGGTCCCGTCCATAAGTTACAGCGTGCTCTTTCTTCCTAGACGGGCAAAGATCGCCAGCTGTAAAACAAAACAGCCAGTTTCTATCTTAACCACAGAGCACAAGCCAGTGACAGATGGCTTGTGGGTGACATATGTCTTATACTGAGGTCATCAAGCAGAAGAGACAGTTTGAAAAACATTTGAAAATGATTTTGAAACAGATGCTGTCAGAGAAAGAAACAGCATGTGAGACTATATACCGTTTCACAAGCTTGCTTTCTTTGTCAGATAATACCAGATATACTTTTCTCCCCAAATATTTTTATTGATTTTGCAGTAGCATACATCAAATGAACACATTGTCATCTGTAAGGGGGACAAAGGTCTTCTAACAACTTTCAGCACTGTTAATAAACTACAGTTCCCAGGATTCTTTTGTAGTGGGGAGCCATGATTGCCAGTTTGTTTCCAGGCTCAATTCAAGGTGCTCATGTTAGTACAGTGCTTAAAGCCCTAAACAACTCAGGCCCCAAATACGGGAAAGACCACTTCCTTCCCTACAGACCCTCTCAGGTGCTAAGATTGGTGGAGGGAGCCCACTTGGTGGTTCCACCGCCCTCAAAAGCTCCCTTGAGATAACACTTGAGAGGTATATTTTTAGGACCCACCTTATTTCGGCAATTTTATATTGCTGCTTTTAATATTGCACTGTGTTTTAATTCTTTCAACCCACCCTGGGACATTAGGTGAAGGACAGGTAATAAATTGCAACAGTAGCAACAGTTTAAAGTGATATGATACTGCTTTGAATGGATAGTGCAGGTGGTGGAGGCTTAGAAAATGAGCTCTATTTATTGCTAGTACAGAATGTAGGATGAGCTGAGGAAGCCTTCCTTACCAATTTGTCAGGCTGGCACAGGCCCCCTTCAATAAAGTATGCCACACTCTCATGATGCCCTGGGTACATGCTAGTACCTATAACAACACATCTCCATTCGTCACCTGCCTTTACATAAGAATCTGACTTATACCGAGTGAAACCACTGGCTCAACTAGCTCAATCTTATCAACACTTATGACGATGTAGACCAGCGGAAGCCCTGTGGTGCCCTCCAGATGCTGTTGGACTACAGCTCCCATTATCCATTCCAGCATGGCCAATGATGAGGGACGATGGGTATTGTAATCTAGCAACATCAGGATGACAGCACTTCAGCTACCCTTGTCTGAGCTTTCATCCTGACCTGAGGATGCCAGGGATTAAACCTGAAAAGCCTGTGCTCTCCCATTGAGCTTACAGCCCTTCCCTTTCACACCTCTGCACAGCGAACCAAAGTATACCTTTTGCCACGGCTATGCAATGGTGGTATTTCTATCACTGTTATGCAATTGCCTATGAAAGCAAAGGGAGATTAATTCTGACTTGCACGTGCATTTAGGATCTCATCAGCAGATGGCAAAACGGTGACAGGCACAGCAGGCCAGGCCTTGGCAGGGAGGAAGGTAGACTTGTTTTATCTGACTCAGTCCTACAGCTCTCAGAAGCATCTTCTCCCAACTAGTTTTTTCCAACTGAACGTAACAGAGTTGATTGCAGCTTGTGTGGCAGCAAGCTGCCCTTTCTGTGCCCTCGAAGGTAGCTATAAATCACGTTGTTCTTGCAACTGCACTCAGTAGGAGACAGACATGGGGGTGATAACAACAGATATACTCAGATGGTTGCTCTACAGACACCTGCTCTTTAGAGTAATAAAAGGAAGGCAAAAAGGCAGGTGATTTAAGGTGTTCAGAAATTTAACATGCTGGGCTGTAAAGTGGAAGTCCATGGAGTCCATGCAGAAGGGCTCAGTGGTACAGCACCCACTTCACATGCTAAAGGTCCAAGGTTCAATCCCTAGCATCTCCAGGAAGGGCTGGGAATCTAATGACTGAAATCCTGGACAGCTACTGCCAGTCAGTGTACACAGTACCGAGCTAGAGGGACCAATGGTCTGACTTCAAATAAGGCAGCTTCCTATGTTCCTAATAGATACAATGCAATGGTAACAGCTATTTGGCCTTTTATGCAGAATGAAATCCAGGACTCCATTAGTAAGGACATAGAGGCCCAGTTCACATGTCAGGGCATACTATAGTTTGCTCCGAGTCTGGTTTTCTGGTTTGTTTTATTTTAGATGGCTGTAACTCATCCTGTGACCTTGGGGTAAGGGTGGGTAATTAAATAAACAAACAAACAACAACAACAACAACAACAACAACAGGAGAAGGATGTTTGCCACCACTGAACCATGATTTACTGTGAAATTGTGAATGAAACCATTACTTGGAGATTCAGGACAGAAGCTTGATACCAGCATTAAGGAATGTAATCTCCTGGGATACTTGTCTATAGCTTTTATTAGAAATTGGAGCATTAATAATAGCAACACCATTAATAATAAAAATACATCAGCAATGTGCATGGTGCTTTTGCTAAGTATAAAAGGTCCCTGTCCTGAGGAACTCACAATCTACATCTTTATCACAAGAGACAGCAGGAAGGAGAAGAGAAATGGTATTTATGTGAACTGCCCTGAGACCTTCAGCTACAGGGTGGTATAAAAAATCAATCAATCGATGAATCAATCAATCTTCCATTGTCTCCTGAGACATACAGATGTCATCCATCCAAAACAATGTACTTAGGCTTTGCCACAGCAGGGTATGTGGACTAAAAAATTGTGCCAAACAAAGGTGGGTGTTGAGAAATCCAAAGGAAATAAGAGAATTTCCAAAATATGTTTAGAAGTGTCTTAACACTATTGGGGAGGGGAGGGTTAGGTAAATCTGGAGATAGGAAAGGTTGTGATTCACTCATCAGTTGCTCCATGCTTTTGCTTTGTAAAAACCAAAGATCACAAAGGGATGGGAGAAGTTGCTACTCAGTGGATTACTTAAGCAAAATCTGAAGTACAAGCTACCCAACAGAGAGGCAAGTAAACAACTGTAAATTGCAGTTTACTGCAGTTTGGTACTTTCATATCATGAGAGTGTGGGAAGCTGCCTTATAATCAGGGCTTTTTTTCAGCCGGAACTCACCAAAACTCAGTTTTGGCACCCCTCAGGTGGGCGCTATTGCCATTTTAAGAGAACACGGGAGACATTCATAGTGAGTTCCAGCACCTCTTTTTCTAGAAAAACAGCACTGCTTATACTGAATCAGACAGACCATTCGTCCATCGAGCTCAGTATTCTATGACTGGCAGGTCTCTCTGGGTATTCAGACAGATGTTCCCAGTCCTACGTGGAGATGCTGGGGCCTGAACCTAGAGCATTCAAAGCATGCACTCTGCCAGAGTTGCAGTCCTTCCTCTGAATGCAGAAATACAGAATTTTGCCACTTGCTTAGAGATATACAATGTTCCTGTATGGCTGGTGCTGAACTGGACGAGTCTTTTAAAGAGCCTAAATGGAAACTATATGCAAACCAGTCTGGACACTTCTGAGAAAGGTGCAAATTATGTAATAAGAAAATAAACACCTGTTCTGAGTCACTGCTATTTGTAAAAAAAATGCTTTGCAATCTTCTGAAAATATGGTGATTCACTATAGTCAGGGCATAGTAATTGTTTTTGATCAGCACAGTGACAGAAACTAAGCAATAGATACAGTTGCCTTACAAGCCTGGAGAGGATGTCATGACGCAGAGTAGATTTTTGTGGGTTTGGCCCGAGTCCATTGCCTTCCCAGTACTGCTCTGCACCTCACCAATCTTCGTCCCCCATATTCCTGTTTTTAAGTTCACTGCAAGCTGTGTCTTTCTCAACACCCAAACTCAGCCTTTCACCTGCGGTCTTTAAAAACCAAAACTGAACCTCTCCTTAGGCTGTTTCAACAGTAACTCCCTACGATGAAGCGAAGAATTCTAATCAGGGATTTTATTCGTTCATTTGCAGCACAATCCTATCTATGCAAGACTACTCAGAAGGAAAAACCACTGAGTTTAACGGGCCTTACTCCTGGGTAAGAGCATAAGACAGGATTGCAGCCCCGGGGTAACTTTTTGCTTTTAATTTATTAACTTTGTTTCAAAGTAAAATAAAATTTCGTGGTGGTGGGGAACAAAACATGTCGACAAATTATCCGGATGGTGAACCACAGTTCTGGATTGGGGCTACTACTTATTATTTTAGGAGGAGGAGAGGCCCAAATCTATACAGGTCTACTCAAAAGTAAGCCCCCCCCCAACTGGGTTGCCTGAAGGATTTCCAAAGACTGGTCCTAGATCGTTCATAGCCTGAGACGCACCCTAACCCCGGGAGGGGACACCGCATAGCTACAGTTCAACAGGGATCCGGCGTGGTTTGTATTTTGTTTTTCGGCGGCGCAGATATATAACGTAATGCGGCAACGTCACTCCGCCTGCGGCGGAGTTTTCTTACCGCAAACCGCGATGTTGTTGTTGTTTTCTTTCAGCGAACACAGAATGAATGAGAACGTGCCGTACGGTGACGTCAGGAAAAAGATGGCGATGCCCATGAACAGCGCGGGAGGGGGAGGAGAACGCGCATGCGCTGCTTGACTGGCTGTATAGAGAAGGAAGAGTGCTTCCAAACGGTGAGGCGAAGAGTGTTGCAGGTAATAGGCCTCTCCGCCTTGCTGGAGATTTCCCCCTGTACAACACCTGAAGTTTTCTTCCTAGGCCGTGCGCACAGCCCCCGCCTGAAGTTACTAGTTCAGCCGAGCCGGAGATAAGGTTTTTGCGCCGCTGATACTAATTGAGACCGGGGCTTTGAGGCCTACAGACGGAGGGTTAGTTCGGACAGCATTTAGCTGGGATAAGTAGGACTTCTCAGGAGATACTGGAGGTGTCTCCTCTCTCACCCCCCCCCCATATCCCAATGAAGATCGTATCTCTGGAACAAAGGGAATCCTTTTACGGGAAACTGGTGTGAAATAAGGAGCATTTACAGCCTTCTTTTTGTCGTATTCCACATTCCAGGCAGAGGGCCTTCTCAGTTGTGGCGCTCCTTCTGTGGAACGGCCTCCCTTCAGGTGTCAAGGAGATAAAGAATTACGTAACTTTTAGAAGGCAGTCTCGTATCAGGAGGTTTTTAATGCATGATGTTTTTATTATGTTTTTAGATACGCTATATTCTGCCCAGAGTGGCTAGGGAAGCCCAACAAGATGGGCGGGGTATAAACAACAACAACAAAATAAATCAGTCAGTTAAGAGAGCGACTTAAAAACATAAAGCTGAAAAGTCTGTTTACACTGGCTACCTTGCTGAGTGTATTTAAAATCCTTATGGATGTTTACTTGTCAATATATTCTACAAAAATCCACAGGGCTTACTACTATGTGTATGTAAGATAAAGCTGTTAATATTAAATATTTACATATGCACTTTCTAGTGGGGGTGGGAGAAGCTGGCTGCAATTCTAAGCATGCTTACTTAATGAAAGGGAATTCCGCTGGATCAAAGACAGCTACCACCAAGTATGCCTGATTAGGAGTGGGCCGTTAGTATATTGTAGACCCTAATGGAGCTGTATGACTTATGATTGTTCTTGGTCAGGCCAATGAACTTGTGGAAAGTTCATTTCAGATGCATGGTCATACATGTCAGTAACCCCAGGAGAGCCTCTGAATTGTCTGAGCTTATGGGATTTTACACTGGAGATTGTCTGTCACCAAGTTGCCTTATTTTAGGAGTGGGATGGGGAAGCTGTTGGCTCGCCAGATGTTGTTGACAGCTCCCATTGGCCATGCTGGTTGGGGCTAATGGGAGATGGAAATCTAGCAACATCTGCAAGGCCATGTGTTTTTATCCTTGAGCTGGGAAAAGGTTGGTTGCTTCCCTGTCCTGCTGCTAGGGGGGAAAGCTGGTGCAGGGGTGGGCAGGAGGAATTAGGTCTTGATTCATGCATCTTCCACACAGGGGAGGTAAGACCATGACCCTGAGGGAGTGCTTCTTCTGAGCCTAATTCCCCCCCCCCCTTCTCTGCTGAAGTTCTCTTGACAGACCACGTAATGATTTTTCTGCCTTCTGTAACAGCTATAATGCACTGTCTTTGATGCTGTATGGTTTTTAATTGTATTTTTACAGGCACTCCGTGGACCCCCTGAATGAAGCTCATGAATCTGAGAAACCCTGCTCTGGATTCATTGTCTCCCAATTGATATTTGGACCGTATTATATACACACACAGTAATAAAGGTAAAGAAGGGGCACCTGTGGTGTTTGAACTGGGGATATGTTATGGTTCTGCTTTGCTGAAATAACCATGCTGTGGTTGGCCACTGTGAGAACAGGATGTTGCAATACATGGGCCTTTAGCCTGATCCTGCTAGGCTTTTCTTATGTTTTTACATTTATCTCATGGTTCAGCCTGAATGACCAGCTTGCTTTTTTTTTGATCCTGCTGCTTGTAGAGAAGAAAATACCATGGAGGCCCCTCCCGTCACCATGATGCCTGTCACTGGAGGCACTATTAACATGATGGAATATTTACTTCAAGGTAAGTCACAGGCAAGACTTGGCTTAACTGTAATATCTGATTCATTCCATATGACATTCTACTGGAAGAATATATGTTTCTTTAGCAATGTAGGTGTTTTCCTTTTATAGCTGCAGGACAGTTAAAGAAACAGAACAACTGTTGAGATTGTGAGTGGACAACTCTAGGGTCTTTCCACAAATAAAACCACAAACCTAAGTTGGGCACAGAGTATATACTCGATAATGAGCTGACCTTGAGTGTACCTGCATGATAGCTGTATTAGCAAACACTTGTTTCACTTGGCCAATTCACATGGTTCTCTGATCCATGTTCCGTTCAGCAAGGCTGTTGTACTATTTGCAGCTTGCCATAGGTTTTTTTTTAAAATGTTGGCATGATGCTACTGGACTGTCAGGGCAGTAGGATGCTTTCCATTTGTTAATGGGGATGGTTACCTGTTCAGTGATGCTGTCTTAATCCCTCCTTTCTCCCTCTAGGGAGTGTTTTGGATCAAAGCCTGGAGAGCCTCCTTCATCGACTCCGTGGCCTATGTGATAACATGGAACCTGAGACCTTTCTGGATCATGAGATGGTGTTCCTGCTCAAGGGGCAGCAGGCCAGCCCATTTGTTCTCCGCACTCGGCGCTCAATGGACAAAGCAGGCACTCCCTGGCACTTGCGGTACCTTGGGCAGCCCGAAATGGGCGACAAAAACCGCCATGCCTTGGTACGCAACTGTGTTGATATTGCCACATCTGAGAATTTGACAGACTTCCTGGTGGAGATGGGCTTCCGCATGGACCATGAGTTTGTTGCCAAGGGGCACGTGTTCCGCAAGGGCATTATGAAGATTGTGGTGTACAAGATCTTCCGCATCCTGATTCCAGGAAACACTGATAACATTGAGCCGTTGTCCCTCTCTTATCTTGTGGAGCTCAGCATTGTAGCACCAGCAGGACAAGACGTGGTTTCTGATGACATGAGGAGTTTTGCTGAGCAGCTAAAGCCTTTAGTTCACCTAGAGAAAATTGATCCTAAAAGACTGATGTGAGCAAGATGGCCAGCAGCTAAAGCTTGAGTCTTTCCTGTTACAAAGACTGAGGAACTGCAGAAAGCTTTAACGCAGGTGTGGAGAGCCTTTGGCTCTTCAGGTGTTGCTGAACTCTGATTCCCATCATCCCTGACCATTGATCATGCTTGCTGGGTGTGATGCCAGTTTTTGTTCAGCCACATCAGGAGGGCTACAGGTCCCCCACTCTTGCTTTAACCAATACCAATAGAGTTATCTTGCTCAGACCTTTGAAAGCAAAACAAAATTCAGAAGGTTGGGTTGGTCTCTTACTAAGTAATAATGGATTTTATTATTATTATTACTTATTTATTCCAAATAAAATTAGTATTGCAACTGGCTTTCTCTTACTGCATTTTGGAGTTGGGGCATCTAGTTTTTGTAATTTAAAATAAAATCTTCCTCTGGCAGGATGGGGACAGAGCCAGCTACTATATCTTGCTAGAACTGATGGGAGTTGTAGTTCAGCAACATCTGGAGGGCCCAAGGTTCTCCACACCTGGTTTATACAAAAGAATGGGCAACTTCCTACACATGCTGTTCCCTTTCTTCAGTTCACACCTCACATCATAAGACAAATGATGTACCTAGTGTTACTTATCTGGTGCCATCCCACTTTGCCAAGTGATTTTTTCTTTGTCATTCATGCATAAAATTTTGTCCTGGCCATGTTTCAGTTAAGTCAGAATGCATATGGATTTCCTGCTACCATCATTTTATCCCCACAACAGTCCTGTGAGATTTTTCTTAGAAGAGTGGATGAAGAAGAGTTTGGATTTGATATCCCGCCTTTCACTCCCTTTAAGGAGTCTCAAAGCGGCTAACATTCTCCTTTCCCTTCCTCCCCAACAAACACTCTGTGGGGTCAGTGGGGCTGAGAGACTTCAAAGAAGTGTGACTGGCCCAAGGTCACCCAGCAGCTGCATGTGGAGGAGCGGAGACGCGAACCTGGTTCCCCAGATTAGGAGTCTACCGCTCTTAACCACTACACCATACTGGCTCTCTCTTAAACAATCAAGTGGTTTATATGTTTTATGGAATATACAAAAATCAATAAATATCCCTTTCATATATATATATATTTAAAAAACCAGTCCTGTGAGATAAATTGGACTGGGAGGGAATGATCCCAAGTATCTCTCAGCAGGTTTTTGAACCCAAGTTTCCCATGTCCTAAGTTTATTTGCTACATCACACTAGTTCTCCCAGAATCTTAGTACAGGAAGCTTGCAAGTTACTCAGGGATTACATTCCAGGAGTCACGCCTAAAGCCAGAATTGTGTGTAGTCAAAACACATTGAATTCAATGTGGGTGGGATTGCCAAAATATTTTTCCGCAGATGCCCACCTCCTTTTCACCCCCTTTTGAAAAAACTTACAAATTCTTTTGCATGTAAAGCTGAATGCACACAAGTTAAATGTGGATAAGTTTTGGGCTTACTGTACTGCTTAGTACTATATATATATACTCCTGTGGGGTTTTTTTTGTCACATGGATTTGGGGTAAGGGGGAAATGTTAGAAGTAGGACTGGGAATGAGAAACCCATTGAGGTATTTCTTGTTTTTGGAGTATTGGGGAAAGGGAAATTTTAGACCTGGATATTCCTTTTGGACCAATGTCCTTTGGATTTTAGTTTATTCAGTTCTAACATGTTTTTCTCCTCTTCTCTCCCTGCTACTTGAAACTAAGAGCATAGAATAAGATATGGGGAAAAAGTAAGGTTGGAAGAATGGACATCATCTTAGTATAAACATATTGGGTTGAGCTGCTGGCTGTTGTACAATGAATATTACAATAAGAATTTAGTAGACTAATTGGAGTAGAGGGGACAGGATGTATCCTTGTCTCATTGCCATTGCACATTGATGCTTTTATGGTGATAATAATAGAATGAGTTACCCCTGTTGCATTAACTTTGGAGAGACTGGATTATCATGCCACCTGGCCAGCAAAGGCACAGGAATTCAGGAGAGGAAGGGAGTGACTTCTCTCCCCAGGAATTTCTCTCACTTTCTCTTTGTACATTGTTAAAGAATGAGCAGAATGTCACATCTAAGGTGCTGCTGCCATTGAGACACAAGTGTTGCACAGAGGCACTTTAATGACCAGTGACACCAGCTGTGCTTATCCAAGGTGAGACCTGCACTGCAGCTTGACTTGGTGCACTTAATTATTTCATAGGAACAGAATATAACTTTGCCTCAGGACCTAAAATATGCCTACAGAATCCTTTGTCCCTTACAGAATAATTACGCTGCTCTTTTGTTATATAATTGGCATAAGACTCATCCTCTCTGAGCTGGATCGTTTCAGAACCGGCCATAATTACTCCACTGAAGAGCTTCCATTATGCTAACACTAATCATAATTAGTATAATTATAGCTAAGTGAGTAGTAAATGTTTAATGCAGTTGTCATGTCCAAATAAAATAAAATCCTCCTCCTAACTGTTTCCAGATACTTCAGACTGGAGCTTAATGGGAATTGCTTCCCAGTAAAGCTGTATGGCCTTGTCTTGCAAAGACATGTTCTTGAGGGTCTATTATATTCATGATTTACACTCCGCCCTTCAATTAAACAATTAGAGTGGCTTACAGTAAAATATAACATCTATAGAAATGTCCTTAAAATACCAAATTTATAAAAGCAGCAGTAAAACGTGCATGATAGAGTCACCTTCCCCTCCAACCGATAATCAAAACTTAGAAAGCCAGAAAACAGCAATTTAAGAAAACCAGTAAAATATGTAAGATCTGTGCATGCATGCACAAAACCATCAAAAGTTTAAAAGTCAGGAAATATAAAAAAATTGTACCTAGTGAAAAATATTAAAGTGAGCAGCAAGCAGTCCTCTTTGGGGAGAGTGTTCCAAAACCAAGGTATAACCACTGAAAAGACCCTTTCCTTGATGAAACCATTTGCCATACTAGATGGCAGGGAGCCTAGAGGAGGGTCTCTAATGAAGTTCTCACAGTATGGGTAGGCATGTGTGGAGATGGGTTATTGTTGTTGTTGTTTAGTCGTTTAGTCGTGTCCGACTCTTCGTGACCCCATGGACCTGACCACGCCAGACACTTCTGTCTTCCACTGCCTCTCGCAGTTTGGTCAAACTCACACTGGTAGCTTCAAGAACACTGTCCAACCATCTCGCCCTCTGTCATCCCCTTCACCTTTTGCCCTCCATCTTTCCCAACATCAGGGTCTTTTCCAGGGAGTCTTCTCTTCTCATAAGGTGGCCAAAGTATTGGAGCCTCAGCTTCAGGATCTGTCCTTCCAGTGAGCACTCAGGGCTGATTTCCTTCAGAATGGAGAGGTTTGATCTTCTTGCAGTCCATGGGACTCTCAAGAGTCTCCTCCAGCACCATAATTCAAAAGCATCAATTCTTCGGTGATCAGCCTTCTTTATGGTCCAGCTCTCACTTCCATACATCACTTCTGGGAAAACCATAGCTTTAACTATACGGACCTTTGTTGGCAAGGTGATGTCTCTGCTTCTTAAGATGCTGTCTAGTTTGACATTGCTTTTCTCCCAAGAGAAAAGGAGATGGGTTATAGAAGAGTTATTATGATTCTCAAAAGCCAGTCAGGTTTTTTTTGTGGGGGCAGGGGATAGATTTCTTAATCTACACCAAAAATGCTGCATAAACAGAAAACAATATATTGGGGGTCCTCTCCGTAATGTGTTGTGAATGTGTCAGTTGTGTGCATTTTCTGTCCACCATTTCTTCATTCTTGTGATAGATAAGTTATACATTGTTGGTGTGTCATGCATGCCTTTCTGCTACTTTCATAATTGGTAACCATTGTCACAAGTCAATCCAACGTCAAAACAGACTCACAGCTGACACCTCACAAGTTAAGAGCAGCTTAATAAATCCTGATGACATTGCAGGTGGATAAACCAATACATCAGGCAACTCATTTTATGCACCTCCAGCTGCCTCCTGAAGTTGCCCCATTCTTCTTTTGACAACTTATATGTTAACATTTAAACAAATCTCAAAGCAGTTTTCAGCGCAAGTTAAAGCATATTAAATAAAAGATGGGGGAAGCTCCACAGTCTATAAAACATGATTAGCTGCTAAGAGCATCCTGTTTAGCATAAAACTATAAATAGGTTACAAAATACAAGGGCAGTTCCACATTGCAAAACATAAACAACCAAACAAAGCATATTCTAAACACCAGGAAATAAAAGACTACAAATTAAAACCATGCATTTCACATCTATAAATAGCATGACTGACAGCTATGCAAAAGAGAGATCAGCTTGCTCTTCCCAACCACTGTATGCCCAATCAAACATACACTTAAACTACGGTAAAAGGTAAAGGGACCCCCCGACCATTAGGTCCAGTCGTGACCAACTCTGGGGTTGCGGTGCTCATCTCGCTTTATTGGCCAAGGGAGTCGGCGTACAGCTTCCAGGTCATGTGGCCCGCATGACTAAGCCGCTTCTGGCGAACCAGAGCAGCGCACGGAAACGCCGTTTACCTTCCCACCAGAGCGGTACCTATTTATCTACTTGCACTTTGACGTGCTTTCGAACTGCTAGGTTGGCAGGGGCAGGGACCAAGCAACGGGAGCTCACCCCGTCGCAGGGATTCAAACTGCCGACCTTCTGATTGGCAAGTCCTAGGCTCTGTGGTTTAATCCACAGGGCCACCCGTGTCCCCATTAAAATACGGTAATCCCATTGAATTCCTAGCAACTAAGAGTTATATCTGAATTAGCACAAACTGACTTGTTGCAAAAGCAGAAGTATTTGTGCTGACCAACAGAACTTTGCCTTCTTCTACCACTGTGCACCCTCTTAAATCTATCCTAGGGTATACCCTAATCCTCCAGAGCAGATTTGAGGGGGGGGGGAGGGAATTTCCTTGTGCAAGTGCAAATCCTTGTGCTAACAGAATGAGGACATTGGATTCTGCCCAAGAAACACAACTTAATCTGATTTCAGTTTAAAAAGTGTTCCATTCAGTTCAAGCACACCCATACGTGATCAACATGCTCCAGTCAATCAAACACACACATGCACTTTCCATCAAAGTTTCTTCCTTCCTGTTGGGTTTGCTTCTTATTTTTCATGGCTTAATGGTATGTGTTCCCCCTCTCTGAAGTTTCGGGACAATTGGAAGAAGCTTTTATTTTTGTTTAAAATCTGATAGTTCTGTTTGTCTTTTATTAAATCAAAAACAAACTCTCTTTCCATGTTGTACGGCTTGAGGAAAAAATGTGTTCCTGCTCCAGCTGCTTGAGAATGAATTGGTAAGCTTCTTACTGTGTATGTTGTTGTTGGCATCTGTCTGTCTTGACAGACAACGCAATGTGCCTCCAGGGGTGAAGTCAAGCTGATGCATTAGCAGCACCAAAGTGACCTTCCCAGAATGCAAGGTGGGCAGTGTGTATGGGGCTTAATATCTTGGGCTGCCCAGACGACAAGACCCCCTCTCAGCCTCACTGCTGTGGTCCCAAGGAAAACAGCAATATGTTTGGCACAAGCTCGGCTGCAGGAGTTGCTGGAAGGCGGCGTACAAGGTGCCATCCAACTGTTTTAGGGACTCCATTCTGGATATGTGTAGGGTTTACTCCTTAGCACAGGCGTCCTCAACCTCGGCCCTCCAGATGTTTTTGGCCTACAACTCCCATGATCCCTAGCTAGCAGGACCAGTGGTCAGGGATGAAGGGAATTGTAGTCTCAAAATATCTGGAGGGCTGAGGCTGAGGAAGCCTGCCTTAGCATTTTCTTCTGAAGATATCCCACGAGGCAGTGGGTACAAATTTTTCCTCAGGTGTTTACTCCCAAAGCCTTTCTCAGGAATGACTATAGCTGCAAGGCAGCAAAGGTTAACTGTGTGTATGTGTATAGTTATATATAACACCCTAAAGTCGGGAAGGAATTGTGTTACAGAACAGTAGATGTATTGGTTTGTTGTATCTTGAACCCCCCCCCCCCATTGCCTTGTATACCTGGTCGAGGGTAAGAACACAAGAAGAGCCTGCTAGATCAGCACTCTGGCCATTTTGTCCTCATGGGCCACCCAAGTGCCTATGGGAAGCCTGGACACAGGACCAAAGTGCAAGAGCACTCGCCCATTCTGGGACTTCCAGCAACTGGTCATCAGAAGCATTGCTGCCTTCAAACATGGAGGCAGATCATAGGCGTCATGCTCCAGAGCTGTTACCTCCCTTCATGAGTAACTTAAAGTAAACTTGATGAAACTCAGGTCAACAGACGTTGCTCTTTTGTAGTACAGTGGTACCTCAGGTTACATACACTTCAGGTTACATACGCTTCAGGTTACAGACTCCGCTAACCCAGAAATAGTGCTTCAGGTTAAGAACTTTGCTTCAGGATGAGAACAGAAATCGTGCTCCGGCAGCGCGGCAGCAACAGGAGGCCCCATTAGCTAAAGTGGTGCTTCAGGTTAAGAACAGTTTCAGGTTAAGAATGGACCTCCGGAACGAATTAAGTATTTAACTCGAGGTACCACTGTACATTCCTCCATCAAAGTGCCTTGAGGTGAAACAGTCCTTGTACCTGGCACTTCCCGTGTCTCGTTCCCACTGTCTCAGTAAATAGTCTGGCACAAAATCTACCTTGTTGCTCTTTAAACGGCTTGGCTGCTTCCTTGGAATCTGGTTAAGCTGATATTTAATAGGATGAGTTGCCTATATTCATTTGCCAAAATTAGAATAGACTCTTGCCAAATCTACTGACACTGGCTGTTGTTGTTCCACACTGGAGCCAGAAACAGGGGAAGCTGGTAAGACTGCCCACACAATATACTGTATTTTTCACTTTATAAGGCGCACCAGACCACAAGACGCACCTAGTTTTTGGAGGAGGAAAACAAGGGGGGGAAATTCTGAATCTCAGAAGCCAGAACAGCAAGAGGGATCACTGCACAGTGAAAGCAGCAACTCCTCTTGCTGTTCTGGTTTCTGTGATAGGTGCGCAGCCTGCATTCGCTCCATAAGGCGCATACACATTTTCCCTTACTTTTTAGGAGGGAAAAAGTGAGTCTTATAGAGAAAAAAATACGGTATATCCAGGCAGGAGGGTACTGGGTGCTGGTCAACGCTATTGTAACCAGTCCCCCCCTCTCTGTGTGTGCCTTATAATGAGTTATGCCACTGGCCCAACTAGCCTTGGGTGGGGGTCTTTCTGAACCCCACTGGTTGAGATCCTTTTAAGTTAAAGATGTCTGGGGACGAATTTAGGAACAAGCTAATAGCCACAATGCAATACAATAAATTTTTATTATATGGTTTATTACATGGTTTGAAGCACATTTAACACACATGACTTGCCCTAAAGAATCAGGGGAACTGTAGTTTCCACCTCACAGAGCTACAATTTCCAGGACCCTGAACAAACTACATTTATCAGTATTTGTAGGGGGAAGCCATATGCTTTAAATGTGAATTTAATGTGCTTTAGATGTGTGTTTTGTTGTTTTAAATGAAATCTCAGTCTTAATGGAAGGAGACTAGATTGTCCCTCAACAGACCAGGTCTCCCCTTCCCCACAAAATCTGAGTTATACCTGAGTTACAGATATGTACAGCATATATTAGAGGTGGAGAACCTTTTTCACCCAATGGGCTGGAGCATTGTCTCCAGGCCAGCTTGGGTGGGACTACCTAACTGTCAATCATACAGTTTTATAATGATGCCAGGCAATTGACACTTGTCATGGTTGGTTGGTGGGATGGGAAGATGGGGTTTGCTCAGCCAGCTTCACTGTCATGCATTTGTGAAGCACTGCATAGCAGGCGGAGCGAGCTTTCCAACCCCCATGCGTGGCGCTTGGGAAGTGCAGAGCGCTGATTTGCAAAGCACTTTACCCAGTGCTGGGACGTGGGTGGCGCTGTGGGTTAAACTACAGAGCCTAGGGCTTGCCAATCAGAAGGTTGGCGGTTCGAATCCCCGCGACGGGGTGAGCTCTCGTTGTTCGGTCCTGACTCCTGCCCACCCAGCAGTTCGAAAGCACATCAAAGTGCAAGTAGATAAATAGGTACTGCTCTGGCGGGAAGGTAAACGGCATTTCCGTGCGCTGCTCTGGTTCGCCAAAAGCGGCTTAGTCATGCTGGCCCAGTGACCCAGAAGCTGTACGCCGGCTCCCTTGGCCAATAAAGCGAGATGAGCGCTGCAAGCCCAGAGTCGGTCACGAGTGGACCTAATGGTCAGGGGTCCCTTTATCTTTACCTTTTTTTACCCAGTGCTTCCCCAGTACCCAGTATATGGCTGTCAGGCATTTAGGAACCTCTGTACAGAGCCCCTTTTGGCCAAACCCTGTCCTTACCTGCCCCACTCCTGACATCATATATGACACCAGGCTGGTGGGCATGGCTTGCCTGAATTGGGCAAGTGGGCCACTTGGGGAGGCCTGGTGAGCTAAATTTGTCCCACAGGATGGAGGTTCCCCACCCCTGCTTTACATGCAGAAAGTCCTGGATTCCGTCCTCATCTATTAGGTAAAGGTAAAGGTACCCCTGCCCGTACGGGCCAGTCTTGCCAGACTCTAGGGTTGTGCGCTCATCTCACTCTATAGGCCGGGAGCCAGCGCTGTCCACAGACACTTCCGGGTCACGTGGCCAGCGTGACAAAGCTGCATCTGGCGAGCCAGCGCAGCACACGGAACGCCGTTTACCTTCCCACTGGTTAGCAGTCCCTATTTATCTACTTGCACTTAGGGGTGCTTTCGAACTGCTAGGTTGGCAGGCGCTGGGACCAAACGACGGGAGCGCACCCCGCCGTGGGGATTCGAACCGCCGACCATGCGATCGGCAAGTCCTAGGCGCTGAGGTTTTACCCACAGCGCCACCTTACCCACAGCGCCTCATCTATTAGCCTCTCCAAATTGGGATGGGCAAGACTCCTGCCACTACACTGCTGTTCATGCACACAGACAGGACTGAAGAAGATGGACCAGCGGCCTGATTCAATAAAAAGCAGTTTCCTGTCCCCCGTGACTGTTTGCATGCAAAATATGTCATTTAGTGTTCAGCGCTGGGCCCATACAGCAGTACTTATTAAGAATACTTTCACAAGTTCCTCACTTTTTCTTTCTTTAAAAGCACAAGAAGCTAGAGTGTTTGATTGCTAGAGAGGGCGCAGGACGAAGCTCCTGCATTTATACCGAGTGGATAAAGATTGGATGGGTGAAGGATTACCAGTGGAGGAATATTGACCCAAACATGCTGTCTTCATCTGACTAGTCCAATCTGCAGTTCGTACCCCCTGTGTAAATCTAATCTACTGCATTCCTTGACACCTTGCCCTTGTCACCATTTGTAACGTCCTGCTGGTAAAGTACCTTGAATAAAATTGTGTTTTCTCTGCGGGGAACATAGAGTACAGTGATCCAATCCTGTACCAAAAAAAACTAAGGCTTTTTTTTATTCAACAGAGCCACCTTCTGGACATTGCTGGTACTTTATTGCTGCACATTTCCCGACCTCGTGATTAAACCACTGTGCTTAACCACTTCAGTATGATTAGAAAAGGAGACTCTCTTTATTATTTTCATCCCTGGTTTTCCAAAGCAGTTGTTTTGAATCCCATGGACTTTTTTCTTTGAAATTACATTCTCCACAGCCACTAGGTCAGGAGTGGGGAAGCTTTTTGGCACCGCTGATTAGAACTTTATCTCACCACCACCAGCCTGCAAGCAAAGCAGGTCACCTATCTATCAATCCTGCCCACCTGTCAAAGTTGACCCACCAGGGAGAGGGTGGGATCTGCTTCGTTTCTATTGATTTTGTTTACCTAGTACACTACTTAAAATGAAACTCCCGTATTGCTAATGTAAAAATCGCCACGTTTCTCCTACTTCTGCCATCTGCGATAACCTCTTGCATTTTGATTAAGGCTAGAGACAGGGGCAGAAAATGGCAGGATTTCATTATTTTAAAAATGGGGGAAAGCTGTGTGTTTCTTCTTCCCAGCCTCTCTATTTGTCTCCTGAAACTGCATAGTAGTACCTCTTCCTACACTAAGGCTGAGACCAATACAGATTAAGGTGAACTCCTACCAAGCCTTAGATGACAAGGTTAGTTCTCATCAAGTTAGGGTGCCTTTCAATAATTTTTAGGGTGTGTGTTCAAGTATATTATAGGAACTTTAGGTTTGTGCAATTAAAGTGGATTAATGTGCTCTGTCACCACAAATCCACTTTAAAAGGACAACAATAGACTTTTTTTGTGGTTTGGAAAGTAGCAGGGAACTGTACCGAATGAAGTGTGGGATGAATGAATGGTGAATGGGAAGATGTATGCACTCTCCACAAGCAAATCAGGTTTTATAATTACTCTATAAGCAATTCAGAACAAATGCTCAATAAAGACTAGACACAGTCTCACCGCCGTGTAAGATTTGTGCAAGTAAATCTGGATTAATGCTGAGTAAACAGGCAATCTTTTTTCTTCTCCACCTCCACTCCTTTGCTCAACATCCAAGCTGATGAAGACTTCTGGTGTACTCTGAAGTTTGCTCCCTATTTTGTGACAGTTTAGTTCTACGATAGGTTTTGGAATCTTTAAAAAGTGATGGCCCCATCACTTCCTAACAGGGCTGTCAGTCTTCCTGCCCGACTCCTTCCCATTTAACATCTTACAGGACAGGCAGATATTCAACAGATAATGATTTCACATTGTGGAAATGTAGAGAACAATGTCTGTTGAATATCTGCTTGTGACTTTCACAAGTAGAAGAAAATGGCAACATATCCCTCCCTCCCAAACTGCATTAAAAAATAGATGGAGCTTCAACTGGTCAGAGATTAAGAGGCTGCTCCTCTCAAATGCAATTCTGATTATATCTATTTCAAAATAGAGGCCTTTGCATTGTTACAGTTTTTATCATGGTAGCTCAAAATTGCTAGAACAGACAGATAATAAACTGAAAGAGTATTTGTCATCTATATTCCAGAGTCAGCCAGTCTCACTGCCAACTCGATTCAGAATAATGCCTCTGTGTTTGTTACACTTTATTAAAAGGTCATTAGGGATATAAATATATAGCAGTTCTCTACTACTGAAAGATTTGCTGATCTGCCAGAATTTCCTTTGTTCCTCTTTTCCCAGTTGCGTTTATTTTTACTTGTATTTTGCAGAAGCTCTGGAACCTGGAGGAAGTCAATGTGCCAAAGGAGGAATTTGTAGGCTTTCCACCTTTGGGTGCCAGTCACAACAGCAGGAGCAAAACTGCAACTCATAGAGCATTTTAAGGATTCCGGGGTGGTTCTCTCACTATAATTATGGTATTGGATCCAGAAATCCCATAAACCAGTGGCGTAGCGTGGGGGATGCAGGGGGGGCCGGCCGCACCGGGCGCAACATCTGGGGGTTAGGGTTAGGGAGCGCAAATCCACGGGTTAGGGAGCGCAAATTACTTGCCTTGCCCCGGGTGCTGACAACCCATGCTACGCCACTGCCATAAACATAAAGCTCTCATGCTGGAGAAGGGTGGGGGCAGAGAGAAAGGAAGGCAAATTTTGTCAATTTTAATTCTTTTCCCTGCACCCTGACCCCAAACTGCTGCAGAGGACTGATCCTGCAGATCACTGTGGTGGGGAGGCACCAGGAGCTTCAGGGGAAGGAGCAAACAGCAAAAATGCACCTCTCATTCCACTCTGGATCTTCTGCTGGATTGACAAAGGGAAGGAATTCTGTTTCAAATTTCTGGAACCAGAAATTTGTTTCTCCTTATTTCTTGTTCCACACTCAGGTTTGTGAGCCGAAAAACTTAATATTTTTATCTTGCCTTTCCTACAAGCTTAGCGAGGCATAGATGGTTTCCCCCACGCCACCTCATTTTATTCACACAACCCTGTGAGGGAGGACAGACTGAGAGACAAGTGAGTTTAATGGGTGAGTGGAACCTAGGTATTCATTATTTTATTGGGGAAAGTGCTAGAGAATCAACCTTGCATGCAGAAGGTCCCAGGTTCAATTCCTGGCCTCTCCAGGTAGAGGTGGGAGAGACCCTCACCTGAAACCCTGGAGAGCTGCTGCCAGTCAGTATAGGAGTTTGGAGGAGTTTGGATTTGATATCCTGCTTTATCACTACCCGAAGGCGTCTCAAAGCGGCTAACATTCTCCTTTCCCTTCCTCCCCCACAACAAACACTCTGTGAGGTGAGTGGGGCTGAGAGACTTCAGAGAAGTGTGACTAGCCCAAGGTCACCAAGCAGCTGCATGTGGAGGAGCGGAGACGCAAACCCGGTTCACCAGATTACGAGTCCACCGCTCTTAACCACTACACCACACTGGCTCTATACACAATACTGAGCTAGATGGACCAATGGCCTGACTTGTTCATATACCAGCCTTCATCAGACTAGAGTGATGAAGCTAAAGGTTTTAGTCTTGTACCAGGCACAAGACACATCATATGGGGACTTCCGGAGAGGAAAAATGGTGGGCGCCATGGCAGCGAGCAGCTCTTGAAGCCAGCCAGAGCCAACTGCGCTACCAGGCTGGCTCCTGAGACTGCTGCTGCCACATTTCCCGGGGACAGATTTGCAAATCCGGGGACTGTCCCCGGGAACCAGGGACATCTGATACTCTAAGGCATCGTAGCATGCTTTGCTTTTTTTCTGTTGTTGGCATTCAGAGGGATAAGCCCAGTGGTGGGCCAATGCCAGTGGAAGTCACCTCGAAGGGAAGACACCACAGGGAATTATCCTTCTGGTGTGTCCCCTTCTGAGGTACCACTGGGGGCTAAGCACCGCAGCCACATAAAAGTGGCAGCTAGATGGTAGAAGGACTTTGAGTGAGAGTTGGGAGGCTGAAGATCTCTCAGGGTAAGAGACTGGGAAAGGAATGGAAATGACTCTGATGAGAGCTGAGAGGGTCTGTCATTTTCTGTGGGAGCCAGAATTAAGAGTTGCCTTTGGACAGAAAGAAGGTTCTTTATTGGTTCACTGTTTTTATATTTTAGATACTCTCCTGCTGGTTTTCTCCTCTTTGTTTTTTATACTGTTGCTGCTACAATAATTTGCATTTTATGATAATCTGTATCCAATTATGCATTACATCTTTTTGTAATTGTATTTATATAACAGTCTTGATTTTCATATTGTATACATATTATGTTATGTATTGACATTTGTGTTCTTTTGACAAAGGGCGGTATATAAATGTAACTAATAATAATAGTTTTCTGCACAGGCATTGTTGGCAAAAGTAATTGTGTGGTTTTGTATGTCTCTCTGCACAGCCTGCTCTTGTCCGCGTAAACAGAATTCTCTTCCGCATGATCAAGGTCAAATGGTTTGCCCGACTCCTAATTTTGCTAATGGCAGCAAGTTACTGATTGACTTTGTCCTGAAGCGAAAGTTCCTGAATCTTCTCTGCTCATGTAGTTCACCTTTGATATCCCAGTGGCTCAGTCTCACGTTTATGTATAGGAAAGATGACAGGATATTTACGACATGAGAGAAGATATTGTTGGTTGCTAGTACAGTGGTACCTCAGGTTACATACGCTTCAGGTTACAGATGCTTCAGGTTACAGACTCCGCTAACCCAAAAATAGTACCTTGGGTTAAGAACTTTGCTTCAGGATAAGAACAGAAATCGTGCTCTGGCGGCACGGCGGCAGCAGGAGGCTCCATTAGCTAAAGTGGTGCTTCAGGTTAAGAACAGTTTCAGGTTAAGAACGGACCTCCATTTTATACCACTGTATTTACTTCTGTCACCCAGTTTTAAGAAGTCTTATTTGACTAATGGATTGATCATGCTCACAAACTGATTAGATGAATCCATTTTTTAATTTAGATTCTGGCCCAGATTTGTAACTGAAACTGGCTTGACCACTATGATGGGTGCCATACACCAGGAGATAAAAGGGGGAAATTCAGCTCTGTTGGTTCTACTGGATCATTTGGTAGCATTTTATATCACTGAGGTTGGGGAATGAAGGCACCTCCTTCTAAGTGGCTCTGCTCCTACCTGGAGGGTGGATTCCATAAAGATCTTCCTTCTGCATCATGACATTTTCATTATGGGGTCCCTCAAAGATCCATTTTGTCCTCCATATTGTTCGACATTAAAATAAAGCTGTATGGAGCTGGGTGTCATTAATCCAGCTCTATCTGTCTTTCCAGTCAGGTGATTGATAATGGGGCTGGACCAGTTCCCTTATGGTGAGTAAGTGCAGGGGTGCCAACTTGAATAAATAATCCATCAGCATTCTTCTTATGCTCTTAGGGCTTGCTTAAGATCAAATGCAGCCTAAATTTATGCATGTTTATTCAGAAGTAAGTGTTCAATGGGACTTACTCCCTTGTAAGTTTTACAGGATTGCTGTCCCTAGTGGGTTCATGGCAGAAGTAGAATTGCAAAAGGGAACTTCCAGATCGTTGAGTTTATTTGGGTCCCTCCAAAAGTTATTTTATTATACATTGGTTATCTGTGCATATGATGGTATCTGGGTGGTTATATGTGATTCCGCTTTTAATACTGTTTGTGCCTACTTGCAAAAGTGTTGGAGTGGACATAGGGCTGTACCTTTCTCTGTTTTCTAGCTCAAGGGCTCTTGTGGTAGCAGATGGGCAAGTTTTAATCTTGCACAACAGAGGAATCTAATGCAACCGTTGCACTAGTGGAAATGTGTTGTGCAATAGACTGCTCACTCTATGGTACGATGAAGTTGCCAGCAACTTGCTTCTGCAGTCTCTTGCACAGTTTTTTTGTAGAAGACATTTTGCCTGTGGAAGAAATATACTGCTAAGTGACTTTAACTTAGCCCTACACTGGAGTTAACCCATTCATTCAATTTCATTTCCAAATGGTGAGTGTCCTGAAAAATTCCTGCTGGCATTCTGTAAGTTTCAAGGTGGTGGTGTTGTCCTGCTTTTGTAGCACTGTGGCACAAGAGTGCCCCTCCAGACAGCAATAATGAAGCGACATTGCATCACAGAACTACAAGTACAGTGGTACCTCAGGTTAAGTACTTAATTCATTCCGGAGGTCCGTACTTAACCTGAAACTGTTCTTAACCTGAAGCACCACTTTAGCTAATGGGGCCTCCTGCTGCTGCTGCGCCGCCGGAGCACAATTTCTGTTCTCATCCTGAAGCAAAGTTCTTAACCTGAAGCACTATTTCTGGGTTAGCGGAGTCTGTAACCTGAAAGTGTATGTAACCTGTAGCGTATGTAACCCGAGGTACCACTGTAAAGCAAAACAATGTGTGGACAGTCCAGCACAAATCCACTACTAAAACACCATTATTGCAAAATATACCCTCCACCCCAACAGGTTGGAGGGGCCCATAAGCCCAAAATCTTATGCATACTTTCCTCAGATTAAGCTCCATGAAGCTTGCTTTTGAGCAAACATTCATAGGTTTATGCAATCCTCTTTTTCCCCCCAGAGGGTACTCAAGGGTACGCAGTACCAGCACCCCCCTTTTGGTTAAAAAGTGTGGCAGTGACTGTAACAACTTTCTAGAAAAAAAGCACTGGGCTTCTGGTATTAGCCACTTTGATGCACAAGCTCAATGAGTCAAGTATCATTAAGGCACTAGTCATAAGTACTGCTTAGCTATCCTAGCTAACTTCTTTTTTTTTACAGAGAAAAAGAAATCATCACATGCTCTTCCTTAAAAAAGAGACGTCAATTTAAGAAAGAAAGAAAGAAAGAAAGAAAGAAAGAAAGAAAGAAGAGGAATCCTGTGGGCATTCCTGGTACCTGAGTCATACTTTTGCCGGAAGGGATGCCTAAGCATTTGAAGGAGAAAGTTCATCTGCAGATTTCCACCCACTCCCTTTGTAAGGTGAGGCAACTGTGGGTGGAACTTGGATGACCTGCAGCTACGGTAGTTCTTGGAGTGTATATACTTAAGGCTGGACTGAAACCTGAGTTATAAACTCTGTCTGCAGTAGCTTCAAAGTCAGGGAGGTGCCATTTGTATGTTTTCATTTATAAGTATGCAAATGTTTTTAATACCTAAGTTCCGGTTATTAGCAGCACAAGCTAAGTTATCCTTTGTGGTTAGTCAGATAATGATAGTGTGGGAGGTATTTTAAAGATAAATGGGAAGGCAATTGTGTCAGTATTTCACCTCTATTAACATTTTTCCATGAAAAACAAACAGAACCCTTAGGATACCAGCTTAACTTTATTTTGTTAATCAACTAAAGCTGCAAATCCTATCTACTTGGGAGTAAGCTCCCTGAATGAATGGAGCATCTTTCTGAGCAGGCATGTACAGGATCGCACTGAAAACTGCAATACTAGCCTAACTGCAATACTACTGTTGTTATTATTAGGAATCATATCGGGCATCTGCAGCAAAAACTGCAAGGAGTCTGTGCCGCATTGGCGTACAGTGGCATAAACTTTCGTGAACTAGTTTACTAGTTTACCCCACGAAATCTCATACCCTTGCCAAATTTTTAAGGCGCCACAAAGCCCTCGGCTGTTATAACTCATCAACATCATCCCAACTGCAAAATGTATTCTGCGCTATATATATGTAGATTGAACTTATTGAACTATATATATAACTTGAACTTATTTCCCTCCGGAGAAGCCCGTCCGTCTAGTGACAAGGCAGCATCCCCCGCCCCCCACTAAGCCTCCTTTCCGCACGAAACCAGACGACGAAGCACCCGGCTTCCTGGCCCGTCCTCCTTCCTGACCTCACCTGTCCGGCGTCCTTGATCCCCCGCGGGCGGGGGCGGGGCCTCGCCGTAAACTACAAGTCCCGTCATGCCGCGCGCCTCACCCCCCCTTCCCAGGAGCGGGGCTTCCGGCGGTGGCGACGGGGACCTTCAGCCCCTGAGGGACTCTCAGAAAGAGCAGGCGGCGGCGGCGGCGGCGTTGGTGGCGCGAGGTGAGGTGAGTTGGAGTGAAGTGAGGGTAGGGGCCGTCCGTCCAGGCAGGAGTTCGCCAGGTGAGGAGGTGCTGCTGGTTCCCCTCATCTGACTCCAGGTGAGTGAGTGAGGAAAGTGAACAAGTTTAGCCGACAGTTAATTCTCACCCCCGCTCTCAGTGAGAAGCGAGGGGGTCTCTCTCGCAGCCCCCCCCATACTCTTTTGTTTTGTTTTCGCCACTTTAGTTTTCTGTGAGGGGTGGGTGGGGCATTTGCTTTCTTTTATCCCTACAGCCAACTCCCCACCACATCCCGCTTTTCTAATTGGCCAACCTCCCTTTCAGACGCTGCAAGGGTCTTTGCTTCCTGCTCCTTCTTAATCCTTCCGAGCTGCTGCTGCTTTTTTTTTTTTAATGCACTCGCATCGACAGATCTGCTTTCCCCGTGTTGTTAACCGCTCATTTTCAATCGGTTGACATGATCTGTGTTGTGGCTGGTTTTGTAAAGAGCCTTCTGAAAGGCGGGCTGTAACTCTTTTAAACAAATGAATACATCTGCCCGTCCAAATTCACTGTCTTTTTCCTGAATTCTCTCAGCTCCCTCAGCCCTTATAGTATCTTGCACCCATCATTAAAAAAAATGGGGAGTTTCTCATTATTTCTCTCTCTCTCGCTCTCTGCCTCTGGTATTAACCCACCTCTTCTAATATTAGGTGGTAGTTGATCTGTCAGTGCCTTCCTGTCACTAAGTGACCTCCCTTTTGTGCCCCCTTCCCCCCCAAATGCATTGTGAGTGACTTGCATGACCCCTCACTCATCGCTCGTCTTCCCTGCCCCCTCCCTGACTTTGACTGTTGTGTTTTATCAAGTATATTGGCTCTTTCTCCCCACTCATGCCAAAAGGGAACTCTCCTCTTGAGTTTTCAGTGTGTTACAAAAAACTAAATCAAGAGTGATGTCCTGTATTTACTTTTGGAAGTGTGTGTGTGTCTGTCTCAATATGTATCTGCCAGTACAAGATGAAAATATGTTGCTGTATATGTTGAATGCCTCAAAAGACTGACTTGAATGCCTCAAAAGACCAATTTGAAGGGTAGCTGGTTGATTTGTGCTTGTTTTGTAGCTCAGAAAGTGAGATTTGTCTTTGTATTCTCTTTTTGCCCTAATGAACTGATCTGAGCATGTTTGTTAACTTGTAAACAAATTATGAAATTTATTGGGAAGAATAGATAGATGTGGCTTGCTTGAACTTAAGCAGAGGAATCTGTGTGAGACAGACAGTAAACTTTTGGGATGCTGGTATCTTCCTCTGTTTTACACTAAGAAAAGGAAGCAACCCTAATCGTTTAATGTTTCTAGCTGCATTAAGCCTCAGGAGCGGCAGCATACTGTATTTATTTTTAAAAATTAAATACTTACATTTGCAAAAGTGGGAGTATTCAAACTATGTCTTAATCTGCCCCCCCCCATAAAAAGTGAATGTTTTAGTCAATTCTTCCCTCATCCAGAGTTTCCCAACCTTTAGATGTACTGTGCTGCCCACCATCCCATTTGGACCTAATTAAATGGATGTTGGCCCATGATATGGAAATTGCTATCCTTTATGTTGCAGTGGAGGATCTGTGCTTCTAGGCATCTGTATCTAAGATTAGATTCTTAACATATTTTTACCTACTTAGGGAAGTGTCCTTGTTCTCAGAATACTGAATTGGGAGATGACTATTCTACATTTTTCAAAAAGGGGGTCACTTATTTAGGCACTTCAATGTTGGTTTCCTGGGGTATCTTTTGTCTTTTTCATGTGGTGTGTCTTTAATCAAGTCTTTTTATTCACATGACTCATGTAAACATATTGTTGCTGTGGACTAAACATGCTATCTTTTTACTGTTTTCTTCCAATGGAATTATTAAACCCTTTTGAGTACCTTGGATTGTGTTGTGCCAACCTCAGGTTGGGCTTGACTGGGGTATGTCATACTTGTGCAGTGTGCAAAAGTTTGGGTTGTCGGTAAGAATGAAATAATTGTTTCAGGTCCCTTTTTCTGTATCTCAGTTATCACATTCAAGAATGTTCTTCCCTAACCCCAAATATGGGAAGTAAGACAGAGGTGTGCAAATGCTTAATGTGTTAACTCTTACAGTCTTATGGAGCAGGAAGTAATGCTTTTCCACAAAATGGAGGGAATGCATGTTAAATAGGTCAAATCAACACACAGCCAGCTACTGTTTTCTGAAAATGAAGACTGGAAAATAACGGTTGTGATTCTTCAGTTGTAAATTGAGATTTTTTAGTTTTAGCTAGTCATAGATAGTAAGAAGACAGAGCTTCCATTAGAAGATCTGAGTGGGAATATAAATTGCTGCTGAGGAGCTGATCTAGACTGTGATTGCATCTTTGTTTCTGTGCTTTCGGATTAGAAGTATGTGATTATGCAGACTTTCTACTTCATTCAACCACCAGTTAAATTAATCTCTAGTTTAATTTGATAATCTTGGGAAGCAAATCACTTCTACCGAGCAAAATAGGTCTGTATATTGGTCATGTGCGTCTGTTCTTGATGGCAGTCACTGAGATTGGTGATGTTGAGGTATTAATAAAATTAGGTGACAATTGCTGTTAACTTGATATATAAATTCTAGAGGGATATGTGTTATGTCTGTGGCCTCAAAAGCAATATGTTTTTAAAAAGAGATTTATTGTGGCATAAACTTGAGAAAATCCAACCTTAATAAAGGAAACATGAGGAGTTAACTAAAGCTAGTTTGTTACTGACAGTGAAATGCATGCCAAACAGAAGGGATATGCTTTGCAAGGAGCTCAAAATTTATGAACTAGGAAGTGTAAAAGTAAGGGCTTTAATCAGTAAGTCACAGAGTTTCCCTTTTAAGTCTGCAGGAAGTAATGAATGCTTAGAAAATAAGTTAATGTCATGGTTAGAGCATTGGGCTAGGCTGGGTAGCATTGGTTCAATTCCCCCTATCCCAGCTGTGCATCTCAATCATAAGACCTTAGGCTAGTCACACTCTTTCAGCCTGACTTACCTCATAGGGTGGTTGTGAGAATGAAATTGGGATGGAGGAAGGAAAAGCGAATATGTGTCAGCCTGAGCTCCATGAAAGAAAGGTGAGATAGAGATATATACATGCAAAAGAGATGTCCCAACTAAAGTTTGAAATCCTTTTAACTTCAGGGGGAGATATCTCAGCACATGCTTAATTTTCAGGGGAAGAGGCACTCCTGGTACCTTTGGACTTCAAAGTGTTCAACTGTGACTGGGTTGTGTCATCAAAGTTTTATAGCTCCATTATTGAATATGTCTCTTACATCAATACCCCCTTTGTTAAATGTATATCACTCTTTTGTTGCATTTATTTTAAAGCACATGAGAGGTAGAATGTTCTGAGACAATCAGAGCTTGCCTTTGAGTAAAGAACTTGCTTTTCCTAACGTTTATTTTTAGCTGTTAATTAGCAGTGCTCACTGAGTCCTTTGAGATAAGGGTTGTTTTTGGGTGTTGCTGTATGACAGTAGCGGTGCTGCTGTTATGAATGACTTAAGTGGTGAGCCTCATTTATTTATTTAATTTCAAGTGTTTGGCTTCCTCTATTCCCAAAGACTTATTGCGGTATTTAAAAAAAGCCACTGAAAGAACTTCCCTTCATTCTTGACCAGATGTTTGCTCAGATAATAACTCTGAACACTGCATTTGGAAAGCCAAAGGCTTTAACTTTTATAAAGTGTCTGGAGAAAGTGGGGTGGGTCAAAAGCCAGAGAACAGCTTGCAAAATGGCAGGCATTGGCATGTTGAAGGAATTGCTAGGAAGCCACCCTTGGCTACTGGTAGCAATCATTATGGGATGCAGGGAAGCAACTTACCAGTAATAGTTGTGTTTTGCTTCCTTCAACCTTTTCTCTGTTTTCCAGTTCTCGGTATCAAGATCATTGCCCACCACCCCACCCTGTAAAGTGTTTCAAAACCTCTTAGTATTTTTTTCTCTCTAGAAGGGTGTCTGTAGGCACTGACAGTCTTGCATTTGAGCACTAGCCTGGGAGCCATAATTGAAAATGGACTTGGGTGCAGGTAAGTGAGCTATGTGTAGGCATATGAGGGACTGAAAACTTTGTCCCTCCTCTGTGTTCAGCATAGAAACTAATCAAGCTGCCAGAGGAAGAAAGCTCCTGCTTTGGTTTCCAGTACAGAGGTGCAGCAGGTTTCTACAAGAGGGACAAGAGCTGCACATTACTCCTCTGCTAACACGCAGCAGACTAGTAAAAGGTTTTGGAGGCTAGTGACTTTTGTGGGCGTATTTACAAGGTTGCTAAAGGCTTTGGTACAGTCAATAGGGATGCTTGTGGAATTCAGTTTCTGTGAATTCTAACAGAAACTTAACTGGCCTAATCCACACCTCCTGGACACATGTGTTGATCCGATCATATATGATAACAATTGCAGTTAGAATGTTTACTATGATCTGATCCACACGTTTGTCCAGAAGGTGTGGATCAGGCCAGTTAAGTTTCTATTAGTAACCAATGCTACCTGAGAACTTCAGTGACAGTGTTGAATCCAAGAGCACCCACAAACTATGGACCTGTCCCTTTCAGGGGTCTGCAACCCAATCCAGGACAGGCCACTTCCTCACCTCCTGGACTTAAGAATTTAGGGCACTTAACACCTCTTTCTTTTCAGGGCTCAGCTTCAATTTATTGCCCCATCTCAGTCCTTCAACATCTCCAGGCACTGGTCTAGCACCTGAATTGCTTTTTCTGATTCAGAATGAACAGAGAGATATCAATGGGCATCATCTGCATATGGGTGTTGCCTCACTTCAAATCTCCTAGCAGTTTCATATGGATATTAAATAGCACGGGGGACCCCCACAGGATATCACAGGAGAACTTCCATGATGCTGAGCCTTCCATAACTACTTTCTGGAAACAACTCTAGAGGTAGGAGTGGGACCACTGAAGTACAGCCCCCCCAATCCGCACTTCCCCCAAGAAGGATACTGTGGTCAGTGATATCAGAAGCCACCAAGAGATGAAGGAGAAAAAGCAGAGCTGCACTTCCTCTTATTTCGCTCTTAACAAATGTCACCCAACAGGCAACCAAGATGGTTTCAGTGCTATGCTGGGCCTGAAGCCAGACTGGAATGGATCTATGTAATCCGTTTCTTCCAAGCATTAGGAATAGTGATGCAAAATCCATCTTTTAAATAAGTGTGGTGGGTGGGGTAGTCACTGAATAGTTAAGCTACATATGGGTAGTTAACTGCTTGTTTCTGATGCAGTTTCTGGGGTTGTTATTTTTTAATGAAAAGTGGCCCAGCGCTCTAATTTAGTGAGGAAGCTCTGACAGTTAAATTCCATTAAAAGTTTCTTTCTGAATAACAGCTTTTGATGCTATAAACCTTGTGTATGCTTCCAGCAGAGTACCTATAAATTCCATCTCTGGATCATATCTCATTTGCTTACTGCTTGGTAACTAGCCTTGCCCTAGTAAAACAATGTTTCACAGTTTAGGTTGTTTCCTGTAGTAACTGTAGAGCATTTATACACCCTTGAGATTTGTTACCATAGGGTAAATAGTTGAGGGTCACAATGTTTAATCAAAGTGATTATTGTAACACAAATACTCTGATCTCAAGTGTGTGTATGTATGTTGATCAGCTGATTTATAGTTTCCCTCCATTAAATGTAGATTAGAGCTGTTAAAGAGAAGACAACTTCCCCTGCCCCTCTCAAGGTCATAAAGAGCACCCCCTCCCATATTTTAGAAACGTCTGACTTGAAATCAGGTGTTGTGCTTTGTTGTAAGCAAAAATCTGCGCTTTCCCCCTTATCCTATCACAGATTCAAAAATGAAAGAAAACTCGTGGCTATGGACTTTACTTTAGCCTGGCATGCCTATCTACGGTAACTGATCTCTGCCCAGAGACCTTGCTAAATCCTTATTGACATACTAATCTTTGTTTGAATTGTCTTCATTTCCTAATAACTGTCACCAAAGCTCTTTCATACAATGCTTTGGGGAGTGGGCGGGAGGAAACCATGCTCTCCCAAAACATTCTCCTGGTGGCGTGAGCCAGGCTGCATCTGTGAACATATGAAGGAGCCTTGTATAGGAGGCAATGTATGATACCAGTTGTCTAGCAAGGCAGAATGGGACACAATGGAGGAGAGGGTACTACTAGGTGCAACCCTGTCCACCAGAGCAATAACACTCAGCCCATTTCCGGCCCTTATTATCCCTGTCTGTGACTTTCACTTCTCTAAAAGTGTGGCTATCTCCTGATCTCAAAGGCAAAGAAAAAAGAGGGGTCAGAAGGGGAGAAAAGTCATGTGCTAGAAATGAAATTTATTCCAGGGATGACTCTTTTCTTGAGGGTACGGTTTTAATATCAGTTCTCGCCAAATGCACAGGACACTATAGTAACTTCATTGACTCTGCTCATTTTCAGTGATGCCCTTTATATCTTTTAATTCCCTCTTATGATGTCTGTATCATGTTGCACCTCTCTCCCTTCTCTTCTTTCCCCAGAAAACTCTTAGAGGAGACACTTTTACTCAATCCACAACCCTTACCCTCACTTGTAAACATCTGATACTGCAAAAAGAAAAGTGAATGCAGAGTAGCTTTCACCAGGCTTGGTGTTGGCATGATGCATCCTTGGGTAGTTCCTGGAGCTGCAGTGCCAAAACCTGCCTTAAACTCCTACACTTGGTGGCTAGGAGCAGCATTATAATTTCCAGTACTGCCTCTGACATATCACTTTGGGTCACTGTGGTCAATTAAAATAGTGGCTCAAAGTTGCCTGATTCTCATGGCTGTACCGTGCCAATGGATCCTTGGCACAGTACAGTTGTTCCTAGCTTGCACTAGTGCAGTACTTGGTAAAGTAACAGGCCTTTACAGACTCCCATTGGTTTTAGGCAGATGGGAGGCTGTTGCGCTGCTTCTGATATTTTATGTGGGGAAGGCAGGAAAGATCTGATAAAGCACTTTTGCAAATGATGTTATTCTATTGTTTTTGTGCCAGTGGTATGTGGATTATGAAATGCAATTTGCAATTGCTTAATTAAGACTGGGCTTGCTGTCTAGCCACCAAAGAATTGATGCTTTTGAATTATGGTGCTGGAGGAGACTCTTGAGAGTCCCATGGACTGCAAGAAGATCAAACGTATCCATTCTTAAGGAAATCAGCCCTGAGTGCTCCCTGGAAGGACAGATCCTGAAGCTGAGGCTCCAATACTTTAGCCACCATGAGAAGAGAAGACTCCCTGGAAAAGACCCTGATGTTGGGAAAGATGGAGGGCAAAAGGAGAAGGAGATGGCAGAGGACGAGATGGCTGGATAGTGTTCTCGAAGCTACCAGCATGAGTTTGACCAAACTGCGGGAGGCAGTGGAAGATAGAAGTGCCTGGCGTGCTCTGGTCCATGGGGTCACGAAGAGTCGGACACGACTAAACAACAACAACAACATGCTGTCTAGCCTAATAATAATAATAATAATAATAATAATAATAATATGTTATTTCTCCCCTGCCCATCTGGCTGGGTTTCCCCAGCCATTATTAGTTAATTGAGCATGTCTTCCTGGAAGTCAGGAAGCAATGCAGGGTATCCAGGGATGGAGGTCAGCTATGGAGAGCCTAGTACTCTGAGTGATTAGTTTCCAACCATAAACCACTATAGGCAGAGGGGTTTGTGTAGGCAAGATCAAATCAAATTACAAAGCTATATGCGAAAAAACTGGAATAGTGTCTGTCTTGTAGTAGAGCAGGGCCTATTTGGAGTTTTACCAGCAAAACTGAAAGAAAGGTGTGGAGAGAATGATAACCATGCCATTCACAAGTCAGTGGAAAGAATCCACTGAACTAGCTGCAGCCCCCCCCCTTTCTTTTTGCTAAACTCAGCCCATTCTGGACTATGTCAGTCCTTGTGCCAGCTTTCAACCTTAATCACATCCTGGGTGAGGCTCATGCAGGTACGGCATAGCTGCAGATTGCAGGGCCTTGAGACTACATGCGATTCAAGGGAAGCAGCAACAAGTTCTGCCACATGTGAATCTTCTTAGAGGAAGCCATATGCGTTTATGAAAGGCAGTTCTCATCATAAATAGTTTAAGGGTACATTTGGACCCAGGAAAGAAAACACATTCAGAGGATGAGCCTGACACTTGCTTTAGGTACCCTTCCAGGTGATTTTATAAATTATTTGAGTTTATTTGTTGCTTTCTACCAAGATGCCTCAAAGTGTCTTATAACAGTAAAATTCATGCAGTAGTAGCTTACATAGATATTTGAAATCAGTAACAACAGAGAGTGTCTTTCTTCAGGAATGAAAATACATTCAAAGAGTGAACTGTTCTTTTCCTTTTTTCCTCTCTGGCTTGGAAATTAACACCTGAAACTAGTAGGGACAAAGTATAAAAGGTAAAGGTACCCCTGACCATTAGGCCCAGTCACGGACGACTCTGGGGTTGCGCGCTCATCTCGCTTTCCTGGCCGAACCAGAGCAGTGCACGGAAACACCATTTACCTTCCTGCCAGAGCGGTACCTATTTATCTACTTGCACTTTGTCATGCTTTCGAAATGCTAGGTGGGCAGAAGCTGGGACCGAACAACAGGAGCTCACCCTGTTGCAGGGATTTGAACTGCCGATCTTCTGATCGGTAAGCCCTAGGCTCTGTGGTTTAGACCACAGCGCCACCCACGTGTATTTTATAACAAATGCATTATGCTGTGGGTCCATGCTGCGGCTCCTGATCCATATACCTGCCGTGTAAAACAGGATATTCCAGATGTCAGGAAAATTAACCCACAATGTGACCCTTAAGATGGATGCATTCCTTTTTGCTTTAGTTGTGTGCTGAAATCCCCTAGCTGACTAAAATTGTAATCAGAGCCAGGAGGAAGTCAGAAAGCATCTACTGCTCAAGCGTAGGAGTGTCAATGTGTGACCTGCTTTGCATTTTAGATGTGATGTCTGTATGTTTGTGGGTCTTCTTAACCGGATGATGATGGCTTTAAGTTAATCAGCTGGCTTTAGCTGAGCAACTTGTACCTGCCTGTGCATTTATGTTCTTTTTAAGTAGAGGGAGGCAGCTGTTCATTGTGGTGGTTGGAGATATAAAATTGGAAACAAAGCATGGAGAAGCATCTGCTACGGCCGTATTGACTACTTAATACAATAAAAATTCCAGTGTGCATGAAATGCTGTGTGCCTTTTTAGTTCCTTGCATCTCATTTTTATTGAGATGTAGACCAAATTATAGTGTTTAGATGCAATTTCCTCTCTGCCCCATCCTGCTCTCATCTATTATGAGCTGGCTATTGTGCCTGAGGCCAATTAATTGTAGAAGTGCATTTTAAATAAATGCCAAATGAAGCTGATGCCTTGTGAGATCAGCAGAGCATTGGATAAATCACATTAAGTTTCCTGTGGGGAATAACTAGTGCCCAGTATATCTAATGCTTGCCTTAGTCCGCATTGGAAATTTGTCATGGAAACAGGCTGCAGCTAACCTCCCTGACCATTGATCATGCGTGTTGCAGTCCAGCAACATCTGAAAGGGACACAGGTTCCCCTACCTTGATCTGAATGATATAAATACAACAAAGCCTTTTTGATAAATGGGGTTCTGTTAGGATGCAGAAGGACTAGGATTTGCCCTTTGTTTTAGCATTGTGCTTTGAAAAATTAAACTTAATTTGTCTTTTTAAAAAAACATTTTCACCCTTTCTTTGTAAACATAAATAAACAAATAATACTAATTCCCTTAAGTAGGCAGGTAGGATGGCTACCTGCTTTGGAGATGCTTACATTTCCACTTAGCACATAAGTTAGATTATCTCCTCTCTGTGAAGGATTTATTCTGATTTGGCAGCATTAGTGTTGGAGAAATAAAAACCATTTTTGAAATCCACTTTGCTGCATTTGAGCCTCCAGGCTGCAAACCTGTGGTGAGATTTCCCTGTCTGCCTGACTGGAAGAATTCTGTGTGATGGCTGTGCTAAAGGTGGTTTCACTCTTACGCACAAACTGGTGGTTTGGAGGAAGGAGGTGACAACTGGACAGACAATGCATGTTGAATACACAGAAGCATTATGTGGGAAAGAAGCTTTCAAGGGTGGTCTATAACCATTTATTGGAGCCTTAACAAAACCTAAAAACAATTCTATTCCTTTAAATGCAGCGTGTGCATTGAAAATATGACAGCAGTAACACCAGAGGAACAGAAATGAGGAAGACAAAAGGAAACTCCTGGTTTTCAACTTCCATGCTATGTCTGTAGTATCAGTATATCCCTCCCTCCCTCTTTAAGGTTGAACGTAAAGCACTATACCTTTCAGGATTACTTCAATGTAAGATAACAACCAACAGTAGTTGACATGTGCCAGTTTATTGCAGGTGCAGAACTACATGTATATTCAAAACTAATTTATCTTAATTGAATATATGCAAAGTAGCTGATAAGCTCAGGGTATGTTTCCTATGAGAAATCTGATCATCACCTTATTCTTGTTCAGGACCATATTGTACTATAGAAAGAACTCTGGTAATGTGATAAAATGAATTTCTAGTCCTTGATATGTTACATTTTATAATTCTTCCTTCCTTCCTACACAGAACTCAGCACCATACATAGGGTCCCCAAACATTCTTCCATCTAGGCATCAACCCCCTAAGCTTCAACAAGGTTGTTGCATCATATGCCTTTGAAAAATGCTTTGGCTCCGAATCATCCTCCTGCAATTGTGCACATGGCATCAGCCAACCTGTTTCATGGGGATTATAATACCATTTGAAGGTGTTTGCTTAATTTAGCTGTGTAAATGTTCAGAGTGTAATTCAGAGTGTAAATGTTCATCTAATCTAGCATTCTATGCCCTACACTCGAGATAGGAAACCCATCAATAGGGTATGAAGGCAGGAGCTTATCCCTCAATCTTGCTCTTCAGGGGCTGATATTTAGTGGCACAATTTGGACCTGCAACAAAATGTGAAGTTTTCCTGTCCAAGTTTTCAGAAACTCCGTTTTACCTGCCCTCCAAACAGTCAATCAGCACTGTCTGGCCACTGATCATGCTCCATCCTCTCACCCCTTAGCAGTTTTTCTAAATATTGTTTAAATACTTCTTAAAACATTGGGGCACCTCCAGGTTTTCTGATGGTAACTGACTTGTACTATTTTGGCTAAATATAAGCAATGGCACACCTAACCTAGACACTGGAAATAGAGGGGAATGATGTTGCCTCTGAGTATCAGATGCATTTGTTTATTTAATAGGGAAAGCGGGAAGAAACTGTTTGAGCAATATTGAAGTTACTGCTTTTTCATGACAGAGCATTGGTGCCAATGGTGAGGGGAGTTTCCTTGGCACTGGCTGCTCTTTAGCTGCTGCCCAATCAGGTGCACCTCAGTTCCAGGTAGCTGACTCATCTCATGGTGCTACACAACCGCCTGTTGTTTCCGTAGCAGCTGAAAATTTACCAAGAGGGTGGGGTCCATAGTTCACTGCAACCTGGTTTGAAGAGTGTACATATGGTTTTATACTTAATTCTGGTAAGGAATTTTCTGCTAAAGACATACTTGAACTCACCATCACTACTGCAACACGATGTGGATATTTTAACCATATTGGTGACTTTCAGATGTTTTTGTTTCCTTTTTCCTGACTGCTAGCAATTCTTTCAAGCTAATGGCTCTGGGAGTTTCCCTAGGAAGTGCAGGTGTGTATAATGTTTCATAGCAAAGCAAGTTCTGCTTTTATAGTACGAATAACCAGTAAAAGTCAGTAGAATGATGAAACACTTTCATTTGTTCTCAAAGAACTTTGCCAAGGAAGTATCAACTTGCTCAAATTTTTTTGGTCCATTTCACTTGTGTGTGAGGGCACTGGATGTAATTTTTTATTAGAGGCACCTGGATTCAAACAGCTATTTTGAGGTTGGTATACATTGCCTTTTAGGTTAAGAAAAACTTTACAAAGCTGTCCACCTAAAAACTAATATATATATATATAAAATTAAACCATCCTATATTGCAATGGAGGGAAACCAAAGGCTGAATAAAGCCATTCTTCTCACTAAAATGTGTTAAAACCTGGACAGTGCCAAAAAGATAGTCTGCATCTGGTCAGCCTCCCTGGGGAATGTATTACAAGGATTGGGTGTTATAACTGAGACGACCCTACCGCACCTTAGATGATGAGTTTTGGGGCTGGTTCCTGGAGGAGGAGGTATGAGATAAAGCCAGTAGTTGGAACCAACAGGTAAGCAGTGTGATTCAGCAGCATAAAAACCTAATTCAATTCTAGGCAGCACCAACATCATGCATAGTGTCCAGATCAAGGGAAGTAATAGTACCACTCTTTTCTGCCTTGGTTAGACCCCACCTGGAATACTCTGTCTAATTCTGAGTACCACAGCTTAAGCAGGATATCAACAAGATGGAATCCGTGCAGGGGAGGATGCCCAAGATGATAAAGGGCCTGGAAAGCTAGCCTTATGAGGGAATTGGGAGTAGAGAAGACTGAGAGGTGATAGGATAACCATCTTCAGATATCTGAAGAGGTGTCACATGGATGATGGAGCAAGGTTGTTTTCTGCTGCTCCACAGCATAGGACCTGACCAAATAGATTCAAGTAACAAAAAAAGAGCTTATGACTAAATACAGTGGTACCTTGGGTTAAGTACTTAATTTGTTCCGGAGGTCCGTTCTTAACCTGAAACTGTTCTTAACCTGAAGCACCACTTTAGCTAATGGGGCCTCCTGCTACTGCCGCGCTGCCAGAGCGAGATTTCTGTTCTCATCCTGAAGCAAAGTTCTTAACCTGAAGCACTATTTCTGGGTTAGCGGAGTCTGTAACCTGAAGCGTATGTAACCTGAGGTACCACTGTATTATGGAGAATTTTCTGTTGGTAATAGCTATTCTACAGTGGAACGGACTACCTCAAGAGGTGCTGGACTCTCTTTCATTTGAGGTTTTTAATCATGTTAGATGGCCATCTTCCAGGGCCTCTTAGCTGTGATTGCTGTATTGCAGGGAGCTGGACTAGATAACCCTTGGGGACCCTTCCCCTTCTACAGTTCTATGAAATGAGGCAGGATTCAGCAGCATGCCAACTGAAGAACTGCCAAAGCATACAGGAACGCACCAGAGCTCAGAGCACTTTGTTGCTTAAGCAACTGCAACAGAAAGCCCTCTTAAACTCTTTCCTGTCCCAAAGGAGCCATTGGCCAACTTGGGTGGGCAGAGTGAGTCCAGAGCCTGAGGGCACTTCACCCAAAAGTTGCTGCCTGCAATTCAGTGGCTCATGACATGGAGCAGCTGCCCACCAATCCCAGCATCTTCTAAAAGCAAAAGGAGGTTAACACCTAGGCCAATGTTTGTGTAATGTGGTTTGCCCTTGAGGTATATGGTTCAGAGCCATTTAAGGTCATGACCAGCACCTTGAATTGGGCCAGAAATGGACCAGGAACTAATGCAGTTAAAACTGTTGACAGATGTTCTAATATGGACTTTATCAGCCCACTGTAGAACCTTTCTTAGAAAGCTGCAGGAAGTACAGGAAAGGTGACGTCTACTAAGCTGCACTCCTGTTGAATCCACCCACACCATTTTATTTTGTCATAGCTCTGCATGCAGAATTTGGGTGTGCACATTTTTTGGGGACTTTTGTAGCCTGTTTAAAAATCAGTGGCATTCTAAAAAATGATCACTATTAGTATTGCTGGCCTTGGAGGTCAGTGATCAACTTTTCCCTCCCTCGTCATAAAATGTAACGTTTCTAATAGATTTCGCACAATGAACCTGGGCTGCGGACAGGAAGTTGTTTTCTGGACCATGTTCTGCCTTTCCAGACTGCATAGTCAATAACTAATTTCTTGCTGAGTATCTTATTATTTCATGCAGTACTTCAAGTACATCAGTAATTGGGATTAGAAGGCCAGTTTAAAAGCACAACTAGTGCCTTTGTGGCAGTGCTGGGAATCAAACTTGCACTGGCACAACTGCTAGGGACACAGGGTATGAATTGCATTCTTATGTGCAGAAAGGGGAAGTAAATACCATTTTAGTTTGCTTGCACAGCAAATTTGCTACCAGTAGGATCTGCAGAAACTGGTGTAAACATGCACAACCTTTTTTCTTTCTTAATTTTAAACATTATAAATGTCCTCAGGGAGGCTTACAAGAAGAATAAAAGGAAGTTAAAATGCATACTGTAAAAGAGGTCAACAATAAAGCATATGAAAGCTACATAAAAAATGGCAAAGACAAAACTAACTGACGTAAGACCTGGAACAGATTAAAAAGCCTGGGAAAGTAAAAAGGCCTTTGCCTGGTGCTGATATGCTGTCAAAGGTAGACAACAGACATGCTTTTCTTGGGGAGGACATTCTGTAGTAGAGGTATCACCTCTCATAATTTCCTTTACCTAATAGCCACTCATTGCACCTTGCCCAGTGGAAACATCCAAAGAAGAGCCACAGAAGAAAAATTTAAGGTCCAGGTATGTAAATGTGGAAGGAATGCGGGTGGCACTGTGGGTTAAACCACAGAGCCTAGGACTTGCCGATCAGAAGGTTGGCGGTTCGAATCCCCGCGACGGGGTGAGCTCCCGTTGCTCGGTCCCTGCTCCTGCCAACCTAGCAGTTCAAAAGCACGTCAAAGTGCAAGTAGATAAATAGGTACCGCTCCGGCGGGAAGGTAAACGGCGTTTCCGTGCGCTGCTCTGGTTTGCCAGAAGTGGCTTAGTCATGCTGGCCACATGACCCGGAAGCTTACGCCGGCTCCCTCGGCCAGTAAAGCAAGATGAGCACCGCAACCCCAGAGTCGGTCACGACTGGACCTAATGGTCAGGGGTCCCTTTACCTTTACTTATGTAAATGTGGAGACTGAGGATCCTTCATGGACCTGGTCCCAAGTTATTAATAGTTTTAAAAGTCAAAACCAACATGTGAGGAAATCAGGACTTTGCCAAAGGGCTTCTGGCCTCAGGATGACTAGAATTTTAAAATATGCCTTTTTTGATTTCTTGGCAACTGATTGATACCCTTTATTGATTGATGCTAATGCCCTCATTCCTGTTATCATTGTCTCCTGGGGACATCCTGCCTGACACTTGCAGCTTCCAGACCTGGCACTCTCATCCACAAGCAGGTTTACAGCTGAGCCTAAATGGGTTTTTCCCTTTTACAAAGCCCTATGCAGAGGGGTTTCCCCATGATCAAACATCCAACTGGGGCTCAGCTGTTAGGATGCAGGCCACTGCTTGTATTGCTTGCAGCCAAAGCTGACCTGTTGGATCTAGTTACCTGTTATTTTATTTATTTGGAACTAGGAAAACTAACTGGGCTAAACTTTGACAACCTTTGCTTTAAATTTCTGTAACAGTTGTTCATAGACCACACCTTTTAAATGTGTGTGTTCATGTGTTCAGGATCATTTATTAGATGGTGTGTTTTTGGGAGGACTACTCTGTGCTTAGTTCAAAGTGTGCCTGTTGTGATTGGTCAATGTTTGGGTGGGAATTAAAGGAGGGATGGTTGCATGGTAGAATAATGCTAAAATAATTAACATGCTGTCCAAAAGTCTATTGTTTAAAGAGCTGAATTCAGCCATTGCTAATTACCATCATGGCTCATTCACACTGGTAGCTGGCTTCTTTGGTTTACTTGTTCAGAAAGGGTTTGACTGCAGTGCAGGCAGCTCCTTGGCAGTGCTGTGCATTATGACTTGACAGTGTAAATGAAAATACTGCACCTTTGCAAAAAGCCAAAACAAAACAAAAACTGCCTGCCCAGTTGGTTAGACTTTTAACATTCATTTCTCGTGGGTCTCACTATTGCATCACCAGTCTTGTTAATACCCTGATGTCGTATCCCAATGTTCTTGTCTGTTTTACTAATGCCGCAAATACTAGGCCAGAAGACAACCTGAGAGAAGTTGTGTGCAGTGTTTAAAGGGAAATAGGAAGTAACTTTTGATTTTGCATGCTCAACAAACTGTGTAGCGAAGTGCTATTGCTTTGTTGTGCTTGGATGTTATAGCTGTGAAATTTGAGTGTGGTTGCAGCCACCTGTGGTGATGTTATTGGATGAAAATGTCACAAGCCAAGAGACACAACACTCTAAAGTAGGCATAGGCAAACTTGGCCTTCCAGATGTTTTGGGACTACAACTCCCATCATCCCTGACCACCGGTCCTGTTAGCTAGGGATGATGGGAGTTGTAGTCCCAAAACATCTGGAGGGCTGAGTTTGCGTATTCCTGCTCTAAAGCATGTATTAAAGAGCTGTGTTGTGGTGTTATAGAATAAAGGGAGTCTGTTGCCCTTTCCATGCCAAAGATGCTCTGGGCTTCCTTCCACCTACATACATGCATGTTGCATGTCCTGGAAAAAATGGAGATTCCTTTGAAATGTTGTAGGATGTTTAGAAGTTCTGATTTTGATCACTGTAAGTGGCTATTTAGAACAGAATCATCTGGTGTCTTACCTGTACTTCTCCAGCTCCTGTTCTTAGCTGGAGTTTGCCTAATTTTGCTGTTTACAGTGATTCTGGCCTGACCTCATTTGGATGGATGGAGGGGGGAGTGGAATTGAGAGCAGAACTGAAGGGATTATCAAGTAGAGTGCTTCTGCCACAGCTGCTCCTCTGAATTAACCCAATGTGTTTGGGGAGGGTGACCCAGCCAGATTCAACGGCTTCTTTGCTTTTGTTTGCTCTTTACAAAATGATTGAGTGTGTTGAAGCATACAGGTGCCCAGCTGCAAAGGCAGGAGAAAGAACAGAGGAGGCAGTGCATTCACTGCAGTGGGTCCTGCTGTGGATCAGACAAGTGCAGGATAGAGCAGGTTGCAAAATGCTAGGAGTCGAGGGGGTTCTTTTTTAAGCTTGGTTCTTTTTATTCTATTAAAATGAAATATATCGTTGCCTGCTAAGCTATAGCACCAATAAAGCTAAAATGTTAATCTGAAACATTTATGTTTGAAACTGAATGATCTCTCTTTCCTAATATGCAGAAGTGTACGTACGTACATACATACGTGCATTAAACACTCCTCCCAATCTATGATTGGAATAAATTCTGAATCTTAAGTTTTTCTATTGGGATCTTGACCCGTTTCTCAGATTTGGCCTTTTTGGATATTGAGGTTTGGAAAAACTACCGTATCTGACAGTAAGAGCTGTTTGACAGTGGAACAGTCTCCCTTGGGAGGTTGTGGACTCTCCTTCCATGGAGGTTTTTAAGCAGAGGTTGGTTGACCATCTGTCATGGATGCTTTAGCTGAGATTCCTGCATTGCAGGGGGTTGGGCTAGATGACCCTTGGGGTCCCTTCCAACTCTACATGTTTATGATTCTTTTATTCCCTCTAGCTTGATGACTCTTCTGAATTGGCTCACAGGTGAGTGTACACCCAAGTAAATTATTCCAGATGCACAAGCATCATTCCTTTTTAAGTCATGTTTGTTTAAGAACTAGCCAGCAACAAATTGAAGCATATCTTGTTTGATAAATTTGATCCCATTTTGTAGCAAGAGGTTTGTTGGCATTCTTTGGGTATATTGGTAACTATTGTAGTCACTTACGTTCAGTGTCCTTTGGAGAGAGTGTTAAGCATTATCTCACAAAAGCAGTTTCCATGTATGGAAATCAGAAATGGAAACTTTCTCAAGAAATTATTACTCCTGACACTTTGCATATAAAACTGTATATGTGAGTAACACAACATGTACTTGGCGTCAGGTAGTTCTAGTTACAGGTAGGTGGCTGTGTTGGTCTGCCGTAGTCGAAACAAAATAATAATAAAAATTCCTTCCAGTAGTACCTTATAGACCAACTAAGTTTGTTCTGGGTATAAGCTTTCATGTGCATGATGCGCACTGAAGCTTATACCCAGAACAAACTTAGTTGGTCTCTAAAGTGCTACTGGACTATTTTTTTAATTTTTTAATTTATTACAACATGTACTTATTTATTTTGGCTATTTGTTCTCTGCCACTGCTAGGTAGCTTGTTGGGATTTTTAAACCTTTGCCTTTTGGTTTCTGAGCTCCACAGTCTTTTGGGTTCAGGTGAATCTGCAAAGCATTGATGTCTTTCACCAAACCATGAGGGCTGGTCTTCTGAAATGGCTATTGCATGTCTTGTGGCTTTAGGTTTATGGAAGTATCACTAAATAAAACTGGCAGAGTTCCAAGTACCAAGCTGCTTTGATGTGAACATTAGATACTGGCACTTATAAATCAGGACCTGAAATCATGAGTGTAGAATCACACTGTTAGGTAGAATTGCAGTCAGTTGTGTGCATATTCAAATCATTTCTTGTTTTGAAAAATGGGGAATCTGGGATTCTAGGGTACAGTTTCCTCATTTAGGTAGAGGCATTAACTAGTTGACTAGCTCAAAAGGCCTAGCAAATGGAGCAAATGACCCATTTTGCAAGACATGTTGAGTCCCACTTGCTAGGAAGCCACTTATTGTTCTTGGTGTTGGCCAGCTTGGTTCCTTGTTATACATTCACTTCACTGAGTTAATTGAAGAGTTCCTGGGAATCCTGGATTGATGAATACAACCATGTTGCCATCTAGGCAACCAAGAGGACACATTCCAGCCAGTCAAAAATATTTAAGGAGGGGCAGTGGGGGTTGTGACATAGGGAGAGGAAGTGTGGCTTGAGAACATTCCTATGGGCTGGATGGTGAGACTTGAAGGGCTGTATTTGGCCCCCAGTAATGGGTCTCCATCCCTGCTAATTTACATTACAAAACAAAGATATTTGGTGTGAATGCTTAACCTTTGATGCTACCTAGCTGGCTCAACAGTTCAAGAACAAATGGCTTCATCTTGTTTAAGAGTTAACATGAATAGATGGAGCTGACTATGGCTAGTCATAGCCTTCACAATCATAGTTATCAGGGAATGCAGGGGGAACTTCTTTAGGGAGCAGCTGTGACATGAACTACATTTGGGAGTTGACTGGCATATCCATGAAAATCTGGGGGCCTTCTCAAATAAGACCTGATTCCAACTATACTGCTTAAACACATGAGTGTGTTAAAACTATGTAATAGTAATATGGCTAATGTAATAGTAATATGCATATTGTCCAGAGGATTCATGCTTTCTTGAGTTGTCTAATAGCTGATAAACTGTTGCTTACATGCTGCTTTCCTGTGGTATACACAGATGTGCACAGCCTAGAGAAAAAGTGCCATGAGAACGTTGTGGTACATTTGTTTGGTTTTGATGATGTTGCAGATACTTTGTTACTTTAGCTGTAACTCTGACTACCTTTGAAATTTAGCACTAGTAGCGGCTCAGATGTTCCCTATTGTGAGGAAAGCTTCCCTTTTGGAACTTGCAAGCTTTCATACTACAGTATTTTCTTTCATGAAGTTGGTGGTTTTTCCTTGTTTAATTTAGAAGCATGTGTATCGGCCTGTCTTGTGACTGTGTTAGGGGAGTTGGTAACTGCTTGTTTGTGTGCAAATTGACCTTTCTGGTGAAGCTTATTGTGAAAGAAACTAAAATCCAACGTGGTGTCCATATAAATTAGGTCTACTATCTATCAATTTTTTGAAGCATAAACTTGAAAGAATGTGGTTGATTCATGGCACATTTATTCTGAACAAGTGGCAACCTGTAGGGGATTTGGCAGTAGTTTTCTACAGAAGGTCACTTCCAGATCCTCTTAATTTCTTAAAATTGGGTAGTCCTCAATCTTGAATAGACTGAAAGAGCTCCCCCCCTCCCATGTATGGAAATTTATGTGTGCATGCCAAATTCCTTCTCATCTGTGAAGCCAGTCGCTCTTTGGCTAATCTACCCCACAAGGTTGTTGTCAGGATTAAATGTGGGAAACAAACCAGGCATGCTTTCCCGAACTCCTTTGTGGAAGGACTGGATATAAATAAAAGAGAATGCCCTACCTAGTATCACTTCCCAACATGAGAGCTATTTCTTAGGAGATGAAAACTTTTCACTGTCTAATTGCATTACAGTTTGTGTGTTAATGCTGCTGGAGACCAAACCTTTGGTTTTCAGAGGATTGCTACTTCTTTGTCATCTCACCCACACACCTTGAGACTAGCAATAAACCTATAGCTCAGTGTGGTTTCTACAAGCCTCCTTTCCTTTGTTCTGCCTTTCCTTCAGGTCAAGGAAGAGCTAGATGGGTAGCCTCTCTTGTTTTGCCCAAAGGATACATTTCTACTTAAAATTTCCGCCCACTTGGTTTGTCAGTAGAGCTAAACTGGAAGCATAGAAAATGATGCTGCAGACAAGACCAGGTTAAAAATAGCTTAATATGCAACTTCATTTGTGAATGGTTCTTAAGCAGGGGTCGGCAAGTTTTTTGTGGCTTGGGCCGGTTCACGGTCCCACAGACGCCGGAGTGGGCGGATGCACGCATGCGCAAATGCTATTTTCGATACTCCTTCCGACACGGAGGAGGCGTGCACAACTTCCCATTGGCTGCAGGAGCTTCCTGCAGCCAGTGGGAAGCTGGCCAGTGTCGCAGAAGGTGGTCCCCTGTCTGCTCCACACCAGTCTGCTCCACACGGAAGCTGACCAAGTGGGCGGCAGGGGTCCTTGAGTGGGCGGCAGGGGTCCATGGGCCAGTTAAATGACCCCCATGGGCTGCTTGTGGCCCATGGGCCATAGGTTGCCGACTCCTGTTCTCAAGGGTACAAATGAAATCATAACCTATCTAGAAAATTAAATGTTGCAATAAGACAGGGTTTCCCAAACTTGGGACTTTAAAAATTTGGGTAATTAAATATTAACCTGTCTTTTAGGAAGTACCACTTCAAACTGCAGGTTGGTGCTCATGTGACTGAATGGCCCTTGGTTGAAAGAAACCCCCTTAAATTCCCCCCCCTCTATCACAAACGGTTTTGATTTTATAGCACTCCAAAGTTTCATGAAATCTGCGTTTCTGTCCCTCTTGAGATCCTCGGCCTTGTGTACATTTTATTTTTTTTCCTCCAAGAAAAGGGGTTTCTTTCAACCATAAGGGAAGGGTGTACACCAAGTTTCATCAAAATTTGGGACAGTGGGTGGCATGACCGTGTTGAACTCACGTGGAATGACCCCAGAGAGAAATGGACTGATGTGTTTTTAGAGTTATTACTGATGTGCAGAAGTTCTGTTCTGATCTGGGTTAAAGATTTGTCCTGCAGAGTGAAAATAATATGATTTTAAAGTTTAAATGTAATTTGGGGTCCACACATTTTGTCTGGCATTGGTAGCAACATAATGTGTTGTCACCAGAACCCTGATCTTGTCCTTCAACACAATTTGTATTTGGAAGTAAGTCCCATTATGTTCAATGGAGTTTTGTAGTGGGTTGGTCATGTAGTCCAACCCTCTACAATGCAGGAATCCTTCCCACAGCTGTTCCTGGCTGTGCTTGAACCACCAACCTTCTCGTTAAGTTGGAACTTTGCATGTAAGAAAGAAATCCTAAAGTTCCCAGGAACACACTTTGACCATATTGTATATGAGTTTGTGTTTTTGACTGGAGATGTTTTTCTTTTGCTCAGATGTCAAATCTTCTGGTGTTCAATAGATCCATGATTTAATAAAATTTCTAATTTCTCTTTTCTTTTGCAAGATTTGCTAAAAAACCAGGCATGTCACAGGAAACGGAAGACAGCATTGGTAAGTGTTCTTCTGATTATCCAAAACCAGTGTTTGCAATCCCTTCTGTCCCCAATCGTTCTAAATTTTCATTTTTTAAAGTTCACTTTTAGTCTTAATTGTGGCATTGGCACACTGGCACAAATGGCATTGGCACAGTGGTCAATTGAGTAGTCAGATATTATGCTTTGACTGTATATTATTTGACCACAGTCAATTATTGAGCTGGTTTATGCATAAAATTGCAGTCACTGTGCTTAGAATTCTAAAGTTAAATTTATAAAGTTAATTCCTGAAGTATATCTGATTATTTGACAGAATTTGATCAGTCCTTCACCAGGCAAATGCCTGACCCTACATGCAAGTACATAAAGAGCTCTGAGTTTGCTGTTTAAGATTTTGACCTGAATGAGTTTTAGACCTGGAAGACATTTTCTCCCTTGGTTTGAAAAATTTGCAAGTATGTGATCTTATGTACACTCAGCTTTTTCAAAAATTTCTGTGAAAAGCAGTTATGATGCCAGAAGCTCTTCTCAAAACAGCTTCTGGGTCACACTGACAGTTCTGCAGTTGAGAGGTTATAGGTCAGTGGTAGAATTCAAAAATGCTTTCCAGGCAGAAGGTCCTGAGTTGCGTTCCCAACATCTCCATGTAAGGCTAGGAAAAGCTGCTGTTTGAAAACCTGGGGAGCTACTTTCATTCTCAGTAGATAGTACTGAGCTAAATGGACCAATGGTTGTGGTGTACCAATGGAGAAGGAAAATGATTTACCGGTATTTGGGTTCAGAAGCACTTCTCCAATTTATGTGTGCATTGCATTATGCCATGTGTTGTGTGTGAAGGAAAGGATTAAACACGGAATTAAAAACAGTTGTCTGTGCTATATGACTTTCCCAGGTCAAATTAACCTATGTAAGTGACTTTAATTGATGTTTCAAGTTTCAAAATTTGTGCAAAGCTGCCAGTAAGATGCTGTAAACTCTTTTCCATCTGATTTTTTTTTTGGCCAAAATTCTTAACAATACATAATGTGCAGCAAAGGCAATTACTTTTGCAAGTGACCCACCTGCCTTTTGACATTTCTGGTGTTGCCTGATCTATTAGAGATAATTGTAAGAAACTATTTGTTTTGAGGATGGTATAGACTATACATTCTGTCCTTTTAAAAAGACTCCCCCCTAAGTGATATGTCAAAGAGATTTTCTGACTTAGTTTTATTGTTTTAGCCTTTTAAAAAGTTTGTGACCCCGAATCTGCACAGTGGCCACTGATTTTTATTTTTATTTTTTGTAGTCCAAGACTTGGGAACCAGGAGGCACTGTTCTGTCATGCATTGTCCCAGTGCCCGTAATGACAGGGATTAGTTATGGAAAGGCCAGCTTGGGACACAGCAGAAATCGGTCTCCAAGGCCCTAATGACTTGGTTGGCATGACTGCAGTTTCCTGTCTATGCTGGAGTCCGTGACTGAAATGTCTTCGTGTTGGTGCTCCTGATGACAGCAGAGCTACTATTATGTGCTGTAATTGTTCCTTTAATTGGATGTTTCACTAGTGTTACTGCCCCATTTCTTTTCCCTTGAGATTTGATGCAAGCTATGCTGTACTGCAGAATGCTCTTTGGATAATCTAAGTGATAATTGTTGTAATGGTTCTATTCTTAGATGCAGTGCTTTTTTCTGGGGGGGGGGATGCAGGGGTACGCACACCCCTAAACATTTTGTGAATCTAAGTTTGGCCTCATTGAGGGGCAGTATTTCAAGATGCATAGGAAAATGAGAGAACCCCTAAACATTTTTTTGAGAAAAAAGGCACTGCTCAGATGTATTTAATATTCCCCCCATAGTAATCTATGTCTTCATGGTGCAGTGATCAAATCTGCAAACTTTTCATGGCTGAGTTAATGCAGCTAAAGCCAAAAGTCCTGCGACTTTTGAATCAGAGGGTTTAACACTGCCCCCCTCCCCACAAACAGCCCAGCTTGGCAATGCTAGATTTCAGTTGCTAGGAGCAATTGATGCAGCTCTTTGCATGTTGCTGTTTTATCTTCCCAAGTAACTATTTAAGGTCTCTATAGCCTTGTACTCACGACATAGAGGGAACATGGGGAGTCTTGTGTGCCTGCATGGAGTCTGTGTACTTGCAGCTGTTCCTGCCTAGGGTTCTCCCTGTGTAATTAGGAATCCTGGAAGAGAATCTTGCATGCAGATAGTTGCATCTTTGTAGACTCTATGTGTACATTAAATTGAATGCATGTAGCTTGGGGGACGATGAGGCTACTTCCCTCCCACCAAGTATCAGTTACCTACTGCAAATAGGGCTCTGGGCAGAGGCCAGAGTGGCCATGAGGCAGAGCTTTGCAGTCCAGGTCTTTTGAGACCAGCTCTGTTGACTTCAGCACTTTCTCCCCCATCTTTTATTTACTTACATGTATTTCCCAACCAGGTGGCTGGACTGATTTCTGTCCTTTGCCATTTGTTTGTTTACCGCTTGCACAATAGGTGCTTAGCTATTTAGATTAGAAGACCTTGTGAGTCTTCTGAGTAGCATTGTTGTGCACCTTGTTGGCCACGAGGGGATCCCAAGGAAAGTTTTTCCCCAGCTGCTTTTTGAAGAAACTGTGAGGAAGAAGCAGTTTCTGCTTGGTTGCTGCAGCTAATCTGCTGCCTTATGGAGTAATATGGCTGATAATAAGATAAAATCTTATTAGATTGAGCTTTTGTTTTGCCTTGTGTTCTCATGAAAAGATTAATTATTATTTTTTAAGCTTGTGGATATTAAACCCTCCAGAGGAGGATACATACCGTATTTTTTGCACCATAACACTCACTTTTTTCCTCCTAGAAAGTAAGGGGAAATGTCTGTGCGTGTTATGGTGCGAATGCCTACAGATGGCGGGGGGATCGGCTGCAGTTGTGAGCAGAGGATCCATGGTTCCCCTTCCTTCCCTCCTCCGTGGCTCGCTTTGAAACAGCAAAGCAGGAGAAGAGCCGCTGAGTGGGGAGGAGAGAGGGACAGAGTGCCTGCTTCTTTAAAGGAGCAAAGCGGGAGAGGAGAGGAGCCGCTTACACGGGTCACCCCAAATTCACCAGCAGATCACATAGCATGTCCATGGCTACAGCTTGCACCAAAAAAATCATGCACCCACTGTTGCCTGGGGCTGCGGTGGTGCAAAAACATGGTTACAAAGCATGGATCCTCAGGATTTTTGCATTGGGCTACCCCAAACTTACCGTCAGATCACATGTCTGTGGCCACAGAATGAACCACAAAAATCATACATCCACTGTTTCATTTAGAATATTTTTTTTCTTGTTTTCCTCCTCTAAAAACTATGTGCGTGTTATGGTCGGGTGCGTGTTATAGAGCGAAAAATACGGTAATAGTTGTCTGGGTTTTATGATGCAGTGAGGATTAATGTGAATCAGCATAGCAATGCCTTTTTGGTGCAGGTCTCTAGTAAAAGCTTGCTGTGTCATTCTTGCTTTCCTAGAAAACTTTTTACTCTTATAGCAGCATTCTGAAGTCGTATGTTTTTATTTTCCCTTCCTTGCATAACTGAAAACGGGGCAAATTTTACAGAATGGATTTGATTTGGAGGACACAGCACTAGAGGAAATGGTATATTTGTAAATCTTTTGCAGCTGTGTTCAAATGTCACATTAAGTCTTAGTTAATGGTTAGCTATGACTTAATGCAAATGAGCAGAGTTTTGCTGCACAGCAATCCCTGCTTCATTCCTCCTCTACTTTTAGTTGTGCCAGGAGCAGCAAGCCTTGACTTGTGTTGTCCAAAGTCAGGCTCATGATTTGGTTCTCTTTAAGCGACCATGGACCTAGTTTCACATGTAATTCTAAACCTAACCATTGCTTACCTTTGGGTGGTGCAGGAGCAGGACCAGGGAAGAGGTGAAGAGACTGCAATTTCCCCCATGGATATCACAGGCTTGCTAAGCCACACTTTGACTTCACGTTACATGTGAACCAGGCCTTTGAAATGCATTTAATGTTACTATGCAGCACTGTAATTGTATTGCACTGCACTGATGTGCTGGCAACACTAATTTCTGTTTTGTTGATAAAGCCTCCAGGATTTTAGATGGCAGGCTTCTTGGGGACATGGACTATGCTTGTGTCAGTGTTTGCTTCAGTGTTTGCCCTGCTTCTCTCTTCCTGAAACACATCCTCAAGGTGGGTTGAGCCCAGCTTGTCTGTTTCTATGCCGCACCAGCCTCACTTTTCCTCCCAACTGAGCTCTGATCCTAGAAGCAAGCTCACCTGTAAGAAAAATAACATTGGGATGGTGGGAGTTGGGAGGTCAATAGGGAGGTGAGCTGAAAGTGAAAGGAATGTCTCCCAATATTCACTTCTTATTCTTAAGACCAGTCCCATAAATATAAAAGGCAGGGCAGAGTTTAATGAGATCTTGTTAAGCCTCTCTGAATAGTAATGATGATGGCAAGGATATGGCATACACATTTTAAAAATGGAATAAAATGGATTAAAATAGATTTGCTGCCTTTTGCACAGAGTCTTCATATTTGGCAAAGGCCTTACCTGTGGCAGTTGTAAACAAAATTTACTGCTGGCTATAATTCACCCTTATTATTTCAGTTCAAGATTTGCAGGCATGTTGGTCAGAATGTTGTTGTTCCTGTTGCACTTGCCTGTCTGACAAGCCTCAACTTGGCATTCATGCCCAATTTTTCTGGTTGCTCCAATTATATAAGTGCCTCATATTATGTGTTGTATAGTCAGGCTCTTCTGCTCGCGAGACACTAGATGGCAGGCTTCACTTTGAGCTTTCTACCTGTGTGGCAAAAAATACCTGCTTCTTGTTTGTAATGAGTTGTTTTTAGAATTCTAATGGAAGATTTTACCTTATGTACAGCTTCCAAGTGTTAAGCTAGGAATAGTCATTGTAGTGCCTTCCTAGTGTTGTTGGATTCCAACTCCCTTCATTTTTTACCATTGGCAATGCTGACGGGTTGATGGAAATGGGAGTCAGACATCATCTAGAAGGCACTATATCGGCTATCTCAGTGCAAAGGTATAACGTCAGCATTCATTCATGAGAACTTTTTTGTTTACAGTTGTTTGTTAAAATATTTTTCCCACATCCTTTCAATTTGTGGTTCCATGAAGGAACTATGAAAATACTGATTGTTTTAGTACATTGTTTTAAAGCATCATGGCTAAAATACAAGGCACATCTCAGCAATAGCAACAACAAAATAGACAATAGAATTATAGCAACATCACTCATTCAGCAATTAACTCTAAAAGGCAGGGGAACCCCTCCATGTAATAGCTGTAGACTAATGAAGATGGAATGAGATGGACCTCCTTTGGAAGGAAGCTCCAGTTTTCATGCCAGTGTTGAAAAGACTCTGACCAGCATGATAATCTATGATATGGGTGGTGGTGGGGTCACAAAGTGCAGGGCCTCTCAGAAGGATCTTCAGTGTATGGACAAGCTGATACGGGATAAATCTTGTTATAAAAGTTGGGTTGATGGGTGGAATATAAATTTAGTGAGTAAAAAAATACATTAATAGGAGTCATAGCCCAACAACATCTAAAGGGCTGCAGCTTCTCTACCCATGAGGCAAAGCAGGGCTGAGGAACCTATATGGCCCTCCCAGTGTTGTTGGACCCCAAACTCTCATGAGCCCCAGCCAGCATAGCCAGTGGTCCAGGATGATGGGAACTGTAGTCTAACAACACCTGAAAGGCCACTGGTTCCCTATCCCTGGTGTAAAGGGCTTCCATGGGCTTTTTACTGAAATTACATGTGAAATTGTTCTGTGTTCCATTCTTTATGAAACAATAGAAATTTGACACTTGACGAGGTGGTTTGGTGTTGTCTTAAACTTAAGTGTAGCTCTGCTTCAAATTTAATGTTTTAGTGAGCTGGGTGGGGGGACCTAAGTAATTTTTCTTCCTTATATCTATCCTCGTAATTGGCATAAAAAACACTGACTCTTAGCAAATTGCTGAAACATTGTAAGTGAGGTGCAACATCTCTCTCAAAAGGGCATCAGGCCAGTGGGAGTCAACTGTGCATTTCAGCAGTTTCGAATGGTGCTGTGTGGGAAGCTATTTCCGTTAGCTCCAAATTTATTTCATGTTCGTTTACTGTTCTCGTGTGTGTAGCAATATCAACACCCTATTTTATGTGGGCGGTGGTGGTTCACGTATAAGGACTAAACTCACAGTGGCCCTTCCTTTGGTCTCATTCTTCAGTTATTTGTCTTCTGGGACTGTTGTTGCAGCAGAGGCACAGTAAGGGGCTTGTGTACTTCTGGCAAGTGTCTCGTAGCTCACCATGTTCACAGAAAGGCGCTTCTAGTGGGCTGAGCACATGTCTTCACCTTGATAACCTGGCATTATTCATTTATTTTAAATTTATATGTTCTAGGTGACAAACAAAATTTAAACTTGTATAAAACAACTTAACAATGCAGTTCAAAATAAGAATACAGTGGTACCTCGGGTTACAGACATTTCAGGTTACAGACTCCGCTAACCCAGAAATAGTACCTCGGGTTAAGAACTTTGCTTCAGAATGAGAACATTGCACAGTGGTGGCAGCGGGAGGCCCCATTAGCTAAAGTGGTACTTCAGGTTAAGAACAGTTTCAGGTTAAGAACGGACCTCCAGAATGAATTAAGTTCTTAACCCGAGGTACCACTGTACATAGAAGAATCCTCTGTTATAAATCTGAGATGATCAGATCTCTCCCTCTGCTGTTTGCAATGGGTGCTGTATGCAGCGGCATATGAAGAGGGGGTGGGAGGGCGGCTGACCCCAGGTGCCACCCGGGGGGGTAACAAGATGGCCCGCTGCATCCCTTTGGCGCCCGTACATGCCCCGCCCTGGGTGCTGACAGTGGCAGAGCTTCATGCTCTGGCACTGGGGAGCGGAGAGCAGGCGGGGATGGGGCTGGCGCGTGTCCCCGGGGGTGTGGCACACCGCCCACAGGGGCGTGACAACATCCTGGGGGCGTGGTGCCCAGCATGGGCGGGGGGGCAGTCTCAATGGCACTCCACCAGGATCGCGCTGATGGGTGCGGTGTGCTCCCCACACACTCCTCTTCCTCTGCCAGTGGGTGCCGGAGAGGCTTCCTTAGCCCCTCGCTATATGGCTCCAGTGGAGGTGGCACGGAGGGCAGCCATTCACTCCCCCCTTCCTACTCTTTTTGCCATGCAGGTTTAATCCCTGTATTGGACAACTGCATATTCCTGCATTGCAAGGGAGCTGGGCTAGATGATCTTCAGGGTGTCCCAACTCTACAATTCTGTGAATCTTGGAATAGAGTGTTAACCTCTATCTTGGGAGAGTAATTTTTGGGAGGTTTTTTTTCTTTTTAAATACATCTGCTGAAAGTCTTAAACAAACCTTTAAAATGGCCTGCACCTTTGATGTAAGTGAAGCCTTCCCCTCTGACACTTGTTTTCCCATTCACTGTTTGAAGCCTAGGAATTTGCTCCAATGCTTGCTATCGGATGCTACATCAGAACATCTACATAAAATAAAAATATAAGGATGATCATACTTAAGGACGACTCTCTCCTTCAGTTCTACAGATACATGACATTTGGTGCTCAATGTTATCTGCAGATTCTTAATTCAGTTTTGGGCATTGGGCCTCCAAAGTTGCGGGCAGCCTTTCTCCATGGTGAAGAGTCCCTGTGCTCTGCAAACACACCTGTATCCATGCACCCTGACATGGCACTCTAGTCATGTTCCTTTCCCTATAGTTTGTCACTGCTGATAGCTTGTTTGGACCTCTCCTACTACTACAGCAAAAACCTGTTGCTGAAATTCAGACTAAAGCTTTCAAGGTGAGGAAATTTGTTCAAAATGGCTATTGATTTGAGTACAGGGCTTTTTTCTTTTTCTCGACCAAAAAGGAGTGTTTTTCTGTTTTGAAATAAGTTTGGGATTATTTCTCTATCTGGAAATTTGCTCACCCAGCACTAGCTGAAATTGGAAGCAAGCTGTACTGTACTAGTGCAAAACAGGAGTGTGCTAGTGTATTCTCTGAACCAAAAAGGCTCTCCCTGCATTAACTCCTAGCTTTGTATGGATGGATGATGAGCTAATTTTCACTGACATTTAAACATTTCTTCCTCTGTCTCTTTGCTGTTCCTTCCAGTAAGATGACATGGTTCTCCATCAATTACCATGGAAGTTCAGAAGCTTATCCACCAAGCTATTACTGTTGCCATATATGCGATCTTAGACCAGGCTTCCTCAACCTCGGCCCTCCAGATGTTTTGGGACTACAATTCCCATCATCCCTGACCACTGGTCCTGCTAGCTAGGGATCATGGGAGTTGTAGGCCAAAAACATCTGGAGGACCGAGGTTGACGAAGCCCGACTTAGACTCTCTTCTTACTTGCCACATTTGAAGTATGGATACACTTGGTGACTGAATCAATATTCATTTGATTATATTTGTAAACCTGGATATGGTGACTGATGGTAGCTGGTCCCACAAATGTTGCTAAGACTTGATTCATGCAGGCAACCCAGTAGTTCAGGGACCATTTGAAAAAGCAGCTGCAGTGAGGCTGCTCCACAGAGCAACATGCTTGTGCAAGTTACCCCAGGTAATATCAGGGTGGATAAAAATCAATGATTTAAAATAATAATAATAATAATAATAATAATAATAATAATCAGATTTTTAAAAATTTAAATCAGATTTTTCAAAAATTTAAATTGGATTTTTAAAATAAAATGCTTTTGGAGGAAAAATATTTCTAAAGATAGTTTTCTGTTTAAGTTACATTATACGTAGTCCAAAGGCTATTCATCAGGAAATAAGGATTTGTTTTAAGTTTTTCATGTGTGCTAAAACTCAGTCTAAGGTTTTTTAAAAAAACACACCATTTAACCACATCAGTTAACAAACATGGATACATATGCTATAATGTTATTGTTTTAGTTAAATAAATTGTTTAAATTGTTATTAAGGAAATGATGTTTTTCTCCTTCCAACAAAGTACAGCAGAAAACTTGTCCAAATATAAACAGTTAACTTATTAAACCTCACAATAATTTCATAATTATCTGTATGCATTTCTAATAGTATAACCAAATCAGTAATTTTTGATATAACTGCAAAAACCTGGGTGTTAATCAATCCATCCATTGTATGTAAGCTACAGTATAAGGCAACTTCCTGTGTTTTTTGCCCCGTGCGACAGATGGGGGTGAACTAGGGTGCTGAAAGATAGTAGCTTGCACAAGACTGCCTTGGGAGTTCATGACTGAGGAGGTGAGATCAAGCTTCAATTTTTAGCCTTCTGCGCAACATACTGATGCCGGACAGCTTGAAATGCCCCCAATTGCTTTTGCTTCCAAACTCAATTGCTTCTCTCTTTCTAGCAACTTTTTGTGGGACTCCATACCTGCTATGTGTTTGCCTATGATTTCTAGTTCTTACATTTAAAATTTTGGTAGGGGATTTTGTGAAGATAAAAATGAAAACCCCTCCCAAATACCAGCTTCATACATTCAGTGTGTGTTTGTGTGCGTAAATAATAGTCTGATCACTACAGGATTCAGAAGTTAACTGCTTATTCACTTCAACCACAGGCTGCCTATACTTGCAAGCTGGAGCAAAGTCTAGAAAGCCCACACAAAGAGGGTTTGCTAACCTCTTGAAACAAATGTGTGCATCTTGTTCTTGTAGAACTGAAAGTGTGAGATGGAAGGTGGGGGGGGGGGTTGTGTCTAGAGAAAAGCCAAGTATCTCAGGAAGTGTAAGAGATCATATCTGGAGAAGGATAACGTTTTTGCAGCTGTTTCTTTCATAATGCTGGAGTGCTGCACCTACCTGTTTTTCAGTCCCTGTTATCACCACTTGCCAGTTTCCACCCCCCCCCCCATCCCGCCCTGCAGAATGGCCTTTCCATTGTAAGCAGCTGTTATTTCATTGTGTCGGTAGGGCTGGACCCGCATTATGCAGGATCTTTGTTGTCCTCCCCCACATTGCCAGCATGCTTGACTGATCCTCATTAAATTGGGTTAGGCATCAGATTTCTGTATTTGGCTCTGGGGTTAATTTAAGAAAGCAAAACACTTTTGTCTTGTTTTACCGGGGTGACCAGGAGATCTCTTTCAAGTTGCATAGAATTTTTTTTTTGTTTTTAAAGTACAGAGGAAGAATTTGTAAATGTGACTGCACAGGACACAGCCACTTTGACATTGGGGCTGAGATTGTGCCCCTGTCCCAAGGAATGTTTGTGTGGCCTCTATGCTGTTTGCCTGTGACTGGACCACTAAGGCTATCTTATTTCATCTGGCCTTTGGATTGGACTGATTTGTCACCTGGTACTCTCTCTCTCTCAATGATGGAGTAGTTTTGCCGCCCTGTTTATTTTCATTCTGTCTTATGAAAAGCAGCTACAAAGTTCAGGTCTTTTTAGCTTAGGGGGAAATCAAGTCAGGGGTGGGGGGGGAGACACATGATACAGGTGGATAAAATTATGCATGGTCTGGAGAAAGTGGAAAGGGAAATGCTTCTCTCTCTCTTTCATACATCCATTGAAGCAGAATAGTAGGAAAATTCAAAACAAACAGAACTATGTGCTTCACACAGTGTGTAGTTAAACTGGAATTTGCTACCACAAGATGTAGATATGGCCGCCGGTTTGGAGTGCTTTAAAAGGGGATTAGACGAATTCATGGAGAATAAGGTTCTAGTTGAGCTTGGCAATTGGCATGGGGAAGTAGCTTGGGATGCTAAGCAAGCAACCAGATCATCTCTGAGATGGCACAACTTAGTGATGTTCATATTGGGCAGATGTGTTGTTGGGCTTGTAGTAACCTGAATCACAAGGCTGTTAAACTGGAAGGGTTTCTTCTGCGCTGATCCTGTCTTTGGGGAACTATTTATTCATAAATCATTTCAAAAGGTATATTGGTGCAATGTACAAGGAGGCCAAACCTGTAATTATGGTTAGATTCATGCAATTAGGAAAGCCTAGCAAAAAGCAGCTTGTGTGTATCTGTGACAAATAAGTGAACTACTGTGGAAGTCGAGAAAGTTTTAGTGATTACAGAACAAAATGTGAAGAGCATTTTTGCTCCCGAATTTATCTCTTCAAAATGAAAGAGTTTAACCAGTTTCTTGTTTGAAAGTTCCTTTCAATTACTTACCAGTGATGGCCAAAGTCTTTCCGAAGTGATCAGCTGCTGAGCTTGCATAGGCTGAACTTGCTTCGCATTTTAATAAGCTTCTAGTCCAGTTAGAAAGTAAAATAGGGCAGGTGCCTGTAAATATTGGTTGCTTCCCAAAAGCTAAATCAAAGAGCTTTTATTTGGCGTTATATAGCTAAGCCAAAAGAGCAAACACTGCTAGTAGTAGGAATATGGAAAGCTGCCTCAGACTGAGTCAGACCCTTGGTCCATCTCAGCTCTATGTTGTCTATACTGACTGGCAGCAGCTCTCCAGGGTTTCCGACATAGGACATTCCCAGCTCTAGTGGGGATTGAAACTGGGACCTTCTGCATGCACAGCAGATGCCCTTCCTCTAAGCTATGCTCTTTGTTTATTATTCTCATATTCGAAAGCTTCTTGGACCCAATCGTGAAAACATTGAATTGGAGTCATATTGGTACAGGAAGCTCCCCATTTGTGTTCTGGGTCATTTGCACGTCAGCGATCATACGTCAGCCTGCCCTGCCCTTGCCGGTGTGGGTACGTCAATACAGACGTGTGCAAAATGGTCACTGCCTGCATAAGTAATAGAGGAAAAACCTGGTGCCAGGTATATTGGAGACTCCTAGGAAACTATGGTTTGCAAAGAGAGACAGTTTTGTGAATGCATGATCACTCCTTTCTCATCTTTTCCTCCGAGGAATGTTTTCATTGCATTCCTTACGTTAGGAATTCTTTCAGTTGTGTGCAGACTGATGCAAACTATGGTTAATATGCTTCCCTCCAAAAACATGCTGTTTTGTCTGGTTGCCTTTTGCCTTTTGATGCTCCTGGATAGCTCTGTCACCTGGTTTCTGCATCACTGCCCTTTCCCGTCTATGTTTCTGTGGTTTTTGGCTCAATTTTCAGATCTTCAGAAAGTTCCACATATGCCTGAACTTACTTGTTTGAGGTTGGATTAGTTCCCTGTTTTGAAGACTTTGGCTTGTTTAATTATTATTATTTTTTGCACATTGCTTGCCATCCACCATTTTATTCCTTGGCCTAGTGAAGGAAGTTAGCTACATCTGCCTATACAAGCCTTTCCCCAACTTGTTTTTTTTAAAAGAATATTTATTAAATTTTCCAATTTTTTAAACAAACAAACAAAAACAGAACAAACAGAAACATTAAAAAAGACATAAAGTTCATAAATCATACTTTTAAATAACAAATTTCTCAGACCTCCTCATACTTCTCCTCCTTGTATCCCAATTAAGGTTATTTGTTCAGCAAATCCTTCATTTAAAGCATTACAGCTTATAACATTACCTTATTTTTCAAACCCTTTTTTCCCATCTATGTTCCTTTATATCATTACAGCTAGAAACCACTCAGTTTCAATCCAACACCGTTTAACTTTCCTTAATTTTGCAATATTTCTGTAAATAATCCTTAAATTTTTTCCAATCTTCTTCTGCCGACCCTTCTCCCTGGTCACGGATTCTGCTCGTCATTTCTGCCAGTCCCATACAGTCAATCAGTTTCATCTGCCATTCTTCCAGAGTGGGTAGATCTTGCGTCTTCCAATACTTTGCGATAAGTATTCTTGCTGCTGTTGTAGCATACATAAAAAAAGTTCTGTCCTTCTTTGGCACCACTTGGCCAGACATACCCAAGAGAAAGGCCTCTGGTTTCTTCAAGAAAGTATATTTAAATACCTTTTTCAATTCATTATATATCATTTCCCAGAAAGCCTTAATCCTGGGACACGTCCACCAAAGGTGAAAGAATGTACCTTCATTTTCCTTACATTTCCAACATTTGTTGTCGGGCAAATGATAGATTTTTGCAAGCTTGACTGGGGTCATGTACCACCTGTATATCATTTTCATAATATTCTCTCTTAAGGCATTACATGCCGTAAATTTAATCCCGGTGGTCCACAACTGTTCCCAGTCAGCAAACATGATATTATGTCCAACGTCTTGTGCCCATTTAATCATTACAGATTTAACCGTCTCATCCTGAGTATTCCATTTCAGCAGCAAGTTATACATTTTTGACAAAGTCTTAGTTTTGGATTCTAGCAATTCTGTTTCCAATTTAGATTTTTCCACCTGGAAACCAACTTTCTTGTCCAAATTGTAAACCTCCATTATCTGGTAATAATGAAGCCAATCTCGCACTTTATCTTTTAGTTTCTCAAAACTCTGCAATTTCAGTCTGTCCCCTTCTTGTTCCAAAATTTCCCAGTATTTTGGCCATTTGGCCTCCATGTTAAGTTTTCTCTGAGCCTTAGCCTCCATTGGTGACAACCACCTTGGAGTTTTATTTTCCAATAGATCTTTATATCTAGTCCAAACATTAAACAGTGCTCTCCTGACAATAAGCCTTTCCCCAACTTGATGCCCACCCTCTGACGTTGATCTGTGACTCCCATCTTGGGCTGATGGGAGTTGTAGTGCAAAACATCTGGAGCAAACCAAGTTAGGGAAAGTTAGTCTGTGCTGTGCATTCTGCCTCCCAGATGTGTTTCCAAAAACAAAAACTTTGTATTCTCTACTTTCATTAAAGTCTTGTGGGTATGATTTTGTTTGGCATATATTACCCCTCCAGCAGATTTGGGGAAGTCTTTCTATTTCCTGTTTAGTTATGGGCTCACAGCTGCCAAACAAATTTTGGCACTTTTTCAACAGTACCTTCCTCCAGATATCTGGTTTTGAGGGATATTATTCTTTTAAAAACCAGGTATCTGAAGGAAGGTACTGTTGAAAAAGTGCCTAAAAGTGAAATAAGAAGGTGGGGCAGGGAGAAATAACACCCTTGATTTGGGGGTGGCAGGGGGAGGGGAAGAAAATCATAAACAGAGTTGGATTTAAAAGCCAGCCATGAAATTGTCAAATCAGATTGCAAATCAAGTTGAAATAGTTGGGACATTAAAATTGACTGATCTGATTTTAATCATTAATGTATCTTGCAAACTGTGACTGACCATATTTCATGTTTAGACCTAGCAGTTCTGTTGGGTTTATTCTATTTTTTTCTTAATGAAGCAGAGTGCATGAATTCAGCCAACCAATCTGAATACTTATTGGCACAACCTTATTCTATCTGTGTTTGACTGTCACTTCCTGGCATTGAAAGATGAAAGCTGTCAAGCTTGTTTAAGGACTGTGAAATTTAGACACCAGTGTGTCCTTCAGAGCTCTCTAGTAATTGGAATAATATGAACAGTGTGTCTGAGTGAACCCAAAGTGAATTTGGCTCCCTTTCATGCTGAATTTCTGGTTGCAGTTGAGCCATTCTGATGGAATTTTGGATTTATTGGACTATGGAAGCTCTTGGTAGAGATTGGAGTTTTGAATTCGTTTGGTAAGCTTGTGGTAGTTAGTGGTCATGGTTCTAACATTGCAGTCTTTAATATTTTAAGGGGTGTGATACCAATGAAGTCAATGTCTCCAAATCAGCATCTTCTTTCATAATGCAAATGGGTCTTGAACTTGTTTGTTTTTTAGAAGTCATTTTTTCTTTATTGCATTACTGTAATTTGGAATGTTTTCTTTGCCAAGTTCGATGGGGAAATATTAAATACTGCCTTTGGGGGGATACCTAAAAGCTCCCTTTTGCTAAATTAAGAAGTTGTCATTTTCTTTTCCTTTGGGATTTGTCAAAAAACAAAATGAAAAATGTTCTTCTTGAGCTTTTGCAATGTGGTTGTATTAATTGTTACCAATTGCATAAAAAGTGTGCGCATACACATACACACACACATATATATACAGTGGCAGCCTTATTTCCTCAAGGGTTAGGGGAATGCAAATACTGTTAAGTGGAAATTTGTTCAGTTGTAGTATATTATGTGGGGAAATGAGTGCAAGTGCTATATTCTCATTTTCCATTTTCCATACTATTTAAGAAGTTGGGGTGGCCAAACGCTGCTGGACTACTGCGTCCATCATCCCTCACCTGTTGGCCATGCTGCAGGCAGGGGCTGATGGGAGTTGGAGCCCAACAGTATTTGGAGATGCCACATTAGCTGGCCCTTCTTTTGAGATTTAAGGTGTGGGCACCCAAATCTTGAACATGAGAAAGCAGGCCTTCAATTGTCAGGGATGGAGAACCTGTGGTCATCCAGATGTTCTTGGACTCCAACCCTCATCTATCCCAACCAGCATGGCCAATGGTCAGGGTTAATAGAAGCTGTAGTTCTGCAACATCCAAAGGTCCACAGGTGTCACAGGCTTGGTCTAGCAAAATATGAAAGCCAAGAGGAAAATCCAACAAGCAGGTTAAAAGCCCTTCAAAGTGGGCACTTGGAAAGGGGGAGGGTGGGAGGGAAGAACCTGATGAAACAGAGCAAAACTATTTAAGAATGTTCAGAATGCTATTTGTTTCCACCTCTCCCCGCCTTGAGCTCCCTCCAGGAATGTTTATAAATCCAGTAGTGATGCATTCATCGGACAATAAGAATCTTTTTAAAAAATCTTTCCTCAATTTGGATCTTCTATCTAATCTGTGGGGTCCCTGTTGCCGAGATAGTTGTAAAGCAATTGCTCCATCGTTGTTGATCCTGAACTGACAGTTCAGGACTGGCAAAAGGATCCTCCCATGTTAACATCTGATGTATTTGATTGTTTGAGTTACTGAAAATGTTTGTGTTGCAATAGTGAAGGCAAAGAATGTTAGTCATTCCTTATTGTAGTATCCTGTGGGCCTCCAGATGGCTCCAGGGGGCCTCAAAGCAACTTCTAAACTTCAAGCTTCAAGTGCAATTAAGTGTTGAATTCCATTTTGTGACATTAATGGGAGGATTTTGAAGAGAATGGAGGGATTGGTACTGGTTCACATTTTCTCTTTTTTCAAATGCGGGTTAAACTTTGCCAGTCAGGGCCGACGGATCCTGTCTTTAAGCACAACTAGGTAGCTTGCTAGTGTTGGGTGCCAAGTGTGAGCAACCACTTGGGGCCATGACCAAGGGCTCACTGAGGATGTGAGGGGAACATGTACAACCTCAGCAGGCTATGGATATGTGTAGGAGTTTGATCCTGTGGGTCCCAGGTATTAGCCAAAATACCTAGAACCCCAGTACTGGATTCCTGAACACGGGTGGGTGGTGAAGGGCAAAGCACAAATGTTCCATACAAGTATCCTTCTCTAAAGGCTGCTGGAAAGACTTTCCAAAATCCCACATCAGGGATACTTTAGGCAGGGTCTTTCCAGCCATCCTTGGGGATTGATGAATTTAAAATGGGAAATAATCATGCTTTGCTCATCCCTGTCAATCTGTAGGTCTAAGATTATCTAGATTATTCAGATGTTTATTATTCAGATTATTCAGTTGTGGTGGGTGGAATAGCAGAACTTTCTTCCTTGTGCTTTTTTGAAATAAAACATCCAAGCAAGCCTGCCACAAAACAACCCAGAAGACGCCCCCCTCCAGAACCAATAAAAAGCTATTTTTTAATTTACAAAATTACAAATCAGAGAACTTTTTGCAACTTTCTCTAGGTACTACTTTTGCAATTAAGGCTCTCTAATTTTTATTGAACTCTGTTGAAAGGGTTGGTTGCAGTTTCTTTTTATTAGAAGGTATGAGGTACTAACATTATTTTTTCTTCAATATGTAAATGTTATAACTTTTCCTATTTATAGGGACAGCCCCAATTTTTCTAGTATCTCTCTCTCTTTTATTTTATAGCACCATTTTTTCTTTTTGGAAAGAATTTGAAGATGCCCTTTAAAAATATTGCCAGAGTTGATATCTGTCCACTTGAGTTCTTCAGTATTTAGCTTTCTCCTAGGTCTCATGTTAAATATGAGCGCATACCCCTCTACATTTCTCAATTGAAAATAGGGACAACATATTCTTCATCAGGAAGCTTCTCCCATGTTTGATCTCCTGCACACATAGATGTCATATACACATCAACATCGGTCACCTTGAGCCAGTTTCAACCTCTCAGCCTTACTATATTGCAGTGTTGTTGTAAAGAAAAAGAGTGTGAGGGAAGGGATTGTGTATAGCATCTTCAACAGATACAGTGGTACCTCGGGTTACATACGCTTCAGGTTACATACGCTTCAGGTTACAGACTCCGCTAACCCAGAAATATTACCTCGGGTTAAGAACTTTGCTTCAGGATGAGAACAGAAATTATGTTCCAGCGGCGCGGCGGCAGCAGGAGGCCCCATTAGCTAAAGTGGTGCTTTAGGTTAAGAACAGTTTCAGGTTAAGAACAGACCTCCGGAACGAATTAAGTACTGAACCCGAGGTACAACTATAAATGGAATTGTAGCTCTAAGCTGCCTTGAGGTCCCTGTCAGGGGAAAAGCTGGGATATAACAACAACAACAACATCAACAAGAAGTGAAGATGCCTGGGCACCAGGATGGCACCTGACATCACCACCTCGGGATCATTGGATCTGGATTGCTTTCGTAAACTAATACCCCATCTGTAGGGTATATCTATCAGTTATATAATATCTGTACAATCAGAATGAATTTCTGGAACTAAATCACTTTTTCTGTGCAGCCTGAGCAAGAGCAGTCACCATTAAGAAAAATAAGTCAAAATAGGCCAATATATATGTGGACTATCTCTGGATCAAGTAACTTTCCTTCTTCAGTTCTCAAAGTTCTTAACCTAGCCCAAGGTTGTCATCTCGAACTAGCCAGATGTTTAACTGGAAATCAATCACAGTCAGTCCATCATTTGAAAAATAAGATTTAGAGCCATCTTGCCCAAAAATGGCAACTATACATTCCATTGTGGCAAATGCAACCTTGGCTTAAGGAGCCATTTGGAGCCTAGCTTATATATCTTGAGTTTCTAACACTGGCTAGTCACATAAGAGTTTTGAGATACAACAGGGAAATAAGAGCCTTCAGCAATGGTGGGTTCAGACAGTAAAAACTGTTTTTTAAAGTCTCCCTGTTTTTCCTGTGAAATGTTGGAAGGCATATGTTTTTTGTGTTTTTCAAGGCTCTAATTTCCATAAGTGGTGGCAGCTTGGTGGTGTTTGCCTTCGCTTATCGTGCATGGCTTGGTATGTGTGAGTAATGTGGTCTTGTTTATTCTATAGGTATATCTTGATATGCACATTGTGAACTGGGGTATGAGAGCTAGTCACCTTGATATATGGAGGTCCCTGAGTTAGTGCTGCCACTGGACTTTGGCCATTGAATGTGTGCTGTAAAGATGGATATCTCAGTTAGACCCGGAGACCCTTAGAAGTAATTAATGCTTAATACAAACTTCCTTAAACCTTAAGATGCTTGCTTCTAGGAAAGTTGCTTTGTATACAGATTCCCGCCTAGTGAGACCAATGACTATAAATAGCTTGTCTTATATGGTTCAGAATAGTTGCAGATCAGCTATTGTGGCATTTCTTTGGTACTGACTGTATGAATGACTTAACATTTCCTGAAATATGTATACCTCTGCTGAAGGGATTGATCAAGAACACTGTTACTGAGTAAAGGAGGTATTTTTAACCCACTTCCAAGTGGGATTTCAGGCCTAGAGGCAGAAGTGAGGATCCACAAAGGGTTGCTGGAGTATGGATCTGTAAACTGCCCCTATACCAGGGGTCAGCAACATTTTTCAGCTATGGGTCGGTCTCATAGCTGTCAACTTACAGATTTGAAAATAAGGGACCAGCAGCCAAAATAAGGGACCTGCAGCCTCACCTGTTCCAGGCACTCCAGTCTTACTGTCCTCCTGCAGTCTGGTCAAACTCATGCTGGTAGCTTTGAGAACACTGTCCAACCAACTTTGTAACCAGAGGTTCAACTGAATAGAATCTGAATCACATGCACCACAAAGCCTATGCAGCCTCAACTTAAGATGGCTCCCCGGCCTGGCTTTGCACTGCAAAGTTTGCAGCAGCATGTGCAACAAAATGGCGTCCAGCATTCAAAAACCCCCTCAGCTTGCATTAACTAGCCACACACAAGGCATGCAAGCTCCACCCCCCAGTCGTTCTTAGACTTCTTATTGGGTGAGCAACACAGCCAAGCAACACAGTTGGAGCCTCCCTCCTCCCTGGCCGGCAGGGAGGGAGGGAGAGGAGCTGCTTCCTTTGAAATTTAAGGGACAACATTTAAGGGACATCCATCAATAAGGGACAGCAGCAGGACATGGCGCTGGAATAAGGGACTGTCCCTTCAAATAAGGGACACTTGGCGGCTATGGTCGGTCTACCGTCCCTCAGACCATGTGGTGGGCTGGACTATATTTTGAAAGGGAAAAAAAAGAACGAATTCCTATCCCCCACAAATAACCCAGAGATACATTTTAAATAAAAGCACACATTCTCTTCATGTAAAAACACCAGGCAGGTCCCACAAATAACCCAGAGATGCATTTTAAATACCGTATTTTTCGCTTCATAAGACACACTTTTTTCCTTCCTTACCTCCTCTGAGGCTCGCTTTAAAGCAGCAAAGCGGACAGGAGCTGCCTGCTTTGCTGCTTTAAATAGTTTAGTACAACATTTGATTCAGAATATTTTTTTTCGTGTTTTCCTCCTCTAAAAACTAGGTGCGTCTTATGATCAGGTGCATCTTATGGAGCAAAAAATATGGTAAAAGGACACATTCTACTCATGTAAAAACACGCTGATTCCCAGACCGTCCGCGGTCCAGATCGAGAAGGCGATTGGGCCACATCTGGCCCCCGGGCCTTAGGTTGCCTACCCCTGCCCTACACCATGGGTGTGTGTGGGTGAGAGAGAGAGAGAGCACACCAGCCTCAAGAGAGACTCTCCTGACAACTTTTTTGAGGTAATTTCAGTGTCAGATGAAGACCCCCCCCCACAAGGCTTATTTAAAAAATCTGATTCCTATCCCACTGATTTTCAATTTGGATTTAGATGTCCCTGTGCTGCAAATGTTTCTGCAGCAATTATTTTTATTATATTTTTAATATTGTTTGTTATATTTTTATATCTTTGTGAGCCTTCTAGAGAACTATGCTATTGGGCAGAAATGTAGATTAAGTGTATTAATCACATATAAGGAAGGAGTTTGTCTCCTAAGAGATGGAAGCACAACTGTGTTCAGTATAGCCTCTGGATAGTGTTCAAGGGCAGCCCAGTGACACAAGAATGAAGTATTCCCAATATGCTCAAGAAAAGAAGGTTCTTTTTTTTTAATGAAGTAATTTATCTTGATGATGACTTAAAGGTGAAACCCATCCTTTCCCTCCAGCTTTAGACAAGTAGCAACATTTTTCTTAACCTCATAACACCTTTTTTAAAAGGGAGATCTTAGTTCCTCATTTATTAGAAAACCATGCAGAGATCATGGAAAGCCCCTCAGTAAATCTATGCCACAGTACGGATTTGAACGCAGGTCTTCCCGCTGAAACTGGTTTTAATAAAATTTGCTGAAGGGCTTTGAAGATTGACTATCGCTGCAGAGAAAGCTGCTGTTGCTCTATTTACTTGTATTGACCACATTTAACCTTGCTGCTCTTAGTGAAATAAATTTGCTTATCTTTGAAGTCTGAAGTTCAGCCTCATTATTTTAAGATACAATTTTTGAGGTGGTAATGGAAATTCTATCCTTCAGTTCTGCAGTTGTGGGAGACCACTCAATATTTCAGTGATTCCTAATGTATGAGACTGTCTTTCCTAATTGTTGGCCCCTGTCTGTCTCAAGAGAAAATGGAGTGCGACTTGGGGTGAAATCAAACCGCTGCATTAGCAGCACTAAAGTGACCTCCCCAAGGTGCAAGCCCAGGCAGTGTATATGGAGGTCCTGGGCTGTCCAGACAACAAGACCCTCATCTCAGCCATGCTGATGTGGTCCAAAGGAAAGCAGAGCAATATGTTTGGCACCAATTTGGCTGCAGGAGTTGCTGGAAGGAGGCATACAAGCTGCCATCCAACCATCTTAGGGACTACACTCCAGATTTGTGTAGGGTTTACTTCTTAGCCCTTTCTTCCCCCATAGATAACCCTGCAAGGTAGTGGAGGGTTAGGACCAGAGTTTTCTTTCTCCTAGATGGGCTACTTTCCCAGGTTGACAAGCACCAGCTGCCTCTCTTCCCTCTGCAGCACATGCAGAAGCTGCCTTCTTGACCGTTGGACCCACTATTGATCTTGTCTGCTCAATCTGCCAGAGCATGTTTTCTCATGCTAATTTCACATACTAACTCACTGAGGGTTTGAGACCCATTGGCTACCTTCACCTGGTTTAGCTGGCTAGTCGAAGCTGTTTCCGAAGTGTGGCCACTGTCACATGCTGATAGGAGCCACAGGTGAGAGCTAACTGCAGGGTGGGGACCAAAGGTGGGCAAACTACCCCAGAAGGAGCATGGTGTGTCCCCCACTATAGAGGTACTATCCCTCCCCTAACACCCCATACATTCCCTAATGAGGCTTTGACATCTGACAGGGTCAGCTTCTCTTTGGCCTATTGAAACATTGGGCAGGAGAAGTGTAATATCTGACTTCAATCAAGGTTGCTTCAGATATCAGCAAAATGCAGAGTCTTCATTTACATTGTGAATGCTCAAAAGGCATTAACATGACTGAAAAGGTGTGGTAAATGTGTCCCAAAGAGCAGCAATTAGCACAGGCTCCTAGGGCATGTTTTGAGACACATGAATGCCCTTCAGACATTAACCAAAATATAGTCAAGTTAGCTACTGTAGAAATGTGGGATTCATCACTGCTTTTGTGTGCAAACCAGCCTTTTGCCAGGGCAACACAGGAAGTTGTGAGCCATTTTACAGGACCTATGGCAAGCCAAATATTTCTAGATACAAATTGTCTCACCCCCGATCCTAGGCACATTCACTTGGAAGTTCATCCCACTTGTTTGGTGCAGTATACTTCCAACTGAGTCTAGGATGATTCAGTATTAAATAGTGCGTATAGAAGAAGCTCACTATCACAAAAATTGAAAACAAATATTTTTTCCCTTAAAAAAATTACATGACTAATGGAATTGGTCATTTTGGAATTCACCTGTTGGATTTAACCTGTATCTTAACAGTGAAAACCTAGTGCTTTAAATAGACCTCAGTGTTCTCTGAGAATGGGCCACCAGACAACTGTCTACTGATCTATCATCAATCTATTTCATCTATCATCCCTTTTGGCTGAGGAAATCCATTCTCCGAAACTCTTCTTTCTTTGCTGACTCAACGTTGCCACCTTTGCACTTTTGTGCTTAGTGTCTGGGTGATTTCTTGTACAGTGGTACATACGCTTCAGGTTACAGACTCCGCTAACCCAGAAATAGTACCTCAGGTTAAGAACTTTGCTTCAGGATGAGAACAGAAATCGTGCTCTGGCGGCGCAGTGGCAGCGGGAGGCCCCATTAGCTAAAGTGGTGCTTCAGGTTAAGAACAGTTTCAGGTTAAGAACAGACCTCCGCAACGAATTAAGTACTTAACCCGAGGTACCACTGTATGTTTCAAAACAAACAACTTGAGCTTTAAATGAAGTGTCTTGATGAAGCTGAGTTCTTTAATTGACCATAATATAGAATCCAAGTCTTGTGAAGTGCAATGCAGCTGAATCTGTCTTGGAATCTGGAATAGTTGGGGTTTTATCCATCTGTTAGGCTGGAAATCTCAACTGGAAGGAAAAGCAAGCTCAACAACTGCAGTAAGCGTTGAAGCCAGAGGAGTGGGATTCCCCCCTGCTCCCCCACCCCGATATTTCTCTTCCACACTAACTTTCTGTCTTATGCCTAACTTGCCGCAATCCATGAAAACAAATGCCATCTCCTTAGGAAGGACCACTTTAATTGAAAGTTTGTACACTGGCAGATGCATGCACAGGGCTTATATCAGTGTTTCATAATGGTGGGAATTAAATTACTGGCAGGTCATGGACACATACAGTGCTTTAAGTCAGATACTAGAGGGAATTCTGTTTCTCACATACTACGTGTCTTACACAAGACATGTGTTACGTTAAATAAGACAACACATACTGAATAAGAACGAAACTATCCCTTTGGTTAGCCCAATTAAATGTTTGCACATTTTGCAAGCTTTATGAGTCCCATAGGAGGCACACACAATTGATATACTGTATTAGCAAAGTCACTGTCACCCTCATCTCACATTTCCTTTTCATGCGGAGCACAGTACCCACGTCCATGCTGGTACAGAAGAAATTAAGCACACCTACACCCAATAAAACCCCAGCTTTCTTGTTTATTTAAGCCTTTATTTATTGTTCTGCAGAGACAAACCAACACAGAGCACCTTATAAGAGCGTTATTTTGGATCTGTGTCTACTGGTCTTCTAATCTGTCCTCAACAGGGCTGGGGAAGCTCAGGTTTCTTCTCCGAATAGCAAAACAGTGGCAATTAGGTAGTGGGGCTGTTTTTGTAAAAGCTGTTCTGCCTTTGAAGTCTCTTTTGAGCTCTCTTGATCCTTCCTCCACTCCCTTACAGCATTTAAACTCCTGCTTTTTAAAGAGCAAGGGGTGTTGATTTATTTGGCTTCTGGGGTTGGAAGACTCCGCCCCCCTTCCTGAGATCCAGCCCTAAACAGAGTTCGCACTGTGGAATGACAGGCATTCCTCCTTGAAAGGAGCTGGCATGGGAGCTTATTTATGAGAATCGTGAAGTGTCCGGCCCAGGGGTACAGGAAATACAGGAGGGGTTTGTGCTTCGACCTACACCCCGGCCGTTTCCTGAGTTCTGGCTGTTGTTGTTCTGCTCCCCAGACTCCAGACAATTCCGTCGCTCTCACCCTGTGGAGTTGGCTTGTCATCTTCTGAAGGCTAATGTCTGCTTCCAGAATAGACTCTCTTTTCTTTCTCTTCCTTCCCTGAGCTACCTCGAAGACTCTCATAATGGGGCAGACACGCTACTCAAGACCGGTAAATCCAGCTCCCTCAGGTGAGTAATGGAGGGTCTAGCTGCGGCTGTAGGCAGGGCGAAAGTTGCAGGTGAAATGTGCTCAAAAAAGAATGTGAGGATTGTGTAACCTGCACTCAGCTCAGAGGGGCTTCCAGTTCTCAACAAGTGACAAAAAGGGATTGTTTTCTTAATCCAGTAAAATAATATTATTTCTTAAAGGCCTTTGGGTTGGAATACACTTTACTGTTTAACTTGCTGCTCTGTGGGCGGCGGTGGGGGGTTGTAGTTTCTGTGCCACATTGTTAAGAACCAGTCCTTTTGATCTCGCTTTTTCCTGCCAAAATGGTCAGATGATGGGAAAAGCTGGCTTTAAAGAGTTCAGCAGCAAGCATAGCAACATGTTGTGCGTTGGGCTGGAATTAAGCATTTCATACTAAGGATCAGGTGTTGAGCTATCTTTTTACCTCTCTGATATGACTGATCTTTAGTTGGATATTTTAATCTGTGTTGGCTCTAAATTGTATCTGTGATCTGATGTTCTGGAAGTACAAGAGTTTATCTGGAGGAGGGCTGCGGTGAAGTAAAACACATTACCATTTAGAGAAGCCCACCCTCCCCCCGCTGGTAAGACCATTTAAAGTCCAGAGTCTAAGATTACCTAACTTTGCCAAAGGGGCTGAGGAGGAGAATGCATTTGAATGAAAAACTTCCAGCCAGTAATGTCCAGTGGAAGCAGAGTGAGTTTTTGATTTGGGGATTTTTTTTTGTTTCAAGATCTCCCATGTGGCTTATCAGTATTCTTCCAGTGGGGCGGCATCAGTTGTTGTCTTTTCCCACTCCTACTTAGAGCTGCCAACTTCAGATCCCATTTGTAATGCTCCCCAGATGGCGTGGTGGGCCTCACCCTGTTGCCTGGCATTCCCTGCTATAAGGGCTGGATAAGGGAGCTTGGCAGTTGAGGCTTTCTGTATATCTACCACAAACATTTACATAATAACCCAAGCCAAATTACTAGTTTTTCCTTAAACTGACCCTGCAAATATTTTACAGATGGTTTTAGTTGAGGTGATGACTGATTCAGATGGTTTGTGGACTTTAAATATATTTTCTAGATTGACTTGTATGAGTTACATGGCTTCTGTTGTAGGCTAGCTTTCTGTGTGATTCATCTGATTTTTAAGACGCTTTTTTGTGGGGGCAGGCGGAAGGACGTACTGCATCAGGAGGAGCCACCATGGTGTGTGTGTTCCTGATGTTATTAGACTCCGGCCAGTTGTTAGGGGTGATGAGTGTTATAGCAACATCTGGGAAGTACCATATTGGCTATCTGTGCCATAGCCCCTAGCATGCTATATTTAGTATTAACCTATTTATTTGTAAGCACCTTATTTGTATTTTCATTGGCTGTTTGGGGGGGTACATTGGTAGTTAAAGAGGAGTATTTTGGCTTTTAAAAGGCTAGTAGGTGTATTTTGCCTTTTGTGGACTGAAGCCCACTTCCTCAGAGGCAGCTGATAAAGTGGAGTCTAGTTCCTGAAAGCTTAAGGTGCAATAAAACTGTTAGTGCCACAATATTTGTGTGTGTGCCATGCTTTTGCTATAGCTAAGGGTACCTCCAGACTGCTACCAATGTATTATGGGAGGTATTCAAGCATATACCAGAACTTTAGGTTTGCATACTTAGTGGATCAAAGGACTTAACTGTGTGGCTAGCTCCATTGGTTAGAGTGTGGTGCTGATAATGCCAAGCTTTCAGGTTTGACTCTCATATGGGATAGCTGCATATTCCTGCATTGCAGGAGGTTGAACTAGCTGATCCTCAGGGTCCCTTCCAGCTCTACCATTCTATGACTGCTTTGCTCCAGCACACCACTTTAAAAAAAGAATTGGGCTTTTAGCAATGTAGAAGGTGGCAGGGAAATGTGTTTGGTAAACAAATAATGGGAAAACACCCCTGCAGGCAAATTGGGATGAATATTCATTGTCATATAACCACCCCACAAACAAATCAGAATGAATACTCCGTAAAGGCCAAATGTAATCTAACCCCCCCACATAATGTTTGTAAATAAAAATAAATCAGAACAAATGCTTGATAAATATGTCACCTGGAGGAATTCTAACATGTCTACTGTGGCACACAAATAGTTATATCTGCTTGTGCTTTCACAAGTAATTAGAAAACATTTTTGTCCCTATTGCAGCCTGTGTATGTGGCCTTTGTGGGTAGTATTGACTGACTCTATAATGATGGAAACAACCATTTTTAAATCAGTTGTTAATACCTTGGAAAAGTGCTATTTAATTTGCAAAGATCTGCCAGATACATACACTTTTATTATTTTCATTTTTAGCCATGGAAGCAACATAATAGGCCCTTTCCCTTTGATGGGAGTGGGGATGAACTTCCCCACACTCAGATCATGATAGTTGTATAAACATTTGAGCAAACATAATGTGAGGCAGTCCAGTTTTCAGGTAAGAGATTCATCCTTGACTTGTTCTTAGGTTCCCTGTGAAAAGAAGTGCCACCCAAACTGATTCTCATGTTTGAGCTTGAACTTCAGAGTATAATTAAGCAGCTGTGGAAACAAGTGATTTCCTTTTCCTACTAGGCTGCAACGCTCACAAAGCATTATGAAATAAGAATGTTAACTGCCTGTGATGTATTTGTCTGCCAGAATTTTGGTATAACTTCTGTATAGCCATTTAAAGGACATATAATTACCGTATTTTTTGCACCATAACACTCACTTTTTTCCTCCTAAAAAGTAAGGGGAAATGTCTGTGCGTGTTATGAAGGGAATGCCTACGGGTGGCATGCCTACGGATTTTCCTCCTCTAAAAACTACGTGCGTGTTATGGTCGGGTGCGTGTTATAGAGCGAAAAATACGGTACATCTTATCTGACTTAAAGTTGATTGTTTGTGAAATGGTGTGAGCAGTGTTGGAAAAGTTGGGTATTGCCCAGGGGTGGAGAAGCTGTTGCCCTGCAGAAGTTGCTGGACTTCCAACTCCATCTGGGATGGCAACTGTCAGGGACAGTAATGGGCGGTGGAAATTTTTCCACTGCTTTGTTTTTCCGTGGGGATTTTTTTCTTTCATATGTTCTTTAGTAACAATGAATGAATGCCAATTGCAAATTCATTATTAGGCAATCTTGGCAGTTTCAAACTGTTTTAACTTGTTTGCTAAGTACAAGTAAAATAAACATTCTAAATTAGACCACTCTTTAGGGCATTAGACATATTCCCAAACCTATGGAAATTATCCAGTAATTTGCATAGGTTTCCAATTCGAATTTTTCCAGAAGACCCACCTCACTAGTCAGGGATGACGGAATCCATAGCCCAACAATGTCCGCAGGTTCCCAACCTCTGGTATAGGCAAATAATTATGACAAATTCTTTAAAATATTATTTTGCTGTCAAGGAACAAGGAAGTATTCAGATGGTACAAGTAGATGGCAAGACATGTCTAAAATGGGAGCAGTGTTCCCTGTGAATCATTCAGATGCCTGAATGAAGTAGGTGTCTCAAAACTGACTGCTACTCTTAATCATATGGGAGTTGCAGTTTCTGAATGAGAAATATGACTTTTGGCAGAAGGTATGTCGAGGGCATGTGAAAAGGCTTCCTTAATGAAAGAGCAAAAATGGAAATACCACTGCCTTTATATTACTACATCAGTACAGTACAAAAGGCTTGCATGGGGAAGGCCATAGCTCAGTGGTGGAGCATCTGCTTTGCATGCAGAAGGTCCCAAATTCAGTCCCTAGCATCTCTAGGTAGGGCTGGGAATACCCCCTGCCAGAAACTCTGGAGAGCTACTGCCTGTCAGTGCGGAGAATGCTGACCTAGATGGACCAGTGTTCTCCCCCCCCCCTTTTTTTTTTAGATGGACCAGTGTTCTGACTCAGTATAAGGCAGCTTCCAATGTTCCTAGATTTTATTGCACTGTTGGTTGGTATGAGTAAGACCTCTTTTGCTGCATTTTAGGGTGCAAAGTGTGTGGTATTTTGTACTGACCTCAGAAGAATTGTTGCTGGCTTCAGGTGAGAGCAAATGCAAAGGTGAAGTGTGGTTGTGTTGTATTTGTTCCTATTCCAAGGCCTACTGGCTTACTGTGCTGCATAACAGGTTTTCACTGATGTGTCTGTCATCATGGGGTTTTCTTGGCTTGGTGACATTAGCCGCATGATGACTGTGTTGGTGTTATGTCCAAAGTTGGCACCTGCTGCTGGTGCAATGCAATATGCTAATTTTACACCTAATTTTGTGGTCTTGGTATTGGGCCTGAAAGAAATACACTTGCTATGGAGCAAGTGTGCTTCATACTTTTACCAAAGTATATAGCTCTGCACTTGTAATCTTTTTCTTTTTTCATCACTTGGGGACATACGACTTGTCATATAAAGTAGAGCCCTGTGGCTTAATAAATACTATATGAATTATTGTGGCATACATTTACAAGGGCTAGAGCGTATTTCATCAGATGCAAGAAGTGCTGCCTTCACCTGAATTATGAGTGCATACACACATCTGTTTGCATATCTATATTTCTTTGTTTAATTTATTTGCTGATGTTAATGTATTGGATGAAGTGAACACGTAGCCACAAAAGCTTGTGCCTCATAAAAACTGGTAGTTTCTAAGGTGCCATGGGACTCCTTCCTGTGTTTGTTGTAACTAACCTTGCTACCCTTCTGGAATGTATAACATAAGAAAGCTTTAAAAAGAAGAAGAAGGTAAAATAGTGATAGAACCAGACAGCCCATGCTCACAAAGTCTTTGAATCATAAAGGGATACGAGCATCTCAACTGCATCAGTCCCTGTCATCCAGCCATTCATAACATCCTTAAAAATAAGAGTGAGCCAGTTTCTTTGACCACATGTGGTGCTTTGATTCATTAGGGTTACTGCATTTAACTGTTGTTGTTCCATTCCCCTCTACTTGCGGTTGAATGCCGTCGCTACACACCTGTGCCAACCCATTGTGTGTTTCCATTGAATTGCCCCTTTAGAACCACTATTCAGTGGAATAGTACTATAGTTGCCTAGTACTATAGTTGTGTGAAAGCCGTCGGTGTTCACGTAAGTTTCAGCTTCTTGTTTAATAAGATATATGAAGGTGTTTAAGACACATTTTTTTTATGTTTATGATATCTTCCATCATTGAGGTCAAGGGGTTCTCAGGCAGCTTGCCATCTGAGCACTGATCAGACTCAGACTTGTTTCGATTCAGCAAGTTGGTTGTACCATGTGGTGCAGCTTAGAAACAATTAAAATAAATCTCTCTCTCGTATTAAGACCGAATATACCATGGTAGTGCCTTATATTACATAGAACTCTAAAAATAATTCATCTTGATCAACTGATATGGCTTCTGCAAATGGTGATACACCGTCCTTCGATAAAAAATACTTTGGTGTGTGGGTATTTGCAGTACTCTAAATTTATCTTCCTGTCAGCTATCAAACGTGTGGCTGCTGCTCCCTTTAATAGCAAATTCAGGTAGTGGGTGGTGTCAGGAGTGGAGCCAAAAACAGGACCACTGAGGGAACATTAAGTGAGGTCTGTGGAAGTACCCAAAAAACCCCACAACTTCTTTTAAAAATCAAAGCCAAGTGGGCAACCCTCCCACCAAAACATCTTCTTGGGCACTGAGCATACTCAGCAGCCATGGAATGCTAAGGGTCAGTTGGAAAAGAGAACAGGAAACTATGCTTATGGTGCTGTCTGGGTGACACTAAGGCTACTTGGCACCTTGCACTGGAGTACATCTATGTGGAAAATGAGGATATACTGCAACATTTTGTTGCAGGTCCTGCTAGGTTCTTCTTTACACATATAATGCTGAAACAGTGTTTTGTCAAATGTCTTTCGCTGTAGGTGAAACTTCGTCTCCCAAATCCAGCAATTGCTATCCAGTGAGCCATGCTTACGAAAATCACTCCTTGGTTTAGATTGCCTTCGGGTCTGAGGCTGAGGTTCCAGTGACCCTCTTCACAGTGTTCATAATTCATATTTATTGGTATATGCAAGAGCATTAATCTTCAACAGAAATGCCATGTCACCCAAGTGTCAGCCTCTCAGTAATTGTGATTGTTGGCGCATTTGTCTTGTGTGTCTCTCACTGATGACATACGTGAATAAATCCTTATAGAATTATGATGCTTCATTGTACCTCTGCTGAAGTGCTCCACTCTCAGTCACAGATCTTCTGATGGGGCACTTCCCCAGTGGTTCCCCATTGTCCTGAGATTTGTTTCGCCTTTACTAGGGCCTTTAGTATGGCAGTCTCGGCCCTGTGGAACTCCTTGCCAGTGGAGGTTTGGCAGGAATCCTTCCTACCTTCTTTTACACATCTCCTGAAAACTGTTTTATTTAGGCAGGTCGTTGCAATATGCTTCCTCCTTCCTTTAAACCAACCAATACTTACTGATGTTTTATTGGTGTTTTTATTGATGTTTTTACTGGTGCTTTTACTTGTTTGATTATAATCTTGTATGTTGTATACCACCATGTTATACTTTTATGAAAGTGGATTATAAATACAACAAATAAACAAATCTGTGTTCAGAATATGTACCAACATAGTAAAATGTTTGATTTGCTGTATGAAATTGTTTGGGATTAAAAGATGGTCATGAATTTATAAACGTACACTTACTTAGATTGTCTGCTCTGGTAACCTTGTTGCCAAATGTACTTAAAAGTTCACACCTACTGGGAATCACAGGCACAGTAGAACTGTTAAAAAAAAAAGTATGATATGATGCAGATTGTGATATTCTACTCACCTTTGTCAGAATCTGTGCAGTGCAAAAGTTTGAATATTCCAATGGAAGGAGACATTGGTCTGATATAAGAACTGATCTTACCTGCTCTGTATCTTTATTCCTTGAGACCAAATTTATAGCAAGATTATGCAGCATCAGCATCAGCATCATCATCATAATAAATTTTATTTATACCCCGCCCTCCCCGGCCAGAGCCAGGCTCAGGGCGGCTAACACCAGTAAAATTATAGTAAAAATTATAGTAAAAACATAATAGTAAAAGAAAAAAACAATTTAAAATACAGGGAAACAAAAGGGTCAGACTGAGTCCAAACTAAAGGCCAGACGGAACAGCTGTCTTGCAGGCCCTGCGGAAAGATGTCAAGTCTCGCAGGGCCCTAGTCTCTTGTGACAGAGCATTCCACCAAGTCGGAGCCAGTACTGAAAAGGCCCTGGCCCTAGTTTAGATGAATCTAACCACCTTGCAACCTGGGACCTCCAAAATGTTGTCATTTGTGGACCTTAAGGTCCTCCGTGGGGCATACCAGGAGAGGCGGTCCCGTAGGTAAGTGGGTCCTAGGTCACAGTTATTTATTCTGCTTGACTTTTAAACATCTGTTTTATTTGGGTTTCCTTCCTACCTTGCACAAAGAATTTTTGTGGCAAAAAAGTCAAATAGCTGAATTGGCATCAGAATTACCGTAATTGCTAGGGCGATTGAACTGGATATTTTCATATACTTTGGACACTAGAGTTAAGGTATAAATCCCCATCCAACATTGAATCTCACTGTATCTTGGGCTAGTCACATACTCTTAGCCTGACCTACCTCACAAGGTGCGGTTGTGAAGATCAAATGGAGGAGGGCAATGTACTTGAGCTCCTTGAAGGAAAGGCATTATATAAATATAAGAATTTCTTAAAAGGTGGAAATTTTCCTCAGGTGATTGATCTGGTATTGTAGTGTTCATCTGTTGTAGTACATGTGTTATACTTGTAATGTTGTGGATATGTGTATTCCAAGAGTTTTAAATGTTTTATACTGTTTTCCTGGAATATGTTTTGATTTGTGAACCACTTTGATTAGTGTTTGCATTTGTGGTTTTGATTTTACTCAACACGAGAATAAATTCATACATTGAGAGGCCGCCTTCTACTGAGTGAGACAGCTGGCCTACCTAGTTTGGTGATGTCTACACAGCAACTCTCTTGAATCTCAGACAAAGGTCTTTCCCACCACTTGCTACCTGAGATCCTTTAGAGATGGAAGTGCAAAGAGCTGAATCTGGGCCCATCGGCAGGGAAAGCTGAGCTGCAGCCCTTCCCATTTCTCAGTTCCACCTGTTGTGTCTTCTGGAAGGCACTGATGTGTCTATTTTCCCAAGTTCATGACTCAGACGTGAAGTTGGTGTGTGCTCTCTGAAGCTCTTTCTTACGCAACAAAGATTGATCGGCACCGAGAGGGGCTTTTATGCAAGCCCTTCTATTTTTATTTTATTTTTTCAAGAACAAATCTGGACATGAAATGCCAGTGTGCAGTTGTTTCCTTGGGTTGCCACGTGCCTCATCTCTGCTCTTGCCGAGATCCAGATTTGTTCCAGGGGGAATCCAAGGGAACACACGCCTCATCACCTCAGTGCATAAGCCATCTCTGAGTAATGCAGTTACCTGAAATGCCTCAGTCCTAAAGCATACTGGGAGCAGCTGATTCACCCACTAATTAATCATACAGAGCAAACAGAAGACACTGTTGCTTCATAAGGTGGATCTTTTAATGGCTCTTCTGTTTGTGTCAGTGGTATCCCGCTCATCCCATCAGCTCTTCTGAAAGCACCTCATGCCCCTGAACTGTTTCCTCTTCTTCCTCTTCCCTCCTTGTCCCCCTTTCCTCTTGTGCCATGCTTTTAGATTATATGCCTGTGGGCAGGGACTGTCTTGCTACAAATGGTTGTACGTAAACCACTCTGGGAGCATTTGTGACTGTAGACATGCTCTAAATAAATGAATAAGTGGAAGTGAATGTTAATAAACTCTTAAAGGCCAAAAGAGACGTGGTGTGGGTGGGAGGTCCATGAACTGTTTTGACTTCTTCTTTTTTACTTAAGCAGCTGTGTGCTGCAATGGTGGTGATGGATTAGAACAGGCAGTAATCTTTTACCTACATTCTCCCCCTCCCCCAATCCTGCTGTTATTAATCCTACTGATGGAAAAGACAGTTACCTGTATCATATCTGTGTTATTTTTCTCCAGCTGGGTAATAACTTGGAGGGGGTGGGAAATCAAAACCCCAGATCTCCCAAGTCACATCTGTTTTCACTCTGAGCTATAAGAATAGCATCTAGAAGTTTTTATTAGACTTCATTGGGCATTTTAGCATAATTCTGTGTCAGTCTTGTTTAGGATGATGAAAAACTGTTCTTAATTATAAACTAGCCAGAATAAAGGGCAAACTATTGTATGCCTTAGGTTAAGTGGTGGTTTGGCCATGCATTTATCTTTTTATTTTAAATTGTAGCCATGCTGTTGTTGTTTTTCGCTTCTTACATGTTATTTGTCAATGTCTCTGAATGTTACAAGCCCAAGATTAAAAAGCAGAATTGTTAAACTGATTGTGCATCCTAGGCAATGCAGGCATTGTGTTGAATTTCAGCTGTGATAAACAGAAAAGCAGGCTTAATTGTGACACGTAAACTGCCTAACTGATCATTTTGTTTAGTGCTCTATCTTGACATCCAGAGGGTTTTGCAGAAGGGGAAAAAAGAAACACTCCTAACTTTTTATATGAAAGTGAAGAAGTGACAGGCGGGTCAACTTTGCATGCCACCCATTAATTAGAGGATCAGAAAACTTATTTTAAGGAGGGAACATAGCTAGTTTTGCTCCAGAATGTCCTATCAAATCCTGGGTTTCAAAAAGTACTTGAAGTGCATCCCAAATATATTTTGAGGTCAACTTAGCTGGTCTTCTGTCACAACATAGGTGTTTGCTGTTTTGCATGGCACCATTACTGGCCATGAATAGGCTTGGAAATGTTTGCTCACCATTTCTCGCCAGACAAAAGTTCAGAATGCTCCAATGAGCATTGTGAATACACTTCTTGGCAATTGAATGTTTCTGACTGCTGGCAGGCATCTCCCTGATTCAGAATGAATTTTTCTTTCCTTCCTTTCTTCTGGTAGTACCCTTCCTTCTTCCCTTGTGTGTGGAAAGAAGCAGGCTTTGCACAGAGGACTTAGTTGATCCATGTTTGGATCCAGGTTGTCAGCATCTGCGTTACAGATTAATGTTATAGGTCATAACAGAAGGAGGGGAGACAGTGCATCTTGGAAGTGCTTCTGTTTCCCTGATCACCTCCTTGCTATTCCTGCACATTTTAATGAAGTTAATGGCATTCATTTAGTTAGACAAAGGAATGTGATGAATTGTTGTTCTCTGAGTAAAATGTGATGTGGAAATCATGCTTTCCTTGCTCAGTCTTCTTTTTCTGGAATGTCTTAATGTCCTTTATCTAGTATCCTGTTGGTTTGAACTTCCCTAGTATTTGCCACAAAGATAATAGACATCCTATACAGTGTGTGTGTGTGTGTGTGTGTGTGTGTGTGAGAGAGAGAGAGAGAGAGAGAGAGAGAGAGAGAGAGAGGAGCAAATGTATTTACTTCTAAAGTGGTTTTCCGTATGGTTTTTATGGTTTTCAGTGTGCAGAGTGCCTTGCCATGCTTCTCTTCTTGTAAAAATGCATTGTGAGTAACACTGAGAGAGGAGGCTTTAGTCAAGGAAATTAAGTGAGGTTTAAATGGGGATTGGAAGCTTGATTTTATAATGTTCAAACCCTATCCACTGCATTCTACTTTCACTGCATCACAAACCACTGTATAGTCACTTGAACAAGCTGGAAGGATTTGTGTAACACCACTTTATGGTGTCCAACACCTGTTGATTGTCCGAATATTTTATAGTATGCAAAGTGTGACAATATGATGAAATAGTGCTGCTATTATCTTTCTAGGGTTTTGCACCCATAGGGTATAATGTTTGCTCTGAGCTCCTAAACTAGGGGACTCGTGACATTTGGACTCCTATGGTATCCTCATTTATTTATTGGGAACGGATACCTTTTTCACTTTTAAGTAAAATGAAACTTCACAACATTAAAGCTAAATCGCCCAAAAAATGTAGTGGCTGAAATAGTACAATAGGAAAGAGTTCCCCTCCTCCTGTTTTTGGTGGGTAATATTTTAAAGGCTAGCCTTGCTCTTTGATTATGTCTGCTGATTATTGTTTGGTTGGCCCCTTCCTTTCCCCCTCTCTTTTAATTGTTTCTTTTTCATTCTGTGTTAGGAGTGGCAAACGTGTTCTTGGGGTGGGGGACTCATCTGGACATGAAGCCAGTATTTATACCCCACACCAAAGACCTCACCAAAACTTGTGGCTGCAAAAATAACATACAATATAGAGCAGGGGTTTTCAACCTGGTCCCTACCACCCACTAGTGGGCATTTCAGGATTCTAGGTGGGTGGTAGGGGGTTCTAAGGCATCCTTCCATCGAGCACTGGTGGGCGGTAAGGAAATTTTACCATCAAGAAAGATGCATTAGTGGGTGGTAGGTATAAAAAGGTTGACTACCCCTGATATAGAGTATACATGATGCTGGGGTGGGTGGAGAGGTTTAAACCAGTTAGCCAGCCCAGTGTCTTGATGGGTATGTAAAGTGCCCCTCTTCATTCAATCGATTGATCATCTGATGAGTGGAGAAGAGGTGAGAACAACCCCCACCTCAGCTGGTTTGCATGAGTGGGGCTGTATACCTGTGTGAGAGAGAGCAAGAGTGTGGGGTAAACATACCCACCACTGGCAAGAAGCCCCCTACAGGATTGGCCCAAGAGTGAGTACGGCCTTATGGCCACAAAAGGTTAGCTGCCCCTGTTAACCTTTTAACTGATTATATTTTAACCATTGGTAGCTGTTTTGGAAGTTTTTCCAACTGGAAAAAAGTAGGATCAAAGTGTGCTTGAAATGTAATAATAATTTAAAAAAGGGACACAGAGGCAGGAGCAGCTATTGGTGAACCTGAGGTCTATGAAACGGGCACCTGCTTGCCAGTGGAGGCATTTATGCAGCTAGCCTTGCCATCAGTTGATCTGTGTTTTCAGGAGCTTCCCCCTTCCCATCCATCCGCCCCATTCTGCAGTTGGGCAATCAAACCAAGGTTGCAGAAAACATAAATATTCTGCATGAGTGGCTAATCTATCTGGGCTCAGGATTCATATCCAAGTCCTGTTTGTTTTGCTGTACTCATTTGGGTGCTTCAAATTGCAGAACACTTCCCCCACAAGTCAACTCTCCCCTCCTGAGCTCTTTTCCTTTTTGAAAATGTTTGGAAAATGCCAGAACAGTAGGTGGAGTAGGAGGCGATTATTGTGTTGCTTTCCTGAGATTGTTACTCTTGGCCCAGGATATCAGCACCTTCTTTCTTTTTTTAATAGGAAGGAAAAAACCAAATAGTGTAACTTTACTGATAAAGTAGATAATTTTGGCTGGTTGATGCAAAGATTGTCCTGCAAAGCAGTACAACGGAAAGTATTTTTGTTTGTGAACCATAGGTCACATAATGGATTTCTGAACACATTTCTACCTTCTCTTGCACACACATATTGGACTTTGCATATCTACTGTTTTCCTTGCTGCTCTTGTGTGACAATGCCTGGCTGTGTGAAGGTTTCAGAGTCATCTTGTCTGGCTTTGTATCTCTGTTTCTCCCTTCCACTTACATTATGGCTGTGAACACACCATACATTTGAAGCATGTTCAAAGTACATCCTCACCAGAAGAATCTTGGAGACTGTAGCTTGCCCCTCACAGAACTACAGTTCCCAGTACCCTTAACAAACTACAGTTCCCAGTGTTCTTTAAATGTGGGCTTTAAATGTGATTTGAAATGTATGGCGTCTATGTAGCCTGTATTTCTGCTAGCCAGTCAGTTGGAGGATTGGCTTTGAGGATGGAAAGATGGAATCTGCAAATGTTTTATTTATTTAGAACATTTATTTTAAATAAATAAAACATTTGCAGATTCCATCTTTCCAAGGCAGCTTACGTAAAATACAGTGCCATAACTGGGAACACTTCCTAGTGAAATCAAACAGGCACCTACAATTATAATGTTTCCTTACCTGCTGAAAAAGTTTTTGCTTTTCCCCAAATGTTGCTCATTTTGTTCTGTATGTAATGATTTTACACCATTATGTTTTTATGATTTTACGGTACATCGCCATGATTCTTTCCTTTCCTTGGCAGTTTATAAATGTCCTTATAAAATAAATAAATGAAATAAAATAAATATTTTGTTTTAAAAGACGTTTGAAGACAAGAGCTGACCATTATGAATTAACCAATGCAAAATAGTTTTAGATCTGCAGCACTAGAAAACCTTTAAGAGAAAGCAGCTGAGCTAAGTGAATTTGCCTACAAAGATGGGTTCATATGCAAGTCATTCTTTGTATGCAGTAGGTAGGTCTCTGACATCTCTACTTAAAAAGCTCAAGTAGCCAGTGATGCAAAACACCTCTTTCTGTCTCAGCTCCTGGAGAGCTGCTGCCAGATCATAGTGGTCTGGATGGACAAATAGTCTGACCTGGTATAAGGCATCTTCCTAACACAGAACAAGAGAGACAGTTTTTCTTTATTTCTATCTCCACTGTACAGGTAATTAAATATTTCTGTATTTCCTTTCTGTGTAGCTGAGGAGGTGGATCAGCCATCACAAGATGCTGGAATGGGGGCTGACGTTCTGGAATCTGGTGACACGACACCTCCTTCCAAGAGAAAAAGCAAGTTTTCAGGTTTTGGCAAGATCTTTAAACCTTGGAAGTGGAGAAAAAAGAAAAGCAGTGGCAAGTTTAAGGAGACTTCGGAAGGTAATACACTAAACTTTTGTATCCCCTTCTTACCAAGCCTATGAGGGTTCTTTGCAATGGAATGGATTTGTCCTTCTTGGGTCCCACCTTTCTCAGCTGCTTTCGCAAAATTCCAGAATTGGCCCGTATCAAATCTTAAACAAATTTGAGAAGTAATCTACACTCATGCAAGGGAACAGCTGTTTCTGCAACTGTCTCTCTCAAGTTGTACTTCATCACATAATGGTCGTGGAGGCCCCTAAGTGTTTGGAGAAGGCTGGTGGTGATGGTGGTGGTGGAATGGAGCTGTAAAAGATGTCATACACAGTGATGTGGGATGAAAAATGTTTGTTTTCACAAATTTAGGGAAACCCTCAAAACTGGTCAAACATTAGGGACTGAAGCCTTGAACAAGGCACAACCACAGACAGAGGTTCTCTTGAAAAGATGTTTGGGAAATACTTTTCTGAAAAGTAAAGGCTATGTGCTTTTAGCAATAAGATGCTGCTAGCCCCTTTTCTTGCAGAGATATGGTTTGGGGGAAATAGTTTGTGTCCCTCCTAGTGTTTTAGATAAGCACAAACAGTCTGGACTCTCTAGTAGTTTAACATTCAGCCCTAAAAAAAAACAGTCACTTAGGCCACATATGGTGTCTTAAAGGATTTTTTTTTCAAAATCTCCGACTTGCCCTGTATTCTGAGTGCTGGTTTTTTTCTCCAATGTAATGTCAGTTTTAGAACGAAAGATTTCAATGCGAAAGCCAAGAGAGGAGCTCATTAAAAGAGGGGTTCTGTTGGAAGACCTTGAACAGGGTGAGTTTACCCGTCTTCCTTTGTCCACCCTACACTGCCCATTCTGACTCTCCAGTAAACCTCACCTCTGGGATTCCATGCCTGTGTGCAGCCCCCCCCCCCGCCATTTCTGCCCCCACCCACCCCATCAGTTACATGTGATTCTTTCTCCTTGTTCTGCCTTTTAAACTTTTCACACTATGGACATTGCTCATTCTTGGAGGTGAACAGCTGTTTTATTTTGTTCCCTTCCCCAAAGGGACTCAGTGTGACATTTTAGCCCCAACCACATTCCTATGAGGTAGTTTAGCTTGGGAGGCTGTGTCTTGCCAAAGTTCACGTAGTGAGCTCTGTAGTAAAGGTTTTCTCTTGGATTTCATGTGCATATGGTAAAGAGAAAGAAGCATAGCCTAGTGGCTTTGCATAAAGAAGGTCCCAGGTTCAATGCCGAAAATCTGCTGGTAAGTCTGGGCAAAAGGAGCATGTATCAATGCTCAACAGAAGTGTGGGTGGGGTGGGGAGTTTGAAACTCTGGAATAGCTCCTGCCAGTCAGTGTAGGACATACTAAGCTAGATGGATCACCAAGCAGGAATGTCAGGCAGCTTCTTATATTCTAAAGCAGATGCTCAGACAAGTCCCTGCTTAAGTGTGGCTGCTTGGCTACAGCATGGCAATAATTGGTTGTCGTTTTACTAGAGGCAGGAAGGCCTGAAGCAAATTAGAGTACAAATAACTCGGACTTCCTCCCCTCTAGGCTAGGCTGAAGGACAGTCCCAGGAGGGGGGCTAAGCAAAGTCGTGTTCTGGGAGTCTTTTTCTCACGCTTGCAGATCTTTGTCTCTCATCTGCCATGATTTTTACACTAAAAAAAACTTGTGCAGACCAATACATCACCATGAACACAGCTTCCCTAACGCCACTGCACCTCACCCTTGCAGTCTTCTGCAGGAAAAAGTTCAGGCTGGCTAAGCTCAGTGTGTTGTTTTCTTCCAGCTAGGAAGTGTACTCCTCTGCCTTGTGCTAGTGGGGAAAGACACCCTGTTCTGAGCTATGGGGAATTTTGCAAGGAGCAAGCTGGACACATTTTTTGCATGCAGTCAAACCATTAAACTGAACCGTACTCTGTAGAGGCCTTAGCATAATAGTTAATCCAGCCCTTCCCACAGGAAAAGATAGCAAAGGAAATACCCTTTCCTCTTAGGTTCTCAGTAGAATGAGAGCTTAGTCCCCCTTCCCTTCCTAGCCCTCCCCTCTGACTCTAAAAGAGATGGGTGGAGGAGAAGAAAGATAACATCAGCCTTGCTGTTGGAACAGTCTGCTGATTCTGGTTGTTTTGCTCTCGGCCCTGCCGTAGAGACACTTGAGTGCCTAGGCAACAGCTGGCTAATTGTAAGTGGGCGCCGCAGAAGACCAGTTTCCTTTATACTTCATATCCACATAATCTCTTATCCTCCTGCACCACGGTGTGTCCTCTGGTAATCCAGTTTGAGGAGGACGATAGCTGTAGAAGGGGAACAACCATTTTAGTGGAATTTCTAAATTTTTAGAATGAGTCTTCTTATATCTTGATGGGTGGTTGAAAATAACTTTGAACCTCTACAATTTAGAGTTAAGAACAGTATAGCTGCTTGGCAGATTTGTTTCAATCCGCTTGTTTTAGGGACTAATTTTTCTATTGAAGGAATAAACTCTCTCTGTGTGTGTATTTTAGAAAGAGAGACAGCAACATGCTTTTGAAGCCCTCCCAGCTGGCAAAAATAAAACCTAGGCAGCTTTCTCCAACTTGGTGTCCTCCAGATGTTGTTGGCCTACAACTTCCATTTAGTTATTTAAGTATTTAGAATCATAGAATTGTATAGTTGGAGGGGACTCTGAGGGTCATCTAGTCCAATCCCTGCAATGCAGGAATCTCAGCTAAAGCATCCCTGACAGATGGCAAAGAAGGAGAGTCCATCACCTTTATATATAGCCCTCTCACAAAATATCAGGGTGGCATACAGTAACATTTAAAAAGTTTAAAAAGCAACGCAGAACAGTTTTTTAAACGACTTACTACACGTCCTTAACCAGTGGGCATCCTGATTGGGCCTAATGCAAGTCAGAGTCTGCCAATAACTAGAGGGCACCAGGTTGCAGAAGGCTGGTCTGCAGTGAGTGAACTTGAAGGAGCTTGTGCTTCCTGCCTGTCCCTTGGAGAACTTTAATTCCAGATGTGGGTTCTGTGGACATTCACACAAATTCAGAGGTGGGAGGGTGTTTGTGTTCCTTCCTACCTTGAGTTTATCTTCCAGATCCTTTTCCTAGTTACTACTATGCTCCTTTATCCCATTCATATAGGTTTTAGTCTTCAAAGAACATATTTAATTGCATCTACCATCCCTCACAAAAATGACTCGTTTCTTCACTCTCTCTCATCAGCTTTCAGTTTTAGAAGCCATCATATGTCAGAAGCTTTTTGCTTTGCATTTGTAGGGCATTGCATCAAAAGCCATTGCCTTTATATGTTGCCAGGATAATTATCTGAACTTCTGCCTTAATTTCCCCCTTAAACTGAAGCATGCTGAGAAATTGGAAGCATAAAAAAGTACCGAGGTGGGGGGTGGCGTGGCGGAAAAGCCCAAATCAACCCCCACAGAAAACCAAAAACTCGGAACAGTATATGACAAAAATTGTTGCTAATTAATGGTATGTATACCTGTTGATTGAGCAACTGATGTTTATGAGCTTCAAGGGTACATTGTAGTGTAATGTGATAAGTACATTGAGAGATAAAGCTGAACTACGGCAGACAATTTTAAAACATTTAAAATCTTCCAGGCACAAGCGATGTCAAATGAGGTTTTTTTGCCCTTGAACTTATCGTAGATTTTTTTAAAAAAGCAAACCACAACAACTCACTCCCAGTTGCCCAAAGTAAACCAAACTTGGAACAAATTGAGTCAAGAGGTAAATCGGAAGTAGAGTAAGAAGAGGAGCCCCTTGAGAACTGGGGGCTTGTTTCTGGCGTTGCTCGGTCGCTGACATAATTAGACAGTAGAAGATCCAAGAAATAGAGGCGAATAGAACAGTGCTCCAAAAAGTAATATATCGCTTGTCATTAGAGGGAATGACTGACGCTTTATTATTCCTCTCCCTCTTTACTGCTTCTTTTAAATGTATTTTTCTGGCTTGGGGTATGTGCAAAATTCCTGCATGAGTTTCGGCTATTATTATTTTTTAAGTGCAGGAAGGAGATCTTACCAGGTGCAAAAGTTGCCGCTAGGGGAAAAAAACAACCCCTCATATTGGCAGAGAATGAATGTGGTGACCTTCACATATATTGCAGCCAAGGAGGGAAGGCTTAAACCTCCCTTCCCCATGTGATGCAATCTTGATGACAATTGGGCTCCTTTTTAAAAATACACAATGTTAATGTCAACATGTAGTTAGGCTGTTGGGGCTGCATGTGATTTTCTCAGAAAAGGTAGCACTGATATGAGTGGCGAGCCTTCTGCTGCTCTAGCAAAGGCCCGATGTTGCCACCCTCTGGATCTGGCCTTGCCCTGGGCTGCTACACCAAATGCTGACAGTGCAGGAAGAATTAAGCACAATACATGAGAAGATGTGGAGCGTTATTTATTCAAGTCTCTCTCTATATCACTTCCTAGCACAACCCTCAGGGTGCTTTCGTTAAGAATACCGTGTTAAAAGGACCTGCAACACAGGGCCCTGGCAAATGTGTATGCAGGTGCTGTTGGGGTGCAGTTCTGTGTCACTGGATGTAAAAAAATGTGAATTTATGAGTTGGCAAAGCAATTGAGCAAACTTGTTCCCTCTAAACCAGAATAAGATTAAGTATTTTTTCTAGTCAGTGTTATGTGACTGTGCATTCAAGGTCTTGCACTTCTTTCCCTGCCCCCCCATCCGGTTTGACTTATTTTTAAGAGGTGTTTTTTTTAAGAGTGGCTACAAAATAGAGAAACATTGTTGCTTGTACATTTGAAGTTCAATAGCTGCAAAGTTTACATTTCTTGAGCAATTTCTTTTAGCATTTCCCTTTGCTCCCCCATCTCCTCTCACAGTGCAAAATAAATATTGAACTTGGATGCAAAGGTCTTCTATGCATATATATTTTTTGACAAGTCTACGTACGTAATAAATAGAAAACATTTTTCTAGAAACAGAGCAGGTTACACACCCCTTTAATTTGGATTGAAATATTGCCTGTAACTTAAAAGTTTCCATATTTTATCACACCAACCAATAAGAGGTGGCAGGTGCTTGCCTTTTGATCTATCCACTACTTGCTGTTTAGACCCCATTAATAATGAAAAGATTAGATCCCTGGCAAGACTCTTGTGGATTTGTGCACAAATATTTGAACCTTGACACAAATAGATCAATTAAAAATAAATAATGCTTTATGTCTGTATCTTGGACCACTTTGATATTATAACCAATAGGATGCATCCTGCTAGCTTTGGGTTGTATTTAACTACCGTATTTTTCGCTCTATAACACGCACCTGACCATAAGACGCATCTAGTTTTTAGAGGAGGAAAACAAGGGAAAAAAATATTCTGAATGAAACAGTGGATGTATGATTTTTGTGGTTCATGCTGTGGCCACAGACATGTGATATGATGGTGCGTTTGGGGTAGACAAGTGCAAAAATCCTGAGGATCCATGTGGATCCGTGCTTTGTAACCACGTTTTTGCACCATTGCGGCCCCACGCAACAGTGGGTACATGATTTTTTTGGTGCAGAATATAGCCATGGACATGCTATGTGATCTGATGGTGAATTTGGGGTGATCCAATGCAAAAATCCTGAGAATCCATGTGCTTATACCTCCCCCCTCCCAGGCAGTCTTCTTTAGCGTCCCTTATCTCCCCTCCCAATCGCTTGTCAATCAGCTGCTCAGCAGCTTTGTTTCAACACCCCCTTCCATCTTTCTAAAAAAAAAAAAGCACAAGATCTGCTTTTTGCTCCTGGGCAATTCGGCTCCAGGGACCACACATTCGCTCCATAAGACGCACAGACATTTCCCCTTACTTTTTAGGAAGAAAAAAGTGTGTCTTATGGAGCAAAAAATACAGTATGTTCTAATCGGAGGAGGCCTATTAAAATCAATGAACTCAAGGTAGCCATGTTCATTAATTTCGATGGGTCTACTCTGAGTATAGCTAACATTGGATGCCACCTTTTTTGTTAAATTCTTTTTGAATCATAGATCTTTATTGTAGCTATCCAGGGGACTCTTAACTCTTTTCTAATGAGAATAACACTAACAGGGAAAGCTTTGGACTCCAGTTGTTGAACCCAGAAAGTGGGGAAAAGCTTCCCACCTTTGTCAAGGCTAGAGGCACATTATGAATTCTTTGGGGTTGCTGGCTGCTGTCTCTGAGTTTCTCTGGTGTTTAATTAGAATAGATGAAAGCTCCTAGGCAGTATAGCTCCATCAGTTGCAGTGTGACTGCATTCCTCTGTAAGCTTCCCATGTCAGGTCTAAATAAATAGGGCCCTCAGCCTTTTGACTGTGTTGAAGAAAAATTTGCTAGAAAACGAGAAGGGCTGCCCCAGCCGCTATACTTGGGATTCCCCCACCTGTGTCATGACAAATGGACCAGATGTTATTTTACCTTAACAACGCCACTCATCAATCCTTTTTACTTGAAGATATTATCATAGAATCGTAGAGTTGGAAGGGAGCTCAAGGGTAATGTAGTCCAACCCCTTGCAATGCAGGAATCTCAGCTAAGGCATATTCAAAGGTGCCTTCTTTCTTTAAATCCCAGCCACCAATAGTTAATCCTCAGCCACCACCTGCAGACTCGGTGTTTTTCTGGCAGGCTTGTTGCTACATGGTATGTGCACCTTTTCCTTCCTGGGCAATTTTCTGCCTTGATCTTCAGGCCTGTGCTTTCCTTAACTCTTATTTATTTATTTAATCTCCCCCCCCCAAAAAAACACACAAAAACAACAGATGATGAGGAGCCAGACAAACTCAGCCACGATGCCTTGAAAAATGGACACACTATCCCCATTGACGGTTCTGGGATTGTCGGCCTTGCACACCTGGAGGAAGAGACTGGAAAAAGAACAAGCCTTAAGAAACCTGTTCCATTAGAGGAGCTGAAGAAATCACAAGGTGAGAAACTGGGATACAGGAGCGGTGGCTCTCTGAGAAGTGTTTTTCTTTAACTATCAGGCTTTCACTGTGAAAATACCAGTTTTGGGTCTCTCCTGTGGAGCACACCCACCCATGAAGATTTCCTCATTCTCACACAAGAAGCGACTCACACCTTCACTTCCAGGGGGTTAGCCCCACCCAATTTATCTCTCTTATTATCAGACGTTCTGTCTCCTCCTGCCCACGCTTTTCTGGTAAGTTCCAGCCTTCACCTTGAACTCTAGTTTGGAAATTGGAAGAAACCTTTTAAGTTTCCTCCAACAAACAGCACATAAATAACTGCAAAGACTTTCCAATGCAGCTTCCCCACCCCTTTCGAGGGACAATTGTTTAATGCTTAATCAGAATTCTTTGGAACTGTTGGGTGGAAACTGAGAACAGTGCATAGGATCCTTTTCCTGACTACTAGGAAGAGGCCCTCTTTTCAAAAACTCAGCACTTTTAGAATGCTCTTCAAGTCTGTGGTGCCATAAAGGCAGGGCTGGGGCAGGAGGTAGAAGTCCAGTGCTTCACTTAGCAGAATGAGCAGGAGGGTCCCCAAATGCAGGTCTGGTTAACTACCGTATTTTTCGCTCTATAACACGCACCTGACCATAACACGCACATCGTTTTTAGAGGAGTAAAACAAGGGGGGAAAATTCTGAATGAAACAGTGGATGTATCATTTTTGTGCCTCATGCTGTGGCCACAGACATGTGATCTGATGGTGAGCTTGGGGTAGCCCAATGCAAAAATCCTGAGGATCCATGTGGATCCATGCTTTGTAACCACATTTTTGCTCCACTGCAGCCCCAGGCAACAGTGGGTGTGTGATTTGTTTGGTGCAGGCTGCAGCCTTGGACATGCTATGTGATCTGATGGTGAATTTGGGGTGACCCAATGCAAAGATCCTGAGGATCCATGTGGATCCATGCTTTGTAACCACGTTTTTGCACCACTGCAGCCCCAGGCAACAGTGGGTGCGTGATTTGTTTGGTGCAGACTGCAGCCATGGACATGCTATGTGATCTGATGGTGAATTTGGGGTGACCCAATGCAAAGATCCTGAGGATCCATGTGGATTCATGCTTTGTAATCACATTTTTGCACCACTGCAGCCCCAGGCAACAGTGGGTGCGTGATTTGTTTGGTGCAGGCTGCAGCCATGGACATGCTATGTGATCTGATGGTGAATTTGGGGTGACCCAATGCAAAGATCCTGAGGATCCATGTGGATCCATGCTTTGTAACCACGTTTTTGCTCCACTGCAGCCCCAGGCAACAGTGGGTGTGTGATTTGTTTGGTGCAGGCTGCAGCCTTGGACATGCTATGTGATCTGATGGTGAATTTGGGGTGACCCAATGCAAAGATCCTGAGGATCCACGTGGATCCATGCTTTGTAACCACGTTTTTGCACCACTGCAGCCCCAGGCAACAGTGGGTGCGTGATTTGTTTGGTGCAGGCTGCAGCCATGGACATGCTATGTGATCTGATGGTGAATTTGGGGTGACCCAATGCAAAGATCCTGAGGATCCATGTGGATTCATGCTTTGTAATCACATTTTTGCACCACTGCAGCCCCAGGCAACAGTGGGTGCGTGATTTGTTTGGTGCAGGCTGCAGCCATGGACATGCTATGTGATCTGATGGTGAATTTGGGGTGACCCAATGCAAAGATCCTGAGGATCCATGTGGATCCATGCTTTGTAACCACGTTTTTGCACCACTGCAGCCCCAGGCAACAGTGGGTGTGTGATTTGTTTGGTGCAGGCTGCAGCCATGGACATGTAATGTGATCTGATGGTGAATTTGGGGTGACCCAATGCAAAGATCCTGAGGATCCATGTGGATCCATGCTTTGTAACCACGTTTTTGCACCACTGCAGCCCCAGGCAACAGTGGGTGCGTGATTTGTTTGGTGCAGGCTGTAGCCATGGACATGCAATGTGATCTGATGGTGAATTTGGGGTGACCCAATGCAAAGATCCTGAGGATCCATGTGGATCCATGCTTTGTAACCATGTTTTTGCACCACTGCGGCCCCAGGCAACAGTGGGTGCGTGATTTTTTTGGTGCAGACTGCAGCCATGGACATGCAATGTGATCTGATGGTGAATTTGGGGTGACCCAATGCAAAGATCCTGAGGATCCATGTGGATCCATGCTTTGTAACCACGTTTTTGCACCACTGCAGCCCCAGGCAACAGTGGGTGCGTGATTTGTTTGGTGCAGGCTGTAGCCATGGACATGCTATGTGATCTGATGGTGAATTTGGGGTGACCCAATGCAAAGATCCTGAGGATCCATGTGGATCCATGCTTTGTAACCACGTTTTTGCACCACTGCAGCCCCAGGCAACAGTGGGTGCGTGATTTGTTTGGTGCAGACTGCAGCCATGGACATGCTATGTGATCTGATGGTGAATTTGGGGTGACCCAATGCAAAGATCCTGAGGATCCATGTGGATCCATGCTTTGTAACCACGTTTTTGCACCACTGCAGCCCCAGGCAACAGTGGGTGCGTGATTTGTTTGGTGCAGACTGCAGCCATGGACATGCTATGTGATCTGATGGTGAATTTGGGGTGACCCAATGCAAAGATCCTGAGGATCCATGTGGATCCATGCTTTGTAACCACGTTTTTGCACCAGTGTGCAGAGAAGCAGCTGGCTAAGAATGCAGGAGAGGGGTATAACGGGAGGGAGGAAAGGAAGGCAAAAGTCCCCCCCACACCCCCAAGCCAGCCCCCCCTCTCTCCCACCTCCATGTTTCCCCTAAAATGCTTCCCTGGACGCAGCACCACCGGAGGACGGAGATCCTTTCCTTTCCCCTCTGCTTGCCTGGAGGGAAGGGGTTGCCTGGAGGGGAGGGGATTTGCCTGCTCTTTGTTCCGTTTGAGCAAACAGCAACCGAAACAGAAGCGAGTGGGCAGTAAGACCCTGAGGCAGAATGCAGGAAAGCAACAGCTTCCTCTCTCACGGAGCTCCCTCCTCCCTTCTCCCTGACGCGTGCGATTTGATTTTTGTCTGATTTTTCCTCTGCGCTTGGGAGGGTCGGCTCCAGGGACCCCACATTCGCTCAATAACACGCACAGACATTTCCCCTTACTTTTTAGGAGAAAAAATCTGCGTGTTATAGAGAGAAAAGTACGGTACATTCTGAAGAAATGAGCATTGCTATTTAAAGGGCTCCCTCAATAAAACAACTAAATCCAGAGTTTAAAATTCTATTGCTGTTTCATTGGGGAAGGGTCACAGGTCAGTGGTGGAACATCTGCCTTGCAAGCAGAAGATCCCCAGTTCAATCCCTGGCCTCTCCAGGTAGTGGTGGGAGAAACCCTGGAGAGCCACTTCCAGCCAGTGTAGACAATACTGAACTGGATGAACCAAAGATCTGAATCAGCTTAAGGTTGCTTCCTGTTTTCTGATAAGTGGAGGCACTTATTAGTTTAAGCCCTTTCCATCTCATATGATGGCAGCTTACAAACAAGTTTCATTTTGAACACGAAACCTAAAAACATTCCAAAAAATGTGCCATGTACAAACAGGCCACAAAACAGTTGGTGATGGCAGGGTGTGTGTTCATATATGCATGTAAGGAGTGCCTCAAGGGACTCCTGGGGTGCTATGAAGTGATCCTATCGCTGGAGCAAAGCATAGCTACTGTTAGCATATTAATAATACTACTCACTGATTTTCATAAATGATTAAATTTCAGGATATCCCTGCTAAGGTTCTAAGTCAGGGATGGAGAAGCTTCAGGCCCTCCAGAAATTGATGGATTCCCTCTCCCACCATCCCCAGGCAACATATCCAATGGTCAGGGATCATGGAGTCCAACAATGTATGGAGAGGCACAGTTTCCTTACTCTAAATACAGGAACTGGGAAACTGTTGCTGGTTTTGATCTGTATCACACACAGAGGCGTGCAACATCTTAAACACTCTGCTGACGATTACTGGTTGGCATGGCTGGCAGAAACCAGTATGGACTGTGGTATCTGTGTAGTCTATGGTGGCTTTTTAGGCTGCCTGTGCTGGAGGTGTCGTGGGTAGGAACCTTCAGCTGCTGTGCCCAATCAGGAGTGCAAAACATACTGTGGATATGCTCTTGGCTTGTAGCCATCCGAAGAGAGTGGTGTGAGACACCTTTAGGCCAGCTTGTTTACAGTGGCCAATGCTTTTGTGGGCACTACTCTTTCCCCTCAGCCTGGTGGCTGCTAGATGCTTTGGCTATGCTTGCTGGGGCTGGTGAGAGTTGGAATCCAAAATATCCGGAGGATACCAGGCGAGAAAGCTACATTAGAGGCAGAAGGTCCATGTTATATAGGAAGTAAGTTGTGGTCCAAACCTTCATACTCAGCAGAAAGATGAATTAGACTCTAAGATGCCACAACCCTCTCCTTCACGTATGTAAGGAAGCTCAGGGTTTATGTCAAGTGGGCAGATAACGGTACTTTTAAAAGGTTTGGCTCCCTTTAATGATGCTCCCTATAATGATCAGAGAGCTACCCTGAGATGAGATGTTCTTTTCTAGGTATTGTCATAATGTCGCTGAAAACAAAAGCAAAATACGTTTCATTGCAGGAACCTTGGACGGCCATCCCAATTCAGAAGTGGAGCACCACCACCATCATCATGATTCTCATGCTCCTAAACAGCCTCTGCTTCCCCCGAAACGACCTTTGTCATCCTCCTCTCAGGAAACAAGCAACATGCAGGCGAGGGATCTTGGTCTTCCCAGCAGCACCGCAAGGACTATGCCTTCCTCCACAGTTGCGGCTGCCACCAGCACAGCGAAAGGGGTCAATTTTTCCACTGCTCCCTCCCCAGCCCCTAGGACTGTACCCTCTGCTTTCACAAATGCTCGCACTACTGTTGCTACAAATGCTACCACGGCAGCACCAGCCAAGCAACCCCCTGTTCCACCCCCCAAGCCAATGAATAGGAATAGCAACCCCTTAATAGGTAAGTGGCTCTTCTTTGTGTATGCAATGTGCCTTCTTCCATCTCCAGGCCCTTCCTTGATTCTTACCTCAGTTGTAATTGATACGAGCTCAGTGTGGATGGGGCAAAGTCTGAAGACAAAGCACCAAATATATATATATAATCACTCAGTTTTCCACATTTTTCTTTTGCTTTTTAGTGTCTGTACTTGTCCTTAGATTAGTACATTTATTGTGGTATAAGTCTAAAAGGGCTACTTCATCAAATGCATGAAGTGTTATGCTGAGATACAGGAAATAATTGTTTCACTCTTGTCTATTTGTTACCAATTGGGAGTGGATCATGGCACACACACTCTGGATTTCTTATTTTTCTGAATGGATCTGGTCTGCATTCACACTCTACACAGTCTCTTATTCCTTTCTCTTGCTTTGCTAGGCCTCCTGATGCCACTTTCCTTTCTTCTTATACCTCTGTTGTAAGTATCTTAGGAGACTATTCCAAAGACACAGCACTGGAACTTGGAGCATATAAGACCATCTTAAAGAAGTTTGCGTGTAAGAGAGAAAGAGACAGCGAGGCAGTCCTAAACTCTCAAGCCTCTGTGCTTTAATAGGTTACCCTCCTGGGTAACATCAGGAATAAGATATGTCTTTAATTGGCTGTGAAGTTTGCTGTTCTTTTGGCATGGCCAGCATGAGCAGAACTGTTCTGTGACTTAGACTTAACTGTCCTACCTTTTCTGCAATGCTCCTGGTAACTCATTCCCATTCCAAACAACAAGAATCCATTGCATAAGCCTGCGGAAATGTGCCGTGTACACAGCACAGCTCAGCACAGTACTGCATTCATGTAGGTGTGTATACTTGTGTAGTGTTCATCCCGCAAGTCTACAGCTGTTCATGGGATTTCTAGCTGTTCCTCCCGTCTATATGCTGGTCAGGTTTTAGAACTCTTAGTTCTCTGAAGCAAAGCTTTTTTTGTGGTTGCTTCATATATTGTAAAGGATAGGTGGGGAATATGCGGCCCAAGCCAGTGCTGTATTTCCCAATGTGTCTCTTAACACAGTTCAAAGGTATATCAACAAAGCCACTCACCTGAGCTGTTTAGAAATGGAATGCCATGAAGGAAGAAAGGCAAGGGAATGTAACCAACAAGAGCAGGTTGCCATAAACTTTTCGGAAAGAATGTCTGTAGCACTCACAGCCTGGCAGTATATAGGGAAGGGCTATGCAACACCTGTGGTTTGAGGGTGTGGGGAGAAGGAGGGGTGAAACGTAAACAGATCTTCCAAGACTGCACCTGTTCCTGCTCACCTGCTGAGAATTCGCAGTGGGAGTGTGTGGTAGATTTCGCAATCCTACTCTGAACGCACATGTACTCACATTGTAAGATGTAGTGTGCCTTTTGTTTCTGACAAACAAGGTAATGATAGCAGGAAATTCTATACTGTATCGCTTGCGGAGCCCTACCTTTCAATCTTATATGAAGGGAAGAGCATAAATATAAAGCGATGAGAAGGGACTTGGCCAGATAGCACCTGGGATTGTGTGTGTGTGTGTGTGTGTTGGGGGATGCATGGAAGTAGAACTTCAGAGACAGAAATGGATTGGTCTGTAGGTATAGTTTTGATCAGGCTTCCAGATGTTGTTAGACTCCAGCTTCTAACACCCCAGCCCATTGGTCATGCTGACCAGGACCGGAAAGAGTGGGAGTCTAGCGACATCTAGAAGGCATGAAATTTGGAACGACTGACTCAGATAATACAAAGAGGACTCGTCTCATCCCATGGAAATAAACATGGCACACTTGTGGATGAAACCCTAGGGAACGAAAACACTCTTTACTAAAAGCAGAAACCAGAGCCATCAGACACACAGTAAGCAAGGAGGTGACCCAGCTTCCCATGTTAATATGAAGTATGTAGGCATCCTTGTTAGAATATTGATCTGGTGAATCAAGTGTGTATGAAATCTTCTGGTTAAGTCAATACATATGTAAAAGGGGGAGGGTAAGGGAGTAGAAGGGTGTAGTCTATCCTTCCCTAGAACCTGTTTGGGCTGCCACAGGGAGGAACATGTCACAATTTGAGCTTTTGCTATAGAGCTTGATGTGATCAAGAAAGCCCCAGGAGAGGCAGAAAACAAAGGGCTAAGATAATATTTATGAATGAGTGATGAGCAGGGATTAAATCCTGCAGCCTTGACTGCATTATCTTGTTCCCTGCTCTCACATCCAGTGTCAAATTATATCCCGTCATCCTGCCCATCAGCTGATGTAACAAGGCACTTCAGTTGATGGGCGGGCAGATGTGGTTTGGGGCAAACAGCATTGTGGACCAATATTGGACCTTTGGTGGGCCAAAATTGGCCTGTGGACTGGAAATTACCTTGCTGTAGAATAATAGGTAAAAATCCAGTATTCAGTGTATGAGTGTGATCTAAAGCTGTCATTTTTCTATACAAGGTTGTTGCTTTCTCTTAATTTTTTGAGATGGCGGTAAGTTGAGGAACTGAGGCTGAGAGAGTGACATCCCAAAATTATAACACGGGTTTGATCACAGATCTAAATCTAATGGCTATTATTATTTATTAAATGCCTTTACACCCCACTTTTTAAGAGTAAAACTGTCACATTGCAGCTTAGCTGTTTTTGCTGGGGCTGTAGTCCAAAACTGCTGGAGAGCACCAAGTTGGGGAAGGCCATGATTTCCTTAACAAACCACAAGTTTATCAGGAGCTTCCCCACAGATGATCAAATAAACCATAGCCTGTATCTCCAAAGTTTCTTTTGTTTTCCAGCTTCACCTGCCCCTTGTGGCTTTATAGTTGAGTGAGCATCTGGGTCAGATGTGGGAACCCTTTGGCCCTCTGGATGTTTCTGAACTACATCTCCCATCAGCTCTAGCAGGCATGGCCTGTGACTAGGCATGATGGGGGTTATAGTTCAGCAGCATCCAGAGGGCCAGAGGTACCCCACATGCGGCCAAACAAACCATGGTTCCTGAAGGGTGGTGGTTTTGCATCTAGTGCCAAGCCATCATTAAAGTAGACTTAAGGTTTGCAAGTCAACAATGAAAACATGACTTTAGATTGTGGTTTGTTTGCATTAAACATAATTAAGCCACTGGGCAGCGTTCAGTTGATCAAACAAACCATAGTCAAAACAAAAAAATTTTTTCCTTCCAGTAGCACCTTAAAGACCAACTAAGTTAGTTCTTGGTATGAGCTTTCGTGTGCATGCACACTTCTTCAGATACACTGAAACAGAAGTTGCCAGATCCTTCTATATAGTGAGAAGGTGGGGAGGGGTATTACTCAGAAGGGTGGTGGGAATGGGTGATTGGCAGATAGCTGTGATGAGCCTGTTGACGACTCTTAACGACTGCAATAGGTCTTTCAGGAAAAAGCAAGGGGTGAGAAGGTGAAAAATGGCTTTGTCATGTATAATGAGATAAGAATCCAATGTCTTTGTTCAGACCAGGTCTCTCCATGGTTTTAAGTTTGGTAATGAGTTGCAATTCAGCAGCTTCTCTTTCCAGTCTATTTCTGAAATTCCTGTGTAGTAAAACAGCTACTTTGAGATCTTGTATAGAATGTCCTGGGAGATTGAAGTGTTCTCCTACTGGTTTCTCTGTCTTGTGATTCTTGATGTCCGATTTATGTCCGTTTATTCTTTGGCGTAAGGTTTGGCCTGTTTGTCCAATATAGAGAGCTGAAGGACACTGTTGGCATTTGATGGCATATACAATGTTAGACGATGAGCAATTAAATAGTCCCGAGATGGTATGTGTGATGTTGTTGGGGCCAGTAATGGTGTTGTCTGGGTGTATGTGGCAGCAAAGTTGGCATCTGGGTTTATTGCAGGCTCTGGTGCCAGTGTCCGTGTTACGTCTGGTTGTAGTATTATTGTGGGTTAGGAGTTGTTTAAGATTGGGTGGCTGTCTGTAGGCAATGAAAGGTCTTCCTCCCAGAGCTTGAGAAAGAGAACCATATCTAACAAGTGCTGTAACCATATCTAACAAGTGTTCCTCTCTTCTCTTCTAGCTGAATTGACTCAAGCAATCAGTAGTGGCACAGCTTTGTCTAAGCCTTCTCCGCCTTTGCCTCCCAAGAGAGGCATCCCATTAAACTTGCCTTCATCCCTTGAATCGGCTGCTGCTCCCAAGTCACCTAATGAAAGGTCGTCCTACCCTTCCTCGATACCGGCGCACATGCTGCCACCTCACCCGCCGCCTTCTCCTTCCCCACCTCTGCCTTCGCACATTCCTCCAGAACCTGCCCATGTCCCTTTGCCTTCCTCCACCCCTGGGGCAGAGCCTCCCCTTCTCTCCGAACTGCGGGCGGAAACCCCGCAGGAAGGGCTCTCTGTGCTAGATGCAGGCAAGAGGATGGCCGAGCAGGGCTTTGGAGAGCCTCGGATGCCTTCGCGGCTGCCCCCGCTCCCGCTCCACATCCGCATCCAGCAAGCGCTGACGAGCCCCCTGCCATCAACACCACCAGCAGAAGGCTCACACAGGGCACACTCGCTGCTCTTTGAGAACGAAGGCTCCTATGACGACAACGGGACCCTGGGCAGAACGAAGTCACTGCCGGTTACTATTGAGATGCTGAAAGTGTGAGTCCCACTTGAAATTGCTGGTGTGGTTCTGTGCAGTCCGTTTGTCCTTTTATTTCCCACTCCAAGTCTCTCGGCTGCTGCATGCCCAACACTTTATTGAAATAGTCTATTTCTGAACTCTTATTTACTTATTTTTATTTATTAGATTTATATACCGCCCTTCATCAAAAAATCTTAGGGCAGTTCCCAAAATAGATATGCAAGTTAAAAGCACAAATAAATAGTTAAAACAGAAACAATAAAACAATAACCCCACTCCTCTCTCCCAAGCATGTTTAAAAGGCTATAGAATATTAATCAGCTAAAGGCTTGGTTGAAAATGAAGGTTTTTGCCTGGTGCCAAAAGGTGTGTAATGAAGGTGCCAGCAGAACTTCCATGGTGAGGACATACCACAAATGGGGAGGCACACAAAGAACTTTGTGATGCATGAGCACCAAAATCCTTAATGCTCAACTTGGTATTATTATTATTTTATTACAGTGGTACCTTGGTTCTCGAACTTAATCCGTTCTGGGAGTCCTTTCGACTTCCGAAACCATTTGAAAACCAAGGCGCAGCTTCCAATTGGCTGCAGGAGCTTCCTGCACTCAAGCAAAAGCCATGTTGGACGTTCGACTTCTGAAAAACATTCGCAAACTGGAACACTTGCTTCCAGGTTTGCGGCGTTCAGGAGCCAAAATGTACGAGTAGCAAGACATTCGAGAACCAAGGTACGATTGTATTAACTTGCCTAGGTATAGTCTTTCTTGGGCTGTTCAGTCCTAAGCAGCTTCTGGATGTTTGTTTTACGTGGCATGAAGGATAACTTCTACCTCTTCAACCAGGCCTTGGGCTGATAGACATCCAATGCCCTTTTAAAAGTGTTGTGGGAGGGGGATTATTGGTTGCTGTTCTCATTTTTATTATGCATTTTGTGGTTTTTATATTGTAATTTTATGTTGTGAACCGCCCTGGGATCTATGGATGAAGAGCGCTATACAAAGTTAATCAATCAATCAATCAATTAATTAATTAATTAATTAATTACAGTGGTACCTTGGGTTAAGTACTTAATTCGTTCCGGAGGTCCGTTCTTAACCTGAAACTGTTCTTAACCTGAAGCACCACTCTAGCTAATGGGGCCTCCTGCTGCTGCCGCGCCGCTGCCACGCAATTTCTGTTCTCATCCTGAAGCAAAGTTCTTAACCCAAGGTACTATTTCTGAGTTAGCGGAGTCTGTAACCTGAAGCGTATGTAACCCGAGGTACCACTGTATAATTATAACAGCTTATTAAGGTGTTCACAAGTGGGGCATGATTTTAATATCCAGCACTCTGAGCCCTGAAAATAGAGCTTGGCAGGCAGTATGAAATCTGTAAAGCATGTTCTGTGTAATACACATTGACTAGTCATTGCAGCGGGAAATGGTTGCCAGAGCTGTGGGCAGCTTGCTGTCCCTCCTCCCTCCATCAGCCCTGACCCTTGGTCATGCTGGTGCCGATGACAATTGCAGTCCCAAACATCTGGAGGGCACCAGGTTGGGAGAAGCCACTGGCGGTTAATTGCTCTTCAGGTATCGAGGTCAGAAAGGAGTCCCGAAGTGTAACCATAAGTTTCTACTGAATCAAGGCCAAGGGAAGGAAATAAAACCTTAATGCATGCAATTGCACGCTTATAGAAGGCTGACCTGGAGTGTTTTGTTTTAAAAATCACAATTGTGTGCCTTTCTGTTAGTCCAGACGATGATGAAGAGGAGGAAGGTGTCCAAGAGGATGTGCATCATTCCAATTCCCATGTTTACATTGGAGAGTCTCCCACTGTTACGGTCATTCCCAGGCTCAGCCTCCAGACAGTACAGGATGAAGAGGAGGGTCCAAGCGACTCAGACTCCGAGGGACCTATTCTGTACAAGGAGGAGGAGGAAGAGGATGAAGAAGATGACAGCCATAACAGTAAGGCTCTCACTTTTGGGCAGAACTAACTCCAGAGAGGGCCACTAAAATGCAGGGGAGAATTTAACCCTTTCCCTTCTTTGGGACAGGTGCTGTTTGCCTTGGGGGCAGGGAAGCCCCTCTTTGATGTCGTTGTGTGTTTTTCCTCTTCTTCAGTGCCAACACTAACTTCAAGGGGGATGTTTACCTCACATCCACAGCAGGAGAGGAAAAGGTTAAAGACCATGCCTTCAGTGCTGTGGGCCCAACTCTGTGGAACTCCTTCCCACTAGAAGTCAGACAGGCCACTGCCCTTGCTGAGTTTCAGACACCTGAAAATGCTGCTCTGCTATTTTAAAAAAATCTGGTGTTATTAAATATCCAGGGGGTTTAAGTGTTTTTGAGGTTTAATTCATGTTTTAAGTCCTGTATATATTTCTTTGGAAGCCTCTTCAAGACCTTGAATAAACAGTGCACCTCTTCTTCCCCACACTTGCTGTGACCCCATGAATTATCAGGGCCCCTCCCTGCAGCTAATGCAGTGTGTGTGTGTTTAAGCAACACACATAAATGTTATGTCACATATACTTTGGCCCTGAGGTGCAAGATCAAAAAGGCCTATATCTGTACATGCTTTGCATTAGGAGACAGGTGCTCCTTTGCTGCAGTGGCACATTCCTCCCGCTTTGTGACTTATCCATGCTGCAACTGTCAGCAAAATGGTAATGCGATCTGAAAGTGAGGGTACAGCTGGCTGGGGGTCAGCCACTCTGCTTGTTTTGTGACAAGATCTCCTTTTCTTTCTCTCTTTCCAAAGCTGCACTAGCCAACAAAGTCAAGAGGAAAGATACCCTAGCCATGAAACTGGGCAACATGGCTCCCAGGCAGGAGCTGCCAGAAGAGAACACCACGTTTCCTCGGAAGAGCAAGGAAGAGTGGCAGGAAATCCGCCAGCAGATTGGGACGACACTGATCAGGTAGGAAGGCAGAAGGAAGTGTGCAATAGGGCCCAGTTAGGGATTGTGTGGGAAATGTCCCAGGTAGGTGCCGTTTTCCTCTCTGAATTTGTACTAAACACAGCCACCCATCCAGCTGCGGTCCTAGGCAGATCTTGCACATCTGGCCTCCCAGCACTGGAAGCAGGAGGACACTTTCTGTGCTTCCTGAAATCAAAGCCATTCAGACATGCTGCTGTTTAAGTATGCATTTATTTCTTGCGTTTTATATCCTGCTTTTCCACTGAATGGTACTCAAAAGTCACTAACCGCAGTAATGCAAATACAAGGCAATGAAATACAAAATACAGTAAAACAGGAATAAAATATAACCATCTTTGCTGTTCTAGAGCTGTACAGGAAAAGAGCAGCGTGTGTGAGCCTGACACTTTACTCAGGCTCATTGGGGCTCCTCCACATAGTGCTAAACCATGGTTACGTGCAGACTACCTTAGTGCGAAGAAAGATGGGGAAAGCCACAGGTTTTCTTGTAGTCGGTGTCAGAGTCTTCTTTTGTGCTTTTGTCCTAAAAGGATGCAATTGTGATTTGCCTTTCTGCCCCTGCTTACTCTTAAATTAGGCGATTAAGTCAGAGACCAACAGCAGAAGAATTGGAGCAAAGGAATATACTTCAACGTAAGTAGAAGCTTCTCCATGTGCTTGTTTTCTAAGGAGTATTCAGATCATTTCTATAGCACTCTGGCTCCGAGGCATTGTCCCTTGGCTGCTGTCCCAAACACTGTGCTGCTGCAGCGTTGCTTGCTATTCCTGCCGTGCAGCATTCTTGCTGTGATTTGCATGGAAAGTTTCATTTGAATTTCCAGCAGACCATATGCTGCAGTAGGTGATCTGGATTGCAATTAATGAATAGCACACAGGGCAAGCTCTTCCCGCTTGGCAACTGCAGGTGGTAGAACCGCCTTTTGTTGTAGGAAGAGGAGGAAGAGTGCTGTTTTAATATGCCATGCTGTTTTAATATGGCGGCCTGCTTTTAAAAAAATATTTATAACTGGTGGGTGGGTGGATTTTTTAAGCTGTATCTGCTTTTAAATTCATGTTCTGAGCTGAGAGATCCACAGCCATGGCTCTAGCCCCATAGAAAAAGCCCTACCTGCTAAGGCATTCCAACCTGAGCTAATAGGGATGCCGCACACGAGTGAGTCTTCCCCAGATAATCTAAGGTGGAGGACATGTGGAGAAGGCGGAGCCCAAGCCATAGGACTTTAAATGTAAAACAAACTCTAAACTCTCCGTAAACTGGATCCAGGAATACATTGGCAGCCAATTTAGATTGTCAGCGATGTGGGAATAACATGATTCCTGGTGGGTGGGGTGGGGCCAAGCAGAAAATCAAACTGCCGTGTTTTGCACCAGTTAAAGTTTCTAAACTGTCTTCAGGGACAGGTCCTGTGTAGAAGAAGCATTTCAGTAATGTCATGCTGCTATGTTCTGTGGACTAAGGCAATAAATGCTATTCTTCTTCCACAATTCTAGTGAGGGATTGTCAGGTCATAAATCTAGTTGGTTTCCTCTGCTTGGATTTATCCAGAGTCATTTAATAAACTGTTTCGTGCCAGGAATGAGTGGTCTAAAGTAAGATCAGTGGGTCAAATTGTTTCTAAGGGAACAGATTTTTGCATGGAGGGTCATAAGGAATCTTGCTGGGTGTGGATGGGCACCCATATTACCTTTGTATAGTATCAATTACATACACACCAAGTTCCTAACACCTCCTTCATGCAAGAGACCAAATCTGTAGAAGCACTTGATTGACAGGTGTGTACCATTCATAGATCAATAATTGCAACATTTTATTTGTTAATGCTAAACTATGTTGGGAGGAAAGAGAAGTTTCAGACATCGTCAATCATTTTTCTCTTTCACAGAAAAAAATGAGGCTGACCGGCAAGCTGAAAAAAGGGAAATAAAGCGCAGGCTCACCAGAAAGGTATTGGAGCATCATGGGCTGCTGGGAATTCTGTACTGCTTTATTAATATTTTTTAAGTAAAAAAAAGTTTCATTAAACATTACAGTTATTTCATTTACAAACATATACAAAGCACAGCACAGTATCCACCAATGTAATATTGTAAACACTGCTCTCCTGCGTGTGAAGAGTCATCTTGTGGCAAGGATCCTGCACTTCATGCATCACCCCACTTTCCACGAACTCCCACGTGGCCTCTGCACAGTGGAACCTGAGGGTCTACAGAGTAGGCTGCCCCATATTTCTGAAGAAGAGCAGAAAGCAGACCTATATATATATGGAAAACCCCCAACCATACTGAGTTGCCCTAACAAATGACTTTCTGCACATTTCCTTCTGCACCAGTTGCACTAGTGGAAGCCAGTCAGCCCACCAGGATTATGCCTGGGAGGTGACATTTGCTCCTCATGGGTTTTGGGTTAATCCTTATTTTGCAAGGTTGCACCAAGGCAAGAGACATCTTTGGTTTTGTTGACTTAAGTGAGTTTTCTCTTCACAAAACCACTCACCCACCCTGTCCATACACCACACTCCCTCTTTCCATATCTGATTATTGGGAGGCTTTGCACCAGACAGATGCACCAAGGCAACCCACACTGTTCCAAGTCACTGGACTGGAGCAACTACCTGGATATGCAGTGCTGCCACGCTAGGACTTGTGACACTGGATTGGTGCAGCGCTTGTGCCAGGATCTACTTTAGCCTTGTGAAGCAGGCCACCTGATTTCACTTGCAAGTCACAATTTCTTTCTCTCTCTCTCTCTGCCTTTTAGCTTAGTCAAAGGCCTACTGTGGCTGAACTGCAGGCAAGGAAGATCCTGAGGTTTAATGAATATGTGGAGGTAACAGATGCCCAGGACTACGACAGGCGAGCAGACAAGCCATGGACCAAATTAACCCCTGCTGACAAGGTGAGAAAGGCAAATGCTCTCTCTGCCCAGCCTGTCTCTCCACACTCCTCTCCCAATGCATCTCTGCCACCCTCGGATGTCCAAGGCCTCCTGTCTTCTCAAACGACTTATGGACTGGGGCTGCCTTTCAGAATATTCGTATGACATCACCTGTCATTTCCTTCAAAACCCACCTTTTCTGCAAAGTCTTTCATCCCTGCAGTAATGAAACCCCCGTGTGTGTTTTGTGGCTGTGTGCCTTCTGCTCTGCCTTCCTGTTCTGGTGAACCTTTGGACCTCCAGATGTTGTTGCACTCCAGCCCTCATCAGACCAAGACAGTGTGGCTAGTGATCAGGGATTATGGGAATTGTAGTCCAAGAACATCTGGAGAGACACAGGTTCCTCATCCCTACTTCTCATCAAAGCTCCACAGTCAGAGGCAGTAGGCTTCTGGTGAATAGAATAGAATACTTTATTTGCATAGCCAACAGGCCATAGCATCAAAGGACAGACAAAAACAAAAATACATTATGGAAATAGTTATCATAAAATAATCTCAGTACTTAAAACTTGGCAGAGGTAATGATAATAATAATAAGATCCTAGGCGAGGAATCCAGGTGACGGCACTGATGTCATTCAGATAGCAGCTCTCAGTCTCATTGCTCTCTCAATAAATTTGGCAACCTTCTCTGTTGTCGAGCTGTTCTGGTCAGCTAGGAGTGAGAACAATTTGGCTTCACAAAAGCGGCCCAGGATGGCAGATAGTAGCGGCGTGATGGTCTCGTTCCTGAGATCTTTATACAGGGAGCAGGACAAGAGAACGTGTGACACAGTCTCTACATAACCAGCTCCACAGGGGCAGAGCCAGTTCTCGAATGAAATTTTTTGATATCTACCTTCAAGAACAGCTGATGGTAACATATTTAGTCTGGCTAGTGTAAATGCCCGTCTAAGTTTTGGAATGATTAAGGTAGACAAATAAGGTGCCCGAAAATCAAAGTGGGAGGGGGGCAGATAAGCGTACCAAGCACTAAATTTCTTAATATAGGCCAGATTATTCTGTTGCTCAATATCCTTCATGCGCTGGTCAATAACGGTTTTTGCCTTGGGTAGACCCATTTTCAGGAGATGCTGTGCTTGGAGGCCACATGTAAGTAGTTTTTGATGCACTACTTTGGACCACCGACTTCTATGAGCATCTCGTGCTACTAGAGGTAGTAGTCCAGATGGGTTTAAGTTTAAGCGAAGCCAATAGTTGAATGTTTTTAGCCAGGTCCAGGTTTCGACGGAGAGGAGGCCAGTCTCCAGCCGTAGGGCCGCATTTGGTACGCATGGTGGAACGGCTAGAATCTGTCTTAAAAATTGAGACTGGATCGTTTCAAGTGTGCGGCAATGATTTCCCGTCCAGATTTGGGCCCCATAGAGTAATTGCGCCAAGGGTTTTGCTTGAAAGACCTCCAGAGCTGCTGGGATATGTCTGCCCCCCTTCGTAAAGTAAAAGCGAGACAGTATTTTGGCGCTTTGAGATGCTTTTTCCTTAGCATATTTATGATGGGCCTCCCAGGCCCCTGTTGACTGGAAAACTACTCGGAGGTATTTGACAATTTTGACCTGTTCTGTTGGCTGATTGTCCATCTCCCATCTGTGATATCTGTGTCTCCTAGCGAAGACCATGACTTTGGTTTTTTGGTGATTAACCACCAGTTGATCTCTCCTGCAGTAGGCTGAGAATTCTCTTAGTAGCCTTTTGAGGCCTACTTTAGTTCGTGATAAGAGAACCGCGTCGTCCGCATAGAGGAGCACTGAAATTGATTTTTCGGCCAATTTGGGGGCATGAAACTCCAGGGATGTTAGGTATTTGACCATGTCATTTATATATAAGTTGAATAGGGCCGGGGCTAAAATACAGCCCTGCTTGACTCCTTTGGTGGCAGGTACAGGGCCAATTACCGTATTTTTCGCACGATTGGACGCACCGGACAATAGGACGCACCTTGTTTTAGAGGGGGGGAAACAAGAAAAAAAAATCTCCCCCTCTCTGCCCAGCGCCCCTTCCGCGAAGCGGCAGGAGGCGTTGCGCAGAGAGGGGGAGAATTTCCCCCTTTTCTTTCCCCCCTCTAAAACAAGGTGCCGTTTAAGGTGCATTCAGTCGCCTTCAGGCGGCTACCTCGGAAGCCTGGAGAGGGGTGGGTGCACAGCGACCCCTCTCCTCTCCAGGCTTCAGGTTCCTTTCGACCTGCTCCTTGGGGCTGACGGGGGAAGCCCACCACCAGCCCCAAAGAGCAGGTTGGGGAGAAGCGGAAAGGCGCGCAGCAGAGAGGCTGCTGCCATAGTCGCACGTCACCTCTCCAGCTGGGAGAGGGTCGCGGGGCTACGGCTTCTTTAGCCCCACGCGCGCTCACCGGCTGGAGAGGTGACGCGCGGCTATAGAGGCTCCTGCCACAGCCGCGGGTCACCTCTCCAGCCGGGAGAGGGTCGCGGAGGGCTTCTTTAGCCCCGCGCACGCTCTCCCGGTTGGAGAGGTGACGCGCGGCTATGGCTTCTTCGCTCCATAGGACGCACACACATTTCCCCTTCATTTTTGAAGGGGGAAAAGTGCGTCCTATAGAGCGAAAAATACGGTAGTTGCCCATTTACTGAGGTCAGTAGGCTTCTGAATGCCAGATGCTGAAAACCGCAAGAGGGGAGAGTACAGTTGAGTCCAGATCCTACTTATGGGCAGGATGTTGAATTAGGTTCAGGTATGTGCATCTGAAGTAAATACACATTCCACCCCTGCCTGTGTCTGTTTGCAGTTCTCTATTTGCTCACCTATATAAGATACTAGACTTTAAACTTCTCAAGGAACCTCCTGCTCTCTTGTGCTCTGCAAAAGTGCCATACACATGGGAGAGTGCTATATTTCACCACCATGTTCTTCATCATCTTATAAGTTGAGCCTTGCCTATGTGCAAACTTTCAAGGGGTTTGTTCTGTTCCTCATCCTCTGGGCAGTGAGGAACATCCTCCTTGCTGCCTCCATTTCCGGCTGCGCCTCATGCCTCTTGCAGCACCATCCGTTCACCCGCCCCTGCATAATGAGGTTTCCTGTGCTGTATTGCAAAGGGGGAACCAAATGCCATGATGACCACAAAAGCACTGATTATAGTCTGATAGAGCTTGTTATAAATAACAGTCTGATACACCTACACAAAGAAGTGCCACCTATTTTATAGGTCCATGTGTTTGCATCTGTTGTAGAGGCTCTTTGATAGGGGGTTTGTTTGGTGGGCAAGAGTGAGTGCCTTCTTGGTGGCTGCATGAAAACTGTGCAACAATGTTCTGTTGGAAGTGAATATTCTATCTGCACTTCCTTGTCTGTGTTATACACTATATCGCAGGGTGTTTTGTCTTGATACTGGAATGTGATATGAAATGTTCTGTTTGTTGGAAGCCGCCTTAAGTGATGCTTATGCATTAGAAAAGCAGGGGAAGCATTCTTACATAACCAAAATAATAAGTAAGTAAATAAACCATACTGAAACCCCCATAAGTAATGAAGCTGCCAGAAACCCTGTGTTTCCTGCCAGCTGTTTCCCCACCTCCCCACCCAGGGCCCTTCTGGTCTCCTGACAGATTCTTTCCTTTCGTGCTTTGATCCTGGCTACTGGTCAGAACATCCAAAGAGGAAGTGCAGCACAATGGCTAAGCTGGGTTGCTTCTGATAGGATGAAATAGACATAAGGCAGACATACAAAGCTGGGGCACCCTGCTGATTGGATAGCACCTGTCAGGGCTGGAAGTGCTCAGATCTGAACTGACAGGTCTCCTTCTCCCCATTTAGGCTGCCATCCGGAAGGAGCTGAATGAGTTCAAGAGCTCTGAAATGGAAGTCCACGAAGAGAGCAAGCAGTTCACACGGTGTGTAAGAGGGAGGTGCCCACTTTCCTTCCCATACATCTTTCGTAGGACTGTAGTGGCTCCTGGCATTCCCACTAGTCTTCCTTGCCATGGTCAGGTTTGAACCAGCATCTCATCGCCTCTCTAGTGTGTGATGTCTGGGGGTGGAGAGAGGGCAGAAACTTGCCCCCATGGATTCCCCATCTTTAGTGAGCTTTGGACATGCCCCTGCTAAACCCATGTTTGGTGAACGTTGTGCAGCAGGCTGGAGCCAAGAAGGCAGTGGGTATGCTCTGGGTGGGGGGCAATGGAGACATCAACACAGGCAGACATTTGCTGATAGTATTTGATGGTTGGCTAGCACCATCTAGCAGTGAGAGCTTGACAGTTGTGGTTCTCATGTGCTGAGGGCATGACCTGGATGCGGCATGCAAGACCCAAAGGGGCGGGGGAGGCGTCCAAGCCCATTGCCATTCTCACAAGTACAATGTGATTCTCTTGCAGGTTTCATCGGCCATGAAGCTTTTAGAAAACCCGCTCCCCAACACTGATAGATATGCCAGAGAAGGTTGCTGATGACTTGAGGCATTTGCTGGTTGCCCTCTCCTGAGCTGAAGAGGAACCTTTGAGGCTTGTCTAAGATTTGCCTTCAGATCGTATCCAGGAAATGACCTTCTTCAGGGAAACAAAAGAGGGGTGGGGAGAGCCTTGTCCAAAAGTTGCATTTCATTGGAAGGAGTTTCTGTCAAGTGCCATCAAATCACAACAGCGGGGGGAGAAACACTATACCTCAGATGAATCAGCAATACCCCCTGCTTGTAGCTGGGTGCCCTGACTCACGTTAGACGTGGACAGCTCCAGCGTTTGAATGGATAATGCCCCCCCTCTTCCTGTTCTGCTGTAAATAGTATGTTCTGATCTGTTTCATAGGCTTTTTCAAAGGAAGAGATAATATTGGAGCAGCCTTTGTAGGTAGTGAACAGGAAGCAAGAATGTGTGCCTGTGCATGTGGGAGAGAGAGTGTGTGCTTGTGCGTGCATGTGTTCTGTACAAAGGAAACTTTAAAATACTGTCCTAGCAGGAAACTGACACATTATGGGAGATTTTGTTTTTGTTTTGTTTTTTTGCTTATGTCTTTTGGATGTACTTAATATGCAGAATCACTACTGACCAATTTTAAATCATCCTGCAGAAAAATTGTATAGTTCTTAAATGGCATATGCTGCATTTTGAGAGAGGGGGGCAGTTTTTAGACAATTTTTTTAAGATGGACAACAAAAAACTTGTAACGTTGAGACCTCTTTTTTCTGGTGCATATTTAGTCCTATATAACAGGAACTGCAAAGCCTAAAACAAGTTGCCTTCAGGAAGCAGATGGCATGGAATATATTGTATATTTAAAAAAATCATGACTTCTTCCTTTTCTTTTTAAAAACTTTCTGAAATTAGAGTGGAACTTGCCTTTTCTTAGTCAAGTAGCAAAATGTATTGGAAGTTCCAAATGCTTGAGAAGGGCTTGAAATCGGCCTTTTCATATTTATAAACGTTCGCAAATACGGCATCCCTTGATCTCTCGTGGAATGTTTCTGAATGATTTTGCCAGCCACTGCTGGGTGAGAGGCTGGGAGGGATTTGGGTGTGTGTTAACGTAGGTCAGCTTCCCCCAGCTTCAGGCCTTCCAGATGTTGTTGGCCCACAACCATTGACCACGCCAGCTGAGGCTGCTGGGAGTTGTAGTTCAACATCACTTGGCAAGCCTCTGTTTGGGGAAGACAGGTGTAGGTGGCTCCATGTTTGACAACTGCTTTGGTTGCACAAGCTACCCTTGCAGAACATGATGCCGTACCAGTGGGTAGGCAGCGCACAGATGGCTAAAGACTGTGTCCCATGCCATTCTATGCTTCCTCGCCTTGAGAAGAGGCCATTACATACTGCTGAAGCCTACCCAGTTGCCAAACCTTCTGGTGGGTAAGATGCAATAGAAGAAGGGCTGCTATATCTTGCAACAATCACATAAGATAAGGAGTGTCAGGAGACACTGGATCCAGATTAAATGAATTTAGAACCCACTGAAATCCATAGGAATAAGATTGTCAAGACTTAAAAAAACCATTGATTTCAGTGGGGACTGCACCACTCACTTTATCTGAATCCAGCAGAATACCTTTTCATGAGCAAAGGACAAAAGCCTGGAACACTCTTTGCTATACAACTGTTAAAGGCAGCAGTAGACAGGTAAGTGGGTGCCTCCAGGTAATCTTGGGCTATAAGTGCCATAATCTATGGCCATTGGCTATGCTGGTGGGAGTTCTCCACCCCTGTGCTGAAGCATCTAAAATACCATTCCAATATGTCCTAGTCACCTTTCTGGGCAGACCAGGGATACAAAGATCTCAAACTCTGCTTTTGTACCTCAAGGGTTTCATTCTACCCCTAACCCCCTACCCCTCAGCTGACCTTTTTTGTTCTCTCTTTCTCCCCCTCCCCCAAACCACACCCCAAATCCATTTGTTTTCTTGAGCACTGACTTGGTGAGAATATTTTGCATGGGGTGAGGGGGGTGGAGTTTGGCTTTGTTGCCTTTAAGGCAGAGGATGGGCAATCTGTGGTCTTCCAGATTTGTTGGACTCCTATGGGACCCAGTCAGCATGACCAAACGCTGGAGATTATGGGAGTTGGAGACCAGCATCTGGGAGAGCCCACAGGATTCCTACTGATACTTGATTAGCGTTTCTTCAGGAAGAGTGCAAGGAGAGAAGCTATTGTAGACATCAGGGGAGTGCTGAAGCGCTCTATGCCAGAACTGCTTTTTCAAAGTGTGTAAAATATATTTCTGTAGAGCAGATCATTGCATTGTATAGCTGTCTTCCTTTCAATAAGATTTTATGGAATAAATTTTTTTTAGAAAAGAAAAAGCTTGCTCTTGTCTTCTCCCTCTCAGTTGCATCGCCGACCTCTTGTGCAGTCACTTCCCAGATACAGAGAGTGATTTGGGGTGTCATAGTATCATAGAACTGTAGAGTTGGAAGGGACCCCAAGGGTCATCTGGCCCAACCCCCTGCAATGCAGGAATCTCAGCTAAAGCATCCATGACAGACGGCCATCCAACCTCTGCTTAAAAACCTCCAAGGAAGGAGAGGTTTTTAAATTTCCAACAAAGAAGAGGTTTGCTACCTCTACACTCCCTGTAGAGGTAAAAACTATCTTGTAAAAAGTGCAGCTACATACTACACCCCCCTGGTGTCTTACAGATGGAAATGTGGAGATTATTATATCAAATCTACTCCGTGCAATGCATTCATTTCCTCTGCAATTGCTTGTCCTGAACGGTCTTAGAATTATTATTTTTTAAAGGGAGATATAGGTGAGTTCAGTCCTTTTTTTCTTAAAAAAATGTTTAGGGGTACTCTCATTTTCCTACTCATATTGAAATACTGCCCATCAATGAGGCCAAATTTAGATTCACAAAACGTTTAGGGGTATGCGTACCCCTGCGTCCCCCCAGGAAAAAAAGCACTGGGTGAGTTTATATGTGCAGAAACCCCTGGTTTTGTGTTATGAATGTCATGTGCCATACAAAAAAACTGCATCCTGTCCACTCTGCCTGCCGTTGTCACCTGTTCCCTGGAAGGCTGCCCTCGGGCGGAAAAGGGTTCCCCATCCCTGGTGTGCAGGGTTCTTTCAAAAATCAGGCCAAAACATGTTTCCACTCTAGAAACTTTCTACCCACTAGAGGGCAGCCTTGAACTGTTCTGCAAGGACTGTCACTATAAAAAGTTAGATAACTTAGAAAGTTCAAAGGAACAGGAGGTCTGTATCTTCTGAAATTAGATCAATACTAAAGACGGCAGAGTGGCCCCCTCTAGAAGGGCATCCTGGATCCCCTAGAAAGGGCAGCTGAGAGTGCCTGGAGCTTCAAACAAAGTGGAATTGTGCTAAATTTTCAAAGTGTTGAGTTTGGGGAGCTGGGTAGTATGCAAAGAGAAGGCCACAAGCTGCATTTTTTTTATAATAATATTTATTAAAATTTCAGAGAAAATACAAAAATATAAAAAGAAAAGGAAAAGGAAAAAAAGAAGACAAAAAGATACAAAATACAGAAAAATAAAAATAGTTAAAAGCAAATCAGTCATTCCATATCCTATCTTTCATTTGCCTATATCCCTGACTTCCTCACACCTCCCTTTTTTTGTATCCTGATTCAGTCATTGTTTCAGCAAATCCTTTCTGTATTTTATCTTATAACCAATTAATTAACTCTATACATCCTATCCATCTTTCACCATATTCTGATGTTCAATTTACCTTACTTTATTTAACCTTATCTTACCATAAAATACCTTAACCTTATCTTAGCATAAAATACCGTAAAATACCTTAAAACTTAAAAACTTAATACTTATTTATCCTTATATCATTTCTGCTAAAGCCAGACAATTTCATTCCAACATTCTCCCTAATATTCATTAGTAAAGGTAAAGGTACCCCTGCCCGTACGGGCCAGTCTTGACAGACTCTGGGGTTGTGTGCCCATCTCACTCAAGAGGCCGAGGGCCAGCGCTGTCCGGAGACACTTCCGGGTCACGTGGCCAGCGTGACAAAGCTGCATCTGGCGAGCCAGCGCAGCACACGGAAACGCCGTTTACCTTCCCGCCAGTGAGCGGTCCCTATTTATCTACTTGCACCCGGGGGTGCTTTCGAACTGCTAGGTTGGCAGGCGCTGGGACCGAGCAGCGGGAGCGCACCCCGCCACGGGGATTCGAACCGCCGACCTTTCGATCAGCAAGCCCTAGGCGCTGAGGCTTTTACCCACAGCGCCACCCGTGTCCCAATATTCATTAATATTCATTAATTTTACACTAATTCCCAAAATAAAAATTTTGTCTTTATAGACTCTTCCAGTTTTCATCCAACGTCCCTTCTTCCTGGTCTCGGGTTGTGTCAGTCCTTATCCAATTCCATCTAGTCCATCAACCTGGTAGTCTGATATCCGAGGCTCTTAAGTCTCTTCCATGCCCCTTCTGCAGATCTTTTTCTTCTTGTTTATGCTTGCACTTTTCCTTGTCTTTTGTTGGTCTCTTTCTTAGTTTCTTAGTTTCTTTCCTTTCTCCTTAGGGAGTAGGTCTCCGGGGAATTTCCATCCATACTCATGTCCATCTCCCCACGTCAAACCATCCCATTCCCCACCGTCCCACTCCCCACAGTCATCAATATAATCCAAAAGATCTTTAACAGCATATTTCAAAATCTCTCCAAAGTTGAGATCCTCCTCACCTCCAGATTCCTTCAGGCCTAATTCAAGTTCATTCTTCCAAAACAGCGGCTTATACTCCTGCAGGGCCTCAGGTCTCACCAATTGTGTTGCTTGAGGTAGCACTGTAGCTTCCTCCATTATTATCTGGCCTTGCATTTGCCCAGTCGAACCAGTTTCCTGGATTGGTCCCTGTATAATTTCTATGTCAATATTCCCTATTTGTCCACATTCACTAGTTGCAACAGTCATCGAATCCAACTTCTCATTCATCAAATCCACCTTCTCATGCAACTGCTCCAGCAAAGCACTTGTCTTGCAAAAAGCAAGCACCAGGACTTCTTCCAAACACATTTTTATTCAAGGTCACAGTCTGGTCCCACGATGTTAATCTCACAGCTGTGAAATCCCCAAGTAAACTGCAGCAACAATTTGACAAGCTCCCTCTAGAGGATACAATTTCTATTTGTGTCCATCTTTTTAAATCATGTCCAACAAAGGAAAGTTACTTTCAGTTTTCAAATATTTTGTTTCTTTAGAATGCAACAGGCAGCAGTGGGATCAATTTGTTTCTCTTTTTTCTTGCTATCTGTCAAAATGTTCCATTCACAGTCAATGAACGTCTCCGATAATTTCTGTCTCTGGCACCCCGTTCCCAGGTTTGAGACAGTGGAAACTTATTTTCCTTTACTCCCTCTCCAGCAGGCTTGAACAGTTTAATTTCCCCCCCTTTTCTCCTGCTTCCAAGGGGGTTTTAATAGTTATAAATGAAGGAAATTTTGACCTTTGTAAGAGCGACTTTCCAGGCTATTAGCTTACAAGATTTTTGCTTCGGTCTATTTACAGAAAGCGGAAGGCGGACTTCCTGTTTTGAACCTTCCTGCTTCGGTGCCAAATTAAAATATTTCTTGATCCAATTTTCCGTTTCTACTCACGGGTACTTGTTTCGAATCCAATTGTCGACAGGAAAAAGTCAGCGCTCTCCGGCAATGCGGCTTCCCTCTGTGAAAATAGCCGTCAGTTCGCAGCACCGCGCCGATCACCCTCCTTCGCTCCGGAGCCCCAAAATGGGGTTCCCCGCGAATAGGGGAGGCGCTCCTGGTGCTCTGCCGAACCCCACGTTCCCAGGCTTCTTCCACCTGGGATTTCTAGCGGGTCCCCACCTTCGCCGCGGCGGGTAGACCCAGTTTCCACGAAGACAGTTCCTCCGGTCGAAGGAACTCCGCCATTTCGCCGATGGCGCTAACCCGGAAGTCCACAAGCTGCATTTTTAACATTGAATAGCTACTTAACTGTGCAGTATTCTGCATGTCTGCCCAGAACTAATTGCACTGAGTTCAATGGAACTTATTCCCTGGTAATTCCATCAAGCTGCCTGAATGGGAGAGATAGGAAGCAGGGCTCATTCCATCCGCTCTGCTCCAGGACCAGCTCCTCCAGGCACCTTCTAGCCCTGAACTGTTTCCCTGCCAGCTGGCTGTTCTAAGAAATACTATTTGACCATTGTTGTCTAGGTTTGCTTTTTCCCATGTGTGCCATTCCTTCTGCAGTGAAACATTGGGTGAGCTTTAATTCAATTCAGTTTTTAAAAGCAAAGAGCATTACATCATAAATAACATTGCAAAACCAAGAAATGGAAATGGATAGGTTCATCCATCGCAAGTGTCCACAAGCAGTGGTTGTTTCCGTTTTGGAGAAGGGACAATTCTTGTCCCTTTTCACTTCAACTGTACCACATTTGGTAATCCACCCCAGCCCACCCCAAACTCATTCCATTCAATAGAGGGATGTTTGAGGGCAGTGAAGTCCTTTTCAGATCATTTCAAATATTAAACTCTCTTCATTTAACACCCTTCTCAGCAGAAGCATTTCCCCATCACTTACAGGAACAGTAGGAAGACATATCCTCTTCCATAATGAACGTGGCCGTGCTGTGAGCCAGGTGTCCTAGAGGGACAGTGGGGAAAAGCGAGGTCACACTCTGAAAGGCCAATGGAATCCAAGGGAGGGTGGGGAGGAGAGCAGGTACTCTCAGGAGTGGCTTACAGGGGCCATGATGTGCTGGGGCAGAGCAGGGATGAATGCATAGTGGCACAGCATACCAATCCAATTGCCTGAAATTCATTACCCATCCTGAGGCACTCCATGGGGCACTCAGAAAAAGATTCAGGAGGTGCCTGGGCCCCTGCCTAGTCACATGCTTGGGTTGTAATTTCCATCATTCAAGAGGTGAGTCCATCCTTCCCTACCAGGGAGGGATGTTGCTTTACTTACCAGCAAGCAGCGCTGCCACTCGTGACACACACCTGTTTGTTGGCAGCAGGCTGCAATAAGCTCTTGGCAGCACCCCGGACGACGTCCTTGCTGTATGTCTTGATCTATCAGAAAAGAAAATGGAGAAATGGCAAGTTTGTGCACATAGGAGAATATCCTATACCCAACCTAAGTGCCAAAGACATCCCATGTGGTTTAACGCACAGACTAAGAGCACTGGAGCTGGATGAGGGAGACAGGCCCAATTCGCCACATGGCTAGGAGCTTCTCTAGAGGATCCTGGCACAGCTGCTCCCATTACCAACCTGACTGGGCGGTTGGAAAGATAAAACGGGACGACCCTGCACAAAGCTGCCCTGGTCTCCTTAGCCAACTAAGCCAACTAAGCAGCTAGTGGACACAACATTATGATGGCTGACTGGGAACAGTTATGGACCACAGGTATGAAGTTTACGGCATGTAATGCCTTAAGAGAGAATTTAATGAAAATGATTTACAGGTGGTACATGACACCAGTCAAGCTTGCAAAAATTTATAACTTACCTGACAATAAATTTTGGAAATGTAATGAGATTGAAGGTACATTCTTTCACCTTTGGTGGACGTGCCCAAGGATTAAGACATTCTGGGAGATGATTTATAACGAAATGAAAAAGGTATTTAAATATACCTTCCTGAAGAAACCAGAGGCCTTTCTCCTGGGCATGGTCGGCCAACTGGTGCCAAAGAAGGATAGAACTTTCTTTATGTATGCTACAACAGCAGCAAGAATACTCATCGCAAAGTATTGGAAGACACAAGATTTACCCACCCAGGAAGAATGGCAGATGAAGTTGATGGACTACATGGAACTGGCGGAAATGACTGGCAGAATCCGAGACCAGGGAGAAGAGTCGGTGGAAGAAGACTGGAAAAAATTTAAAGACTATTTACAGAAATACTGTAAAATTAATGAATGTTAGAAGGATGCTGGAATGAAGTTATATGGCTTTAGCAGAAATGTTACAAAGAATTAAGTAAAAATAGATTGTTAATGGATTAAAGGGAAAAATAAGGCTAGATTGTGTCAAGATAAATTATAGGACACAAAACTGAGGAAGATGGAAAGGATTTGCTGAAACAGGTAACTGAACTGGAATACAAAAAAGGGAGGTGCGAGGAGGTTGCTGAAACAAGTAAATGAAAGATAAGATATGGAAATATTGGATGTGTTTTTAATTGTTTTTGTTTTGTTAAGATTAGGGTATAAGTAGTGTTTTTGTTTTTTGTATTGTATTGTATTGTTTTGTTTAATTCTTTTTCTCTTTTTGTAATCTTTAAACTCTTAATAAATATTATTCTAAATAACAAAACAAAAACTAAGCAGCTAGAAGCATCCCAAGAATGAAGGTGATCTTACCAAATATTTAGCTGCCTTATGCAGCGCATGGTGCAGGTGGAACACATTTGGTTCTGCCCACCAGATGACTTTGGGGACCAGCTGCTTCAGAACAGCCTTTGCTTGTCTGCAATGCAAGAAGAGAAGCGGGGTGAGCATCCCAAAAGGAAGAAGCCCCAAGTCATAGATAGGGAGAGGGAGGGAGTCAAGAGAAGGGGAGGAAGCTGGAGAGGTTAGCTGCCTCAAAAGTGGACATGTCCATGAGGTTCCACAGAACAATCCATACAGGCCCTCACCTGTGCCACCTCTTCTGTGTCCTCCAGGTGAATGATCGCATTCACCACTTCCGCAATGCCTTCCTCCAGCAAGCAGGGACACCACCGCTGCCCAGCCCTGCCCCGCAGCAGCCCCAGGTGTCTAACTGCCGCTACGCGAACCAGGGCTTCATCCTGAAAGCAGGAAACAAGAGAAACCATGACCACAAATTGTCCCTTCTCACTTCCAAAGGTGAAAACGTTACATCCATGCCCCCTTTCCACTTGTGTCTAGAGGAGCCCCGTGCTGAAGCTAGGATAAAAACCGAAATGAGAAACTTCTACAATAACACAGTCAGATGCTGGCTCAGTCCAGACTATCCACAAAGGGAAACTGAGACAAGCCTGAGGAGACGAATTGGGGGGTGGGGGACATACCACGGTTCTCTTCAGAGCACAAGATGGACTGATCAAAAAGGGGAGGGAATGTGAGCAGGCTGGCAAAGACCAGCATTTCCTGTCTTTGGGCACCAGAGGGAACCAAATCCACATGCTAGCATGGGAGAATGGCATTATCTTTAGGTATCTCCCACTCGCAGATGAGCTGCAGCTGTGGGTCCTGTGAGCAAGTGAGTGGCATCTGCGGGTGACATTCTCAGGTGCCGATAGTTGCAGCCAGACCATTCCGCATCCTGATCTGGTTGGCAAAGAGGTGGATGGCGTGGCAAACCCCTGCAGACCATCCCATTGTCCACATTATTCTAGGGTGGTGTTTTCTTACTTCAAGCTGCCTTGAGGACTTCTTAGGAGCCAAACAGTGGGATGAAAAATGTGGAATAAATAGCCTGCATTCAGAACACCACCCCCCCCATAACGTGCATTGAAAAAGAACAGGAAAAAGTATTCACATGGCCAGTTAGGCTGCAATCACCTTCTCAATCTGGCCCGCAGACAGTCCGGGAATCAGCGTGTTTTTACATGAGTAGAGTGTGTCCTTTTATTTAAAATGCATCTCTGGGTTATTTGTGGGTCCTGCCTCGTGTTTTTACATGAGTAAAATGTGTGCTTTTATTTAAAATGCATCTCTGGGTTATTTGTGGGGCATAGGAATTCGTTCATTCCCCCCCCCCCTTCAAAATATAGTCTGGCCCACCACATGATCTGAGGGACTGTGGACCGGCCCCCTGCTGAAAAAGGTTGCTGAACCCTGACTCACAGGGCTGTTGTGAGGATGAAATGGGGAGGAGCAGAACCTTGAGCTCCTTGGAAGATAAAGTGGGCCTAGAAATGCAGTAAATGTATAAATAATAAAATGTGTGTAACAGAACGACTTTACCATTTACCTCACCTGCTACCTGGGGGTACTTCGTGAGGATGAGGATTCCATAGCCGAGGGTGCTGCTGCCGGTATCTGTGCCCGCAAATAAAATAGATGATTATTACTATTAGTATTAATAATTTATTATTTATACCCTGCCCATCTGGTTGGGTTTCCCCAGCCCCTCTGGGTGGCTCCCAACAGAATATATGAAAAACATGATAAAACATCAAACATTAAAAGCTTCCCTAAGCAGGGCTGCCTTCAGATGTCTTCTAAAAGTCAGGTAGTTGTTTATACACTTGGGAGCACTAGACCTCTACTGCCTCACAGAGCAAGTACCCCTCATTTGATAGCCAAGAGGAGATACTTGTTGGGAACTCCGCCTTTCACAAAACAAGATTTTTCTGGACACCTGGTTAAACTTTTGCCCTGAAATTGTCAGGCCCCTCTGAACAAACAATAGTAAGCAAGTGCTTCCATTGCGTATCATGTGACCCAATAGCATGAGGTTGCCTCACACACTGAAAAGAAATGGTCCAAGTCTCTTCTCTATAATCCTTGCGGCACCTTACCTTCACCATTTTGTCAGCGAAGTGCTTAATAAACTGTTGGAGCAAACAATAGAAGTCCATGGTCATAAATTAGTGCATAGCAGCAAGGTGCTCAGCCAGGAAGCTCATGGTTTCAACTGTGAACTTCCAAGCAAAGCCAATACCTGCCAAAAATGAACTGATCAGTGCCAACTGCAAAACCCACTGGTATCAGTTACACTATTTGTTGAGTTTCTGTTAATTGGTTCTCATGGGAAACTTACAGATTCTGGCTTCACACAATTAACTCAAGGCCGTGTCAATTTACTCTTGGCAGAAAGCCAAGGTCAGCTTGACCTAGAAACTACTTACTCTGATTGGTTAACGACCAGCACTCAACTCTGTTATCTAGGGATTGCTAGGACAGTGTGGTGTGTGTTAGGTGTGTTAGGAGTAGGAGTGCTGTGTATGGTTAAGAGAGAGAGAGAAAGAAAGGATTTATTTTGCTTTGTTTTGTATGCAGAAACTCTGCTGGTTTTATTTTTCCTTTTAATAAATCCTGTAAATAGTTATTCTGAGTCTAGCTGACTAGTCATTTCCACCTCAACTAGCTTCTTCGCTGTGCAGGAAAACTCTGCTACGTTTGGGCTAAAGCCATTAGTGCTATGCCTGACACTTCAAAGTTCCATGAGGTTATGGGTATTGTGCTGCCAGCCTGAGTTGTGGTGGTGTCAGCATCAACGGCGTTGGTTCCAGTAGTTCCAGAAGTTGTTGTTCCTGTTGGTGCAGCAGATGGACACTGGCTGGTTCCTGACTGTGGTGAGCTGGTGACGCAGTGGACACAAGGACAACAGCTGCAGCGTGTGAGTGCTGGGTGCTGTGGTTCCTGTTTTCTCTCTCGGTGGTCGTGAGTAGCTGGTTCCGGGTTCCAGGGACATCGCTCTCAAGATGGCCTCACAACCAGTTCAGATGGCTTTTGAGCGTCTGAATGACTCCAATTACTTGCTGTGGTCGGAACGCATGCAGGCAGTGCTGCAGAGGGATCGTCTCTGGCAAGTGGTGAGTAAGTTTCCTGCGAAGCCTGATGATGAAGACCTCGATAAAGACCAAAGAGCAAGGGCCACAATTGTCTTGGGGCTGGAAGATTCCCAGTTGCCGTATGTGAGGGGAATCAAGACAGCTAGAGATGTGTGGCAAGCACTTAAAGAACTCCATGTGCGTGAGACAGCGGTTTCCAAGCTGTTCATTCGCAAGGCATTGTACAAGGCAATGTTACAGCCTGGGGTTACAATGCAGGAACACCTACACAGTTTACAGTTAAAGTTTGCTGCGCTACAGGAAAGAGACTGTGCGTTAGACCAGCAGGAGAAGGTGGCTATTATTTTGAGTTCTCTCCCGGAAAGCTGGGATAATTTAGTTTTGTCTCTAGAAGGCATACAGGAGCGTGATTTATCAATCAGTTACGTTACTGGGCGTTTGATTGAAGAGTGGCAGAAGAGGCAAGAAAGGTCGTTGGCTGCAGAGGCTTCTACAGGCGGGCGGTTTGGAAGGAGTTCTCATGCCGTGCCAGGGGTGAAGCAAGAGCAGCGTGCCGGTGAGGAGTCTGCGTTTGCTGTTAGGCGTTGTTTTCGATGTGGGTCTTCAGCGCATCTAAAACGACAATGTCCGGAGTTGGTCAAGTCTCAGTGGCCGGTGCAGGAGCAGAGACGAGATCAGCAGCAGCGTAAAAAGAAATTCTTCAAACGAAAACAGTCGGCTCAGCTGGTGACCGCCGAGGTCAAGATTGCTGATGAGAAACAAGCTGTCTGGGTGGTCGATTCAGGAGCGTCTCGGCACATCGTAAATTCAGATGAATTGTTTGTTTCCAAGAACTCAGCACAGCGCAGCCAGGTGGCTCTAGCAGACGGAAGTACTTCCGAAGTGATTTCGGGGGGTACAGTTTTTGTTCCTTGTCTTCGTGAATGCCTGCAAAATGTACTTTGTGTGCCTTCATTAAGGAGCAATCTGATGTCTGTAGATTGTTTGCTAAAAGCTGGGTTTAAAGTGTATTTTGAAGGAGACAGTTGCATTATTAAGAAGGCTGGTGAGATTTTAGGCACTGCTAAGTCAGAGGGAGGCTTGTTTTGGCTTAAAGCAGGATCTCAAGTTGCAGCAGTAGTCAGTAAATCTCAGCCTGCAGTGAATAACAAAGCTATACATGACAATTGTGTGCACTTATTGCATAGGAAAATGGGGCATGCTTGCTGGAAAAGTGTACTAAAAATGTCTGAATTGGCTGATGGGGGTAATTTAAAGAGTTGTAACAAGTACCTTGATTGTAATGTTTGTAAAAAGGTTAAAACCCACAGAGTCTCTTACCCCAGAAGTGACAGAGTTAGTGAGTCACCGCTACAGCTGGTTCACATGGACGTAATTGGTCCATTTGCTGTAAGCAGGGGTGGATCGCGTTTTTCATTAACAATTGTGGATGACGCCACGCGTTATTCTTGGGTTTTTCCCATGAAGAATAAGGGTGACGTGTTCACTAAGTTTAAAGGCTGGGTGGCATCTGTGGAAAGATTTCTGTCCATTAAACTCAAAAGGATTCAGACGGACAGAGGTGGCGAATTTATGTCAAATGCTTTTAGAGATTGGTTACAAAAGCGTGGCATTGGGCATAGAAAAACGAACGCTTTTTCCCCAGAGGAGAATGGCGTTGCAGAGCGAAAAAACAGATCTTTACAAGACATGATGTTTGCCATGCTTGATGATGCTGATTTGCCCATGTCTTATTGGGGGGAGAGCATGCTCACCGCGTGTTATCTCCAAAATAGGCTCTTTCATCAAACAATAGGTACAACCCCGTACTTTAAATTGTTTCAGAAAAAACCCAAAATTGACCATTTGCATGTGTTTGGATCAAAAGCCTGGGTGTTAATTCCAAAACAAATGAGGAAGAAGGGAGATCCTAAGACCAAACAGTTAGTGTTTGTGGGTTACCAGGAGCTGGGAAAAGGTTTCCGCTTTGCTGAAGGGACAAATGGCATTGTGATCTCCAGGAATGCCAGTTTTTGTGAACATAGTGGCTGGGAGAGACTACATGCCAATACTGAGGTTTGGTTTGAACCTTCCCAGGAGCTTCATGACTCTGAAGGTAAACCTAGAGAATCAGAGTCTGAGGGGGAGGAAAGTTCAGATAAGAGTTCTCAAGAAAGTGGAGTTGCCCAAAGACCAGTTGTTAAGCAACAAAAGAGAGGTCATAGTTCTGAGGAGGAAAGTGGGTCAGAAGAAAAATTTTCTCCCAGAAGATCTAAAAGACAAAACAAAGGAGTGCCTCCAGTGCGTTTTTCTCCAGATACTGCAAATGTATTTAGTGTAATTGCAGAGCCCAAGAGTTTTCAGGAGGTGTTAAAGTTACCAAAAGAGGAGGCAGAGCTCTGGAAGCAGGCAATGGAGGAAGAGATGTCCTCTCTGAATGAGCACAAGGTTTTTACACCAGTAGCAGCGCCTGAGGGGGCAAAGATTGTAGGCTGCAGGTGGGTGTACAAACTTAAACCTCTGGTGACAGGAGAGTACAAATACAAAGCTCGTTTAGTGGCTCAAGGATACTCTCAGAGGCCTGGAAAAGATTATGACGAGACTTTTTCCCCTACTGCTAAGGGGGACAGTGTAAGGCTGATTTTAACGCTTGGAGCAAAGAGAAAACTCCTGTTAAACCATTTTGATATCCAGACTGCATATTTACATGCATCAATATCAGAAGACCTGTATCTAGCCGAACCGCCTGGTTATGAGACAGGTTCCAATAGAGTGTTGAAATTAAACAAAGCTCTATATGGTCTTAAACAGGCTGCAAGATCTTGGAACAAATGTTTCCATGAGGCCTTAGTGTCATTTGGTTTCAAGCAGAGTACAGCTGACAATTGTGTTTATGTACGTGGTACAGGCAGTGATCAAGAGTTTTGTCTGATTTATGTAGATGATGTATTGTATGCTTGCAAAACAGATAAACAAACTAAAAGGTTTGCCAAGCAATTGTCCAGTAAGTTCAAAGTGAAAGACTTAGGCCCGGTTAGGACATATCTAGGGTTGGAAGTGTGCTGGGCCCAAGATGGCAGCTGCCTAATTAGTCAGCAGAACAAAGTTAAACAACTACTGACTACATACAGGATGCAGGATTGCAAAGGGGCAGTGGTGCCTATGGATCCAGGTTTCATAAAAACACTTCATATAGATGAGAGTCCTGAATTTGAACATCCTGATGTATATCATTCTGTAATTGGAAGTTTATTGTATCTAGCACAGTGGTCCAGACCTGATATTAGCTATGCAGTAGGCATATTAAGTAGATTGGTCTCAAAACCCACCCTAAATGCCTGGAAAGGGGTAAAACAAGTTCTGAGATACCTCAAACAGACAATTGGCTATATGTTACAATTAAATTCTTCAGAGGATGAAATGTTGAGTTGCTACTGTGATAGTGACTGGGGAAATTTGCCGGATAGAAAATCTGTCACAGGACTGGTCATAATGGTCGGTGGAGCTTTAATCAGCTGGCGGTCACGCAAGCAAGACGTTGTAAGTGTGTCATCAACGGAATCAGAGTACGCCGCGTTGAGTGAATTGTGCAACGAGGTGATTTATTTCAAGCATTTGTTAACAGATTTAAATGTAAATTGTGGAGAACCAGTACAAGTTTACATTGATAATCAAGCTTGTATAACCTTAAGTAAAACAGAGGGTTTCAAATCGCGTTCCAAACATATCTCTGTAAAATACCAAAATGTACGTTGCTGTGTACAAGACAATGTAATCACCTGTACTTATGTATCAAGTGAAGAAAATGTAGCAGATGTGTTAACTAAACCATTGGCAAAGGTAAAGAACAAACGAATGTGCAAGGGTTTAGGTTTGCTGGAAAAATAATCTCCTACATAGGTGTATTTGATGTTAATTGTCCAGCAGAATCTGTGAGGGGGTGTTGAGTTTCTGTTAATTGGTTCTCATGGGAAACTTACAGATTCTGGCTTCACACAATTAACTCAAGGCCGTGTCAATTTACTCTTGGCAGAAAGCCAAGGTCAGCTTGACCTAGAAACTACTTACTCTGATTGGTTAACGACCAGCACTCAACTCTGTTATCTAGGGATTGCTAGGACAGTGTGGTGTGTGTTAGGTGTGTTAGGAGTAGGAGTGCTGTGTATGGTTAAGAGAGAGAGAGAAAGAAAGGATTTATTTTGCTTTGTTTTGTATGCAGAAACTCTGCTGGTTTTATTTTTCCTTTTAATAAATCCTGTAAATAGTTATTCTGAGTCTAGCTGACTAGTCATTTCCACCTCAACTAGCTTCTTCGCTGTGCAGGAAAACTCTGCTACGTTTGGGCTAAAGCCATTAGTGCTATGCCTGACACTTCAAAGTTCCATGACTATTCCCTATGTTCTATACAAAGGTTATGTGTTATGATACCTCATTGCCCACTCACATGTTCCTTGGCCTCCTTCAGGACGAAAACTTCTGCAGAGCTTTCGTCCACAATCCAGCCGTCTCCTGGTTTTTCATACCCACGAGGACAGTAGTCAGCTGGATCTTGAGCTGCTCTTCAGTGAACCCCTCTTAAAGAATGCCAGCAGCATCAGAAATCCTATCAAACTGTACTGAGACACTGAGGAATAGGATTTTTTTTTTATTGTTGTAGGAAAATCCTTGGGCTCACATTTTTTTGTTGAATTTATTATTTTAAATGGTTTTATACAACAATATTTATTTGATTGTATATATATATATGTGTGTGTGTGTGTGTGTGTGTGTGTATGATATTTTGCTCCATGTGCATCCTCACTTCACACTTAAGTTACATTGAAACACATTTGCCATTTTAACATCACCCAGTTTGGAGAGATTCTTGTGGAGCCCTTCACAATCTGCACGTTTGATCATCTGAAATCATGGAATCACAGTAGAGTTGGAAGGGACTCCAGGGTAAGGTTACCAGACGTCCCCGTTTCCTGGGGACAGTCCCTGGATTTACAAATTAGTCCCCATACAAAATCCATTGAAGTTGAAAAGTGTTCCCGGATTCATTGAAAAAAAATCTGGTAACCTTACCTCAGGGGTCATCTAGTCCAACCGGCTGCAATGTGGGAATCCTAGGTGGGCTCGAACCACCAACCTTCTGGTTAACAGCCCATCAGTGTTGTCCACAAACTTCGCTACCTCCCTCAATAGTTTATGAAAAAGTTAAAAAGCATGATTACTTTTCTCTTCACTGAGAGATGATCTGCATATTTATTCAAACTCTTTTGTTTTCCTGCAGACTTTAGCTACAGACCCACAAAGGGCCATATGGAGCCCAGTCCTATACATATGCAGAAGTAGCTGAGTGCCAGGTGAAAACATTCCTCACCCAGGCCTTTTGTGAAATAAACAGTCTATGGCCTTTTAAATGGTGTGTGTGGAGTGTGTGTGTGTGTTATTGTTACACTTATGGTGTGTGTTTTTTCTACTGCAAACCGCTCTGTGATCCTTACATGAAGGGCGGTATGTAAATTTGATAAATAATATAATAGATAAATAATAATATAATAAAAAGTATATCTGTGTTTAACAGAACTACAGAGGACAGCCTAGTTCTATGCATGCTTACTCGGAAGTTGTGCTTGCATGCCGAGGCACCCGAGCCACAAAGTTCCCAGGAGAACAATAAACCACGCTGACACTGAATATGGGTTCAAATAGACCACAACTTTATTGGTTACAGACGTGAGCGGTTTGGCTTAGGTGCAGGTGTGAAGCCAGGCTATGTCTTGACTCTTGCTCCTCTGCAGGGAAGAGTAAACCACAGATAGGGGGTGCCCTATAACTTATGTCAGATAGGTCCCTGTAGGGGCTGTGACATGGCTTTAGACAGTATTCACACCCTGGATCCCTTTAACAAGATAACCTTCCTGAGCTGGGCCAGGCGAGGCAACAACCTCCCTTCCAACGAAACAAAGGCTTACCCAATGCCTAACCTCACAAAAGCTGTGGATTGCTAATCGGAAGGCGAAAACCAAATGGCTGGTGTCAATTTGCCACTTGGAAAAAATTCCTACCTGGCCCCAACAACATGGTGACTGACAACTGCCATAGCAAGATCATATCAGAGCAAAGCATGAAAAGAGGGTGCCATAGCCAAAACGACAAGCAGCAACACAAGGCAGATGCACACACCCACAAAAGCAAATGCAGTAAATGCAAATAAGCCCGAACGCAGCCGCGGGGGTGGGGGGTGGGAAAGTTCTCACAAAATCTACAGAGAAGCAAGGTGTGCGTGTGTGTATTTAGGGGGGTGTGTGTGTGTGTAGCAAAGGGTGAAGGGGGGAGGTAAGGAGAAGCAACTGGAGAAGGGGGAATCCAAACCATCTCACCCAATCTGAGGCTTGTGGTGAAGGGAGACCTCTGAAGCAATGCCTCCTGGCAATTAGCGAGAGGGAAGCCAAAGGCAGAGCAGAAGGGCGGTGGACATTGCTTCAGCAGCCCAAGGGAAAAACGCGCTGCTCCCCAGCTGTAAGTCGCCGGCTTCACAGCTGATTGCAGGCAGCCAGCCCTGCTGGAAGCAGTCGCTGAAGCCGGGCTGCTATGCTCTACAGGGGAAGGCAACGATGTTCAAAACAAAAGGCTTCTAGAGCAGGAAAAAAACGACCGAAAGAAAACCGCAGGCAAAGTTCGGTGCTGATCCAAAAAGGCAAGGAAGAGTGAGCGCGCCACGCCAAAATTAAACGGCTCGTGGCCACACCCACCCTGGCCGCAGATTGGCTGGGCGATACCCAGCACCTAGACAGCATCTTAAAAGGCAGAGACATCACCTTGCCGAGAAAGGTCCCTATAGTTAAAGCTATGGTTTTCCTAGTAGTGATGTATGGAAGTGAGAGCTGGACCATCAAGAAGGCTGATCGCCGAAGAATTGATGCTTTTGAATTCTGGTGCTGGAGGAGACTCCTGAAAGTCCCATGGACTGCAAGAAGATCAAACCTCTCCATTCTGAAGGAAATCAGCCCTGAGTGCTCACTGGAAGGCCAGATCCTGAAGCTGAGGCTCCAAGAATTTGGCCACCTCATGAGAAGAGAAGACTCCCTGGAAAAGACCCTGATGTTGGGAAAGATGGAGGGCACAAGGAGAAGGGAACGACAGAGGACGAGATGGTTGGACAGTATTCTCGAAGCTACCAGCATGAGTTTGACCAAGCTGCGGGAGGCAGTGGAAGACAGGAATGCCTGGCGTGCTCTGGTCCATGGGGTCACGAAGAGTCGGACACGACTAAACAACAATCCCCAGCACAGATGATGGGCAGGTTGTGACGCGGCGTGGGGCGCAGGCAACGTACCTCCCCCCTACGCCGGAAAACTGTCGCGGCTCGGCTGACTGGCTGCAACGCCGTGAACGGACTGCTCAAGATAAACTGAAACTTAGTAAAATCACCAGTGTTTAATAAAAGATGTAGCAGCCCAGGCCTTCTCTCCCCGCCCCCCCATCTCTGCGAGGCGGAGGGAACGTGCGGCTGAGTGACGGGGCTGCCCTCAGTGGCGTCACCAGGCGAGCTCTTTAGAACCCTGGATAGAAGGCAGGTTCAGGAACAACGCCGATGCAGCGACGCGATAGGCTGGCCGGACTTCGCCCCGCCCCCTCGCCGTCCCGGAAGCGGTGCTCCCGCATCCAGGAAGTGACGTCACCCGGCCCCCGGCCCGGAACCTCCCCCTCCTGGTGATGGAGGAAGAGGAGGTTGCGGTGGGGAAGATGAAGCAGTTCCACGGCGGCGTCAGCGTGGGGGTCGGCGGCGGCGCCGGGGGAGCAGGGCTGGATCCAGAGCGCTGCCGCTTCCCTTACTGCGTGGTGTGGACGCCGATTCCCGTGCTCACGTGAGTCTCCGCCCCCTTCTCGGGACGCCGCGTCGGAGCCCCCCCTCCTTGTCCCGCTCAGCCTAGCCTACCCGGCAGGGCTGTTAGGAAGGGGAAATGGTTTTTTGGGGGGTGGGGGGACGACACGGGCAGTCTTGCAACACTTGCTCTGGGTCTCGCCTACCTCACAGGGCTGTTGTGACGGTAAGATACGGGCTGTTCTTTTGGAAGGAAGCGGGGCTCGAAGTATTGTTGTTTACGGATTGCCTATTAACGAAGAAAGTTCTCTGGGCCGCTCACAAAATAAAACGGAAGGTCGAAATAATGATTTAAGCTTAAATGTGTAAAAGACGCAAAGGTAGGACCAGGAATTATTGAAGCAATAGCTCCAGTTTTAACGAGGACGAGATAGTGGGGGAGAAGAGGGGGGAAACAGCAGCAGCAGAGACAAAAGATGTCCCTCTCTGCATTTTCCTAAACACTTTTCTTCAGGGGCAAAATCAAACTTCAGAAGTAGGTCAGGTTGTTGGGTCATATATAAGACGGTGCTTATTAGAAAATTGTGCTGTATCAGGTAGTTAAGTAGAGCATTGGGATCTGTTCATTTTTTAAATGTTCCCCCTTGTGAAGTAATTTAAAACAAAAGAAAAAGTTTAGAACGTGGTGTGATTTATTTTTTTATTTTTTTGTCTACACAGCTGGTACTGTTGCTTGGGTCCGCCCCCCCCCCCCGGGTTTGTTCTAGTAATTTTGTTTCTCCATTGTGGACAGAATCTTTTTTTCCTTTCCTGCTTACAAAAAATAGTACATGGGGGGTTCACCTTGGTGCACTTCAGATGAACAGTAGGTTCAGAACAGAAAGACATAAAATAAATGTGTACAGAGATAGATAGGTCTGGATTTTTAGGATTCAGCTAATCACTAAAATAATGAATATTCCTTAAAACCCATCTGAGTATTCCATCCTCATAGCTCTATAACTGCCACCTTAAAAAGAGCATAATTTCATCTTTATCATAATAGCAGATAAAGCTGAAACATTTTGCAACAGAAATTTTAAAAACCCTTCTTGTTAATCACAGCAAAGACACCTCTGACTTTTGCATAGCTTGAATGTAGAAAGATAAGAGTCACATTTGTTGCTCCACCCATTTTGTTGCCTCTGGCCCCAGCCTCGCCTAGTGTGTAGAAAGTTCCCTGCCAGAGAGAGTGGACCTTGGACTGAGAAAGGTTCTCCACCCCTGATGTAGGAGTTCTGTAGTCAGATCTTTGAATGGAGGCTTTAAAGAAGCCATGGTGAACCCCAGATTGTAGTGCTGGAGAAAGAGATATTCAACATTTTCTCATTTTCCTGACCTAAATGTCAGATGCTCACACCCACCCACAAAATTGCTGCTACTCTTGTATGGGGAAATCTAGTATTATCTGTTTTTCCCCCTTCTGTGGAGCAAATAGGAGCAGGGTGTTGATGTCGGTTTAGATTGGGAAAGTGTCTATGGGGAAAGAGTTAAACACCTGCCCTTGGAGCCAGTGCCCTAATTAAAATCAGTGCTCCACACAGCCGCTTTGAGTTAAAGAAAAACTTTGTGATCTTATCACAGGTAACTAAGAGTGTATTTATTGCATTAAGATGGAAGCTGGTCTCAATAACCTTTGAGGTTTCTCCCAGCTCTATGATCTCCCATGTTGTGTCTCTTTGGGTCTTAATGTGGCAGGCTTTGGTGCCTAGACCTAATGCACCCTGGGGTTTAAAAACACAAGCATGGTTTAGGTATACAGAAATTTTATTTGTCCAGTATTGCAGGTATTTACATAACTCAAATTGTTTTGAAAGCCTGAAGGACAAAAGAAGAAAATGTTTCTTGACTCTTACAGGTCAGACAAAAAATCCTAAACTTTCTGACCAGGTGTGGGAACCTATGGTCCTTCAGCAACATTTGGATAGCCACAGGTTCCCTATTCCTGTTCTAGATCCTTGCACCTCTTCCTTGGTTTCATGCAATCTTCTAGGGCAAACCTCTGGGGCTCCCTGGCCATAAAGCTTGTGTGTCTGCTGCAGAGGGTGTCAACTTCTTCAGCTGGTACTGACAGCGTTCTGTAGATTGGCATGTGGGGTATGATGCAGTCCTAACCATATCTACTCAGAAGTAAGTCCCATTTAATTCAGTGGGCCAGCCTTACTTCCAAGTAAGTGGGATTAGAGTTGCAGCCTTAGTTAAAAGGTAAAGGGACCCCTGACCATTAGGTCCAGTCGTGACCGACTCTGGGGTTGCTGCGCTCATCTCACTTTATTGGCTGAGGGAGCCAGCGTACAGCTTCTGGGTCATGTGGCCAGCATGACTAAGCCGCTTCTGGTGAAGCAGAGCAGCGCACGGAAACACAGTTTACCTTCCCACCGGAGCAGTACCTATTTATCTACTTGCACTTTATGTGCTTTCGAACTGCTAGGTTGGCAGGAGCAGGGACCGAGCAACGGGAGCTCACCCTGTTGCGGCGATTCGAACCACCGACCTTCTGATCGGCAAGCCCTAGGATCTGTGGTTTAACCCACTGCGTCACCTGCATCCCTGCAGCCTTAGTTATCTTCTGGCAAATATCCTTGATGGCTTTAAAGACCATGGACTCTGCCCAACTGTTGCTGTACTTTGGGTGGGATTCAATTGCATACCACCATATTAGGTCACACCATTAGGCTGCTCCTGTGAAATGAATTCATGTTTCCCAAAGACTGGTGGGAATAAAGCTCCAGCTTTCTTCTTCTAGGATGCTTCCAGACTTGCTATTTTTCAAGTGAGATTCAATCTCATACTGGCAGATCAGTTGATTGGGAGGCATTGCAGGACAAACCCACCTCCCCAAAAGATCAAACTTAATGGAGAAACACACTGGAAAGTGTATGGTGACACTTGCTTTGGCACAACATTGTCTAACCTCCCCAAAACAAATCAGGATGAATATTCAAGAAATGAATTGTCTGCAGCTGCCCCTAGGTTACAAAGGCTTTCTTCCACCAGATCACCTGGAGATGATTCCTACTTATCTACTTGTGGTCTGGAAAGTAGTTGTTTAGAAGCCTGAGTGTAGCCTGTTCAGGAGGAATACATATAGTCTACAACCATTCAGAGCACAGGGAACTTGAAACAGGAAAAAGACTAAATATCCCATCTGATTTGTGCCCAGGTTAGGTCCTGCTGGCTTTGATGGACTGTCAGAATTGTCACTGTCTCTCACCCTGTTCAGTCCTATCGCCTTGGGCAGCCACTGCAGCATCTTTTTAGCAGCTTACCTTCAAGGAAAAAAACTATGCCCCCTGATACTTTCCAGTGAGACACCTTAGGGTAGTGATAAAGCGGGATATCAAATCCAAACTCCTCCTTTCTTCTTTTGGTAGATGGCTGTTCCCCATTATTGGTCACATGGGCATTTGTACCTCAGCTGGAGTCATCCGGGACTTTGCAGGGCCATACTATGTCTCGGTAAGTAGAAGCTTGTTCCTGTGGCTTTGTTGGCAACCACTGAGTCGTGGCCAGTGCTGCTGTTCCAATATCACAGCAGTACTCTTGCTTTCTCCTCCTCTTCTCAGCAGCTGCACCCCTGCACACCTTCAAAATCTGCTCCGGGGGGTTGGAGGACCCTCCAGAGATGATTCTGAGGGCACGTGGGGAGGGGAATTCCTAGTTGCCTATGATAACCTGGCAAGTGGTTAAATAACAAGACTGAGTTGAGATTCATCCAGGTGGTCATGTAAAGAATAAGACTGGGCTCTTCACCACCGGTTGCTCCTTCCTCTTGTACACGAAACCTGGAGGCTATAACAGTGCAATCCTATACTTCTCTACTCAAAAGCAAGTTCTCTTGAGTTCAGTGGGACTTATTCTCAGCTAAGTGTGTATAGATTTCCAGGGTTACTTTCCTTTTCCTTCCAGTAGCTCCAAATTCATGTTTGGTTACTAGTTTCAGAATGTTCTGAAGCAGACAGATGCACAAACCTCTTGGCCTCTCTCTATCTCTTGAGAGATAATAAGCATGAAGAAGACAATCCTGTTCCAAGTGTCCCAGCAAATTTAGGAAAAGAAAACATGAAGGGGGACTGGTGGTGGGAGAGGGAGAGAGAGGGGCGCGGTAGCTAATTTGTCTGACTTATGTGTCAGCAATCTTTCAAACTGGAGTAAGTCTTTTGGCATCAAGCACATCCAAACATCTATTCTATTGACTAGAACAGAATGGTGTGTGTTTTTCAAGTCAATCTTCAACAAGGGTAGGGGCCCTTGTAGGGAAGGTTTCTGTGGGCGTTAACAGCCCCTGTTGTAATTCCTCAGAACCCAAGATTATGTATTTAGTGATATGAATTATTCTATGCTACTCAGGAAATGAAGTGTGCTTATTATTTTCCCTCCTGCTCTCTCTACTAGGAAGACAACATGGCTTTTGGGAGGCCTGTAAAGTAAGTGCTGTTTTCTCTCCGCCCTCTCCTCTTACTTGCAAATAAACTGTATCCACAGAAAAGCTGAGCAATGCATGCCGTATTTTAGCTATTAAGGCAGACTAAAAATTCAGATTGCAGCAGAGAACTGGGACTTGTGCTTCTCAGTGAGGAGCATAACATGAAATCTCTCCTTAAGCAGAAAACCTGCAGCTATCTGAAGTTCCAGTATAATAATAATATTTCTGCTGCTTTGAGAATGGACGGAATGTAATTTATTAGTGCCCACAGACTAAGACAAAAAGCTGCTGAAAATTCTGAATGAACAGAATCCTTTTGGGAGATTCCAAATCTGTAATCCTTAAGGGGAAGACAACTATCAGACCTCTTCAAAGCTACACACCCCTTTTTGCCCAGATCTAAGCATAAGGAGCAGGAAGGGCTAGAAGATGCAGATCCCCAATACATTGGGAATCCTCTTTGGGAACCATCTTATTTCCGGCTTCTGAAATTCCACCCATGCACTTTCTATATTGTGTGTGCAGCAGTAAGGGCTGGAAACAAGTTTAAGTAGGGAAAGGGTTTCTCAGGATGTTAAATGCTGCATCCAGTTATAATTTCTGCACTTCCATTACCTAAGCACAAGTAATGGCTGATGAATGCACACACAGCACAAGCACACATACACACAGCCTTGCTTTCAGAGTTTCTGGATCTAAATTCGCAGAGATGTCATTTGAAAATCCTACTAGCAACAGAATTTATTAGAAAGGAGAACGTTGTGTGTGGGGAGGGAGCAGGTTGTTGAAAACAAACATGTGAACTGGCATCTTTAGTTCTCTTCTCTCTCTATCCCCACCCCCTTTTCCCAGATACTGGAAGCTGGATCCCAGCAAAGTGTATTCCTGTGGCCCTAATGCTTGGGATACTGCGGTGCACGACGCCTCTGAGGAGTACAAGCACCGTATGGTGAGGTGACTTCAGTACTCAAATCGGCAGGGTCACATGCACCCAGAATTGGTTTGGGGCTGCGAGGGCAGAGTAAGGCTCTTGCTGCTGATCAAGAAACCTTTTGGAAACACAAGCTTGCTTGCCAGCTGCTGAAGATAAACAAGGAGTTGTTTTAGATGAGCCCTTCTAACTGTGAAAACCCTGCATCGCAGACCGGCAACCTGTGGTCTTCTCAGATGTTTTCACACTCCAACTCCCATAAGCCCCAGCTAGTTGTTTTAGATTGTTTCTAACATTGTTCTTAATGCTGTAGCCTGCCCTGGGACCTTAGGCTGAAGGGTGGGTAATGAGTATGTATTTAATAATAAAAGTATCATCAGCAGTGTGCTTTTTACCATTTCAGCACAACCTCTGCTGTGACAACTGCCACTCTCACGTAGCCCTGGCCTTAAACCTCATGCGATATGACAACAGCACTTCCTGGAATATGGTCAAACTTTGCTTCCTCTCCCTTCTATACGGAAAGTACGTAAGGTGAGTAGAAAGCTTGACTGTTGCTGTGAATACTGTGGCGTGCAGAGGTGCAGACTTCGATCAAGGGCCTTGATCTCCACCAAGCTTCTGCTGTATGTAGCAGTCTGGTGACCGGTTATGCGTATTGGGATTTGAAAACTATTTGGCTCATAGAATCTGATGGTGCTTGCAACATTAAGCCCTTCTGGACGGCAGGTTTGGTCCCGGGGTCAACAGCAAGCCCTTGTGATGAGTGGCCAACTTTATGGACTGGAAGTTGGTGGCTGTGGGCAAAACCTGCTGGGAACTTCACTTGCGCAGTTGAAAAAGCACAGCCAAGTATGCATACACACAAAAGCTCACACCAATAACAAACTTAGTTGGTCTCTCAGGTGCTACTGGAAGGAAATTTTTTTATTATTATTCTGTTTCGACTATGGCAGATAAATGTGGCTACCTACCTGTAGCCAGTTAATGTATTTTCTCCAGCTATTCTTTTCTAAAGCACAGCTTGGAAACTGAGCTTTCCTGTGCTGGAAAAAAAACCCTGAGTTACCTGGTATTTATGCAGATTTAAGTAGGGCTGAGCTTAAATTGCACACAAACACTTTCACCATCTCGTACACAGGTTGGAAACAGCCACCCTCCCACCCTAATCCTGGGAACTGTAGATTACCGTTCACAGAGCCAAACCCTGGACAGGCTCCCAAGATTCTTTGGGGAAAGCTGCGTGCTTTGAATGTATGGCACAAACTTCCTTAACAGGCTTAAGTAAAGCCAAGATGACTGGCACAGCTTGTTTTCCCTCCTGTGCTTCCAGTTTCCAAACAACCCTCTCCAGTTTCTGCCCCATCTCCATGGTCCCACCTGCCTCTTACTCGCCCTGCTCCCTCTCTTGTTCTCTAAATCTCTCTTTCTCTCCCTTGCAGCATAGGGGGCTTTGTGAAGACCTGGCTTCCTTTCATCCTCTTTTTGGGGATTATCCTGATAGTCAGCCTGACTCTTCACTTGCGATGATGGACGGCGCCAGCGTTCTCCCCTCTTTGGAAGTCAAGTCTTGAAAACTCTGGCTCTCTGAGCCCAGGAAGGCTGGGGAAGGAAGCTGCGTGGCCCAGAAGCCCGCAGAAAAGAAGTGCTGCGTAATAACAACTCTTCCTTTATCCTGGTGGACTTTCTTTTCTTCCCTCTCCCCCCCCCTTTTCTTCCTCATAATTCTTCCCTTCAAACATCAAGGGAAAGGGGGGAACCACCGCATCTTGCTTCTCGCCAAAGGTCTCTTCTGGTTCAAAGTTCCTGCGTAGGGATGCACGACCTGGACTTGGATTTGTAGGTGGTGTGGCGAAGACTTTGGGCACGTTGCAGTAGGCACCGGGGCTGGTTGTAAGCTTCCCCAATCTCTTGCAGAAAGCTTCTCGATGGCACTTTATGAGGAATGATAATAGTGGATGCTGTGGGTTAGAGTTGGAGGGGTTTGGTTTTTAAACCTGCTTGCGCTGGTAAATGGGGTTTGTGGCATTCTTGGTCGTAACAGTGTTCCTGTGACTGGGTACCACAGCGATTGGCAGCCTGAAATGACAGCCTAGTTGCTCAGGAGAGCTGGGGTTGCCTTCAGTCTTCGCTTCTGCAGATAGGACTTTTTACCATAGCGTGGAGGTTGTGTCCTCTTCTCCTTTGCACAAGAAGTGCATATTTTTGTTTGCTTTTAATTTGGTGCTCCTCAGAAATGCCATTGTTCTGAAAGCAGCTGATTTCTCTAAACCACCCCCCCCCCGGTCCCACCAACCTAAGTGATATTTGGTGCAGTCGTTTCCAAGGGTGACCTTGAGCTGTTCTTGTTGAGAATTCTATTAAGACATCTTGGTCTGCTTCATAAAACCAGTTCCCAAAGATTTTTTGCCCACGTGTGTGTGATAGAAACAGAGTGTTCTACCCACCTGATGGTTAAACTCTATGGCTTATAACGTAGTTCTGCACAACACTGTGCCTTGAAAGACTCTAGAAGCAAAACTCGCCCCAGGGAGATGCCTGATCTAACCCAGCAAAGCTGGAAGTCCTACCAGTATGAAGTCTGTTCTGAAGGGAAGAGAACCATGCATTCAAGAGCCAAGTTCTCTCGTACTGCTTTCCAGGTAACCTGAAAACAGGGCAGTCTTCAGCAACCTGGTGACCACATTAGGTTTTGCACTGCAGCTCCCATCAGTCACAGCTAGCACATACTGCCCGGGGCTGATGGGAGTTGTAGTCAAAATAACTGGAGGGCACCAGATTGGCAAAGGCTGCGCTAGAAAATTGTGTTCCGCCCACTTAATTTTGGCCTTGGCCCATGTAGCAATGAAAAGCGCAGTCTTCCTCCTCCTCTTTTTAACCGAAGGGGACAGAAAGTGCTTCACCGCTCTCTGCTGCATGCTAATCTCCACCCTTTCCAGTCGTCTTTTGCACACTCCCTAGAGTGCCAAGTACTTTGCACTGTGCAAAGGAGCAGCGCATTGTCTTCCCCTTAAAACACCTGCGTCCGAGCAGGTCCTCTTGGGTGTCGGACTCTTGCCATTTCAACCATGAATAACGGCAGCTGTAGAAAGCCGATCAATAAGCTCTAGACTGATTGGAGATCAAAGGTCTTAGATCAAAGGGAATGCGTGTGGTGGCCCATCCCGCTGCCCCTCTGCCGCTTCGCTTACACTCCCACACCCAGCGGGGATTCTAGTTCTGAGGGAAATAATAGACCAGATCCACTGAATAGAGAGACTCTATCCCTCCCTCCCTGCTCTTGTGTGTTGGGGGGGGGGAATCTTGCAGTGATTTGCCAAAAAAAAAAAGAGCTCCAGGAAACCCAAGCAACTCACAGACCTGGCGCTCAAAGCCTACTTCAGTAACAGTAGCCTCAACTGGTCTTTTGAGTCAATTAAAAAGTGCTTTGCTGACATGATGCAACTATACAAGCTTTGCCACATGTTAAAGTTGGCATTAGATGCAGGAGGAGCAAAGATGCCAGAAACTCCCATCACTCCTCTCCCTCCTCCCCTCTCTCGCTCCCTTTCCCCCCTTGCATTCTCATAATATTTCTACATTCTTGAACAGCCTGCTTAGCGGTGAAGAGAGGTGACCAATTGAGAAGACAGTGGGACTTCTCTGACGCACCCCAGAAGTCAAATGTGCTAACCTACTAAAGGCAGAGAAGTTACGAATCTGGGTTTTGAATCCCACTCCAAAGGATTTCCTTGTTGCAGCTAAGGGATGGGAATGGTGGGCATGAATAACAGATTGGAAGCAACTGCCCTCTCCCATCCTGCAGGTCTTCTGTGGTGTGTTTTTAAGTGGTTGCTGATTATCTAACTCTGCCCCTTATGACAAAGCCACCACTTTACTCCACTGTGGGCCTGAATTTCAGCCCTGCCTTTGTTTACCATACTGCTTAAAAAAACTGAAACTGTTGGCATGGCCGTGGCAGTGGGTGGGAATGTGGGTTTAGTGGAAGAAATAAATTTGTGACATCCTCACCACAAGCCCGTATATCACGCAAGCCACGACCCCGCAGAATGAATTGGCCCTCCTCTTTTCAGCACTTGTTTAGTTGCCACTCATTTTTGAATGCTGTGCTGCCCACTTAACGCTGCCTCTTTAGGGCAAGGGTGTGAGTTACAACCTTCCTCTAAGGGGAAGCACTTCTGTGCAGGGATTTTCAACACCTGTGTGTCACTCACTCATAGGGTGCAGCAGAGAGGGTTTATTGGTGTGCGTGTATGCGCTAGCATACAGCTGTTGCCTCCCATTTCTTTCCAGAAATTTGCTGGTTGTAGGGACAGTGAGAAACCTGTGGTTTAGAGGTCATTGTATGCCACTGTCTCTGCACGCATTCTGCATTCCCATCAGCTAGATGTCTTCAGAGATTTGGTTAGGTGCCAAGGTTCATCTCAAAGGTGTCATTGTTTATTTGGTACCTACCCCGTCGAGGCTTTCTAGGGTTCTTGCTTTTTGTTTTGTTACATTCCAGCCTCTTCATTTTCCTTTCTTCTCTGGAAGCTTCATTGATGTGCCACTTGGGGTTCCCCCTCTCTCCCCTCCTTTGCTGATGATTAGCCAGATGGGCTTCTGTCCTGTGAGTCGTTTCTCCAGGGGGTGCTGGATTCCTTTGTATATACTGAACTCTGCTGCTGTGATTTCATAATCCCGATGATGGTGAAAAATAAATGCATTTCTGTGTATGTCTCCAAGCAGTGGTGGCTTCATTGTTCAGGCTGCCTCTTTCCCTCCCTCCAGCTGTCGGGGAGGAGAGAAGGGCTTGTGTTCAGAATTGATGAGAGCTCAGCGGCTGCATGGCTATGATCAAACTCACTGTAGAGAAATTAATGTTTACTCCCCCCCACACAAATAAGGTGGATTCTCATGATGAGCATATTTAAATTCTATATTTCTGTAACATTTTTGAGGGGAAGGTAAGGTTACCATCTTGTTTTTATCTCTTCTGTTTTTGAAAGCAGAATAGTTTACATGGGCATTCCTAGTGGATATCCAAACCAAGAACTGATTAGGTTCACATCCACTTAACAGTCCCTCCAAAGATGGTGTTCTTTTGCAGGTGTATTGTACAACGTTATTACTATTATCACATACTACCAACCCTTCATCCCAAGGTCTTAGTTAAAAACAACTAAAAATTACAAAAGCAAGGTGGGTCTTAAAAATATACATCTCACATCTCCAAAGCCCGGGTGGACAGATGTGTCTTAGTTAAGGATTGTGCACATATTACTGCTTACTCTGGTGCCGATGCACTGCTGTTCAAAGCCATGTACACATGACACTAGCCACAAACCCTATGTACACTGTAGTTTCTTGAGAAATGCTCCCGTATGGTGCTCAAACCAGCTTCCATCTGATTCAAAAACAGAACCTGCTGTTAGGCTGAGGCATTTTAGACCCGAGTCAGCCATTGCACATGCTCAGATGACAGCTTCATTGAATAGGACTTTGGGATGGGAGCTTGCAGGTGTGGGGAAGCAACTCAGGTACAGCAACTTGACACACAAAATGCAGCACATGGGGCGGGGGGGGGTTATCTCACTGTGGGGAGTGTAAACAGAAGCCCATTGATGGGGCAGGGGGGAGGAGGAGATGACCCCATTTTCAATGGGCTTACAATTTCCATTGGAATGTGCTTTCAGGAAATATGGGCAGGTACCCCTTGACCCTGTCAGGGGCTTGTTTTGTATGCATGAATCAAGTGGAACCTGCAACACTGGAGGATTTCGCCAAGGTTTAAGCCAGCCCAAGCAATGGCTACCCCCACACTTTCCAGTGCATTTTCTATAACTTTTCTAAGTCAGGGGTGGGGGAACAGATTAATTGCACAGGAATGCCAGTCACTTCAATTGCACAGCCAGAACTTGCCAGCACATGCTTGAATTCCACCTGCAAATTAGGAACAGTCTAGAAGTGCCCTCAGGAATTTCCCATCTTGCCGTTGCTTCCTACTGTGCAGAAGATGTGTGTGTGAAAAGGAAAGGTGAGGGGTCCTTCATATGTGGCTGGGTGGAGGCAGAAATTCTGTTCACTTCTCATTTTAGTATGAATCTACGTACGTTGCACCTTCTGAAACAAAATTTACCTCTCCACATTTGCATTTACTTGAATTTGGCAATGCAGTTCAACCTACTAAAAATATACATATATTGGGGAAAAGTTTCAATCTAAAAAGCACATATGAGTTAAAATAGCTTACGAACATTGTATCAGGGGAGAGTTGCTTGCAAAATATATATATACAAAATACAGGTGGAATTGCATTGGAAAATGTTTGCTGTGGAAAATGTGCTAAAATGCTGGTGTGTTTTCTATAAAGACAAGAAAAAAGTATTTACCAGCAAAAGGATGCAGATGTGGAGAACTGAAATTAACACTGGGAAAAATGAGAGCCTGAAATTGACAAGAACTGTCCATCCTTGCTAGCAGCTTTTCTGGGTAACCTGCAAAGCTGCCTTGATTTTCAGTTGCTCGCTCTCTACTTGCATTTATTGGTTTAGATGTCAAGGGCCCCCCGTCCATGGAGACCTCACACTGGCAGGATGGCTAAGCTAAGCACTGACATTGCCCCTAATTAAAAGCAGGTTGCTTTTAGTTGGCTGGCTTCATCCCTGAAGTTTCCCTTTATTAAAGTCCCTCTCAACCACTGCCTAACCTTGGACTAGCGGTTCACACACTTTGCTGCTGTTTCCACCTCCACTGTCACAGCCTTGATTGATTACAAAGTCTGTGTCCCGGCTGACATGTGGGTTATTAGATCACGACTGCATTCTTTTGATGCAAATTGGACAAGTCATGGGAGCAAGTGTCATGAGTTCAGATCATGACACAAGATCAGCCTCGTCATGTGTTATTTCTTTTCATTTATTCAATTTTTAAAACAAGATTTAGTCGCCACTTGATCAAAAAACAAAACCACGTGCTCAAGCAGTCTGCACAAAACCATGTAAAATATCTGAAAGAAAACGCTCTGGAAATCAAGTTTAAAGGCAAACAGACATCATGAACATTTATTAAAGTATAGAGAAAAGCAATGGTTTTAAAAGCAGGTCTCATCTGCACCATACATTTTTAAAGTAATATCATGCCACTTTAAGTAATCCTGGCTTCCCACAAAGAATCATGGGAGCTGCATCTTGTTAAGCATGCTGAGAGTTGTTAAGAAGACCCAAACAGTGGTACCTTGGTTCTCGAACTTAATCCATTCCGGGAGTCCGTTCGACTCCTGAAACCGTTCAAAAACCAAGGACCTTCCTGCACTCAAGTGGAAGCCATGTTGGATGTTTGGCTTCCGAAAAACGTTCGCAAACCAGAACACTTGCTTCTGGGTTTGCGGCGTTTGGGAGCTAAAATGTACAAGTACCAAGGCATTTGAAAACCAAGGCACAACTGCATTCCTCTCAGAGGGCCACGATTCCCAGAGTGCTTTAACCACTAGTCCCTCCTCCCAAGAAACTCAGAATTTTAGCTTTCAATAGGTCTACTTAGAACAAAATTTAGTTGCAGGACACCCATTCTAATTTTTTTGGAGCATGGTTGTGTAGAACTCCATCCCCATCCCTAGAGGTCTAGCCAGCTCCCTCCTTGCATAATATTTAGAATATGTTGTTAAAATTATCTTAAATCTTTAGTTTTTGTTTTGAAGTTTTCCTCTCTGCTGTTGCCTACATTTTTTACTCTTATTCTGCACTTGGTTTAACTTACTGTGTTTGATTTGCTTTTATTGAATTTTAATTATTTTCTTGTGAGGGGCTTTGGTGTCTGTTTAAGGGATAGTGAGTGGCATTATCAGTGATGTTATAAATAAAGGTTAAGAAACTGGGACATGGTAATAGGAACATAAGACGTTGCCTTATACTAAGTTGGAACAGTGGCCCATCTAGCTCAGTATTGCCTGCACTGACTGGCAGAATCTCTCCAAGGTTTCAGACTTGGAGATGCTGGGGATTGAACCTGGGACATTATGCATGCCCAACAGATGCTTCAACCACTGAACTATGGCTCTTCCCCTAATAACCACTGCAGTTAGCTGAATTCTGCACACAAGATGCTTAGGTATTTTTTTCAAGTTTTGAAGGCACAGGAAGTAGATTACACCTTAAGGTTTCTAATAAATCAGTCACAATTTCTTCCCCCTTAACAGGACATGGGCTGCATACATGCTGAGCCTCTTGGGACTTGCCAATCAGAAGGTTGGTGTTTCGAATCTACACAACGGGGTGAGCTTCCGTTGCTCTGTCCCAGCTCCTGCCAGCCTAGCAGTTTGAAAGCATGCCAGTGCAAGTAGATAAATAGTTACCACTGTGGTGGGAAGGTAAACAGTGTTTCTGTGCGCTCTGGCACTTGTCACGGTCCTCTGTGCGCCAGTAGCTGTTTAGTCCTGCTGGCCACATGACCCGGAAAACTGTCTGTGGACAAACACCGGCTCCCTTGGCCTGATAGCGAGATAAGCGCCACAACCCCATAGTTGCCTTTGACTAGGCTTAACCGTCCAGGGGTCCTTTACCCTTACCTGCATACATTTAAAGAAGCACCACCACCCCAAGTATTCTGGGAACTGTAGTTACCTTTCACAGAGCTACAATTCCCAGCAAACCTAACAAAATACAGTTCCCAGAATTTTTTGATTTTTTTTTCTTGGTGTGGGGGGGGAGGGGGTACACAGCCATGAACCTGATTATCCGTTTCTGTGCTTCCCCTCTCGTCTTCATCTCACCAAGGTGACATTCTCTGGAATCTTGCCTTCATGTTCTCAAGCTCTGTTTCTTGCCAAAAGCTTTTTGGCACTCAGATTTCAGCTGATGCCAGCACAAGACCTGGAGAGATCAGGAGTAAACAAGTAAAATAAGTTGATGGGAGGAGAGTTCTCCTTCTTTTCCTCCCCCAAGAAATTTTCCCTGACCCAAACCCCATTCTACATTCAGGGTGGCCCCCTGGTGTCCTACTTTTTGGAGAACCAGCCTCTGTTTGGTAGGCTGTCAGGTCCAACGCCGGTTAAGAATGCTAAGAAAGGAGAGGAGCCTTGAAGTTGCCCATCCAGTTTGCATCACCCAGACAGCATGTCATACACATCACCTGATCACAGTCCTTCCCACCATGATAAGGGAATTGCAATTTAAATTATAGTAAAGGATTTCTAAAATTGCATGTATGCATAGAAATTAGCACACAGAAACTTAATGCAAACAAGTCCCTTCTCTTTTGGAGCCAATGCATAAGCAGCCCTCCTAACCCTAAATCCTGCAGAGAGGCTCTTTGGGGGTCTTATGGGGCAGCGGAAAGGAAGAGACAAGAACATTAAAAAAATGCATTTATCTTAAGTTTATTTAAAATCCAAGCCTATATATCTGTGATGCACAGCCCATCAGTTTAGCCCACAGTTGTAGTGTGTTATTGAAGAACCAAAGAAAGAAATGTATTGCTGATTTATTCCTCAGGTTAGATCAGTGTTTCCCAAACTCTAGCTGTTTTTGGACTACAGCTCCCATCATCCCTAGATAGCAGGATCAGTGGTCAGGAATGATGGGAATTGTACTCCGAAAACAGTGGGAAACCCCAGTTTGGGAAATCCTGTGTTAGAGATGATTTAGCTACAGTGTTGTATCTTTTATGTCAGAGATGAACCTTTTTGGTCTGGAAGACTAGAGCCTTATCTGCCTCATCTGTGGGGCAACTTGACAGATGGGTGCGACAGCCCACCTGTCAATCACCTGGTATTATTATGACATCAGATGATGGGTGGGTTGTCCCGTCTTATCTCTCAAAGCCCCTTGCACAGATCTTCCCAAGTGCCTGGCAACCAGCTGGCTGCCATGCACTTGGAAAGAGCTGCACAAAGTGCTTTGCAACCCCAGTGTGCTCAGTACCGCCCAAGGGCAGGGCATGGGGATTGCCTGCATGACTGAGTTTGTTGCTACCTGCTCGACACTTGATGTCAGGTGTGGAGCAGGTGGCTGTAGCTTGGGGGAACTCTTAGGGCTCACCTAACTTTCCCTTGACCTGTATGTTGATTTCCCCCCACAAGGCTCCCACTAGTAAGAGCAATAAGAAAACCAATATAAAGCTACAATAGAGCATGCCATATAAACAATCTTAAAGTCATAAAGCATACAAAACACAACCGCGGTTGCAGTGTGAGTAAAGGCAATCAGCCAGTATGTTCCCCAAAAGGCCCTCTAAAATAACCAAGTTTTCACCGCTTACCTTTAAGCAAAGGGCATAAAACATGTCACTTGCCATAAATCTGTGTAAGCCAGTCCATGAACATGAATGGGGCCCACCAATCCCAGATGCCCTTCGGCAGGCTCCACCTGGCAGCCTTTCTACTTGCATCTGGTGGGGGGGGCAGCCCACACTGCCAGCTTCCTCTTGCTTAGGCTCCATCTCACCCTCATAGGACCCTGCAGGAGGAAGGTGAGGGCAAAATTAGAATTGCCTCTGGCACCACCTACTGTTGCCCTCCCTGCCTTCCACCTTAACCAGTTCCAATGGCCCTTACTTCTGAGTAGGTATACCTAGACTTGGTCAGCTTGGCTGAAATCCTGTGCACACTTACCTGGGATTAAGTCCTGTTGGGCTCAGTGGGCCTTAGGTAAAGGGACCCTTGACTTTTAGGTTCAGTCACGGACAACTCTGGGGTTGCAGCGCTCATCTCGCTTTACTGGCCGAGGGAGCCAGCGTACAGCTTCCGGGTCATGTGGCCAGCATGACTAAGCCGCTTCTGGCGAACCAGAGCAGCGCACAGAAACGCCGTTTACCTTCCCGCCAGAGCGGTACCTATTTATCTACTTGCAGTTTGACGTGCTGTTGAACTGCTAGGTGGGCAGGGGCTGGGACCAAGCAATGGGAGCTCACCCCGTCGAGGGGATTTGAACTGCCAACCTTCTGATTGGCAAGCCTAGGCTCTGTGGTTTAGACCACAGTGCTGCCCGCGTCCCAATCAGTGGGCCTTACATCCGAGTAAATATGCATCAGGTTGGACTGCCTGCCTGCCATCCCTTGCAGGCTTGCTTGGGCATAAGGCCTGTTGATTGGACACAAAGGGCTTTAACTTCCACATAAAGAAACAGGGACCAGAGCTTCCTCCTCCTGCATCAGATCAGATTCCTTTGCTGCTGCTAGAATAGGGCTGGGGAGAGAAGGAAAGGAAAGAAACCCTGTCATTATTGCCAACACAGCATTAACATTCCTCCTCTTAAGCAGAATTCTTTGCCTCTTGGGGGAGAAAGGAAAGGAAATAACCCGCCCAGCAGGAAAGCCTGTGAAAGTGAGGGATGGTTGTGGAGGAAGGCAGGCATGCCGCAGCAGGGGTCAGCTGCTAGGCATCCTTTGAAGTGGGGTTGGAGGGGAGGGCGATGTCACAGCTGGATGGAAAGGGGGGGGGGTTGCCTTTCTCATCCTGTTAACACTGCAGCATCAAAGGCCTTCTTGGTGAAATGATATCAAATTGCACTTAAGCTTGTGCGCTTTCGGAACTTCTGAAATGACAGCAGCAGGGGCTGCCTTGCTCCCCTCCTAGCCCAGCCCAAAGCTTGATGCACTAACAGCTTCCGCTGGCTTTTGCACAGCAACCTGGATCCTGGAACCTTAGCTCACAGACACTGAAAACGCTTTTGGGGAAGCTCAGAGACCATCTAGGCCAGAGGCAGACGGGCTTTAGGCTTGAGAATTCTACGGTTTCTCTCTTTACTGGAAGCCTGAGGCCCACTAGTTTGTAGATCGGGGGGAATTTTGATACCAGGGTTTTGTTTCTGATGTTGTATGCACACCATCCATTTAAAATACATTTAAAACACCTTACCCGTTGCCATCAATAATTATTCAAACTGTAGCTCACGCTGCATAGAGCACCCTTAATAAACTACAGTTCCCAGGGGTTCTTAGCTGTGTGTGCTTTAAATGGATGGTGCACAGAGGCAGCATAATGGTCAGAACTGAGATCACAGTCCACACACACACTGAAAAAATAACTCTAGGTATCCTTTTTCTTCCTCGCTGGCTCCTGCTGCCTTCATTTGAGCACTGCTTTGGAGGGCGAGGGTTTTTTTGCCCTTGTTAAACAACAGGGAGTATGAAATTCTTGCCAGTCTATGTGGAAATCATCCAAAGATCCACCACCGGACTTCTGGTCTACCTTCTGCCCACCCATTTCTGCTAGTCCAGCATCCTGATCAGTGCATCAAATCTCTTTCTATATTCTCCACTTTACCCTAGTTAGAAGGTATGGGGAACGTCAGGACTGAGGACTGAATGCGGCCCTCCATTTCTCTCTGCCTGGCCTTCAGGCCACACCCCTCACAGTTCCCACTCTGCACCCACCTCTAGTCATTTTACGTGGCTGGGATATGACCATGAACTGTGTGCTAATACCTCTTACTTGCCTGGATGGAAGATGGGGAATGATCTGACTGAGTCTGCAGCCCCTGGAAGAAAGAAAGAAATGTGGCCCTCAGGCTGAAGAGGGATGCAGACTAGCAAGGATAGTCAGAGTCGGTTTTCCAACTTTAAAAATAAATAAATCACAGGCCCCTTTCCAAAGCCTTTAACAGATCCTGGCACACACAAATTTAGCAGGGTGGATGTGTTACTGGCATGAGGTTCAGTGGCGTGGAAGGCTTCGCCTCATTAATCAACCCTTTCATTTTAGTTTTTTCAAGATTGCTCCCGAAAGTGGCTTCCAGCATATTGAATGAACAAACAGAAGCAATAAATGTAACCATTCTATCCAAAGCATATTTTAAAACAATTTTACAAATAGCAAATGCCCTGTGTGTTTTGCTGTGTGTGGTGGCAGGTCAAGGTAAGTGATGGATTTTATATTTTAAAAAAAGGATCCCCCCCCCCACTGCAAAAAACGATTCTTTCTTTTTTCTAAAATAATCATCATGGGTTTCTTTTTCCCAGCAACTCTAGGTGTAATCTGAAACTTCCATAACTCCTAGTTGAGTCTAATCCAATTAAGTCTGTAATCTCCTCCTATACGCCTTTTAAGACTCTGACTAAATGCAGACTTTGTGGCTGCTTGATCAAGCCAGTATTTTTCTAGGTGGTTGTCGCCAATGGAAGCTAAGGCAGTTAAAAAGTTAAATATGGAGTCGAAATGGCCAAGATATTGGGAAATTCTGGAAAAGGAAGGGGACAAATTGAGATTGCAGAGCTTTGAAAAATTAAGAGGGAAGGTGAGAGATTGGCTGCACTATCATCAAATAAATGAAGTGTTTAAATTAGACAGTAAAATTGGCTTCCAGGTGGAAAAATCAAAATTAGAGACTGAACTGTTAGAATCCAGTACTAAGAATTTGTCAAAAATGTATAACTTGCTGCTGAAATGGAATACATAAGATGAAATGGTTAAATCAACTATGATTAAATGGGCTCAGGACATTGGTCATAATATTTTGTTCGCTGACTGGGAAAAGTTGTGGACCACCGGGATGAAATTCACGGCATGTAATGCCTTAAGAGAAAATATAATGAAAATGATTTATAGGTGGTACATAACCCCAGTCAAGCTTGCAAAGATCTACCACTTGCCTGACAATAAATGTTGGAAATGTAAGGAAAAGGAAGGTACATTTTTTCACCTCTGGTGGACGTGCCCGAAGATTAAGGCATTCTGGGAAACGATTTATAATGAACTGAAAAAGGTATTTAAATATACCTTCCCTAAGAAACCAGAGGCCTTTCTCTTGGGCATTGTCGGCCAAGGGGTGTTAAAGACAGATATAACTTTTTTTATGTATGCTACAACAGCAGCTAGAATACTCATTGCAAAGTACTGGAAGACACAGGATCTACCCACACTGGAAGAATGGCAGATGAAGGTGATGGACTACATGGGCTTGGCAGAAATGACGAGCAGAATCCGAAACCAGGGAAAAGAAGCGGCGGAAGAAGAATGGAAAAAGTTTAAGGACTATTTAAAGAAATATTACAAAATTAATGACAGCTAGAATGATGTTGGACTAAAGTAAATGGTTACTATTAGTAATGGTTAAGACAAGGAGAATAAGGATGATTAGCTTAAATTTATAGCAAAATAAGGGAAGATTTGCTGAACAATTGATTAGAATTTGGAATACAGAAACGGGAGGCATGAGGAAGTCGAAGAAGAAAGGTTTAAGAAATTAGGACATGAAATGGTACTTGTTTTTTGTCTTGTTTTTGTCTTCTGTTTGTTTATGTATGCTTTGTTTGTATGAATATAAAAATTGTTTAATAAAAATATTATAAAAAAAAAAAAAGATCAAGCCAGTATTTTTCTATCTGCCGCCCCCACCCATGGCTTTGCTTAAACTGATGAAAAGTTCCGGAGAACTCAAAAGCTAGCTAATTAATTGACTTCTATCTATCCTGCACGTCCTCCCTTAAGGAACCCAGGGAAGCAAACAGATATACAATTTAAAAACAGAAACAAAGCAAAAACAACAAACCATTTTAAAACAGACTAAAACATAAAAAATTACAATTAAAAATATCTAAAAACAAATACGGTTAGAAACATTCCTATAGCCAATGATCTCAAGGTTGCCAGGAACAGCATCCTTCAGTCACCAGGTAAAGTAAAGGTAAAGGTACCCCTGACCATTAGGTCCAGTCATGACCAACTCGGGGGTTGCGCGCTCATCTCGCTCTATAGGCCAAGGGAGCTGGCGTTTGTCCGCAGACAGCTTCCGGGTCATGTGGCCAGCATGACTAAGCTGCTTCCGGCGAACTAGAGCAGCGCACGGAAACACCGTTTACCTTCCCGCCGGTACCTATTTATCTACTTGCACTTTGATGTGCTTTCGAACTGCTAGGTTGGCAGGAGCAGGGACCGAGCAACGGGAGCTCACCCGTTGCGGGGATTCGAACTGCCGACCTTCTGATCCTAGGCTCTGTGGTTTAACCCACAGCGCCACCTGTGTCCCTCAGTCACCTGGGTAAATAAGAATGTTTTCAAATTCCTCCTGAAAGTTAATGATAGAGATAGGCGCACCTCACTAGGTGAACCACCACCAAAAAGGCCTTGTCACAGATCAGGCAAACTGGGTGGCAACACCAACAAGGCCTCACATTATCATGTTCTTGTCACTCCTATTAAAGCTGCTCCCCAACTGAGTTTTGGGGAAATATCCTGCTGGATTCCTGAGGGTGTGTGTCTGCTCCTAAAACAAAAAAGAACCTGGTGGCACCTTAAAAGCTTAAGGCCCCATCTGCAGTATACATTTAAAGCAGCATCATACCAGTATCATAGCCTCCTCAAAAGGATCCTGGGAACTGTAGTTTGCTGAGAGTTGTTAGGTGACAACTATTCTCCTGAGCTACCATTCCAAGAGTTCTATAGGAGGAGGGATTGGTTTTTAACCCATTCTGGGAAATGTACCTTTGTGGTGTTATGCTAGGCTTAATGTAATTTATTGTGGACTGAATCGGCATAGGCATTGATCACACAACCTGTGTTAATTGGCTAACCAATGTCAAGATAATGGCCACTGGTCCCATTACCTCCTGGCAAATAGAAGGGGAAGAAATGGAGGCAGGGAGAGATTTTACTTTCTTGGGCTCCATGATCACTGCAGATGGTGACAGCAGTCACAAAATTAAAAGACGCCTGCTTCTTGGGAGAAAAGCAATGACAAACCTAGACAGCATCTTTTTCCCCAGCTCTACTGGGGAAGGCAACAAAGTTCAAAACAAAAGGCTTCTAGAGCAGGGGAAAAAACGACCGAAAGAAAACCGCAGGCAAAGCTCGGTGCTGATCCGAAAAGGCAAGGAAGAGTGAGCGCACCATGCCAAAATTAAATGGCCCGCGGCCACACCCACCCTGGCCGCAGATTGGCTGGGAGATCCCCAGCACAGAGACAGCATCTTAAAAAGCAGAGACACACCTTGCCGACAAAAGTCCCTATAGTTAAAGCTATGGTTTTCCTAGTAGTGATGTATGGAAGTGAGAGCTGGACCATCAAGAAGGCTGATCACCGAAGAATTGATGCTTTTGAGTTATGGTGCTGGAGGAGAGTCCCATGGACTCCAGCACCTCTCCATTCTGAAGGAAATGAGCCCTGAGTGCTCACTAGAAGGACAGATCCTGAAGCTGAGGCTCCAATACTTTGGCCACCTCATAAGAAGAGGACTCCCTGGAAAAGACCCTGATGTTGGGAAAGATGGAGGGCACAAGGAGAAGGGGACGGCAGAGGACGAGATGGTTGGACAGTGTTCTCGAAGCTACCAGCATGAGTTTGACCAAACTGCGGGAGGCAGTGGAAGACAGGAGTGCCTGGCGTGCTCTGGTCCATGGGGTCATGAAGAGTCGGACACGACTAAATGACTAAACAAGAAATGGCAGGATATTTGTGTCAGCAGTGAATGAATGAATGCTGCGAAATGTGTAATCATCACTGGCTGTAGTTTTCTGCATTTCCTTTCCTTCCAACCTCATTGTTTACCAGCACCACCCCAACCAAATACCTGCACCTCAGGATAACACTTTGGCCACACACACACACACACACACGATTAGCCACAATCTGTGGTTTCTTGAGAAATTCTGCTGTTCGACACATTTCCCTTCAAAACAGTTTCCATCCGATTTTAAATCCTAAGCTGTGTTCACATCAGTTAAGCTGAAGTGTGTAAATTTGCTTTGTGAATAGTAATTCAGATGCTGCAGGTGCAGGGAAACCAAATAGGTGATGTGCATTGAGTGAAGACATGGCCACCTCCTCCTGGTGCACCAACAACGTGCAAATACAGGGAAATGACTCCTGAACATAGTCTTCAAGTCTCAAGGGACCTGAGAAGATTTGGCACCATGAAAGGCAGTCTATAAATACCAATTAATTAAAGATTATTACATGAAAGTATTAAAAGTTCCAGGAAACTCCTTGCTGCTTTAGCTGCAGCAGGCCAACATCTCTGTCCTTAAAGGTTAGGAGAGGGATGGGAAGTTTGCGGCCCTCCAGACTCCCCTGAGCCCCTGCCTGCATGGCCAATGGTAAGGGGAGGAGATGGGAGCTGTAGCCCAGTGATATCTGGAGGGCCACATGTTCTTCAGCCCGATATAAGAGCACCTCCTATTTGGCCAGCAATGGACTCCCAAGGTCCCTTGGCTTTCCATTATCGTACAAGCTCTCCATCCCTGCCTCAGTGTGACCCCCCCCAAAAAAGCAGGGCAAATCTGCCCTGGATGATGATGGTAATGAAAAATGCCTTTCTGCTTTTTTTAAAAAAAATTATTTTATTTTAATATAGTGCATCCCCACAGCAGCTTTAGTCGAAGAGCAATGGCTCCATGTATTTTTCTTTCCACAAGGAAAAGGAAGACGCTAGCCTTCGCCAGCTTCTCCTCCTTGCTGCGAAAAAGCGCCTTTCTGCTTGTTGAAAGCACAGATTTCATCAAAGCCTCCCATCCCTCCTTCCTCATTTGTATAATGATCCTGGGGGCTTCACACAGAGGTGACAGAATTGGTTTTGCCCTTATTGCTTTCTCCTCTTTGCATGCCTTTGACACACACATGCACCCTTTGATGACCCTTTTGTTCCAGGAGGTGCAAACTTGCACCTTTTGATCTCAAGGCTGGGTGGCTTGGCTAGAGGGAAGGGAACAAGGACTCTGCCTTTGCTTAAGGAAAAAAGGAGGTGATGCCTGCCCCTCTTCACACAAGCCACAAGGGCAAGGCCATTGGGTCAAATGCCAGGCTTGTGTAGTCACTCTAGGCCAGGTATAAATGAGCAGGACTGCCCTTCACGAGGGGAAGAGGGCCTTGGTGCCTGAACAAGCTGTTAACAGGAGATCAGTCAACCAATTTTGCAATGGCAAGGAAGTGGATCTGGTATGGGCTGTTTGAAAGTGGAAGGCAGCAGACTGTGTTTTGTGGGAGGAATTTAAGGAGAAGTTGAACACTGGGCAGCCATCTGTCAAGGAAGCCAACATAGGAGGGTTCCTATATTTCAAACAGTGAAATTCCGGACACAAAAGCCGTTGAGCTTTTCTTGTCAAAGTTGTTGTGCTTTTTTGGGGGGGGTGAGGTTTGAGCTATTTAAAAGGAATTTGGCCAAAATCCACGCTTCCGACATGGGTTGCCATACATCTGGATTTCCCCGGACATTTAAGCGATTCCTACCCAGATACTGTTTCTGACAGCCGACTCCTGGCAATGTCCTGCAAATGCTTCTAGGCTACAATCCCATCAACCAGTTGGGGTTGATGGGAGTTGTAGTCCCAACATCTGGAGGGAACCACATTGCTTACTGCCCTGCCCCTCTGTAGCAACAAGATTCTTGCACTGAGCAGAAGGCTGGACTCAAGGCTGGCCCTACAGGTTGGTAGAGCAAGGTGTCTGCTCTGGTATCCTCTAGATGTGCAGCAATGTACAAATGTGCAAATGAAACAAAACAAATAAACAACACCCAACTCAGGTGACTTGTCCCAAATCCTAAAGCTCGCTAGCCAGCATCATTTCACCGTGGTGAAGTTTTTAATCAGATGAATGTTTTAAATTCTGCTTATATGTATTCACAAGCTTTACTCCTGTCTTGTTGGATTGATGACCCCCTGTGTTCTGTGTTGTATGTCTTTTATGTTTACATTGCAATGGCCATTCAATGCACACACAATGGGTAGATGGGAGAGAGACCAGCCCTTACTGGTAGAAAACCTGTTGTGTAGTTGGCAAGATTGTGTTTTGGGACATGGTACACTGACACAGACTCTCTGGAAAGAGAACTTCGCCGAGGATGAATCTCTGTTTGCATCTCTGCCAAGTTCTACAGCTTGCCTTGCCTGCTTCATTAGCCCTTATCTCTCCTTCTGCTGTTGTTTATCCAGCAAAATCTGCCTTGTGCTGTCACAAACCCTGAGGCTCATGTTGTACACTGGGCAGGAAGACATTTGCCCCTAAACTCCCCAAGCTGCTTGCTTCTTCCACCACCTCCCCACAAGATCCTGGCCACCAGCTGCCTTGATTCCAGCAGAGATGCCCCTTTGTGTGGTGACTGAATAATCTGATTAGGAAGTGCTGTCCTCCCCGCCCCCCCCCCACATATTGCTGTTTAAAAACCAAATAAATGCTTTGCAATTGGGAAAGTGCTATCCATCTTGCTGCCTCCCACCACTACCCGGTCGGCTTCTGCAGGGGCAGCAGGTCACAAAGCCAAGATGAGCAATACTGCCTTGAGCCCTACTGTGCGTGGCCGGCGCCTCTGTTCATAAGGAGAGATCAAAGGGAGCCATCCAGAGACAGCTTGGATGGACATAGCTCTTTGAGGGTTCTCATAAACCTATCCGTCACTAAGGGGAGTGGCAGCTGCAGCTGAGATGGCAGACCGATGCAAGAGTGATGCGGGATTTGTCGTGGGCCCATCCTAAACCAGGATGAATCCAGGTCATGCATTCAAGACACCCATCCAAATAATCCTGGAAACTTTGGTTTTATTGCCTACAAAGCTACAATTCCCAGCACCCGCAAAGGTTTCAGGGCACACGTTCCACTTTATTTCCAGCTGGTGCAACTCCTTAAAGATGCCCGCTGGAATCAGTAACTTTGTATACGGCAACCGTTCCATCTGAGAGGGCTGTGTGTGGTTCCACTTTTGCTGAGCTACAGGCCAAGGGTGCCTTTTCAGAGGGCAATAATGCTGCAACAGACACAGCACTGTAGGACAACTAATAAAGCAGAATGCTGTGTGGATGCTCCAGTATAAATCCACCACAAATGCACTATGATTGTGCCAACAATATGTTGCAGAACTCCTCCAACCCAACTCCCAGTCTAGAAGGGTTGCTTTTTAAAATATTTACATATTTACAGTTATTTCCCTCCTTTCCTTCAAGGAGCTCACGGTGGTGTACGTGGTTCTCCCAATTTAATCCCAAGCACCTGCAAGATCCTGCCCTGCTTTTGCCATCTTGGGGAAGCTCGTCCCCTCCTTCTGAGTGAGCTGATGTTCCCCACTGACCCTGGGGCAAAGGAGGCACTGGAAGAGATGGGTGAGCTTGCTGCCTTTTGGGGGCTCCTATACCTTTAAGGCAGAGGATGGGAGCTGGGAAAGGGAGGGCGGTCCCCCTCCCCCAGCAAGCCCCGCCTCCGATTTTGCCTTTGAATTTATTTCATCCCATTGTGTAGCCTGGAGATCCCAGCCTGGGAAGCAGAGAGATCTTTGGCTTTGGGAAGGTAGAGGGAAACAGCACGGATCCTGCTCTCCAACAAGTTTGCATCATCTTTCTTTTCTTTGCAAGAAGAAGAAAAGCATCAGAGCCAGGTTGGAGGGAGAGAAGGTGTGTCTACTTTGGAGGAGATGGTGGTTAATTTTTAGCATTTGTTGATGGGAGGACCCTGGGGTGGCAGTGTCTGCGTATAGTAGGCATCCCACCCACCCATTGCCGTTTGGCCAGGATTCTGGGGGATGGGGTGGGGGGCAAATGCAACAGGGCAGAGGTGTGTCTGTGTGAGAGAGGGTTGGGAGGGATTGTTTTTAGCATTTGATTTTAGTATTTTTAATATATGCTCTTATTGTTCTGTGTCAACCGCTTGGAAGTTTTGATGATTAAATGGTATATACATCTAACTGAATGAATGAATAAAAACAAAAGGTCATTATGTTATGATGTGTGGACTGGCCCTAAGGGGTCAAGATCTAGGCTTGCAGTAGAACTGGCATGTTAGAATCCTGAGGGTGTAGCATGAACTGTGGAATGATTCCTTTTTCTATCATCTATTTTTCTATCATCTATCTATCCATCCATCCATCCATCCATCATCTAATTTATTTATTTATTTACTTACACTTGGTTGCTACCTTTCTTCCATGCAGAGCCTCTGCTTTCCAATTGGTCTCTCATCCAGGCACTGACTAGACCCCCAACTTGCTTAGCTTCATCAGAGTAGGGACTGAACCATTAAAATGGTTCATTAAAAGTTAACACAGCAGGAAGAAAGATTTTTAACTCCCCCTTTTCCCTGTTGAGCTAATTTTTTACTTGCAGGGAAATTTTATTGGTCTGCTTGTTTTCAAAGCCCGCCCTGCAGAGCATTCCAGAGTGGCTGCCCCCACCTCTTGTCCAAAGTGGTACATGCCATTCTGCCACCTTAGAACCTGAGCATCTTGTTCCCCTTTTGCTCTGTGATATGTTTAGACCAGGTTGGATATTGGCTAAAGAAGGTGGGGATGTGGTATTTGGGTGATGGGCATGTTTGTGCTTGTGCACAAAGGAAGGCCTTAGAAACTAGGAATCCATGAGCGGTGCTTTGATGCGTAGCCGTGACCTGGAGTTTTGAGCCCTCAAAAATGTTTCATGTGGTCCTCATAAGCTTCTTCCACCAGCCTGCCACATTGACAGTCAGGGTGATTATTGCAGAATGATAAAAACGTAACCTCGCTTTTTTAACCTATTGAGTTTGCTTCTGGGCAGACCAGGAGTCTCAGGATGGTGCCCCCAGCAGGGATAACATAGCACTGTGAATCAGAAAGCCTCCAGTTCAAACTGCACCTCTACCGTGAACACAGTAAGTGGTAAAGTATCTGATTTACATGCAGAATGTCCAGGTCCAATCCCTGGCATCTCTAGGTAGGGCTTGTAGAATCTCCCCATCTGAAACCCCAGAGAGCTGCTGCCTGTCAGTGTGGGCAGTACTGAGCTAGATGGACAGTGATCTGACCTAGTCAGTGTAAGACAGCTTTCTCTGTTCCTATGTACGTTCCCCTATGTCCTCTAATGGTTGTTGGCATCCGCCTGTCTCGAGAGGCAATAAGAGTGCCTTCAGGAGGTGAAATCAAATCACTGCATTAGCAAGTGACCTCCCTGGGTTGCAAGCCTGGGCAGTGTGGGTGTGGAGGTCCTGGGCCTCCCAGATGGCTCTTGGCCTTGCTGATCTAGTCCAAACAGAAGCCGTGTGCTATGGATATTGGCCTGCTCCATGTTCCCTAGGCTTGGCAGAAGATCAGGAAGAAGACCTTCCTCCATCGTGTGACTCTTCAAAGGAGCAGAACAGAGTGTCAGCGAGGGGGTGGGTCAGACATAGCTCAGTGCAGAAGGTTGCAGGTTCAATCCCTGGCATCTTCAGACAGGACTAGGAGAGACTTGCTGAAACCCTGGAGAGCTGCTGCATGTCAGTGTAGACCGTACTGAGCTAAATGGATCCAAGGTCTGACTCTCTATGAGGCAGCTTCTCATGTTTCTACCCTCCCCACCTCACCAATGCTCATAAATGGCCTAAGAAAAAGGCATAGGAATATGCCTTATGCCAGGCCAGACTGTTTGGCCAACTGGCCCAGAACTGCTTGCTCTATCTGGCAGCATTTCTCCAGGGCCCTGGGCAGGGGTCTTTCCTGCCACCTGTGATCCTTTTAACCTAAACCTTCTGCATGTAAAGCATATCCTGTTCTACTGATCAGTGGTCCCTATTAGATCTCTTAGCCTCAATTCCCACATTTGTCAATATTATTATTAATTTCTTACCTGCCTTTCACCACGAGGTTGCAGAGTGAGTTGCAGCAACTGAAGAATACAGTATTAAACTCAGTTAAAACTATTTACATATATGGAAATAATAATGCTGACTTACCTTACAGGGTTATTGTAAGGATACATGAAGACTCTTGAACACGCAGTGCTGAGCCCCAGGAGATAGTTTAATATGGCAACCTTTCTAGTGCTAAGTAGTTCTTGGTTGGGTTGGAACGTCAGTTGGGAACGTCATCTCTGCCACCTTGATCTTTGTGGAAGGAAGGAAGGCTGTAATTAACAAAACAGAGTCAATGTTTGGAGTTCTGCCTTAACCAGCTGCTCCAATAGAAATGAAATGGTGACACTTAAAGAGAGTTTTGAGGATGGAATGACTCAGGTGGGCTTCATTCGCTGAAGCCAGTACTGTCCTCCAGGTTGAGGCTCCCCAGGGTTAATGTGTCCAGTTTGTACACCCAGAAGTTCATCCTCTTTGCTAACGTTGTTGAATCGTTTGACATCTCTGTAGCCATTACTGATGAACCTGTGGTTCTCAGAACTGACATGCTGAGCGACTGGTTTGGACTGTTTTGGCAACTATAGTGTTTTAACAACCCAAATCCTAAAAAAGAACCCAGAGCAGGCTTACATGAAGTGCTGCATAATGCTTGTATAACTATATAGTAATCCATGTTAAGAGATTGTGAACACTGTCCTAGGGCTGGTAACTGATTTGTAATCCTTGCATTCTAAATCTATATTGTCCTCTCTCCAAAGAGCTCACGGTGGCATACATTGACCTTCCTTTTCTCTCTCCTTATGGCAACGCTGTGAGGTAGGAACATAGGAGGCTGCCTTAATGCCAAGCTCAGGCCATTGGTCTATGGAGCTCAGTAATGTCTCTGCTGCCTGGTAGCTGCTCTTCAGGGTTTCAGAGAGAATGCTCCCAGCCCTACCTGAAGATCCCATGGGTTGAACCTGGGACCTTCCGCATAGAAAACACAACACTCTACCACTGAGCTACATACAGCCCTTTAAATGGGGAGGTGAGCTTTGCAAGAGTGAGGATCTGAATTCTGGTTTGCCTGGTTTAAATCCTGCTCTCTGACCGCTATGCTACACTGGCACACTCATCTGTTTCTTCCCATTTTGCTCCTGTGGAGGAAAGTTACTAGGCAGATTTTATTTCTCTCTAAGCAAACTGTGCCGTGTTCTAATAATTACCTTTCCTTCATCACCAGCCAGGATCGTTTGCAATTGGAGTTGTGTTGGAAATGACCCCTCGGGACCCTCCCAGTTCCATCCTGGGTGCTTGGGAGCTCCTCTTCCTCCTTGTTGCCCCTCTCTCCGGCCAGTTGTGCCCAGTCCCTTGCGAGTGCTCAGAACCGGCCCGCACCGTGAAGTGTGTCCAGAAAGAGCTGACTTCCATCCCAGCTGGCATTCCTGGATATACCCGCAACCTCTTCATAACCGGCAACCAGATCGCCCACATCGGCAGCGAGGATTTCAAGGGGCTGCCAAATTTGGTCACACTCTCTCTGGCCAGCAATAGGTAAAGCTCGCTAGAAGCTGGGGAGCAGTGCTCAAAAGAAAGTGGAACCAGAGGACAGACACACACACACACACACACACACACACACACAGGAACGTAAGTAGCTACCATATACCAAATCAGAACATAGGCCCATCTTGTCTGCACTGACTGGCAGCTCTCCAGGGTTTCAGATAGGGTTCTCTCCCAGCTCTATCAGGAGATACCGGGCATAGAGAACTAGGAACTTCTGCATGCAAAGCAGATGCTCAACTGCTGAACTTCCCCTACCCACTTTTTTTAGAAGGCAATGGAGTTCATACTGTGTTTGAAATTAAGGAACTCAACAGAGGAAATGAAATAGGCCTAGGGAGGAGCGTGGCCTAGGGATAGTTTGGAAGGCCACACAGAGAGTTGCCTAGTGTGGGTGGCATTTAGTGCTCAAGCCTGAGCTCTTCCACCGTGTTTATGGTAATTTGAAGCAGTCATGGCTTCCCTCAAAGAATCCTGGGGGAAGTAGTTTGTTGAGGATGTGGAGCAGCGGTTCTCAACCTGTGGGTCCCCAGATGTTGTTGGACTACAACTCCCATCATCCCTGAGCTCTGGCCTTGCTAGCTAGGGGTGATGGGAGTTGTAGTTCAACAACATCTGGGGACCTACAGGTTGAGAAAGGCTGAGTGGAGAGTTGTTACGATGCCCCATCTCCCCTCACGGAGCTGCAATTCCCAGAGTGGCTTATGAAATCAACCCCTCTTCCCAAGGAACTCTGGGAAATTTAGCTCTGTGAGCCCTAAATGTTTATAATGTACAAAGCAGGTAGGACCACTGAGTGAGAGAGCTTTTAATACAAATATATAAATATGTAAATGTTGTCTCAGAAAAGGTATTCTTCCCTTCTCTCACAACAGCTTCTTCCACCATAGCACCTTGTGTACACACACACCCCACCTAAAAATAAAGTATGGCTTTTGATTTACAACTATTGCTTCTGTTCTTATTCAAATGTTATGCCCATATATCCCCTGACCAGGGGTGTGCCCCATTGAAGTCACTGGGGCTTACTTCTGAGTAGACTTATGTAAGATTGCACTGCTGATTTTAAATAGACAAGTATCGTGAGAAGTTTTTCTCCTCCCATAATACGAGAACCCAGGGCCATCCAGTGAAGCTGAATATCGGGAGATTCAGGACAGGAAAAATAGAGTATCTGTTGCAGTCTTCTGTAGCATTCACCCGGAGTCAGTGTTCCCTGGTCTGTGCTTACATGTCCTGCCACCTTTGCTGTGGAAATAACAGGCATTACCATGGCAACAGGCTTGTCAGAGACTGCAATTAAAGCTCTAGACTGATGCTCTGGTGCCCTGCCTCCTTTTCATTGGTGGCAGGGAGTATAAGGGGCAACCAAACTCACTGACTTCTGAGGTCTTTGTATCAGAGGCACGAGGCCTCTGCAACCATCCAGGAGGCTGGCTGGGATAGCTGCAGTGCCTGCCAAAAGCTTAGGTCTGAGTGCAAAGGGGCCATGGATATGAGCCTTTTTAAAAGGATAATGGGCTCTTCCATAGGACTCTCCGGTGGAACTGGAAGCCAACAGCTCTCAGGAACATTATTATTATTTTTCCATTTATATCCTACACTTCCTCACAAAGAAGCCCAGGCAGCAAACACATTACTAATAAAAACATTTTCAAAAGCACTCTAAAAACAGGTTAAAAGCATTCTCTCAACCAATGATTTCAAGGTAGCCAGAAACTGGACCTTCCAGTTTTTAACCTCCTGAAAGGCAATTAACGTAGGAGACAGATGCACTGCACCAGGGAGGGCATTCTGTATTGGGGAGCCACCACTGAAAAGGCCCTGTCATGTGTCAGGCAGCTCCTAGTGGCAGCACCACCACCAATAAGGCCTCACCTCCTGATTGTAGGATCTGCGATGACTGACATTGGGGAAGGTGCTCTTTTAGGCACATTGGTCCCCACAACCAGATATATCCTTCTGAAATTAAATAATATTTTATTTTTTTTTACATCTAATTCCACCTCTAAAAAGAGCAATCAAACTTCATTATTGAATAAACAGCAAGGTTATTTATTTGCCACTTAATGCCAAAATAGGGTTATAACTGGTATAGAAGTATAAAAACCAAACACAAGCAATGAAGTAGAAACATCCATCATCGAAGTAAAACAATTAAAGCACACAGTAAAGTGATCCTGTTAAAACATCTATCATTAAAATATGCTCTAAAACAATCCCATTAAAACAAGGACTTGGGCCAAGAAATAAAGGGAAGGCCCATCTGCTCAATCTACGTTCCTGTTGATCCACTTTTCTACATGCGATGAGTTTTTAATGTGACAGATCACTAATATATGATACCGTCTTCACTTTGCTGTATAAGGTGATGCAGCCCGCAATTCTCACTTCGCTTTGAAATGAGGCACAGCGAAATATCTCAACCAAAACCTTTCCAAAGTGAATTGTTTTAAATTATTTTTGGCAGTTGACTCACATCCAGCTCACCAGTTCTGGAAAGCTAGGAATACCCACCCAAGATCTCATCAGAAGTCAGATGGTTCTGTGAGATCTTGTGAGAACATCCCAGAACTGGTGCACCAATTAATATTATTAATATTAATAATATTAATAATAATAATAATTCGTTATATGCCACCCATCTGACTGGGTTGCCCCAGCCACTCTAGACAGCTTCCAATAAATTAAGCACATTGACCACAGGAAAACATTAAAAACTTCCCTATACAGGGCTACCTTGCTTGCCCCCCCCCAAGGTAGAGAGCTTAGAAGCTCGTTTTACACCGATCCTGAGTGTTATCATTGAGACGTTATTACAGAATGATTTAGGTTTGGTCTTTCCTCTCTCTCTCTCTCCAGGATTAACACCATAGAGTCACAGGCCTTCTCTACTCTCCAAAGCCTGTGTTACTTGGACCTGAGTCATAATCTTTTGGCTGCCATCCACCCCAATGCTTTCAACGCAAGGAACAACTCCATCCGAGAGCTGAACCTCAGCCACTCGCTATGCAACTCCTCCGCCATCCGCCCTGTGGCGAATGCCCTGGCCCAGGGGGGCTTCCAGAACCTCTCCAGGCTGGAACTCCCCAGCAATGAAATTGTCTACTTGCCAGGCGGCATGTTCTCCACGCTCTCCAAGCTCAAGCATTTAGACTTGAGGAATAATTCCTTGGTGGACATCAAGAACTCCACCTTTGTTGGCCTTGATCTTAAATACCTTGATTTGACCTCGAATTCCTTCAAGACCCTGAGGAGAGAAGTGTTGTCTGCCCTCAGGAGGCAATCGCACCTCCGCCTCTTCCTGAAGGACAACCCCTTTGTATGCAACTGCGACATAGAAGACCTGGTGAACTGGCTGAACCAGAGCCGGCTGGTGGTGGATGTGGAGAAGTTAGCTTGTGCCTTCCCACAGGAACTGAAAAATGCCTCCCTGGTGGAATTGGCTGGGGCAGATCTGGAGTGCCACACCAGCCAGCATGGCGAAAATGTTCTTCAGACATCCTACGCGGCTTTAGGTGCAGTCCTAGGAGTCATTGGTGTCATCTTCCTCTTTGTGCTTTACTTGAACCGTAAGGGTATCAAGACATGGATGAACAGCATGAGGGATACCTGCCAAAGTCTGATGGAGGAGTATCAGTATCGCTATGAAATAGACTCCGATCGCCACATCACACAGGTTTCGACACTGGATGTATAACGCTGTTGATAACTTGGGGGGGGGGCTTTCCAATGTTCCTTTGCTGTGTCTATCAGGCACCCTGAACTGATGGCACCCATAGTTTTTGGAAGTGGGCTGTTTAGAAATGCCTTCTCTGCCGTTGAAAACCCAAGCCAATTAAGACAGAGGGACCTGTGGATCAAAACTCTGGGTGTGGCCTCAAAGAGCCTCCTTTTATATTCATCCTTTTTAATTCATCCGTTATCACTTTGTGGGTGGATATTGGACTTTTTGTCAGACTGCCCCCAGAGGGTTCGGTTGGGCCCTTATACCTCTAATATGCTTAAGACTAACACAGGAACACCACAGGGATGCGTACTCAGTCCACTCCTTTATATTCTCTACACGTACGATTGTGTCGCTGCTCACCCTAGTAATAGGGTTGTCAAATATGCAGATGACACAACTGTGATTGGGCTCATCCCTGAAAGGGAGGGTGAAACGGATTATAGAGATGAGGTGAAGCGGTTGACAAAGAGTGGTGCAGAGCTAACAACTTGCTCATAAATACAAGGAAGACAAAGGAGCTTGTGGTGGACTTCAGGAGACAGAAGAGCAATGTCCAGCCACTTTTGATTGATGGGGTCTGTGTGGAGAGGTTAACAACGTTCAGATTTTTGGGCATTGAATTACAAGAGGATCTGTCCTAGAGTGTCAACACAAGGGGGCTTGTGAAGAAGGCGCAGCAGAGACTGTACTTTTTGAGAATTCTAAGGAAAAACCATCTGCTGCTTGCCTTCTATCACTGTGCCATTGAGAGCGTGCTCACTTATGGCTTATGTGTGTGGTACGGAAGCTGTACTACCCAGGACAGGATGGGGTTGTGCTGAGTTGTTAAGGCAGCAGAGAGCATTGTTGGCTGCCCACTCTCCACCTTAGAGCAGATTTATGCCACAAGGTGCCATAGGAAGGCACTGGACATAGTGAAAGATCCATCGCATCCTGGTCACTGTCTCTTCGAGCTTCTGCCGTCGGGACAGAGATACAGGACGATGAAGACAAGAACGAGCCGTCTTAAGAACAGCTTCTTCTCCAGAGCGATCTCGGCCCTGAATGGGAAGCCTGGACTTTGAAAGTCATCTAATCTTCCTTGCTGTACTACACTGTATTGTTTTAATTAGTGTTTTTATGGAGCAGTCAAGTAATTTCGTTGTCCCTGAGAGGGGGCAATGACAATAAAGATATTATTATTATTATTAACATTCTGCAGGTGGTTTGGCTAATTTGAAACGCAAAAGGAAGAGCATATCGCAGTTCTAGGAGCCAGCTCTGCAGAGAACAGAAAGAAGATGTCACCATTCTGATGGGATGTGCTGTCACCAAAACGTTTAGCCTCCTGGAGGACCAGGAGTCTGGAATCTTATCCTGTTGAGTCTTAAATATTCTGGGGAGTCTATTTTTGTCCTTTTTCAACAGGATCAGTTATCTGTCTTGCTCATTGAGTAACAGGTCCATGAGATGGTGTGGTGCTTATGTCAGACATGGCCAAATAACTTTGGTCTTCATAAAGGACCTCTCTCAGCAACTGCACCGCTTCCGAGGACACATGGGGGAATGCTATGGTGGTATGCTTGGTCAAAGGCCCCAAACCTCCAGCATGCTAAGAATAAGCATGCTTAAGGGAAGACTAGCTTAGAATCATATAGTTGGAAAGGACCTTGAAGGTCATCTGGTTCAATCCCTACTCAGTGCTGGATGCAACTACAGCATCCCTGGCAGATAGTCATCCAGTCTGCTTAAATAAATACCTTCGGTAAAGGACAGCCCACCACCGTCTGCTCCACTATGAAAAAGCTCTGTTGGGTTTTTTCTCCTGAAGTCAAGCTGAAATTTGCTTCCTTGCCTTCTCTGCCCATTGTTTTTCACCTCTTTGCCATACTATTTCTCCATGTGCAAAGAACTTGTGACAGCATTAAATCTTGCCATTGTCTTACCTTCCACCTTCATTCTCCAATGGTACACTTATAGGAGAGCTGCTATGCATTCTTTTTCTGAGCATAGAGTTCAGCCTGTGGCAAACTCCACAGCATTATTCCACTGAACAACAGAGGCATCTTATTCGTTTCTTCCTTCTTAACTAGAATATGATGGGTCTGTTATTCTCCTTGCTGGTATCATTAGTGTACTCATCAGAAATCAAGCAGGGTCTCTTCACTGGGATTTGGAATAGCGTTGGCAAACTCCACAACAATGCTGCTAAATTCAAGAGTACATTCTCTGTCCCACCCTTGGGTCTTCTGAACAAAAACAGTGCCTGGTGCAAAGAGCTGACTTTGATCATGGTTGAAAGCATTTGCTTTGAGCTGTCATTCCTTTTGTTTTCAAATCCAGCTCAGCCAAAGAATCAGCTGTGAGGCCTCAGAGACACTGTCCTCTCTTAGCTTGGTCAGCAACGTGGTGATGTGAACAATAGCCATGGCAATGATAATGGTCCACCTACCTTACAGGGTCATTGTAAGAACTACTGAGAAGTGTATATATGCCAAGTGTTTTATTTCCTGCAGTGGCCCTTGTAGATAGGGATGGGGAACTTGTAACCTGTAGGGATGTAGCAATCTTTTTCCAACTCCCATCAGCTCCAGCCTGGATGGCCAATGGCCAGAGATGAAAAGTACTCTTGAAAAGTACTTGCAAGTTTGAGCTTAAGTAACAGAAATCTCACTGAATTTAACAGGGAGTAAGCATAGAGAGGGTTGCAGCCAAAGTTATGCAACACTGATCTTTCCCCAGGAGTTCTAAGGAGGAATAAATACAATCAGCATATAGCTGTTTGCCCCCCCTGATGTATTGCATTTAAGGGCATTAATTTCAAAATTAGAACACTCTAGGATATTTTCAACATGTCCACAAATGATTGTAGGAGGACACAACTCAAAAAATAAAATGCAGGTTTGTCCTGACAGGGAAATATTACTTTGTTCTGGTTTTCAGTACTTAACACAGTGCCTGCCGTTGTGACAGACAGACACCAACGATGGTGCAATTTTATTACTCTTCTTTTTTATTACTCTTCTTCTGATACCAGGAGGGGAGACAAAATATTGACAATCACAAAGCATAAAGCATGTCAACTAATGCAACAAATATTTAACAAACAAACAAAAAAATGAGGCAAGACTTGTTTCAGTGATTAAAGCAAGAGAAGAAGAGTTTGGATTTGGTATCCTGCTTTATCACTACCCTAAGGAGTCTCAAAGTGGCTAACATTCTCCTTTCCCTTCCTCCCCCACAACAAACACCCTGTGAGGTGAGTGGGGCTGAGAGACTTCAAGAAGTGTGACTAGCCCAAGGTCACCCAGCAGCTGCATGTGGAGGAGCAGGGAAACGAACCCGGTTCACCAGATTACGAGTCCACCGCTCTTAACCACTACACCACACTGGTTCTCAGTGTGATTATGGACCACAAAGAGAGAACAGCACCAAAACCCGCAGCCCCTGCAATAACTCCACCCACTTAACATTTTTGTATAGTAATACGTTTGGCAGTGCAGTGACGTTACACCCATTTTCTAAACCACTTCGCTGGGTGCTGCTAGCGCAGGTGGAGAAATCCACAATACAGCAGTATCACATCATGTGTTCTCTCTCATGTTAACGGTGGGAGAGGGGATGTAGGGTCTGCATCAGCATCTCCTTTGGCAATGGCCTTTGACTGAGTGCAAGCTTGAGTTCAAATTGCTCGTTTAGATTTTCTCATGTCACACAACCACTTTTGTTCAGGAAAGGATTTTGTTCACAAAGCTTTGTTTTGCCAAAACTTCCATCTTTCAGCCGCTTCAGTTTGGTCCTCCTCAGACATGTCCGCCAGTGGCATTGCTTTCACGTTAGAAAGGGAATCCTGGATTATTTTTTCACCTTCCTGCGTCTCTCTGTAGCATTTCTTATTGCCCATGTTTTGGAACTCCTCCAACTCCCAAGGCCTTTGCCTTGGCATTCTCACATGCTTGAGGAAAGTAGCTAGCTCTGCCACACGGATTCCAAAACTCTGGTCTCACAAGTCCCCTTTTTCACACAATGCAGCATTCTCAGGGTATCCTCTGTGGTTAGTGCTGCGACATGCAAGTTATTCATGGTGGAAATCTGGTCAGCAAGTGTGGTCAGTTCATGAAAATGAGTAGCAAATATTTAAAAAGCTATTTTGCTGGCAATAAATTCTGAGCTCGCCCATGCCAATCCAAACCCATCATACGTAAGATGTTCCTTTCCCAAGCTCATTGATGATGAGCATCAAGTGTTCGGTTGCAATCCTAAGGATGGAAGGCGTCTCCAACATTTCTGCCATGAAGGTAGACACGCCTTTCCAGCTCCTGCCTGAGCCAGGGTACCATTGACAATGCTTATCTCTGCAGTTGCATAGCATGAAACAGCTAGTCTGGGCCATATGAACAATCATCCCCATCTGGCAGATGTAGGTGGATTTCCCTTCTATGTTTGATGAAAGTGTGCTGCCCCCCCCCCCCCCGTGCTGCCCTGCAGTCTCCCTGCCGTACTATAGCCCCCCGTGCCACTCACTGCCCTTGCTGTTCTTTGCTACTGCATGCTACCATCTTATCCCCAGAACTCACAAAAACAGACTTCCGAAGGGACCAAGAAGTGAATGTAGTAAAAAAAAAAGACAACAGAAGTAGTGTGCATAGCTTATGATGAAACTTCAGCAGACAATGTCATTTGGGTAAGTTCATAAGGATATTGTCCAGCCTGCCTTAAAAAAACAACACCCCAAACCCTGCAGAAACCTGACCAGCCTTTAGACCTACATAGCAATAGTAAGGAACCTCCCTTCTCAGAAGAAAAACAAATAGGGTGAAATAGAGCAGGAAAAAGTTTTCAAATCCAACATAAGAAAATTGAGGATCAGCTCCCCCCCCCCACACTTCTAGATAAAGAGGGGACCTCAGCTCCTGTTACCAATGCAAAATCATTGCTGTGCTGAATCTTAAATTGTGGGTTGGTGTTTTTTGTCAAAATGCGAACAAGGCCATTTTGCTTTTGAAATAAGGCACTGGACTTCAGTCCCATACCTCGAGACAAGTGAAAAAGCCCCAGAAGGAAACAGCTTTATGGAAAAAGCAGCTTCCTTTCCCCCTCACTTATTTCCTTCTCATGGGACGATCAATTTTAAAGGCCTAGTTGCCCCCAAAAGCCCACTTAGACCTAGGAGACTTGCTCCTCACAGGAAGCAACATTTGTTCTCTACTTAAAACACTAAGTTGGATTCTGTGCCCAGTGGGGTTTAGACAATGCTATGTGTCTTGTGTGTGACCATCAGAGGCATCAGGGCCTTGCATTTCATTCTGTTATGTTTTGGAGGAAACAGCTCCCAACATGGGGTCAAGCCTTCATCATTGTTGCTGCCACCACACTCCTTTTTCAGTAGTGAGATGTGTTGAGGGGATGCATAGAAATGGGGAGGGGGCATTGCTGAGAAGAGGAGGCATTGCTGAGAGGTAGAGTACATGCCTTGAATGCAGAAGCCCCCTAGGTTTATGGTTAGGTGGACCAACTATCAGAATGCACAAGGCAGCTTCAGAAATTCTTCATGTGGTGAAAGAATCATATGCTCACTTGTACATTTTTTTCCTCTGGGCAAACAGTGAATAATGTTCCCATTCCACTATGAATTTGAATTTGCCCCTTTAGAAGCATTTATACATTTATAACTTATTTCTCTTTTTCAAGAAAAAAGCAATGTATAAAAAAGTATTAAATTAAAATCAACATTGTAAAATCCCTACATTGTTCTTTGGTACAAACAATGGAAATAAATAAAATAATAGAATTTAGAGGCCTCAATTTTGTGTGGAAAGCTTGGAAAGGTTAAAAGAAAGCTTTTTATAATGTGCTGATAGAAATGATAGGAGGCAGATCATGGCCTCCCTGCTACTTGACAGGTGGAAAGAAATTTTATCCCCTCTATGGCCCAGTTCAGATGTCACAGTCCTGTCCTCCAATCCATGGTTTGGAAGATCAGCAATACCGCAGCATCAGCTTCGCTCTCTTCAGATCACTCACACTCATTTCTTGCTGTGCTTTGGCCTCAGTTTGTTCATATTCCTGAATCATGCAGTCTATGATCAGCAGCAGCCTCCAAATCATAGTTTACAGATTTGGACATTACAGCAAACCAGTTAGAGCAGGCTTCCTTAACCTCGGCCCTGCAGGTGCCGAAGAAAGGGGAAGGGACTTTTCTGAAGGCGACTCTGCAGACTGAGGGGAGTGGTGAGAGGAGCAAAGCACGGCTCCCTCAGCCTTTAGAGCGAAAGGGGTGATGCGCCCACCGCAAATGGGAGCTTGTGGGGCATGCCCTATAGTGCCCTACTATACCATCCATCGCTCAGCGTTTTCTTCTTCCCCCACTAGCATGCCTTGGGAAGCAGCGCCAAGATGCTGAGGGGAGATCCAAGAGGTCATTCTGCTACGAGGTGTGGATAAGGTGCCTCAGGGAGGAGCAGCAGTTCGTCAGTTGCCATTTCCCCCATCTTGTTCCTGCCACCTCAGGCCTGCCGACCTGCCTCGCAGGGAGAGGAGGAGGGGCACAAACTGGTGCGAACCGTGCCTATTCCTTGTGCGCATGCTCTGCCCCTGCGACAGATAGGTGGGTTGGCAAGAGACGTGTGTCTTAGGGTGCTCCGCTGCTCCGCGCAGCACAGCACCAAGCCAGATGGAAGGTTAGTTGCAAACCTGGCTACCAAACTTCTCCACGTCCTCGCAAAATGCCGGTTTGCAGTCACAAAATGCACCTAACGCTGGCTTGTTTTGAATGCTGTTTGTTAAGAAAAGTCCGGAGTAGAGAGAGACTAATGTTAAGGATGGTCCCATCAGTCCCCAAGAGGGCCTACGTGTCAGAGAAATGCCAAAACATTAGAAATCCCTTCAGACAGCCCTGCTTCAATTTGTTGTTCAAGTAATAATAATAATAATAATAATAATAGTAGTAGTAGTAGTAGTAATAATAATAATTTATTATTTATACCCTGCCCATCTGGCTAGGCTTCCCCAGCCACTCTGGGCGGCTTCCAACAAAATATTAAAATACAGTAAGGCATCAAACATTAAAAGCTTTCCTAAGCAGGGCTGCCTTCAGATGTCTTCTAAAAGTCTGGTAGTTGTTCTCTTTGACATCTGGTGGGAGGACGTACATCCTCTTCCCTGACAGGTAGAGATGCCGCAGGAGGCATTTTGCATTTCTATGCCACTTTTCGCTCACTTAAGTGGCTTACATACAATAAACAGTGGAAGAAAGAAAGGAGGCTGTGGCGTTTGCCCTCCTAGGTGTGTGACATCATACTGGGTTCATAAGGAAAGGGTTAACCACCGTATTTTTCGCTCTATAAGACGCACCAGACCATAAGACGCACCCAGTTTTTGGAGGAGGAGGAAAACAAGAAAAAAATATTCTGAATCCCAAAAGCCAGAACAGCAAGAGGGATCGCTACGCAGTGAAAGCAGCGATCCCTCTTGCTGTTCTGGCTTCTGGGATAGCTGCGCAGCTTGCATTCGCTCCATAAGACGCACACACATTTCCCCTTACTTTTTAGGAGGGAAAAAGTGAGCCTTATAGAGCAAAAAAATACGGTAAATGTAAAATGACTAACCAATGGGAACCCAAGGGGAGGAGTTAGAGTTAGGGTGGTTGAGAAGTCAGTCTGAAGTTAGAAAGACAGAGAAGATAAGTCTGTGGGTTGGGCTAGTCTGATGTGAGAGAGTGAGAGAATCTGTTAAGAGGAGTCAGTCAAACCGTTGATATAATCAGTCAGAAGGTATTAGGAAGGTATAGGCCGGTAAAGAAACTAAAGTTAAGAAACTGACAGGAATATTATCTAAGAAACCATAAACTTTTTAATGCTTATAAAATAAACTTGTTTATTTGGTTCAATTTTAACAACTGTCTGGGCTCAGTGTTTTACCCGAGAGTAATGGGTTGGTGGTCCTGTTACCAGGAGCATCAAGGACGCTGCAAGAGTCAAACGACAGAAATACAAAAATGAGCAATTTTCTATCCTCCAAAACTTGCATATATTATAAAAAGCTGCTCCTGTGCATAATCAGAGTGCCCTATCTTTTCAAAGTGCATTGTCAGTTGTTCAATATATATATATATATATCATATCTATCTATATCTATTATCTTCATGATAAGCAACAGTCAATCTTTATTGAAAACTGAAGTATTAATACATAACAATTCCTGTTACATAAACGTGCTTTTAAGAATTTAACTCTGAGCTCATCTACTCATTGGATTGCATAAAAATAAAAATGAATTTTACACTCCCCCTTTTCACCCCACAAGGGCAGCCAATAATAGTACTACAATAAAATCCCACTAACAAATCCATTCTACTAAAAACAAGTCTATACAGCAGCAAGCTAAATGAAACTTGCCCGGTTTGCTTGCCAAGTGCTTAAAAGTCACATCAGACTGAAAAAACCCCCACACAGATCATGTCAGGTAATTAGAGGTCAAACTATTTAGAATATTTTGATACACTAAGTTGGCTCCTGACACTGTGATACTCAAAATGTATTCCAAGTCACATTAGAAAGGGTCAGGTGCCCCCCCGCCTTCACTAGCCTGAAAAGGCAGTTCAAGAATCTAGATGGTTTGAGATATTAATGCAAAAACATGCTTATGTAGCTTTTCTCCCTTCCATTTCTATTGAAGATTTACAGCCTGACTAAAGAGGTCCTTCACAGATGATTCAAGGCACACATGCAGCTTCCTTGCCTGCACAACCTTCCTTCTCCACTTCAGAATGAAGGGGGTTTTACAAGCTGAAAAAAATAGTATCTATACAGCACCACTCAAGTTAGTAAGCAAGGGGCTTGGAAAAAGCTCCATGTGCCCACTGTCGATTCAAGCCAGCAGAGCCAGCGCAGTCCAGAGGAAAATTGGCCACCCTCCAGGTGCCCGGCTTGAATCCTTGTTGACCTCCCTGGCTGCATTCTCCAGCAGGATCAAGGCGAGGTCTCTTCGGCGATCCTTTTCAACGTGAAAAGAACACACCATTCCTCCCCATCCCATATCCAGGGGGGGGGGGAAGAGACAGACAGAAATATATCTACATGCTTTTATTCCTGTCTTTCCAGCAGTACAGAGAAAACATGTCTGTACACACTCATCACAACTGCAGAGAGAGAATAACTCCACCCATGTACTTCCAGTACAGGGTCATGTGCCACTCTGAGCTAACATCCGGTGCTCAGTACACTGTCCCTTGTTCCCACGGTACATTCCAATAACATCAGTTTCCTGTTTACCATTCCAGCCACCTGGAGCTCGCTTCTGCATTGCTCCTTTTTCGTAACATCCTCCCCCAAAATAATCAATGCGTGTTGCGGCAAGCAAAGCGTGATCCAGAGAAGAAAACAAACAGTTGTTATACACATAACACTCCCCCGTTGTTTCAGTTCCACCCTTGGAACTCCCCGCCACTGGTTTCCCCAGTGTACCTCTCTGGTTGTCTGGTTTCCAAGGAATGAGTGCATCTGCACTACCTTGGCTAGCAACTCTCTGTTGTGTCTTTGTCTCTGACTTAGACACAGCTCCAACCTGTCCTCGGTTGTTTACAACAGCAACACATGCAACAGCTAAGTTAGCAAACTCTTTTGAGTACCTCTTGGGTGGTTGACCCTTTGTAACTCTCTCAGACCTACGTATGAGGTGCTGATCCTCTCTGCTCACTGGTCCAGTCTCAGGACTCTTTGGAGAACCAGTTCCAATGGTAAACAGTGGTTCATCCTTCACCTGTGAAGGCCTATCCATTGTGTGAGATTTCCTCTCAATGACTGTGACAACTGAGCTCTCCGAGCTATCACTGTCACTCTCAGTACCACTGTACTCAGTAAAATCATCATCATCTGAATCGTCCTCAGTGGGAAATGTGTGTACTATCACTCTCTCCTGTTCAGGAGCACTCTCTAGAAATTTTGTGAGAATCACCTGACCAGATTCAGACAAAATTACTCTGTAGAGACCCTTTTCATACCCCACAAAAATGCCTCTGGCATTCTTTACTCCACCTGGAGCTTCTGTCCTCACATGAGACCCAAAAACCTTGAAATGGGCAACAGAAGGTTTTCTGTGGAACAGTTTCTCAAAAGGAGAACTCCCCAACTCTTTTGAAACCTTTCTCATTTTCGTATAACAATACGACATCAGAGACTCGGCCCAGAACTCATGTGGCAGATGTGAACTAAGCAATTGCGCATTCATCCCCTTTTGCAATTCTCTGTTCACCCGTACACAGACACCCCTGTTCCACGCTTCCTCTGAAACAGCAACTTTGTGTCTTATCCCCTTCTTCTGCAGGAACCCCTGGAAATCCTGTAAAAGAAAATTCTGCTTCTCATCTGTGAATAGACAATCAATGTTAGCATCATGCATACTCTTAACCTTGTCACAAAACTCCTGAAACCTCTCCAAGGCTTCGTGTGGCTTTCTCAACACATAAATCCAGACATAGTTAGAGAAATGATCCACACACACAAGATAATATCTTGCATTGCCTCTAGATGGTTCTAGAGGACCAACCACATCAGCATACACCCGCTGAAATGCTCTGTTGACTCCGGTCTTCTTCTTGCTCACACCTGCAAGAGAAACTAGGTTAGACACAGATGAATTACATTCCATGTAATCACTTTGTGCAAAAGTCAACAAATACAGTCCATCTTTCTGTTTGGCAGAAAGATATAACTCTCCATCTTTGTAGATCTTGCAGCTCTCAGCATCATAGGACAGTCTCAGTCCTTTCTTTGCAATCTGTGAAACACTCAGCAGATTGAACTTCGATTCAGGAACCAAGTAAACATTGTTTACAGTCAAGTTCAGACTCTTAAGATACACAGTCCCTACGCCGGTCGCTTCCAGCTCCTGACCGTTGGCCTGTTTCACAGCGAAGCTTTGCTTCTTAAACGTTGAAAAGAGTTCTCTGTGTGGGGACATATGGACGGTCGCTCCAGTGTCAATAACAAACGAGTTCCCAACATCTGGCGTGGTTCCTTTCGCCATCAAAGCCTTTGCAGGTTTCACCGAAGGCTTGGTATGACCTTTGCCTGACGCCTCAGGCTTTGCTGAGCGGCCCTTAGCTCCTTTTGGCTGGCGTGGCTTCTTACAGTTCCGCTGAAGATGCCCAGCCTGTCCACAATTGTAACATCGGACAGCGTTCAAAGCTAGAGCTTTCTCTCCAGTAGCTTCATCTGCGGGGGAATTAGAACTCCGTTCCTCCCTCCCCCTGTCCTTTACTTCCAGTGCAGCAAGTCTGTCCTGTTCATTCAGAACGACGGCAGACACCCTTTCCGCGGTCAAATCGTGAGCCGGGAGGGAACCAAGCTGACTGGCAACGGTTTTGTAAGTCCGATTTAGGCTGTTGATCATCATGAAGCAAAACACTTCCTCCTGCAGACGGAAATTGCGTTCCACCATCTGCTGGCGCAGATATTTCATCTCCGTCAGGTGCGCTTGAACATCTCCATCAGGCGCAAGCCTCAGATTGGTCAGCTTCTCAAAATACAGCAACGCTGAAGAACCAGCATCCCTCTGATGTGTTCTACGCAGCATTTCCCAAATTTCCCGTGCATATTCCAAACCCTGAATATGCACCAATTGGTCATCTAACACACAGAGAATTATAGCCGTTCTGGCTTTCAGATTCTGTGACTCCCAACCTCGGGTTGGTGCTGCAGGGATGGGGTTCTCAATCACGTCAAAGATCCTCTGATTCTGCAGCAGGGCCTTCATCTTTATAGACCAAGATGAATAATTGTCATTAGTCAGGGGAGGTGGATAGGGTAACCCTCCCCCCTTCTTGGAATCCATGCTGAACCCAAGTCTGTGCTTTCTCTCTCAAGCCTGCTTTCACTTTCAAGCCAGTAAAATCCAAAAGTTCTCTTTCGGCTGTTTACTGCTTCACTGGCAGGCAAACCTTTGGGCTGTTTTCAAAATCCTTGCACATGCTGCGCAGAATTCAAAACAATTCCACTTCCCAGGCTCTTTTTGAGCCGTTCAGTAACTTTACAAGTACTGGCGGTCGTTGCCTAGCAACCTGCTCAGGACGGGAATCCTTATCTACCACAGGAATTCGTGGAATGCAAGCTTGCTTTCAGAGCTGTTTTTCTCAAACGCAGCTCTCTCGTGAACAGAGAATTAAACCTTTCTGTTCACTCTCTTTAGCCCGAAATGCAGCATACCTTTTTGGCTCCGTTGCCTCTCGGTGTCCAGCTTGTCTGTTCAGCTTCTGGCTACAGGCAGACACTTTCTTTATCTCCTTAGGTGCAGAGGATGGCAACGATTCATCGACCTCTCACCTCTCATGCAGATTCTCATGGATCTTTAGCCATCGGCACTGCTACCAGATGTCGATTCAAGCCAGCAGAGCCAGCGCAGTCCAGAGGAAAATTGGCCACCCTCCAGGTGCCCGGCTTGAATCCTTGTTGACCTCCCTGGCTGCATTCTCCAGCAGGATCAAGGCGAGGTCTCTTCGGCAATCCTTTTCAACGTGAAAAGAACACACCATTCCTCCCCCTCCCATATCCGGGGGGGGGGGGGAGAGACAGACAGAAATATATCTACATGCTTTTATTCCTGTCTTTCCAGCAGTACAGAGAAAACATGTCTGTACACACTCATCACAACTGCAGAGAGAGAATAACTCCACCCATGTACTTCCAGTACAGGGTCATGTGCCACTCTGAGCTAACATCCGGTGCTCAGTACACTGTCCCTTGTTCCCACGGTACATTCCAATAACATCAGTTTCCTGTTTACCATTCCAGCCACCTGGAGCTCGCTTCTGCATTGCTCCTTTTTCGTAACCCCTGGAGAAAACCCCCACAACCGCTCTGGATTTGGGGCTTAGTATTTTACATGCACGGACAGAAATGGCATTTGTACTATTTGATGTATTCTAGCAGAGATACCCGATAGAAAATGCTATGGTGAGCCTTCACAACTATCAAGAAGTTAGTTCAAACCTCTATACGGATGCCGACTTCTTTCAGAAGCAGCCGCTAAATACCGTGTATTTACCTAACAGTGCCAACTCACCATTTTCATATAAGCAATTTAGATATTATGCTTTGCGTAGAACAGTGTCATCCAATTTCCCTGCATTTTAATAAAACAAATTAAGCTAACTTTACGATACTGTGCTCAACCAAGAGGAACACTGCTCATTTGATACACATAGAAGAAAGATTTGCCTAATCAATTCAAAATTCTATACAGAAATTAAGATCTGTGAAGATCAGCTGACATGGAATATCCCTATGCAAATACCATTCCATAAAATTTAACCAGATTACAAGTGTTGCATTCTAAGTGGCTTTTCATTTACAGGAATTCAGCTGAAGTGAATCCCACCAAACAATATTTCCATTATAGCATCATGCTACCTTTCATGGTTACTTTATGAGCTTGTCAAGAGTACTTGAATTTCTGTAGCCTTCAACATTATTTTAGTTACACATTTATAATCAGGATTAATAATTGAGGTTTAGTTTCCTGTCAGTAGGTTAGTGCTAAACACCACTGACTAAATCTACCAATTCTTAGGCAAATGATGTTTCCATAGAATGTGACTATTTAGCTATTTTGCTCTTCTTTAAAAAAAGAGACACTTAGAACACTGGCACACACCTCAGTCTCATATTTAATAATCAATGTTAAAAAAACCAACATGCCACGTTTTAAATTGATCAGGTCCTGGTTTATCTAAAACAAAAATTTGAAGCAAGCTTGCAGTTTAGATTATGCATACTTATAAGCAGTCTGTGAATCTTATGGCCAATTTTTTTAAAAACACAAATCCTGAAGGGAGAGGTATAAGGGTTGCACTTTGTACCTGAGAAGGGTTGCTATCAGTATTCCCTGTACCTTGTACCTAAGTAAATTCCTAAGTAAAATCCCCTGTTAATCTTGCTTTGCAGTTGCTAGCAAACAGCAGCGATATTGCTAAATTTGTAAGAGGCCATTTCCTGTCTTTGCCAGCTAGCAGAAACTGCAGTTGTTTACCATATTTGGCCAGACAGGGTAAGGGGCCGTTTTCTGCACATGCTTCCTGCTGCAGTAATGCAAGAGAAGAAGAACACACAAACAAGAGAGGGAGGGGGCTTAGCTAGCCAAATAGCCATATGCCGTATATAAGGAAATAAGTTGAAAGCTTGCCAGTTGATTGGAGAAGGTTTTGGGGAAGTTTGGGGGAGGAAGGGTGTTTTCAAAGTATAAGAAAGTTTGCTGATGTGTATTTTGGCGCAGCCAGTTTGCAGAAGCTATTCTGCTGGTTGCCCCAGCATGCTGTTTTTCAAATAAATCTCTTTTCTCCGACCAAGTCGTCTCTGGAATTGTTTTTCCCCTCCGGCCACGGGGTTGGCGGACCACTGGACCTCCGGGTAATACTGAAATAAGGCTTCAGTTTTGGGGGCTCGTGTCCGGGATAGGTCCCCACCCCACGGAAGGTGGGCCGAGGGGCCAGACTCGACCGAGGTGAGCAACCAGGACCGGCGCTCGCAATTTCCAGGCGCCACCCTGCCAGTTCGTAGGGGGAGATCGCTACACTGTGCCTGCGCCGAGACACCCGGTCGGGGGAGAAAAGAGGACGGCCGAAGGAGGGGTCCGCAGCGGAACAGGTAAGCCCTAAGGGAAAGGGCAAGGGACGAAGCCTGATCATCTTCACCTGGCTGTAAGCAGTAAAGTGCCGCCAGGAAAGGGTCTGGCCGTGAGCAGTAGAGTGCCGCCAGAAAAAGGGGAACTGGAGGGAGGAGAAGGGACTTGTGTTTTGTGTGCTGTGTGCCAGGTACTCCAGTGGTTGAATTGTCAAGTGTGGGCCGGGGCTTAGTGACCCCTTGGCCGAGCGATTGCAGGACTGTGCATTTCTTGGCAGCGCGAGCTCGCCCAAGTCACAGTCTGTAGTGTGTGGAGTGTGAAAGGATTTTAAGCTCGGTTAGGAGCGGAGTATCTGGAAAATGGGATCCGGAGGCAGCAAATGTACCCCTTTGCAGTGTTTTTTGAATAATTGGAAAGCAGCCACAAAGAATGATGATTGGGGCTTTAAGTTGAAAAGGGAGCGCCTTAGAACCCTCTGTGAAGTAGATTGGCCCACCCAAGGAACAAATTGGCCCTCAGAGGGGACCTTTGACTTGCAATTGATAAACCCCTTGTGGCGAAACATAATCAGTGTCCATCCGGACCAAATCCCTTATATTTCCACCTGGAAGAAAAATGTGGAAAAGAACCCCCTATGGCTGAAGAGCTGCCGCGCAACTGTTGGGCAGGAAGCCAGAGTGTGCGCTGTAACAAAGCCAAAGCCCCCAGTCTTACAGGACCCTGAAGGAGAGGGAGAGGACGTTTTAAGACCCCCTCCTCCGTATGTCCCGCCAACCGCGCCTCCGGCGCCAGCCGGGGCGGTTCCAGGTCTCCCTGGACCAGCCCCACAATCGGCCCCACAACCCACGGGAGGAGCGGGAGGAGGAAAGCCAGAGGAAGACGAGGAGGAGGATGAGGAGGAGGATGTAGAGGAAGAGGATGCCGAGGAATTTAAGAAAAGAATAGAAGGGATAATGAAGGAAAAGAAGTTATGGTCTAAGACAGATGATGAAAGGATAAAAAGAGAGACTGAGCCGTGGAAGGATCAAGTAGATGTAGAGCATCACTTGTTGAATTTTGCTCTAGTAAAAGCAGGACATACGAGGAAGAAACAAGCACATTTGTTCCGGGCATGGGAAAGGGCGAAAAAGCATGCAGTGAGGAGAGGGGAAAGAAGAACCGCGACTAAAATAGCTCCCTTACGCCGAGTCTATGATCCCCCAGCACCCCCGGGAGTGGGAGGAGGAGCGGCAGAACGGACCTATACGGTCCAGCACATTCCCTTTTCAAGTGCAGATGTCTGTAATTGGAGGAACCAAAATCCCTCTTTTGAAGAGAACCCAGCAAAAATCATAAAATTATTTGAGGGAATTTTTAAGACCTACAACCCCACCTTTGATGACGTGCAGTATTTGATGGATGCACTATTGACTACGGAGGAGATTAGGCGGATTCATGCCGAGGCAAGGGCTCACATGAGAGCTCAACAAATACCGGAGGCAAATATCCCAGCTGCGTACCCAGAAAATACACCAAACTGGGATTATCAATTGATGGCCAAAACACCCTCACTACCTATCGCCAGTACGTGCTAAATGGCATGAGAAGGGCAGCCAGGAAACCCACCAACTTTGTGAAGGTCAGAGAGATAGTGCAGGGAAATGAAGAGGCCCCAGGAGCATATCTAGAGCGCCTGAAGGAGGCTTACCGTCAATATACTCCAGTGGACCCAGATGCTGCTGCTAACGCCCCTATCATAAAAGCTGCTTTTGCAGCACAGGCGGCACCCGATATTCGCCGAAAAGTCCAAAAGCACGATGGGTTCATGGGGCACACCCTTGAGTGGATGTTGGAGATAGCTCAGACCACTTGCAACCAAAGGGAAGAGGAGGCCCAAAAGAAAAAGGAGAAGTATCAGGCTAAAAAGCTGATGGCGCTGCAGAGCACCACACCCATTCCCCAAGAAAGAGGAAGTGCCCGGGGAGGAGGGCAAGGCCGCCTGGGGAGGAACCAGTGCGCCATCTGCCGGCAGGAAGGGCACTGGAAAAGAGAATGCCCACAGGCTCACTCAGGGGGAAGAGGACGAGGGGGACGAGTCCCAGGCCCCACTCCTGTGGGACCTGGACAGGAACAGAGGCCCTGGACATCGGCAAATGCCAGCAGGGGTAGAGGATGTGGACAAGAACCTCCCTGGTACCCCCCAGCCCAAGGACAACCCGGCGCAATGAGCCTGAGAGAAGAGGATGAATATTAGGACAGACCGGGCCCAGCTGATTTAGGTTCCCGTGAGCCCATGGTCAAAATACAAACAGGGAACCGAACCATCCCCTTCATGGTTGATACAGTGGCTGCCCATTCTGTTTTGCCCGTACCAGTGTCCAAGCCCACCAAGCAAACAATTAGCATAATAGGAGCTACAGGCAAATCACAAAAAGCCCCATTTCTACAATCTGTTGTCTGCCGCCTGGGTGGCCAAGTGGTCCAACACAAATTTTTGTATATACCAGAGTGCCCCATCCCATTATTGGGCCGAGACCTGCTTTCAAAATTGCAAGCCCAGATCTTCCAACCGACAGGCGAAGTAACAATGACCACAGGGCCAGCAGGAGAGTTTTCCTTAGAGGTACCCTTGAGGGAACACTGGCGCTTAATGGTGGTAAAAGAAGAGGAGGGACCCATCCCCGCCAGTATTCTGGAACAAGTGAACCCCGCGGTATGGGCTGAAGGCAATCCTCCAGGAATGGCAAGGAACATCCCACCTATAATAGTCAAGCCCAAGCCATTTGCTAACCCTGTGGCAGTAAACCAGTACCCAATCCCCCGGCGAGCTGCAGAGGGAGTATGGGTCCATTTAGAGCGGTTACTTCGCCATGGCATTTTAAGGCAGTGCCAATCTCAATGGAATACCCCACTCTTGCCAGTAAAGAAGGAAGATGGCGGGTACCGTCCTGTCCAAGACCTTCGATTGGTTAACCAGGCCGTGGAAACCCTTCACCCCAATGTGCCCAACCCTTATACGCTGTTGAGTCTAATACCTCCCACCGCATATTATTTCACCGTGCTGGACTTGAAAGATGCATTCTTTTGCTGCCACCTAGCGGAGGAGAGCCAGCCCCTGTTTGCATTTCAATGGACAGATCCAGGAACAGGCACTAGGGTGCAATATACGTGGATCAGGCTTCCACAAGGCTTTAAGAACTCTCCAACTCTCTTTGGAGTTGCATTGGCCTCGGACCTGTCTAGCTTCCCCACTGGCCCGCACAGAATTCTGTTGCAATACGTGGATGATTTGCTCCTGGCGTGTTCAGACGAGAACACGTGTATGGAAGCCACCAAAGATTTGCTGAATCACTTAGCTGAGGCAGGATACCGAGTGTCTAAGAAAAAGGCCCAAATATGTCAGCCCACTGTGAAATACCTTGGATTTGATATATCCCATCAGCGGCGAACCCTAAGGGAAGAAAGAAAGCAGGCTATTATTCAGATTCCAGAACCAAAGAACCGCAGGGAACTCCGTGGTTTTCTGGGATCAGCAGGATTTTGCAGAATATGGATACCCGATTACAGCACAATCGCCAAGCCTCTGCATGAATCAACCAGAGGAACTGAAAAGGACCCCTTTGTGTGGGGAGAAGAACAACAGCAGGCCTTTAAGAACCTAAAAAGGGCGTTACAGCAGGCACCAGCGCTAGGCATTCCAAATCCTGAGAAGCCTTTCTCCCTGTTTGTGGATGAGGACCAGGGAACAGCAAAGGGAGTGTTATGCCAGAAATTGGGAAGCTGGCAGCAGCCCGTGGCATACCTGTCTGAGCGCCTGATGCCTACTGAACGAGGTTTACTGCCCTGCATGAGAGCAGTTGTGGCAGTAGCCACTTTATTGAACAAAGCAGACAAATTCACCTTTGGCCAAGACACTGTTTGTGTGACCCCGCATGCAGTCCCAGCTCTGCTTGACATGAAGGGTACCTATTTCCTCTCCCAAGCAAAGATGAGAAAGTGTCAGATGTTACTGCTGCATCCGCGTTTGAAGTTTCAGGTTACCACCGCCCTCAACCCAGCTACCCTGTTGCCGGTAGGAGAAGGTGAGGAGCAGATGCACGATTGCATTGAAGTGATGGATGAAGTGTATTCCAGCCGACCAGACCTTAAAGATGAGGCAAACCCCCATTGGCCTTCATGGTTTGTGGATGGAAGCAGCTTTGTTGAGGCTGGACAGCGAAAGGCAGGCTATGCAGTGGTAGCCTTGGAAGACCAGGTAATCGAAGCAAAGGCACTCCCACCTGGAACATCGGCCCAGTTGGCGGAGCTGATTGCGCTTACCAGAGCCCTGAACCTGGCAAGGGGACAGAAGATAAACATTTATACTGATTCCAAGTATGCCTTTCTGACTTTACATGCCCATGGAGCCTTATGGAAGGAAAGAGGTTTGCTTACCTCCAGAGGAAATCAGGTGGCCCACCCACAAGCCTTATTGGACCTCCTGGATGCAGTGTGGGAACCCGAGGCAGTAGCAGTGATACACTGTTATGGACACAAAACTGGACCAGGGGAAGTGGCCCGAGGAAACCGACTAGCAGACCGAGTGGCCAAGGAAGCAGCCCGAGAACCAGCTCCCGCATCAGTTATTGGAGCACTGGTCCCTGAGAGGATCTTGAATACCGCAGATAAGCCAATATACACCAAAAAGGAAAGGGACACTGCAGATGCCCAGGAGTTGACTATGTCCAAAGAAGGATGGTACCTTACCCATGATGACAGAATATGGATCCCAGAGTCCCTGTCCCGGCAGATAACTCAAAGATATCATGAGTGCACCCACATGGGACCAGATGCCACAACCAGACAGCTGAGGCAGTGCTTCTACATAGCCCACCTTTATCAACTGGCAGCCCAGATTTCCAGGAAGTGCCTGCTATGTCAAAAGAACAACCCCAGAACAGGACCCTTGGCTCCCCCGGGAGTCCAACATATTGGAACTGCACCCATGGAAGATCTTGTTGTGGACTTCACTGAATTACCCCGTTGTGGACTGCACCGCTACCTGCTGGTGGCGGTGTGCACCTACACTGGGTGGGTTGAGGCATGGCCTACTCAAACTGAGCAGTCCTCTGAAGTCTCAAGGTGTCTCCTGAGGGAGATCATACCCCGTTATGGCCTGCCCAGGACTATTGGCTCTGATAATGGCCCAGCGTTTGTTCATGCGGTGTTGCAGGAACTGGCCAAAGTTCTGCAAATCAATTGGAAATTGCACACCGCCTATAGGCCTCAGAGTTCTGGGAAAGTAGAAAGAATGAACAGGACTCTAAAAAATCAGCTGTCCAAACTAACCCAGGAAACAGGCTCTAACTGGGTATCTATGTTACCCCTTGCTTTATTAAGGGTCAGAAGTCTACCCCAAAAGCGTACCCATTTATCACCCTTTGAAATAATGTTTGGGAGACCAGTCCCTTATGTTAGGATGTTGACTCCTCACGTCGCCCGAGATGTGCAGCTTGATAACTATGTACAGTCACTCTCCCGAGTTCTTCTTTCTCTTAACAGGTGGACCCACGAACGCACCCCGTGTGTTCTGACTGAACCCCTGCATCGGTTCGAGCCGGGTGACGAGGTGTGGATCAAAGACTGGGCCCAGACACCTCTACAACCGTGTTGGAAGGGTCCTCACACTGTCCTGCTGTCCACACCCACTGCTGTTAAAGTCACTGGCATCACCCCGTGGGTCCACCACACCCGAGTGAAGAGAGTCGTGTCTGACTGGTCAGCTACGCCAGATCCTGCTAATCCACTGAGGCTGACCATCTCCAGGAAACCGCCAGACGACCGCCCTGCTGGTGTCACTCCGGACGCTGACACTTCTACGCACGGCTGAAGAAGGTGGATGGGAGGAGCGCCCGCGGGCAGCGCTCCCACCGTGGTAACACGCCAACCGGACAATCCCACTGCCCCTAGTTGACTTCTTATATTGTCCCCAGAGGGACTTATACCCCTTGAAGTGGTAACCCCCTTTGAAGGCCCCTTGCAAGGTTGGGTATATTCTTGCGGGTGCCACTACATTTACCAGGAAGGGAGGGCGCCCTTTGGGTACGCTGTATTAACCAGAGACCACGAAGGACCAACCCACGGAAGGGGCATAGTGGGTAAATTACTCTGGGTAGTAGGAGGAGAAGACCCATTGTGGTGGCACCCCACCCCGGAGGGTGAGGCATTTATTGAAGAACAATACCAGTGGGCTTTGCAGTTTTGAAATGGAGTGGTGGGAGGAACCATGGAAAGATTGGGGGTGGTGGATAGGAGTAATATCTACTGCCCTGATTATTTGGATGCTCCTGTATTTTTGTTGGCATGAGCGTCACCGATTTTGTGGGAGGGAACAACCAGCCCCCATCCCCTTGACCCTCCTGGTACTAGCCCTACTTGGGTTGGGTTTGGGAGATGACTCACATATACGGAAGACCGGCCGGTCAGAGCCCTATCAGATTTGGAGTAATAATACCTATGTTAGGGATATAAATCATTTCTCTTCTATGCTTAATCTTTCTGAATGTTGGGTGTGCATGCATATCCCTCCTCAATTAAAGAGGTCTGGCATATTATTGCATAGTATTCCGATAAATGAGTCCTATAGGATTAGCAATCTTATGTCAGACGGTCGCACCTATTCACCCCGTGTTTCTGTCACTCATGGAGCACGCGCCTCGCTGTCTCCGTTTCAATCATAACAGCAGCAACTTTTTAGGTCACTATCCATATTGTAATTGGACTTATGAGTATATTAACGGCTCTTCTTGCTTCCATAGTAATACCTCAATTTATGAGGCTATGTGCAGCGATTTCTATATTTGGTTTACCTGGATGAAGGGGCGCAACAAATCTAAATGCTTGCTCCAGTCTGATCTGTGGTTGCTCTGTGGCACCAAAGCCTACAAAGAAATCCCCTCTGCCTTTTCTGGAACCTGTACTTTAGGAGTAGTCATGCCTTTGATATATAAGATGGACAAGCTCCCAGCGGTCCGTTTGCGCAACAAGAGGGAAGTAAAAACACCTATTACTCAATATACCGGGACAGCCCTCGCTAGGTCCCTTCTACCTTCTTTGGGTGTAGTTATGAATTACCGGGATTTGCATAGATTGGCAAATTGGACCGAAGCTTTGTTTAACTCCACCATCTCGGCCTTAAAGGACATTAATAAGGAAATGTCAGAGATAAGGGAGGTAGCCCTTCAAAACCGTTATGCTTTAGATGTGATCCTCGCCTCGAAGGGTGGAGTTTGTGCCTTGATTCATTCCCATTGCTGTATGTACATTTCTGACCGGTCAGCAAATATTTCTGCAACCATAGACCACATGGAACAAATGATAGCTCAAAATCCTTTAAAGCCCTCTGATGATGTGGATCCGTGGAGTTGGTTGTACTCCTGGTTGCCTAACAGCAGCTGGTTTCGTCATGTTGGGGTTTTAATTGCTGGACCTGTTTTAATCTTACTGCTCTTCTGCTTCTGTATGCCCTGCTTGATGCAATGTATGCAAAATATGATGGAGAAGATGATGTCCCGCATGATGGGGCCCCGTGTCATGACCCTCACTACTCTCCTCCAGGAATACTATGAACCCGAGCGACCAGAACGAACCTAAGTATTAGGTTGTTCATAAGAAGAGGAGGGAGTGAAGGGAGAGGTATAAGGGTTGCACTTTGTACCTGAGAAGGGTTGCTATCAGTATTCCCTGTACCTTGTACCTAAGTAAATTCCTAAGTAAAATCCCCTGTTAATCTTGCTTTGCAGTTGCTAGCAAACAGCAGCGATATTGCTAAATTTGTAAGAGGCCATTTCCTGTCTTTGCCAGCTAGCAGAAACTGCAGTTGTTTACCATATTTGGCCAGACAGGGTAAGGGGCCGTTTTCTGCACATGCTTCCTGCTGCAGTAACGCAAGAGAAGAAGAACACACAAACAAGAGAGGGAGGGGGCTTAGCTAGCCAAATAGCCATATGCCGTATATAAGGAAATAAGTTGAAAGCTTGCCAGTTGATTGGAGAAGGTTTTGGGGAAGTTTGGGGGAGGAAGGGTGTTTTCAAAGTATAAGAAAGTTTGCTGATGTGTATTTTGGCGCAGCCAGTTTGCAGAAGCTATTCTGCTGGTTGCCCCAGCATGCTGTTTTTCAAATAAATCTCTTTTCTCCGACCAAGTCGTCTCTGGAATTGTTTTTCCCCTCCGGCCACGGGGTTGGCGGACCACTGGACCTCCGGGTAATACTGAAATAAGGCTTCAATCCCTTTGTGCATTTAACGACAGACTGACATACACAGACCACACATATGGACAATATGTAACATATAAAACATACATGAATTACCATCCTTTGGTAATTGTAAGAAATTAGCTCGGTCCTGTTCGTTTCATTAAGCGAAGTAGGACGGCCCCATATAAAATGGTTTTATGACCCTCCTTGCCTCCATAAAAGGGTTTTTTATGACCCCCCATGCCTCACCAAGAACTAGCCATTAATCAAATTGCCAGGGATGTCCCTCTGACTCACTCTTTTTCTCCTTGCAAAGCAACCTCCTGGGCTCTCAAATAGCCTCACTCAACCTATCCTTAATATTTCCCTAGACGGATTCTTAAAATCCGTCTTTTTCTTTTTCCTTTTCCAGAGGAGATTGTTCAGGGCGTCTTACACTCTTTGCGCCCGTACTAAACCATCCTCAGAGGGATTGATCAGATCCCTTTAATCCCATCCCTTGGGACCCATCCATCATTCACTGTCCTACGGTCGTCTCATTCTTCCTTAGCCGGCTCCTCTTTGCTGCTATTTTTTCCCCCCAGCCCAGTAGTGGTGACGGAGGCTTTCCAGTTCCCCAGCAAGAAATAACTGCTATGCGCGCCTGAGACTTCAGGAAGCATTCCCCGCCCCTCAAACCAGGCAGGAAAAAAACAAAACAAAAACATACCTGCTTTTGCAAGTGTTCTGATGTCCATGGATCGATCCCGGACGAGCCCCCATTTGAAGGACCTACCTGTCTAGGTAGGTCCCTATCTGTTACCAGGAGCATCAAGGACGCTGCAAGAGTCAAACGACAGCAGGAAAAAGGTTTTTTTATTTTATTTTGTGAAGCAATTGCTTTGACACAAAGGCACAGACCAGCTCATGCTCGGAGTCTGGCCCCAAATTCTAAGCGAGCCAGCTTTTTATACATTTGCAGAATACAATACCACCTGATTTCTTGTAAATCACCTGATTTCTTGTAAATCAAAAATTATAGCAACTTCCTATGTCCTTATATGGGCTTGCCCCCCTTTCTTTCCTGCAATGGTCTCACCAGCCTCTCCACCCCACGGCAATATGCGTTCCTGAGTCTGCTTATCTCTTTACAACCTTGAATAATAAACATTTGAGCCTGTTCCATCAATGCCAGCCTTGTTCTCCTGATGGACCTCAACACATGTTCATATGTAAAACATGTGATTTACACTAATAGCAATAAGATGGGGCTTTGTTTCTTGTGCCCCCTGTCTGGGGTACAATAACATCCATTCAACTTTGCTCTTATCTTTTACCCGCCTAAGCCAGTCATTCTGAGAGAGGAGAAAATGCCTAAAAGAGTTTTGGGGATCATATAGAGAACAATATTCTAATGGCCCCTTCACTGGCAGAGGGGAAGCAAGCACAGTGGTGGCACAGGGATCAATAGACTGTTAAACGTCCGGGGACCCTGTGTGATCACCACAGAGGCTTTCTGTGCTTTCTCTGTTCTATCATATCAATACCTGGAGAAAGTGGCCAAGTATGTCTTCCACATACCTGGAACAAGATGTCAGGGAACAGTTAAGAGTTAGAAGTTTCCAGTTTTCCAGAGGGAGAAAGCTTTCCACAAGGGGAGGGGGGAGGAAAGCAGTGAATCTAATAGAAGAGAGCAACAGGAACAACAGGGAGGGACAGGATATTCACAGGAAAGACAAGGGTTAAGTTATAGCTCAGATTCGGAGGAGGGGAGATACAAGACAGCTCTAGCGAGGTTAGAAAAAAGAGCGGGAAAGCGTTCCCCATTTTGAGATTTGCTGGTCACAGAGAAGCAGAGCTAAGAAGGTATCTGAAATGAGGGACTCTGAGGAATAATAGTTAAGGAACCGTTTATAAGGTTTGTTTGTTAATACGCAATAAAAAGTTATAAAAGAACAAGAAGCATTTGTGTGGTGATCTGAAGAGGACAACGACCAGTCCTGACACAAGTGGTCCGACAGATAAGTTTCCCTTCATGTATGGGGCTCTTCAGCTTCTATTGCTATAAGAGATATGTTGGGAATCTGTAGGACTCACTCAGAAAGTATCCTTCTCCCTTTGAGGCCAGGCAGCAGAAAAAGCCTTCTCCACCCTGTTGTGTATTGAGTCAAGGGATTTTATATCTGTATTATTATTGTCTGTATGTGCATTAGGGTAAAGTAACTGCCTTTTGGTTCCAGAGGGTACAGCTACTATTGGTTCATTTAAGCTGCTGTATTTGGATCCTCTGTCTTATTGGTTTCCTCCAAAAGGCAGGACTGTGATTGCCTGATATTGTTCCCTCCAAAATGTATCCTTTCTAGCTAGTTCCCTGTCCCTATAAATGTAGCTCTCCCCTCCTCAGTCTTAGTCTTGTTTGCTTTAATAAAGAAGTGTTACTACAGAACTGTCTCCAGCATATTATGTCAAGAGAGCTGAAATCACAAACCCCACGTCACAACAACTGGCGACGAAGGTGGGATCCGGAATGCTGAGGAGCGGTTAAACGCAGCCCTGCCTCAGAGGCTACAGTCAGATTGTAGCTAAGAACAAGACTCACTGGCCAGCTGAGAAGACGACCCTGCCCAGAGGACAATGGAGAGTCCAAGGGTATTGGAGCCCTCCAGCCATCAGAGCCCCACACGTGGGAAGACTACGTCGAACGCTTCGAGTTCTTCGCAGTGGCTCAAGGGATCACCGATGCCAGCAAAAGAAGGGCCACATTCCTGAGCTACTGTGGGCCTGAGATCTTCACGCTGGCCAAGGCATTGCTTGCTCCAGCGAAGCTAAGTGAGACACCTCTCAAAGATATTCTTGCCTGCCTGACAAGCCATTTGGCGCCTACTGAGACCAAGATGGCCCGGCGGTTGGAGTTTCATAAGAGGCAGCAGCGTGCTGGGGAGTCTGTATCTGCATTCCTAGCTGAACTGCAGAAGCTCGCTCAGCACTGCGACTTCCAAGATCTGGAAGAGACTCTCCTGGATCGGTTTATCGGTGGTCTGAGCAGCAAGAAAGCCAGAAGACGCATCGTGGCTAAAGAAGAGGTTACCCTTGCTGCAGCCTTGAAGGAGGCCACCGCCATGGAGAATTATGAAAGAGAGGAGCTTGATGCCAGTCGCAAGGCCCCTAAGCCACAGATAGAAGTTGCGCATGCCATGGACGAGCTAGAGGCTACTCCGAGCCAAAGCCCAGTCCGTGGGGTCGAGTCAGTGCGTCAGGCCTGCACAGTGCACAAAGATCACCGAGGCAGGTGCCCTGGTTGTGGCGGAAACCATGAGCGGAAGAGTTGTCGTTTCCGGGATGCTATGTGCCGGACGTGCGGGAAGACAGGTCACATCGCCAGGGTCTGTAGATCGGCGGCGTTGGGAGCGACAGGAGCACCTAGACTGGAGCATCGCAGACCGTCCACGGCAAACCATGTTCTAAAGGACTGCCACTACGTAACGGAGATCAACGGGAGGGTCATGCAGTTTCCAGCGCAAGGCAAGGCACACGTCAAGGTGAAGACTGAGGGTCAGCTGTGCGACATGGAGGTGGACTCCGGATCTGGATTCACTATCGTGTCAGACCAGACCGCGAGGACATTCTTCCCCAGGGGTAAGTTGCCCCCTCTGGAGCCCTTCCCGGCAACTTTGCAGTCATACTCAGCGGGCCGCATCCATGTCATGGGAATGTGTGCCGTGAGAGTACAGTTCCGGGACAAACAGGCGGTACTCAAACTGGTGATTGCGAAGGGCAGTCGCCCCAGTCTCCTGGGCACTGACTGGTTCCCCGCCCTGGGACTGAGTATATCAGGGCTTAATTCAATCCAAACCTGCCCTGAGATGAGCGAGGCATTGTGCAAAGAATTTGCTGGTCTCTTTAATGGAAAACTGGGTTGTTATAAAGGGCCCCCAGTTGACTTCGAATTGGACCCTGGGGTGGCCCCAATCCGACTCAAACCAAGGCGAGTGCCATTTGCACTGCAACCCAAGATCGAAGCAGAGCTGGATAAATTGGTCAAGCAGGGAGTTCTCTCACCCGTGGACTCTGCTAAGTGGGAGACTCCAATCGTCACGCCCCTTAAAGCAAATGGGGAAGTCAGGATCTGTGCAGATTACAAATGTACTATCAATAAGGCACTCAGGGGAAACTCATACCCCATTCCAGTCGTTATCACATCTGTTGGCTAAACTGGCTGGGGGCAAGGTGTTCGCCAAAATTGACCTGGCACAAGCTTACCAACAGCTGCCAGTAACCCCACAATCAGCGGAAGCACAGACTATTGTCACACATAAAGGGGCGTTCAGAGTTAACAGATTACAATTTGGAGTTTGTGTGGCCCCAGGGATTTTTCAAGGGCTCATGGAACGCCTGTTAAGAGGTCTGCTGGGGGTCTTGCCATTTTTTGATGACATTTTGATTGCTGGAAAAGACCCACAGGAACTGGTTGCGCGTGTCCGTGCAGTGTTGCTCAAGTTCAAGGAGGTGGGGTTGCAACTGAAAAAGGAAAAATGCAGTTTGGGGGTGCCAACTGTGGATTTCTTGGGGTTTAAAATTGATGCATCAGGCATCCACCCCACAGATGCTAAGATTAAGGCCAATTCAGGCCTTATGCGACAAGGCAGCACGAGTTGTCCATGCATAAGGGTTGTCTCCTGTGGGGAGATAGGGTGATCATCCCAGCACCACTGAGAAACAGGGTTCTTGAGACGCTTCACATGGGACACCCGGGAATGGTCAGGATGAAGTCGCTAGCCCGATGTTATGTGTGGTGGCCTGGAATGGACCAGAACATAGAACAATGGGTATGAACATGCAAGGCATGCCAAGAGGTGCGGCCAGAAGTGGCCAGAGCACCAGTTCACTGGTGGGAGCAGTCCAGATCTCCCTGGAGCAGGCTGCACTTAGATTTTGCTGGGCCATTCCAGGGGAAGGTCTTTTTTGTTATCGTCGATGCATATTCCAAATGGTTAGAAGTGGCGATGGTCCCTAGCATGGCATCAGCTGCCGTAATCAAGGTGTTGAGGCAGCTGTTTGCAACCCACGGGTTACCTGAGACCATTGTATCAGATAATGGGGCAGCTTTTGTATCCCAAGAATTCAGGGCATTCTTGGCTGATAACTTCATAAGAGGGGTCACATCCGCGCCCTTTCACCCATCCTCCAATGGGCAGGCTGAGCGCATGGTAAGAACAGCCAAAGAATCCATTGCGTGCTTAATGGAGGGTAACTGGTCAGCTCGCATCGCGCGAATGTTATTTTTGCAGCATGCGACGCCGTGTACTGCGACGGGCAAGTCGCCAGCTGAGCTGCTCTTGGGTAGAAGACTGGTAACGGTGCTGGATTATGTCCACCCCGATAAAATGCCAAACCGTAATTCAAGAGCAACCCCCCAGGCTGAGGCTGACACAACAAGGTATCTCGCCCCTGAAGATCTGGTCTGGGTGAGGAACTATTCACGAGGTTCGCGGTGGGTGGCTGGTGTGGTCACCCGGACTAGTGGACCTGTGTCCTATTATGTGACCTTGAAAATGGGCAAGTTTGGAAGAGACACATAGATCAGCTGAGGCGCCGGGCGCTCAGCAGGGAGGGGTCAGATAATTCATCCCTGGCTAACGACGCAGAGCTGCAAGACCAGAGTGAAAATGGCCCAGAGGTGCAGTCACCAGGGGCTTCAGCAAATGAACCAGGGTCTGCTAGTCCTCAGGATGACGAGGTACAGGTAGGGGACCCTGCGATGTCTGGGACTCCATCTGTTCCTGACGAAACCCCTATAGCACCCCCCCTACCACAGGTAACATCCAATCCAGAACCGGCAACACCTGTTGTGAGGAGATCAAGTAGAAGTTGTAGGACCCCACAGTACCTGAGAGATTACGTCTGCGGTGCTCACTAGGGGGGGAGGGGTGTTGTGTATTGAGTCAAAGGATTTTATATCTGTATTATTATTGTCTGTATGTGCATTAGGGTAAAGTAACTGCCTTTTGGTTCCAGAGGGTACAGCTACTATTGGTTCATTTAAGCTGCTGTATTTGGATCCTCTGTCTTATTGGTTTCCTCCAAAAGGCAGGACTGTGATTGCCTGATATTGTTCCCTCCAAAATGTATCCTTTCTAGCTAGTTCCCTGTCCCTATAAATGTAGCTCTCGCCTCCTCAGTCTTCTTGTTTGCTTTAATAAAGAAGTGTTACTACAGAACTGTCTCCAGCATATTATGTCAAGAGAGCTGAAATCACAAACCCCACGTCACAACACACCCCACCCTCAGTGTCAGGAGTCTCCAAACCTCTTCCTCCTGGATCTCCAATTGATTCTTGCCTCATGGGAGGAGGCAGAGTCATTTGGCACAACAGAAACTATTAGGTTCTTTAAAAACAAGAGCAACAGAGCATAAGTCAAGAAGGCCGAGACAGCCATCTCTCCCCTCCGCAAGGCATGGAATTGGTGCTTTCCCCCACTATTTCCTACGACAGCAGATAGGCAGCAACTACACAAAGTGCCTGTTCAAGATCACACAGGGATCATTCTGGAGCGCAGGAGACCAGGGCAGGGCCAAGAGTATTCACCTGCCACTTTTATCATCACTTTGTATTATCATTTTAGATGAAGATGAAATTTGTTTCCTAAATGTGCATCAGTGATGGGCATTTGGTTAACAGGATGACTCTTTCCAAGGCATCTGTTTGAACAACCAGCTTTCTAGCAAAACTAGGCCCCTTGGCTGGTGGATTCTGTCAGAAATGGGCGTGGAAAATTCCAATGGGTCTACTCTGAAGATGACTAACACTGGAGACAACCCTTAGAATAAAAGTAGCCATGACACCAGAAGGTGCAAAGTCCACATTCAGATTGGGACCTGGTGATGAAAGGCTTTAATCCTTTGCTCCCATGGGGACTACAATCTATACTGGGATGGGTGCCTGTTATCTGCATCAGGAGAATGGAGAACCTGTCAGGGAACTGCAGGCAGCGAGGGAGGAAAGAATTAGAGGATACAGGGAACGATCTCCACTGCTCAGTACTGAGTCCTCCTCAGAAGACAGAGAAGAGGATAGTGAGTCTGGGGAGGAAGGGGTGCTTCAGAGAGAGGGGGATCCACGTCACAGGGGAAAACGGAAGGGGCTGAGCCATTGGCTCTGTTGGTCTCGAGGGAGAGGGAAAAGAGAAAGTAGTTAGAGCAACGTGTCATGGGAGACGGGTCGCTTTGTTTATTCTGCATGTAATCTTGTCAGAAGGAAATAAAGAAAGGAATTTATGGCTGGCTGCCGGGAGTGTTTCTCTGCTAAGTGCAGCAACGCAGCTAGCTGGTGCTGACAGTACCCCTTTAAATGGGGAACCCTGGAAACAGTGGTTCTTTAAATCACCCAGAAAACAATGTTATTGGATGGCTTTATATTCTCAATACCTCCATCAAACTACAATTCCCGAGGTTCCTTGGAAGAAACTGTGGCAGTTTGATGGATTTCTAAAGGCCAGCCCTCATGCAATGGGGGCCCTTCCTGTTCATTCTGCTGAGTGGGGCCCTCGGTTTTCTTCCACAAAGTGTGGCTGACATGGCATCCCTGAGCCTCATCTATTCTTTCAGGTCTTTGGTGCCTACCTGCCTCCAGAGCAGCTCCTACAGGCAGTGCGTTACCTGGCCAGGGACCTTGCGGTTGAGGTCAAATTAATTCAACGAGGAAGACAAAGGGCCCAATGAAAAAGACCAGAAAACTTTGAAATATAGAGAAACCAATGCTGACAAATGCATCTGTCCCTGTCCAGAGAGCAGAGGGCAGGAGGGGGTCCAACTTCTCAGGCCATGGTCCAGAACATGAAACTCAGGCAGAGATTCCCTTAGGATAGTGCTTGGAGCCGCAGTTGAACCAGGTTCCATTTGGAAGTCTAGATGCAAATTGCAAAGAAACCTTGTTGTTGTTGTTATTTTATTAACCTTCCCGAGTGGAAGGGTCAGGGACTTGGAATGCACCAGTCCACTGCTTGCTCCAGCTTGTTGATCAGTTGAGGAACATCTGAGTGGGGGATGTAAAGGTGCAGTCAAGTGCAACATTCTGGCCGAGAACTAACAGCCTCCATGTTCTATCCGGTTGCTGGTAGTTTTGAAAGATAACTGCTCAGTTGCAGTCACCTCAGGACCAAGTTCCCTCTGGTATAGTTTCTTTGCTTGTTATGTAACCTAAGCCTGCTGTTATGTACTGAAGTTCTCACCCTGGGCCAGCAGGGGGATACTGTAGATAGTTTTCACTCAGGTCCATGTCAGTTATTTTAGGCGGGAAACCCTGGGTTGTTGTTGCTACAATGTTGACAGCTGGCTGCCTATAAAAACAGGCCGGCTGAGCTGTTTGCTGTTCAGTTTCTGTTCCAGCTTACAAAATAAAGAGCTGCTTTGGAGAAATCGCTGTGTCGTCTGCCATGTCTGCCCACTATTTAACACCTGCCTTGAGGTACAGTTCTGTAAACCTGAATGAACCTGAGAGTCAAACAGTTTTATATTAACATGAATCCGATTTGTGTGTGTATTCTTTAGGAGGGATTCCAAGGGATTTTTAACCAGGGAGGCATCTTTATTAGTAGAAGTCAGACCAGTCAGCAACAAGCTGGTTGCTGCATCAACTTAGAAAGGGGATTGTTTGAACTCTGCTAAAGTAAAGCTTCCCACCCTGAGGCCATAGCATCCGAGCCGAGCACATCCTTTTTTTTTTTTTTAAATATATTTTTATTCATTTTCCAAAACAATAATACAAATTGTACAAATTTCCATATATTTGATTCCTTTTTGACTTCCTTCAACTTCTCTGATAATCATCCGTATTTACATCTCAGATACGCATTTCTCTATTTATATTGCCATTAATCTTCCCTCCCACCTCTATTGCTTTTTAACAATATATCTCAACTTTTACAGTGCTTCTTGAAACCCCGCCAGCGTTGTTTGCACATCACATGTTCTTTTCAGATATTCAACAAATTTCCCCCAATCCTCGATAAATTTTTGGTCTTTAAGATATCTGATTTTTCCAGTTAATCTGTCCAATTCTGAATAGTCTGTCAGCTTCAGTCTCCATTCTTCTAACGTCGGAATTTCTTCTTGTTTCCATTTCTGGGCCAGTAGGGTTCTTGCTGCTGTGACCGCATATTGAAAAAGTTTACAGTCTTTCCTTCTTATTTCATTTCCTGTAATTCCTAAAAGGAAGGTCTCTGGTTTTTTAACAAATGTATATTTTAACATCTTTTTCATTTCGTTGTAAATCATCTCCCAAAAACCCTTCACTTTCCTACATTCCCACCACATGTGGTAAAACGTGCCTTCTTTTTCTTTGCACTTCCAACACTTATTGCACGTCTTATACATTTTTGCAAGTTTTACCGGAGTGATGTACCATCTGTAAAACATTTTCATTACATTTTCTTTTAGTACTGTACATGCGGTAAATTTTAAGCTCTGATTCCACAGTTTTTCCCAATCTTCAAACTGTATATTGTACCCAATATCCCTGGCCCATTGTACCATCACTGATTTGACTTCTTCATCTTTCAAATTCCATTCTAACAAAATTTTATACATTTTCGATAAAATTTTGCACTCATTATTTATCACCTCTATTTGAAACCTTGAATCTTTTTCTGCATAGCCCCTTTCTTTGACATCTTTTTTAAACATCTCATTGACTTGAAAGTAATGCAACCAATCATAAACATGTTCTTTAACTTGTTCATATGGCCTTAATTTCCATTTTCCTCCTTCCTTAATTAACAATTCACTATATGTAATCCAATTACCTCTCATATTTATTTTCTTTACAGTCATTACCTCTAGTGGTGACAACCAATGTGGAACTTTTGGCTCTAACAGATTTTTGTACCTGTCCCATATTTCCAATAATGAACCCCTAAATATGTGATTCCCAAAACCTTTATGAATTTTCTTCTTTTCACACCATAAGTACGCGTGCCACCCGAATCTGTTGTCAAAACCTTCTAGATCTAGTAGCTGACTATTCTCTAATTTTATCCATTCTCTCAACCAGCAAAGACCTGCTGCTTCGTAATACAATTTCAGATCCGGCAGGGCAAAACCGCCTCTCTCCTTTGCATCCGTTAACAACTTATATTTGATTCTCGGCTTCTTGCCCTGCCAGATATATCTTGAAAGCACTCTTTGCCACTCACTAAAGATTGTTACCCCCTTTAATATGGGGATAGTTTGGAACAAAAACAACATCTTCGGGAGAACACTCATCTTTATTGTGGAAATTCTTCCCCAAAAGGATAATTTCATTCTCCTCCACACGTCAAGATCTTTCCTTATTCCATTCCAGACAGGTATATAGTTGTTCTGATACAAATCAATATTTTTAGGGGTTAGCCAAATTCCTAAATATTTAACCTTTTTTGTCACCTCTATCTCTGTACTTTGTTTCATTATTTCTATCATACCTTGATCCATATTTTTTGTAATTATTTTTGTTTTCTTCTTATTTAGTCTAAACCCTGCCAAATTGCCAAACTTCTCAATCTCATTCAAAACCTCTTTCACGCTTTCTAATGGTTCTTCAGTTGTAATTACCAGATCATCTGCAAAGGCCTTGACTTTATATTCATTCTGACCAACTGTTATCCCTTTTATTAATTTATTTTGTCTTATTGAACTCAGGAAAACCTCCAGGACCATTATAAATAGTAGTGGAGAGAGTGGACATCCCTGTCTAGTACCTTTTGTTATTTTTATATCTTCTGTGGTTACATTATTTATGATTAGCTTTGCTTTCTGCTCTGTATAGATTGCCTTTATCCCATTACAGAACTCAATTCCCGCATCCATAAACTCTAAGTTTTGCAACATAAAGTCCCAAGCGATATTATCGAAGGCCTTTTCTGCGTCAACGAACATTAGCATAGCTTGTTTTTCATTCCTGGCAGACAGATATTCCAAAATATTTATTACATTCCTTATATTATCTTTCAACTGCCTGCCTGGAAGAAAACCCGCTTGATCTTTATGAATAATTTCTTGCAGTATTTTTTTCAATCTATTCGCTAAAATCCCTGCGAATATTTTATAATCTACGTTGAGTAGAGAGATAGGCCTGTAATTTTTAACTTGTGATAAATCTGAGTCCTGTTTGGGAATCAACGTAATATATGCTTCTTTCCAAGTCTCTGGGATGTCTCTTTCCTTTAAGATATTATTCATAACTTCTTTTAATGGTGACATTAAAACCTCTCTCATTTCTTTATAATAACCTGCTGTGAATCCATCTGGACCTGGGGCTTTCCCTCTCTTCAATTCCTTTATGACTTCTTTTAACTCCTCCTCTCCTATTGGGGCGTTCAGTTGGTCTTTCTTTTCTGTCGGGATCTTTTGCACCTTTTTTTCTTTCAAAAAACGCTCTATTTTCCTCATATTATTTCTTTCTCTGTTTTTATATAATTGTCTATAATAGTCCGTGAATCCTTTCCTGATTTCCTTCGGATTGTCCACTTCTTCTCCATTTATTACGATTTTATTAATCGTATTTTGCTCTTTCCTTTTTTTGATTTGCCACGCAAGCCACTTGCCAGATTTATTTGCATATTCAAAGTTCTTTTGTCTTAATCTTTTAATATTCAGTTCTATTTCTTTGTTTATAATCATTGCAAACTGTGATTGTAGAACCTTAAGAGCACATCCTTTGCCCAAAGGTGCTCTTGGGAGAGCTCTGTGGAAGACCCTGGAGACAGTGGTGCAGGAAACCTCTTGGGCCCCTGGGGTGACGTGCCCAGGGGCAGGGTGAAGCGCCCACAGGGATGGGGTGCACGGTGCCCAGAGGGACAGGGTGCGCAGTGGGGCCACAGCCACCCTACAGCTGGGGGGGAAGCGGCGGGCAGAACAACAACAGAAATCCGGCATGATAACTGAGGTCATTGTAAAGAGAATGTTCAAGATCTCCTCAGCATGCTTGCCATTGTCTACCAGGGGCCTATCCTCTGCCAAGCCCCACTGCGGGATAGAGAAGGATCTCTGGTGGTAAGATTGTGATTGCGTTCCTTCAAGCACCATCAATGTTGTGCATCGGGCACTTGGTCAGGAGGCTGTTAAGTCTTATTCCGCTCCTGCCCATGAGCAAACTGGTACGTTCTAGAGAATGGTGAGGGGTCTGTGGTAAGAGCAAATCTTTAGAGGTTTGAGATCTTTGAAAAGACCGTATCTGTTGTGTAGGACCCCTGGATTCTGCAGGTTGATCTGTTGAGACCCCTCAGCTGCCCAGCCACTGATTTTATTTATTTATTTTTTAGAAATAACTTTATTAGATGGAGTCAACATTCACAGCAAGACAAATCCTCCAAATGTTTGAATTTTTTCACAGCAACTTGTAAAAATAGTCATTTGAAAATAGCAGTAGCTACTTTAACTCTCCTCTAATTCCTATATTCTATTTGTGGGTGAGAGGATTTTCTAGGCTACTTCTTTACAGACAATTGTGAATTTGTCACGCACTCAATTAGTTTGGTAGGTCGATTCTCTTCTATATGGCTATATTTCTAATTGATCTCCTAAAACATCTAAGAGATTACAGTCATGTGCTTTCATCCATCTCCACTGCACAGGATTCCTCTCCAATGACCGGATCCAGCAGAGAACGACACTTTGGACGAGTAGTTTGACTCTCGCTTTTTACTGCACTTCCTGGGGTATGAACCACTCCAGTTTCTATTCAACATGCTTCTGGGGTCTTGAAGCAAAATCTCTCCATAGCAACAAGTGATGCACCCAGCAGCCGGAAATCCGCAGAAATATACCCTCTATAAATAGAAGGTCCATGTGGAGAGAGGCTCAGAACTCACAGGGTTAAGAAGTTCTGAGTGACATCTCACATTCTGAGGCGTGGTTTAGAATACTGAGGGGAGTGTTTTCCGTGTCTCACTCAGTGTGTGTTTGCTCCGTTGCGAGAGAGCAGCGACCATGTGTGCTCTGTCACCAGGAGATTTATAACTGTTGTGTTTTGCTACGGAAATAAAGACCTAAAGTAAGATAAGGAGACACCGTGCGTTCAGCCTGATTTATTACGCACACACGGCAATCCTGCTTCTGTTCCGCTGTATTTACGTGCTGCTGAAATCGGAGGACCCTGGGGAAAAGCAGAGCCGCCCAGAGGAAGCGTGCGGACCCCCCGGGAATATGCTGCTCACTGGGAATTTTAGGCAATTCCGAAGTTCCTGGAAAGTGGATTTCCCCATTTTTTCAAGACAGCATGCATGTTGCATATAACAGAAAATAGGACAAGTATTCCTGCAGGTAAGTTCAGGGAAGCTCCAAAGCTAAAAAAGATTAAGACAAAATCTTTTTGTTTTACAGGTTTGAAAGCAAGGCAAATGACATCAATGCTCCAGCCCTGAACTCATAATGAAAGCTAATGCCATTAAGTCCTGAGCAATAAAAATTTCCCTTGGGAGGGTTGAAGCTCTTCACAATGCCAAAGAATGGTGAGGGGTCTGTGGTAAGAGCAAATCCTTAGAGGTTTGAGATCTTTGAAAAAACCCTATCTTTTGTGTAGGACCCCTGGATTCTGCAGGTTGATCTGTTGAGATCACTCAGCTGTCCAGCCACCAATTTCATTTCTTTATTTTTTCTTTATTTCATTTCACCTATTTCATTTCTTTATTTTTCAGAAACAACTTTATTAGATGGAGTCAACATTCACAGCAAGACAAATCCAATGCCAAAGTGTCGCTGTCATTAGGGTCTACCCAGGGCGTCTCCTATCCAAACCCCACTGCGGGATAGAGAAGGATCTCAGGTGGTCAGATGGCTGTGCTTAGTGTCTTGCCTCCAGTTATATGCGTTTTTGCCTGGTATTTTTGCCTGGATTGCATCAACAGCTCAGCCTGTGAGGGATAGCTCTGCTTCTGGAATCCTATCTAGTAAGTGACTCCCAGAGGAAAGGATGGAGGGGGCAATCTAATCAGGTTGTTCAGCGCAAACCTTCCAAATCTGCACTTGCCAAACCAAGAATCTGTTCTACCCCCCCCCCGACAGTGAGATCCTCCAATTAATTCAACAAATATGTCAGCAAGAAATTGCTACCCAGAGAGAAACAACTTTCCACGATAGAAAAGGAATGTTTTGCTATCGTCTGGTCCCTACAGAAGTTGAAGCCATACATCTGGGGCCGGAATTTATACTGTGCACCGATCATTCGCCCTTGCTTTGGTTAAGGACGATGAGAACTAATAGCAAACTGATGAGGTGGGCCCTGTTGCTGCTGAACTTCAATTTCACCATAAGAAGCGTGAAAGGGTCCCTGAACATTGTGGCCAATGCTTTATCAAGAAGATCCAATGATGAAGGTCAACCATAGACAGTTAATATTTTTCCCTGTAGATAACAGAGTTGCCTAGAATGTACCAAAACCTCTGTATAATTGAATGTTTTGTGGGAATTAAGAATCGGGTGCAGCCAAACACAACATTGCTAGAGTAGAAATGAAAGTTGTCTCGGTCCTCCAGCTGGAACTTCCTGCTTTCCAGGACTAAGAAGAAACTTTCTATGTGTAACTTGAGATGGGTGTGGTCTCTCTTGAATAGAAAGAACCAGAATCACAGGCTGGCGACCATCTTGCCCCTCTTGATGCCATCTTAACAACAGCACTACTAAGATGCACCCTTGGCTCCAGGCCAAGAGAAGAAAAGGGGGGCTTTCTCCCATGAGATAGTCACCACATTTAAAGTATGTTCTAACCTTTTAAGTCTGCCTTATGGGAGCCTTTGTGTGAACAGATGATTACTTGTGAGTAAACATTTTATACTTTACAGAAGACTGTGTAGAGTCTTATTTTAGGAGGGATTAAACGGGTAAAATACCAGGAAATATTTAGAGACTCTAATGAGTCTGAGAAAGCTATCTGCTGTGTGTGTGTTTAAGAAAAGGGGAAAGTTAACTCTGCTGATTTTGTTGAACTTGTAAAGACAAGTTGGGATAGGATATCTTAGACAATATATCCTCCCCCGCATCCCTAAACATTCCCACGTTTTGCCTATAGGCAACTGTTGTACTAGAGAATATAGGAAGTTAAATGTATAACATAAGTCTAAATATGTTTATTTGCTTTAATTGTCTAATGCAGTTTGATCAGGAGTGTAACTCTGTTCAGTTATCCCTCCTGTTCAAACTTCTTTAAGGGGGGAGGGATGTTTGCCCGTTCTTTTGAAAATGTCTGTACAGGGGGGGAGAAAGAGTTAATAGTTGGTTGGTTGGTTGGGAAAAGGCAGTTGGGAAAGCAGTTGGCAGATAGATGGAAATAGACAGTGCAGTTGGTTCTTGTGTGGGCAGAGGTAGAAGAGTTAGAGACAGAATAAAATAAGACTAAGAGGGAAAAGGGTAACAGCGTTTCAAATGTATTTAAAGTTTATTTGTGTTTGCAATAAACCACAATCTTCATTATGAACTTAAGAACCTGACTGAGACTAAGTGATTTACCAGGGAGGACCTGGTTGGTGGCAGTGGATTAGTGGTGTATGGGTCAATAGTCTGTGAGACGACCGGGGAGTCTGTATGAACGCCACAGGGCCCAACAAAAAAGACCCTTTCCATGAGAAATGGGTTTTGTTTTCTTTTATTTCAAATACTTTTTATTGAGTTTTCTATAACATATACAAACAAAATAAATACTCTAAAGTTCAACAATCATATGTCTACTTATTTTCTACACGCTCTATCGCGCACAGACTTCTCTCTTTCCCTTCAACAGGCTTTCATATTAAATTTTCTCTTTCACAGGTTCTTAGTTGCATTCTATTCACATCACAAGATTTATTTTAATCCTGCTACAGTCTTTAAACTTCTACAGTTATTACCGTATTTTTCGCACCATAGGACACACTTTTTCCCCTCCAAAAATGAAGGGGAAATGTGTGTGCGTCCTATGGTGCGAATGCAGGCTTTCGCTGAAGCCTGGAGAGTGAGAGGGGTCGGTGCACACCGACCCCTCACGCTCTCCAGGCTTCGCACACCTCTCTGCAAGCAGCTGCAAGCAGCTGGGCTCCCGCTGCTTGCGGAGAGTTGCCTGCATGCTCAGGCCTGCGCACGCTGAGATCAGCGCGCCCAGGCTTCGCGGACCTCTCAGCAAGCAGTGGGAGCGCTCCCACGGCTTGCAGAGAACTGCCTGTTTGGGGGCTGGGGTCGGGGGAAGCTCGAGCTTCCCCCGCCCCAGCCCCGCGCCTGGGGGGGAAATAATTTTCCCCCTTTATTTCCCCCCCCAAAAACTGGGTGCGCCCTATGGTCCGGTGCGCCCTATGGTGCGAAAAATACGGTACCTATATACTCCATTCCTTTTTGAACTTTGTTTCCTCTTGGTTACGGATCCTGTGGGTCAGTTTTTCTAATTCTATATATTCAAGCATTTTTGTCTGCCACTCCATTAGTGTTGGTATTTCGGGAGTTTTCCATTTTGGGGCTACTAAGATTCTGGCGGCAGTTGTAGCGCACATAAATAGTCTGTGGTCCGCTTTTCTTAATTCATCGCCTATCAACCCTAGCAAAAAAGCTTCTGTTTTTTTTGGGGGGGAAGGTATATTTAAACAATTTTTTCAATTCGTTATAAATCATATCCCATTTTCTCTCTCTCGTTTTTTCACATGTCCACCACATGTGAAAAAACTCCAGCTTCCATTTTACATTTCCAGCATGCTTTAGCGCTCACTCTGTACATTTTTGCTAGTTTGACAGGTATAATATACCAGCGGTACATCCTTTTCATTATGTTTTCTTTTAGGGTAGTACACGCCGTGAATTTCAAGCCCTCGTTCCAGTTTTGCCCAAGTGTCATATTCAATATTATACCCAAAATCAATTGCCCATTTTATCATCACCTCTTTTGTCAATTCATCTTTTGTGTTCCATTCCAATTAAAAAACCATACATTTTCGACAAAAGTTTTGACCTGCCCTCTAATATTTTGATTTGATATCTCGACTTCTTTTCACTGAATCCCACTTTCTTATCCCCTTTATCATTCACTTGATATTGTAACCATCCCGTAAATGCATTCTCTATACAATTATAGGGTTTCAGTTTCCATCCTTTCTCTGTTCTCATTAAGATTTCTTCATAGGTTGCCCTCCTCCCCTCCATATTCAACTTTTTTACTGTCAGCACTTCCACCGGGGTTTTGTTTTATAACAGGCAGCTGAAAAGGAGCATGACAGGACCTACAACTGATTCCTGCTTCTTTGTGGAAAGGTGTTCTGTGATAATCTGTTGACACCTTTGACACATAGTTTCTGACCTAGGCCTGGGGTCCCAGAGGTGTCGTGGGGGGGGGACGCACACTGGGTGCCACACCAAGGGTGGAGCACTTAACACGGGGCTAGCTACGCCACTGTGGGGTCCCCAAAAAGCGTACATGCATCCACCAACAGCAAGGACCCGCAATCACTAACGCCTTCCAACATAAAAAGCTGCTTGCATGCAACTTTCTCTTGCTTCTCACTCAGTTCCTCTTTTCTGGGTCTGGGCCAAATCATTCTAAATACCGCAGCCCCATCCTTTCTAAGGCCAGTGCCTCTGTTCCGGAAAAGTGAGGGAAATTGGCAAAAAGGGGTATAGGGAGCATGCCACGTTTCCTCCCTGTAAGTATTGCAGATTTGGAAACTCCCCAAAGATGCACCATTGTATTCCTGCAGAAAGTTTTAGTGGCTGTATCTTCCTCTGTGGGCGTCAATAAATTATAGACGGGCTGCTTACAGATCAGAGCCACCACTTCTCATCACGGGAAGTGGGCTCCAGTGAGCACATCCAGTGTCCAGAGCAGTCCTCTGGAAGGGAGAGCAATTATCATAATAGAGCTGCCACAAACAGCATGGGGTTCCCTTGTTTGGCCCTATCATAAACCCCAACAACGTCCAAGTTGTTTCCACAATATCTCCTTTCCTGATCCCACAGCTTGTCTTACAGAGAAGCATTCTCAGCTTGCAGGGACTTGAGGAGGGATGGGGTCTCTTCATCTCAATCCTGAAATAGGGGACTCTTAAGGAGTCCATTCACTGCTGAAGTTAATGAACCAAGGCTTGCAGGGCAGTTACATCAGCACTGATCACCTTTAGCAAAGTTATCACCTCCTTGTAGGAGAAGATCAGGTGAAGGCCACAATGGCCTCTGTGAGGCAGCGATTTTGTTGTTCTCCTTACTGGGCATAAGGCCACATGAACTGACAAGACTGCCTCTTTCTTTCGCAAAATTGTCCCAAAGTAGCAGAATGAACTCCAGAGAGAACTAAGAAGGGGAGAGAAAGAGGATTTTCTCATTTGCCACTCCATAATAATGGATTCTCGATATTGCTCTGGGATCTGTCCATTATCTGTTGTATATTCCACATCAGATTTGATAGAATCTCTTTGCTCAATGAAGTAATCGCCACAAACAAGACCTTAAAAGAAGGCAGGCAGGCACTGGCGGAAGAAGAGGAGTGCGGGGCGAGTGCCCCGCCCCCCCCCGCAGCGCAATCCCAGTAGGATGCCATCACAGCTGCCCCCCTGCCTGTGCTGGGCGCCCCACGTCCAGGAACAACCCCAACTGAAGTCAATGGGACATACTTCTGAGTAAACACACACATGACAGGACTGCACAAACAGGAAAGGTTTGGATCACTCTTCACCCTAGAGTGGCCACTGGAAGATACCATCTGAATGCTGCAGACCATTTTTGGATTAAGAGTACAGTATCTAAAAAGCTTCCACAGCTTTGGGATAAAGCAAAATTGTTTTCATGGCATTTCCTACTTCGTATTTGGCAGAATCAGTTTTCAGCCATGCTCAGCCTAACACAGAATCACCTTAACATAATGGACAGAGGTGATCTTCAGTTATCCCTCACAGCAATAGAACCAGATATAAAGCTTGTTTCTGTCCATCAAGCACAAGGGTCACTTAAAATAAATACTTAAGAGTATAATGTGTTATGTAATTGTATTATAAGAGAGACATGTTTTATTTGCAAACAAAACATTCAAATGGCTACCTTTCTACTGATATGACAGGGGGCTACAAGAAGGAAACAAGGTCGGAAGGTTGAGAAACACCAGGCTAGAGCTTCACTCTGTGACTGGCTGTGGGTACAGCTAGCCAGAAGGGGATGGGCACAGCACTTTGAGAGGTAAAGTGGGTTCTGGAATTTGATTTGATTAACAGCATAAACTCAGAGATGTGAAAAATCTGCCTGTAGAGAAATATTTCATCCAGAGAAGGCAGTCTCTGGGCTGGAGATTAGCTTAAAAGCCAGGTCTTTGTGAACAATCGGAAGTCTATTTTAGGTCCTTTGATGTTTTTCCCCCTATTTTTAAATTTTCTTTTTTCTAGTATGGGATGGGATACAAACTGTAATATAGTAGATTGTTGTATAAATTTGTGAAATATGTTCAATAAAGGTTTATATATATATTTTTAAAAAAAGCTTGATAGCCAGTGGTTGTTGTCTTTCAAGGTTATACAGAAACTCAAGAACTAGGAAGTTGAAATTTGAGAAAGGAGAACTGGAGTTGTGAGGGAACGCAACGCTTTACGTAAATCCCAATTTAAGAATTTTGTCAAATGGGTAAATGCTAAATTCTCAAAGCCTGCCAGTTCTTTGCTGGGTGGCTGGCTGTATTTACAGCAACTGATCTACCAAATTTGTCGAAAATGATTTCCTACATCTCAGCATTCCAGCCTCGACAGGCTATGTGGAGAGGATTTTCTCCATGATGGCAAACAAATGGAGTGATGTTCGGAACCGGTGCTCTGTGGAACTGATAAAAAGTGAGCTCAGAGGGAAGAGCAGAGAAATCCTCAGAGGGAAGAGCAGAGTTTAGAAGATGTACCTAATATTCAACCTGAGGCAGGAGATCCAAAATTCTCTGAAGACTTTGAAAAGTGGAAGTTAGAACAAGAATACAAATTGGAATTAGAAAGAATTAGAGCTGGGAGGGAAAGTGAGAACGAAAGACTTAGAGCTAAGCATGTGAGGGAAAGAGTGCAATTTCAGCTGGAGATGAGGAAACTGGAATTAGCAGCTATGGAGAATCAAAATAATAGTAATAACACCAGTAGTCAAACTCAAGTGAAGGTAGATTTAAAGCGTTTTCCTGAGTTTAAGGAAAAAGATAGCCCTGAGGCTTTTATTATATCATTTGAAAGAGCTTGTCAAGATTTTCAGGTGAAAGATGAGGATAAGATGAAGATACTTAGAGCCAAGATAAATGGTGCATTAGCTGAAATCTATGCCCAAATGACTGAGGACCAATTCAAAAATGTTGATATGTTTAAGCAACTAATATACACAGGTTTGGGATTACCTCAGAACAACTGAGAAAGAAATTTAGAAATGTAACTAAAGTGAGGGAGGAAACATACGCTCAACTTGGGGCTAAAATCTCAAACTACCTCACAAAATGGTTAGAACAGGAGGGGGCAGAGAAGTGTTTGCTCTGGAACAATTTTATGAAACGATAAATGGCCAATTATAATATCGTATAAAGGAAAGACACCCTAAATCGCTTCAAGAAGCCGCTAACAGCTGACCAAATAAATGAAATAAGGGACCATAGGTTTGATGAACCACGTTTTTTGGGGGAAAGTGTGGGGGACTACCAGAAATAGATTCCAACAGGCAAAGGGAAACCCATCTTCAGAGACAGATAAGGGAAACAGGCCATTGTCAAAAGGGCAAAATGACAAAACCCAAGCAAACACCGGCCTCACTGAGGAGAAAGGGTGGAAAACAAATTATACAAATCCCAAAGAACTTAAATGCTGGGGATGTGGAAAATTTGGCCACAAAAGTTTTAATTGTAGAGCTGGAAGGGAAAAGTCTGTCAATATTAGCCCTCCGAAAAAAACGTATTGTATCAAAGCAGCTGAGGAGAGCCAAGCTAGTTACGAAGCCTGCTGAAGTGGTGGAGGCTAAAGTGGCACATTGCTATGCCATTAAACAAGACAATCTTCTTTTGAAAAACGCTGGGGAAGATATTTGGATTGAAGGAGATTTCTAGGGTTGAATGTGAACCTGAATGCTTCTGGGTCCCAGTCTTTTGGAAAGGATTCCAACTGGGTCCATTATTGCTCAGCAATAAAACATCACCTTCTTTTTCTCTAAATTGCTGCGTCTGTCTGATCCTTGTCTCACTCTAAGTGGGTACCACTTAATTTCACTTGCTTCAATAAGACACAGGTTCACAAGTCACTATTGTCCACCCAGAGACAATCTGTCCCACCAAAATAATTCCAGGAAAAGTTATGTGATTAAAAGTAATTTCAAAACAGCCTGAGGTACTACCAGTTGCAGAGATCCATGTTAAGTTCCAAGATTGGTCAGGAAAGTGGCAGGTTGCTATTTCTGAGGAGATTCCCTGTGCTGTGCTGATCGGATGGGATCTCTTAGGGCATGTAGAGTTCTTTTGTGGTTACTCACTCCAAGGGGGGGTCAACAGTCACCCAGTGCTGAGGGGAATACTACTGTTGCCAAAGGAGACAGAGCTGAGGAACTGATCTGTGAAGGGAGAAATGAAGACTTGCTTGTTCCTTTTATAAAAAACCAAAAACCTAGTTTTGCCAAAGAACAGCAAGAGGATGCTGATTTAATTGTTTTGAGGCAACCAAATCTGATGTGCCTTTAACTTCTCAAAGTCCTGAGCGATTCTGTCTAAGCAATGGATTATATAGAGAAGTCCTTGCCATACCATCTAGAGGGGGGAACAAAATCAGAAGGCAGTTAGTAATCCCAAAAGCTTACAGGGAGAAGATCCTGCAGCAAGCTCATGATAGTTTATTTGGAGCACACATGGGGATTACTCGAACCAAGCAACGAGTGGCACAAAATTTCTATTGGGAAAACAAATTATATTGTCAAATCTGTGACATCTGTCACAAGAAGGCGCACAGGCCAGGATAAGACAAAGGCCAAGCTGTGTCCTTTGCCTGTAATCTCTACACCATTTCAGAGACTGGGTCTTGATCTGATAGGACCATTACCTAGAGCCACTAAACGAGGACACAAATATATCCTCACAATTGTGGATTTTGCGTCCAGGTATCCCGAAGCCATCCCGTTGCGAAATATAGAGATGGAGACCGTGGCGGATGCTTTAATTATATGAGTCGGTTAGGTTTTGCTAGTGAGATCGTCACTGATTTGGGAACCTCTTTTACCTCACGACTAATGAAAAGGTTGTGGGAGTTGTGTAGCATCAAGCACATAACTTCAACACCATACCATCCCGAAACAAACGGTTTGGTGGAAAGGTTTAATGGGACTTTGATCCGCATGATCAAAGCCTATGTAGCAGAGAACCCCAATGACTGGGATTGCAAATTACAACATCTTCTTTACACATATCCTGATATACCCCAAGAAAGTACAGGGTTTAGTCCTTTTGAGCTGTTACTAGGACGTAAAGTAAAAGGACCGTTAGACTTGCTCCGTATGAATTGGGAAGAGCATCAAGACAGAGATCCAGAGTCAGTGATAGACTACGTATGCAACCTGCAAAATACACTGAAAAGATCCTTAGAGATAGCAGGGGGGAATTTAAAAGCAGCCCAAACAAAGCAGAAAACCTGGTACGACAAAAAGGCCAGAGTAAGAACTTTTGAACCCGATAGTGAAGCAACCAAAGGAAATAAAATGCAACTAGCATGGGAGGGACCGTACAGAATCGTGTCCAAAATGAGTGATGTAAATTACGTAATCCAACAAGGGGAAGAAGGGCGTAAGGTGGTTCATGTGAACACGTTAAAGCCTTTTCTTAGACCAGAAGGCTGGACACTGTATGCAATACGTGAAGATCCAGAAAAAGCTGATATAACCTGCTGGGAAGGTAGAGGGGAGCAACTGTGCAATCAACAAGAAATAAAGATAGCTCCTACAGGGATCAACAGACCGTTAAACGTCCGGGGACCCTGTGTGATCGCCACAGTGTGAGAATTTGTTAAGAGGAGTTAGTCAAACAGTTGACAGTCAGAAGGTATTAGGAAGGTATACGCCGGTAAAGATACTGACACGAATATTATCTGAGAAACCATAAACTTGTTAATGTTTGTAAAATAAACTTGTTTTTTTTTTTTGGTTCACTTTTAACAACTCTCTGGACTCAGTGTTTTACCAGAGAGTAACTGGTTGGTGGCAGCGGGGAAGCGAGCACAGTGGTGGCACAGGGATCAATAAACCGTTAAACGTTCGGGGACCCTGTGTGATCGCCACATCCTGATTTCACAGAACTTTTGACCTGTCCTGTGCCAAATTGTACTCCACTACGGTGGGGACTTATTATGTGCTCATTCACCTGGAGGACAGAAGAGGCATACATCGTTTCAGCTCTGAAGAGTAAGCGTTTTGCCGGGATGTCAGAAGTCACTGCAGTCATCTTCCTGGAGGTGAGGGGTGTGGGATATAAAGCTGTCAGTCAAGTCCAACATTCCGAGACAGGACTAACTGCCTCTATGTGGCAGGCAGTTTTGTCGGTTGGTGTGACGTTAAGATATGAGAGTGCTGGAGGTGAAATAGTGGACCCAGGGGGGTGGAGTCAGAGGGACTATAAAACCAGCTCTGGAAGGGGCAAAGAGTAGAGTTTGTTAGGAGTTGGGTAGCTGGTTGGAGTGGAAGTGAATTGGGATAGAGTTTGTGGGTAGGTTGAGTTAGTGTAGCAAAATAAGCTGAGTCAGGAATAGTTAGGGGCTAGGAAGACAAGTAAATATCTGAGAGGTGGTTTAGTGAGTTGGATCAGGTAGCAGAAGTTATAGGTCTGGATAGGCACCCCATAATTGTAATTGACCGATACAGTTTATGCAGCACGCTCACAATAGTGTATTTGGAGCACATATGGGTATTACACGTACAAAACGGAGAGTGGCTCAAAAATTTTATTGGCCAGGCATGTGAAAACAAATAAAACAATACTGTCAAGCCTGTGACATATGTCAGAGAAGAGGCAAAACTGTTGATTCAAGCCAGCAGAGCCAGCGAAGTCCAGAGGAAATTGGCCACCCTCCAGGTGCCCGGCTTGAATCCTTGTTGACCTCCCTGCCTGCGACTCCCGGCAAGATCAGGGCGAGGTCTTTATCGGTGATTCTTTCCAACGTGAAGAAGAACACACCATTCCTCCCCCTCCCATCGCCGGGGGGGGGGGTAAGAGACAGACAGGAATATATTTACATGCTTTTATTCCTGTCTTTCCAGCAGTACAGAGAAATCATGTCTGTACTCTCTCATCCCAACTGCAGAGAGAGAATAACTCCACCCATGTACTTCCAGTACAGGGTCATGTGCCACTCTGAGCTAACATCCGGTGCTCAGTGCACTGAATAGACCGTCCCTGGTTCCCACGGTACAGTCCCATAACATCAGCTTCCTGTTTACCATTCCAGCCACCTGGAGCTCGCTTCTGCATTGCTCCTTTTTCGTAACAGCCAAATTGTACCCTTTGCCTATCATATCAAGCCCTTTTCAACGGTTAGGGCTGGACCTGATAGGGCCATTGCCTAGAGCCAGCAGGCGGGGAAACAGATACATCCTCACCATAGTGGATTACGCAACCAAATACCAGAAGCCATTACATTGAGAAACATTGAAACAGAAACGGTGGCAACCGCTTTAATTAACTATATGAGTAGGTTGGGCTTTGCCAGTGAAATCGTCACTGACTTGGGTTCTTCTTTCACATCAAGACTAATGAAAAGACTATGGGAAGGACTTCCGGGTTAGCGCCTCCGGTAATGGCTGAATTCCTGACCGGGAGGAATTCGCTTCGTGGAAATTAGGGTCCGACTGCCACAGCGAAGGCGGGGACCCACAAAAAATCACAGGCGGGCGAAGCCTGTGAAAGTGGGATTCGGCTGGCACCTTTTGCGCCTCCCCTACTCACGGGGAAACCCGGTTTCGGGGATCCGGAGCGACGTGGGGTGAGTGGCCCGGTGCTGCGAATTGACTGCTTCTTTCACGGAGTGAAGCCGCATTGCTGTTGCCGGAGAGTGCTGACTTTTTCCTGTGGACAATTCGATTTTAAAACAACTACCCATGAGTAGAACGGAAAATTGGATTTTTAAACGTCTTAATTTGGCACCGAAACGGGGAGGTTTAAAACAGGAAGTCCGCCTTCCCCTTTTGTAAATAGACTGGAGCAAAAAAGCTGCAAGCTAAAGTCTTGGAAAGCTTTTCTTAAAGGATTAAACTTCCATCGGCTAAAATCATCACACCCCCCTTGGAAGCAGGAGGAGGGGGGGATTTTTAGATCGCGGAAGCCTGCAGGAGAGAGTGAAGAAAGTCAAATTACCACCGCTCTGAACCTGGAAACGGGCTGCTAGTAGGACTGAAGTTTTGGATATGTTCATTGACTGTGAATAGATCGTTTGTGGACAGTAAGTTAAAGAAGAGAAATACATTGTTTCCATTGTCTCCTTCTGTGTTTAAAAAGGAGTAAATGTAATTGAAAATTGAAACTAACTATTGTTTGAACTGTGCTTAAAAGGATTGATACAAATAGAAATTGTTTCCCCCTAGAGGAAGCCTTTGAAATTGTTACATGAGCTGAGTGGGGAATTTCCAGTTGCAAGACAAGATCGTGAGAATCTGGGATTGACCTTGGACTGTTAAGAATGTTGACAGAAGAAGCCTTAGTGGGTGCATTATGTAAGATTAATGACTCACTGGAACAGCTCCATAGGAAGACGGATGTGATTATAAAAATTGGTAACTTGGATCAAAAAGTGACTAATTTTGGACAAAAAGTGAGTATTAATACAGAAACTATTCAGGAATCGATACAGGGATCTACCTTGACATGGCAAATTGAGGAGAAGGTGGGGGAGAAAGTCGTTAGAGCCCCAGCCTCACAGATGCAACTTGATGACTATAAGTGGATGCCTTTTATGACGGAATCTAGAGAAAGTCAGACTTTGAGGATTGGAGCCCTGCTTGGACTGGAGAAGGAAAGTTGGATAGATCCCTTCATGCAGGGATTCACTGACTTTTGGGACTTGGGCCAGGAGGAGACTGGAGTTGTGGGGACTGCCAGACTTGGAGGAACTTTGAAATACGACTGGAAATAGGAACGCATTAATTGATTTTCAATGCATTCCTATGGGAAACCGTGCTTCGCAAGACGAAAAATTCGCAAGATGAAAAAACTCGCAGAACGAATTAATTTCATCTTGCGAGGCACCACTGTACTGGCAAAATTCCACCAGTGTTACAAAACTCAAAATGCCAGAATAGGTGACTGGCAGAATCCGAGACCAAGGGAAAGAGACGGTGGAAGAAGACTGGAAAAAAATTAAAGTTTACCTTAAGAACTGTTGTAAAATTAACGAGTGCTAAAATGTTTTGAGTAATGTAAAATTGAATTGCAGCGACAAACAATTGGACATGGGAATAAGGATTTAAAGGAAGTGCCATAAGTAAATAAAATTAGAGGTTGCTGGAAAAATTTTAAAACAAGGATGCAGAAAAAGGAGGTATGGGGAAGTCGCTGAAAGAAGGTTTAAGGAAAAGAAGGTTAAGAAACTATACATGTTTATATGTGTGTTTGTTTTTGTTTTGTTTTGTATTGTTATTTAATATGTGTTGGAAAATCAATAAAAATTTATTTAAAAAAAAAAACAAAATGCCAGAATAGGGTGCAGACCAGGAGTGGAAGGTTTTGTTCCTGGGATTGGATAACAGCATAAACTGTGGAAAATATGCCCAGGAGGGAATATTGGGGGGGAATAACCACCCACGGAAATCTTTGGACTGGGTGCTTCGGTTCAGCATTAGGGTTTTAAGACGGGATAGTTTTATTTTCCACTATGAATTCTTCAGCCACAGCCATGTTTCCATTGCTCTGCGGTTTTGTCTTTCCCAAAAAACTACATTATTTGCCCCACAATCCACCGTGGTAAAATTACATAACGTACATAACTAAATACCAAATTATGTAACCATAATTGGCATGTTATTCTACCTCATATATTTCAGTATAAAGGAAACTCAATGCAAAAATAATTATTTACATGTTGCTTTCAGTCTGCAAACAGTAACAGTGGCAAATATAAATAGTATTCACTGAATTGATTTTTGTTGTGGGCAAGGAACAAATAAATGAAAATTGGCGTTCTGTTCTTTTATTTCCATCAGTATTTTCTGATATCTCTACTCAGCACTTAAGGAACCCATTATAATCCAGCACTGAAGGGGCCTGATTTTACTAAAAAGTTTGTTGTGCAAACAGATGCCTTTTATGCAGGGCTAAGGCACCCTCTTCCTTTCCCAGATGGTAGTTTTCAATACCCAGTTCTTATTCATGATGTAATTTTTGAAGGGAACAAAGAAACCCAGTGGGCTTTTAATTTTATGTTGTTTTCAGCTGAAGTAGCCCCTTTTGCCTCATTACGGGTAATCTATAGTAGCACCAAAACACTCAAAGTCAACGCATCAAGTTCCATTATTGATGGGGTGTAGGGAAATGGTTGCTTATGCGTAAGCGCATGGGCGAAAGTTTATTGCAGGGTTCAAGCAAGAAGCGTTGCTTGGAGTATGAACAGCGCGTGAACAGCTCATGCGATCTCAATGATTGGTCCACGTAGCATAGCCTGATGGTGGCATGATACCCATGTATGGTATTGTCTTATCTGCTGGCTGATACAATGTTGTATGTTTTTACTGTTCATAATAAATGTTGGGCTGCAGCAGCTCCTGAGGCTGTTAGGCTCCTTCAATCCATCTTGGCGTGAGACTGATTATTACTGATGATGAGCAGGTTCTCGTCAATGGGGGTTTTCCTTTGGGCCCGACCTGAAGAATTTGGAGCAAATGATTCAGCAGAGGAAACACAGCCCAGAATAACTAAGGAGATAGTACAAGAATACTTGGCTAGTCTAGATGTATTCAAGTCTCCAGGGCCAGATGAACTGCATCCAAGAGTATTAAAAGAACTGGCAGATGTGATTTCAGAACCACTGGCAGTCATCTTTGAGAATTCCTGGAGAACAGGCGAAGTCCCGGCAGACTGGAGGAGGGCAAATGTTGTCCCTATTTTCAAAAAGGGGAAAAGAGAGGACCCAAATAATTACCGCCCAGTCAGTCTGACATCAATACCAGGGAAGATTCTGGAGCAGATCATTAAGCAAACAGTCTGTGAGCACCTGGAAAGGAATGCTGTGATCACCAATAGTCAGCATGGATTTCTGAAAAATAAGTCATGTCAGACTAACCTGATCTCGTTTTTTGACAGAATTACAAGCCTGGTAGATGAAGGGAACGCAGTGGATGTAGCCTACCTTGATTTCAGCAAGGCATTTGACAAGGTGCCCCATGATATTCTTGTAAAGAAGCTGGTAAAATGCGGTCTTGACTATGCTACCACTCAGTGGATTTGTAACTGGCTGACTGACCGAACCCAAAGGGTGCTCATCAATGGTTCCTCTTCATCCTGGAGAAGAGTGACTAGTGGGGTGCCACAGGGTTCTGTCTTGGGCCCGGTCTTATTCAACATCTTTATCAACGACTTGGATGATGGACTCAAGGGCATCCTGATCAAATTTGCAGATGACACCAAACTGGGAGGGGTGGCTAACACCCCAGAGGACAGGAACACACTTCAAAACGACCTTGACAGATTAGAGAACTGGGCCAAAACAAACAAGATGAATTTTAACAGGGAGAAATGTAAAGTATTGCACTTGGGCAAAAAAAATGAGAGGCACAAATACAAGATGGGTGACACCTGGCTTGAGAGCACTACATGTGAAAAGGATCTAGGAGTCTTGGTTGACCACAACCTTGACATGAGCCAACAGTGTGACGCGGCAGCTAAAAAAGCCAATGCAATTCTGGGCTGCATCAATAGGAGTATAGCATCTAGATCAAGGGAAGTAATAGTGCCACTGTATTCTGCTCTGGTCAGACCTGGAGTACTGTGTCCAGTTCTGGGCACCACAGTTCAAGAAGGACATTGACAAACTGGAACGTGTCCAGAGGAGGGCAACCAAAATGGTCAAAGGCCTGGAAACGATGCCTTATGAGGAACGGCTAAGGGAGCTGGGCATGTTTAGCCTGGAGAAGAGGAGGTTAAGGGGTGATATGATAGCCATGTTCAAATATATAAAAGGATGTCACATAGAGGAGGGAGAAAGGTTGTTTTCTGCTGCTCCAGAGAAGCGGACACGGAGCAATGGATACAAACTACAAGAAAGAAGATTCCACCTAAACATTAGGAAGAACTTCCTGACAGTAAGAGCTGTTCGACAGTGGAATTTGCTGCCAAGGAGTGTGGTGGAGTCTCCTTCTTTGGAGGTCTTTAAGCAGAGGCTTGACAACCATAAGTCAGGAGTGCTCTGATGGTGTTTCCTGCTTGGCAGGGGGTTGGACTCGATGGCCCTTGTGGTCTCTTCCAACTCTATGATTCTATGATTCTATGGTCATCATAAGAAGAAGAACCAAGCTGCCAGATTAGAACAAGAAACAAGTGGCAAAACTGCTGACTGTACTGGAGTGCAAGTTCCCCCAGGAAGCTGTTGAATAGTTTGTTTAAATGTTAGGGTTCATTGTTGTTTCACAGGATGTGTACCACTTTAAAAGCCAGGGTGCATATCCTGACCTAGTTTTTACAGCTGTGTAGCAGGTGCTGATAAGTCACTGTAATTAGCTGTGTCAGCAACTGTGAATGATATATAATGTGCAGTATGTACCTCACTCTGCCATGGTGGATGGATGGGCGATGATTATAGACACTATGTAAGATGTATGTTAAGAGTTTTGTTATTAAACCATGCAATGTTATTTTTGCGTCTTTTCAGTGTTTCCATCTGTGTGGTCTACTCTGCACACACTCTGTGGCATGTTTTAAATGCCTAATACCAAACGTGATCTAATGGAAAGTGTTGTGTATTGAGTCAAAGGATTTTATATCTGTATTATTATTGTCTGTATTTGCATTAGGGTAAAGTAACTGCCTTTTGGTTCCAGAGGGTACAGCTACTATTGGTTCATTTAAGCTGCTGTATTTGGATCCTCTGTCTTATTGGTTTCCTCCAAAAGGCAGGACTGTGATTGCCTGATATTGTTCCCTCCAAAATGTATCCTTTCTAGCTAGTTCCCTGTCCCTATAAATGTAGCTCTCCCCTCCACAGTTCTCAGTCTTGTTTGCTTTAATAAAGAAGTGTTACTACAGAACTGTCTCCAGCATTATTATGTCAAGAGAGCTGAAATCACAAACCCCACGTCACAACAACTGGCGACGAGGATGGGATCCGGAATGCTGAGGAGCGGTTAAACGCAGCCCTGCCTCAGAGTCCAGATTGTAGCTAAGAACAAGACTCACTGGCCAGCTGAGAAGACGACCCTGCCCACAGGACAATGGAGAGTCCAAGGGTATTGGAGCCCTTCCAGCCATCAGAGCCCCACATGTGGGAAGACTACGTCGAACGCTTCGAGTTCTTCGCAGTGGCTCAAGGGATCACCGATGCCAGCAAAAGAAGGGCCACATACCTGAGCTACTGTGGGCCTGAGACCTTCAAGCTGGCCAAGGCATTGCTTGCTCCAGCGAAGCTAAGTGAGACACCTCTCAAAGATATTCTTGCCTGCCTGACAAGCCATTTGGCGCCTACTGAGACCAAGATGGCCCGGCGGTTGGAGTTTCATAAGAGGCAGCAGCATGCTGGGGAGTCTGTATCTGCATTCCTAGCTGAACTGCGGAAGCTCGCTCAGCACTGCGACTTCCAAGATCTGGAAGAGACTCTCCTGGATCGGTTTATCGGTGGTCTGAGCAGCAAGAAAGCCAGAAGACGCATCGTGGCTAAAGAAGAGGTTACCCTTGCTTCAGCCGTGAAGGAGGCCACCGCCACGGAGAATTATGAAAGAGAGGAGCTTGATGCCAGTCGCAAGGCCCCTAAGCCACAGATAGAAGTTGCACATGCCATGGACGAGCTAGAGGCTACTCCGAGCCAAAGCCCAGTCCGTGGGGTCGAGTCAGTGCGTCAGGCCTGCACAGTGCACAAAGATCACCGAGGCAGGTGCCCTGGTTGTGGCGGAAACCATGAGCGGAAGAGTTGTCGTTTCCGGGATGCTATGTGCCGGACGTGCGGGAAGACAGGTCACATCGCCAGGGTCTGTAGATCGGTGGCGTTGGGAGCGACAGGAGCACCTAGACTGGAGCATCGCAGACCGTCCACGGCAAACCATGTTCTAAAGGACTGCCACTACGTAACGGAGATCAACGGGAGGGCCGTGCAGTTTCCAGCGCAAGGCAAGGCACACGTCAAGGTGAAGATTGAGGGTCAGCTGTGCGACATGGAGGTGGACTCCAGATCTGGATTCACTATCGTGTCGGACCAGACCGCGAGGACATTCTTCCCCAGGGGTAAGTTGCCCCCTCTGGAGCCCTTCCCGGCAACTTTGCAGTCATACTCAGCGGGCTGCATCCATGTCATGGGAATGTGTGCCATGAGAGTACAGTTCCGGGACAAACAGGCGGTACTCAAACTGGTGATTGCGAAGGGCAGTCGCCCCAGTCTCCTGGGCACTGACTGGTTCCCCGCCCTGGGACTGAGTATATCAGGGCTTAATTCAATCCAAACCTGCCCTGAGATGAGCGAGGCATTATGCAAAGAATTTGCTGGTCTCTTTAATGGAAAACTGGGTTGTTATAAAGGGCCCCCAGTTGACTTCGAATTGGACCCTGGGGTGGCCCCAATCCGACTCAAACCAAGGCGAGTGCCATTTGCACTGCAACCCAAGATCGAAGCAGAGCTGGATAAATTGGTCAAGCAGGGAGTTCTCTCACCCGTGGACTCTGCTAAGTGGGAGACTCCAATCGTCACGCCCCTTAAAGCAAATGGGGAAGTCAGGATCTGTGCAGATTACAAATGTACTATCAATAAGGCACTCAGGGGAAACTCATACCCCATTCCAGTCGTATCACATCTGTTGGCAAAACTGGCTGGGGGCAAGGTGTTTGCCAAAATTGACCTGGCACAAGCTTACCAACAGCTGCCAGTAACCCCACAATCAGCGGAAGCACAGACTATTGTCACACATAAAGGGGCGTTCAGAGTTAACAGATTACAATTTGGAGTTTGTGTGGCCCCAGGGATTTTTCAAGGGCTCATGGAACGCCTGTTAAGAGGTCTGCCGGGGGTCTTGCCATTTTTTGATGACGTTTTGATTGCTGGAAAAGACCCACAGGAACTGGTTGCGCGTGTCCGTGCAGTGTTGCTCAAGTTCAAGGAGGTGGGGTTGCAACTGAAAAAGGAAAAATGCAGTTTTGGGGTGCCAACTGTGGATTTCTTGGGGTTTAAAATTGATGCATCAGGCATCCACCCCACAGATGCTAAGATTAAGGCCATCATCGAGGCACCACGACCACAGAACAAGACGGAGTTGCAGTCATTCCTGGGACTTATTAACTTTTATCATTCGTTCTTACCCCATAAAGCTTCGGTAGCTGAACCATTACATCGACTGTTGCAGAAAAAGAATGTGTGGCGATGGGGGCAGGGGCAGCAGAAGGCTTTTGACTCCTTGCGAGGAATGCTGAGTAGCAGGAGCGTCCTTGCTCATTATGATGAGTCGAAGCCGCTGGTCCTGGCATGTGATGCCTCTCAATACGGCCTGGGGGCGGTGCTGAGTCATAGGGAACCAGATGGGTCGGAAAAGCCCATCTCTTTCTATTCCCGTACGTTGTCGCCCACGGAGCGCAACTATGCTCAAATTGACAAAGAGGCGCTTGCAATTGTGGCAGGAATCAAAAAGTTCCATGATTATGTGTATGGTCGCCATTTCTCCATTGAAACGGACCACAAACCACTGTTAGGGTTGTTCAACCCGAACAAACAAACGCCACAAATTCTCTCCCCCAGAATGTTGCGTTGGTCTATATTCCTGAACGGGTTCCAGTACACCTTGACCCATGTGCCGGGGAAACGGTTGTGCCACACTGATGCGCTGAGTCGATTGCCTCTTCCTGGCGGGAGCAATGTGGATCCTTGCTCCAGCGGAGCACATCATGATGCTGGAAACACTTCCGGGGGCTCCTGTAACGGCTACTGATATAGCTGAGAAAACGAGGAAAGATGCTGTTCTCTCCCGTGTGCTCACTTGGGTGGGGAGGGGGTGGCCAGGTGGTCCGCATGAAGACAAATTCAGGCCTTATGCGACAAGGCAGCACGAGTTGTCCATGCATAAGGGTTGCCTCCTGTGGGGAGATAGGGTGATCATCCCAGCACCACTGAGAAACAGGGTTCTTGAGACGCTTCACATGGGACACCCGGGAATGGTCAGGATGAAGTCGCTAGCCCGATGTTATGTGTGGTGGCCTGGAATGGACCAGAACATAGAACAATGGGTACGAACATGCAAGGCATGCCAAGAGGTGCGGCCAGAAGTGGCCAGAGCACCAGTTCACTGGTGGGAGCAGTCCAGATCTCCCTGGAGCAGGCTGCACTTAGATTTTGCTGGGCCATTCCAGGGGAAGGTCTTTTTGGTTATCGTCGATGCATATTCCAAATGGTTAGAAGTGGCGATGGTCCCTAGCATGGCATCAGCTGCCGTAATCAAGGTGTTGAGGCAGCTGTTTGCAACCCACGGGTTACCTGAGACCATTGTATCAGATAATGGGGCAGCTTTTGTATCCCAAGAATTCAGGGCCTTCTTGGCTGATAACTTCATAAGAGGGGTCACATCCGCGCCCTTTCACCCATCCTCCAATGGGCAGGCTGAGCGCATGGTAAGAATAGCCAAAGAATCCATTGCGTGCTTAATGGAGGGTAACTGGTCAGCTCGCATCGCGCGAATGTTATTTTTGCAGCATGCGACGCCGTGTACTGCGACGGGCAAGTCGCCAGCTGAGCTGCTCTTGGGTAGAAGACTGGTAACGGTGCTGGATTATGTCCACCCCGATAAAATGCCAAACCGTAATTCAAGAGCAACCCCCCAGGCTGAGGCTGACACAACAAGGTATCTCGCCCCTGAAGATCTGGTCTGGGTGAGGAACTATTCATGAGGTTCGCGGTGGGTGGCTGGTGTGGTCACCCGGACTAGTGGACCTGTGTCCTATTATGTGACCTTGGAAAATGGGCAAGTTTGGAAGAGACATATAGATCAGCTGAGGCGCCGGGCGCTCAGCAGGGAGGGGTCAGATAATTCATCCCTGGCTAACGACGCAGAGCTGCAAGACCAGAGTGAAAATGGCCCAGAGGTGCAGTCACCAGGGGCTTCAGCAAATGAACCAGGGTCTGCTAGTCCTCAGGATGACGAGGTACAGGTAGGGGACCCTGCGATGTCTGGGACTCCATCTGTTCCTGACGAAACCCCTATAGCACCCCCCTTACCACAGGTAACATCCAATCCAGAACTGGCAACACCTTTTGTCAGGAGATCAAGTAGAAGTTGTAGGACCCCACAGTACCTGAGAGATTACGTCTGCGGTGCTCACTAGGGGGGGAGGGGTGTTGTGTATTGAGTCAAAGGATTTTATATCTGTATTATTATTGTCTGTATTTGCATTAGGGCAAAGTTAACTGCCTTTTGGTTCCAGAGGGTACAGCTACTATTGGTTCATTTAAGCTGCTGTATTTGGATCCTCTGTCTTATTGGTTTCCTCCAAAAGGCAGGACTGTGATTGCCTGATATTGTTCCCTCCAAAATGTATCCTTTCTAGCTAGTTCCCTGTCCCTATAAATGTAGCTCTCCCCTCGTCAGTTCTCAGTCTTGTTTGCTTTAATAAAGAAGTGTTACTACAGAACTGTCTCCAGCATATTATGTCAAGAGAGCTGAAATCACAAACCCCACGTCACAACAGAAAGATGGGAAGAAAATCATGATCAGCTGGAATCTGGGGTCCCTACCAAAAACTGAAGCTTGGTCAGGATCAGGGGCTGACCATCATGACGATAGAACAGGTTCATTTGTATGCTACCCCTGAACCTAATATATTCCTTTAGTGTTGTAACAGGACATATGTCAGCCTCAGCAGATATGACACAGACCAACCCACTGTCAGATGCACTAAAGCCCCCATAAAAAGTCCCTAAATTGCAAGAAGTGCTGTTAGCAATCAGCTTTTGACTGAATCACTAATTAACTCATCCTTAAATCTCCCAAGAAGGGCTGCTGAAACTACTACTACTGAAAGTTAGAACGAGAGATGAAGATACATTTCAGGCTTTTTTCTTTAAAAAATATATTTTTATTAAAGATTTCTTAGTTTACAAAAATACGCGCATTGTCTCTTTTTCCCCCAAGTTGTGTTTAATAATAATAATAATAATAATAATAATAATTTATTATTTATACCCCGTCCATCTGGCTGAGTTTCCCCAGCCACTCTGGGCGGCTCCCAGTCTTAAAAACAGTACAGCGTTACATATTAAAAACTTCCCTGAACAGTGCTACAGATCAGTTTCATTTGTGATGAGACATAAGTGTTCCATACAGTGTTGAGAACTATGCTACAAGAAGCCTCTGGTAAATCATCAAGGAGAGAAACTTGTGCGGGGTTTCCCAAGGCATTCGAGCAGGGGTTAAGCATTGCTGCTGGAACCATGCAGCACAAAATGGCTTCTGAAATACCCACTGAGGGTTTTCTTTCTTTATTTAAACATTTCTATCGCACCCTACATGTGTAAAGCCATTTGGGGCACCACAATTCCATAGAATTTATTCTGTTGTCAGACACGAGTGTTGTATTCAGTGTTGAGAACTATGCCACAAGCATGCCTGCCTCTTCACCAATTATCATCTGTTACCATTGATGGGGGACCAGCAATGATTGGTTGTGTCAATGGGTTCATTGCTCACTGCCTAAAAGATTATTGCCCGTAGTTTGTGTTATTACCCACCAAGAAGCATATTTTTAATAAAAGAGTTTTCATGGTGACTGTGGTCTCCCCCCTTATTTCCTTTATTTTTTCTTATGCAGAGGAGTCCTGACAATCAGTAAGATCACTGTTCCTAATGCCTAAGGTGAATGAAATGTTCAAGCCAAGTCTTCATGATTACAGTCACAGAACAGCTTTATGTCAGAGGACCAGCGAGAAGACCTCACCTTTGGTGAGATAGAAAAGTTGAGAAGCATTACTTTGGGGTTACCAGTCAACACAGCATTGTTGCCACAGGTGCTCATTAAAATATCTGTTAACAGCTTCTGCTCAGGAGAGAGTATAGCTGACAACCAGTGCATTACTGGATAGATTGTTGAGCTACGGCTGGAGGCTATTAAAATCCCTGCTTGGCCTTAAAAAGTTTATTTATTTCTCCAGTTGTGCTAACAACAATGAATCTGCTCAGCCTTTAGGGTTATTTTTGACGGTCAGGATCTCTCAGCCTAACCTAGGAAATATAGGAAGGTGAGCTCAATATAGGAAGGAAGCTCAATACTGACAGGCAGTGGGTCTCCAGTGTTTTGGAAAGGGAAGGCCCCACTTGGGAGATGCCAGGCATTGAACTTGGGACCTTCTGCATGCAAAGTGGATGCTCTACCAAGGAGCTACAGCCCTTTTCCACAATGTGTCTCACAGGGCTGCTGTGAGGATAAACTGGGTGGTAGAGAACAATCTTGTGATGCCTTACGCTTCCTGGATAAAGAGTTGAACATAAAAGAAACAGGTAACTTTAATCTGCATGATTCCTAAACAAAATGAATGGTGATCTAACTGAAGCCCCTTGTTTCTCCATTATATGGGAGTATGCCGTGGAATTACCATATATGGAAGAAAAGGAGGGAATCTCTCTGAGGGATTGCACCCTAACCATTTTTAAAGTTTTTAATTTTCACTTGTTTTGTTTCACTTCAGAGTCCTGTTTAATTTTAAGCAATATATAAATTGTTCAAATAAAATAAACAAATACAAAAACATCCAATGTGAAGTTTGTACACATTTGGAAGTATTGTCATGGCTCCCCCTCCTCAGGGTTGACAACAAGCAGCAGAAACAAGTTTTATTTATTTTAATCACGGCACAAGGGACAAAGTGCACTTCTGTGTGGATGAGCGATGTGCCTCACACTCAATTGCTGAGGAAAAACAATTTCAAATTAATACTCCCATCCTAATAATTATCTTCTCTGAAGAAAAGCCCTGTTGTTTTAATGAATATAATAAACCAAATTACAACTTTTGGAGTGGTGAGTATTGAAAAAAGTGTCAAGAATGCTGCATTTCCTACACAAATATTTCCTTGATGGCATAAATTAGGCTGAAATTACACTGGTGCAACCCTTTTGAAATATAATTGCTTTTAAAGACTGCAGACAGAGCAAGGAAGAATGCAGGCTTCCAGTGAAAGGAAAAAGAAAGGAAAGCAACCTTAAACTCCTGTCCCCAAGCCATAATATGGCTATCTAAGCTAAGAGAAGTCTGGTTGATATGACTGAAATAAAAGAAATGGCACTAGCTCTTGGCATACGGCAACATGTACAAACCAGCCAATTTGCAAACCTCCAGAGCTTACCCAACCCACCATCCCCTTGCAAAGCCCTTTTCAATCTGAGTCCCCAAACATGAGGGCTGGAGACGGTGAAGCAGTGGGCCCAACCAACTCTTGGCAAACATGGGGGGGGGTGAGTGTGTTCAGTTTCTTATTTTCCTTTGCAGCCCAAGCATTACCATTTTTGTTTGCCCCAACTCTACCTTGGCACCATAAACCGGCATGTACTTCACATATTCTTCAAGATGGCATACTGGATTTAGTGCTTTCCATAGCTGGAGGCTCAAAGTTTTGTCCCCCTTCATGTAGCAGAGATGGTTTCTCCCCCTCTGAGTCATCATCAAGAAGGGGAGAGAAACCTATGTGGGGTTTCCCAAGGCATTTCAGCAGGGGTTAAGGAACCATTCATTTGACACAAAATGGCTTCTGAAATACCCACTGAGGGTTTTATTTATTTATTTATTTATTTATTTAAACATTTCTATCACACTCTGCATGTGTAAAGCCAATTGGGTCACTATAATTCCATAACATTTAAATATAAAATTAAGGCCTATATATTTAAATCAATACAGTATTATACAACTTTAAACGATCCTCAAATAATTCTGGGAACTGTAGTTTGCTAAGGGCACTAAGAGTTGTTGGAAGACCCCTGTTCCCCTCACAGAGCTACAATTCTCAGAGGAGCTTGGCAATCCCTATTCCCAGGAAATTCTGGGAATTGTACCTCTGTGAGGGGAACAGGGGTCTCCTAACAACTGTCAGCACCCTGAACTAAGTGCAATTCCCAGTATTATTTGGAGGAAGTCGCGACTGTTTAAAGTTGTATAATACTGCTTTAAATTTCTAGTGCAGATGGGACCAGTGGCGTAGCGTGGGGGGTGCCAGGGGTGCCGGCCGCCCGCCCCCGTGGCCACCTACCCCCGCGGCCACCTACCCCCGCCTCGCCCATTGGCTTGCCTCCCTCGGCCCCGCCTCTCTCCGATGGCTGTGGGGGTGTCCTGCTCGGCGCCGGCGCCTTTTTTCAGGAGGTAGGGAGGCTGGACGGGGAGGTGGGGTTGGAAGCGGGCAGAGAAGGAGGGGAGCTCGTAGCCAAAAGGGCTGCGCCGGCCGGCAAAGGGCCGGGGAAAGTTTGGAGAGGAGAAACGCACCGTCATGATTTCCCGGTGGAAGCGGCAGGATTAGGGATGGCGAAGCGTAATTACGCACGAATTTCGCTGGGTGAGAGCTTCGGGGATCGATCAGCGGAAATGGGAATCAATTGGAATATGAGAAAGAGAGAGAGAGGGACCATCATTCATAGGCATAGATTTGTAGGGTTAGGGGGCGCAAATCCATGGGTTAGGGGGCGCAAATTACTTGTCTTGCCCCGGGTGCTGACAACCCACGCTACGCCGCTGGATGGGACCAGTAAGAAACTCTATTTGTGCATATGTTCTCAACTAACACAGATTGCTGTGACTCTTGGCTCAAGAACAGAGTAAATTAGCAATGAAATCAGCAAGCCAAGCTTAGACTGAAAGAATATGCCATTTATTACAAAATATGATTGGTAACATGATACAGAACAGAAAAGTTAGTTTTCATAGGCAGGTTGGAGTGGCAGCTCTTTGGTTAAATCCAAGAAGGAGCAGAGATGGAAGGATCCTGAGGACAATAAGGAGAATAGTGTAACACCAGAGAAATAGGTGCAAATCCTGCTTGGGTTATTTAACGAGACACAAGGCAGGGAATCTGCAACTTCCATATGTGGTTGGTGTGGGATAACCAGCTTCTTATAACCAACATGCATTTTAATGAATGAAGATAATACCATAGAGTAAGCTATCCTGCCAGGTTTAGCTATATCCATGTCTACTTCCCCTCACCTTGGTAGGAACCAAGTAATTCCCTTTGTTCTCCCCTAGTGTGTGAAGAGGTTTGAGCTGGTTGCTCCATCTCAACCGCATGGCTCTCACAAGCCACTTTTGAGTTCCTATACCAGTTAGTAAGGAACATTAAAAACTTTGCATCTAAGCAGAGTTTTACTGCCTGTGCAACCTTTTCTGAAGCACATGAATCTGACATTTGGAGAGTTTGTAAGTAAACCTTTTTAAAAAAAAGTTTTACCAACCTTGTGGTCTTTTCCCTATGCTGGGGGGAAAGGGAAACTTTGGAAAGAAACTTTTTGAGGGAACATTCTGGAACTCACTCAATTCCTCGTGAGTAGTTGTGATGAACCTGGGGAAAGAACCCCGTTCTTCAGGGAATGAGGCTGGGGACCAGTGTACACATGAAGTCTCCATTTTAGTAAGGAGTGGGACACATGCATACCATTGCACAAAGGTGGGTTGGAAGATGCAGTTCGAAAGCACGTCAAAAGTGCAAGTAGATAAATAGGTACCGCTCTGGCAGGAAGGTAAACGGCATTTCCATGTGCTGATCTGGTTTCACCAGAAGCGGCTTAGTCATGATGGCCACATGACCCGGAAAGACTGTCTGCGGACAAACGCTGGCTCCTTCAGCCAGTAAAGCGAGATGAGCGCCACAACCCCAGAGTCATTCGCGACTGGACTTACTTAGCTGTCAAGGGTCCTTTACAACTGAATTATATATTTTTTTAAACTGTCAACTCACATCAAAATGTAATTTTATTTGCTGAAACCTTTTATTAAATAATAAATTAAATACTGGATTTTCTGTGAAAGAATTCATTACAAGCTGAAGTGTGTGAGGAATTGAATGGGTGAAGGAGGTGTTGGAGGAAAGGCAGAAAGAAGAGCTAATTTATCTGTGGCTAGGGGGCGTAATCTGGACTGGGCACAAGATCACCTAGCTATGGCTCTTTGTGCAAATGCCCTCTTGAAATTCCCCCTAGTCAAATACGCACCCCATTTCTGCTTTTATTATTATAAAATATTTTTATTGGTTTTACATATGATCACATTACGTAACATCATACCCTCTTATTTTATCTCTTTGGCTCAACTGAGCCTAATGACTTCCCTCCCTCTCGTCTGATGGTTTACAAAATTAAACTTTACATCTTTACAATTCGCTTTGTTTCCTATCCTTGTTATATCATTGCCTAAAATATTATATTACTCAACTTTGAATAGGTAGCAATTTCATCTTACAAATCTTCAGATTGCCCTGCTAATGATGTTAATTGCTTACAGTTGTCTTTCAAATATAATATAAATTTATTCCAGTCCTTTTGGAATTCTTGGTCTTGCTGGTTCCAGATTCTTCCCGTCAGTTTCGCCAGTTCTGCAAAGTCCATTAGCCATGCACCCCACTTCTCTGCTCATATATAGGTGCTTTTATCAGGGTCATCTTTGACCAAACCATTCCCTGCATAGTAGCAATAAACAATGGTATTAAGCAGTAAAGGGTGGCTATCCTTGTTTCTATTTAGACAGTTTACTGTTAATAAGAACATTGGTTAAGTTGCGTTTAGCCTTCATCCTATGTTGGGCAAGAGATTCCTGTATTGCAGGGGGTGACATCTTATACCACTGAAGTCGCTGCACTGTAGAATTTTTCTTCATGCCTAACAGTGTGTTGTCGCTCTGAACAATATGATGCAAAAAGGGAATGCTCGACTTACCATGAAAATTCATTCTCTCCAGTGGAGTGGGTTGCAATTCCCACTTGCTTTCTAGGTAGGGATATTAAAAAGAGCTTCTGCTAAAGCCCTGCCCTCTCCCCGTCCAAAAAATACCCATACCCAACCCTACAGTTTTCTGTTTCCACTGAGAAGTTTCGGTCTGTAAGTGATTTCCCTATACGATATAGCTCCATTAAAAAGTAACAAACAGCTCCACCATGAGGTCAGCCAAGGCAAGCACACCCCATTGTGAATTCTGGTACAGTATCATTAAAACTGGCAGGCAGATAGTTCTGATCCTGTAGAGTTCTCTGTTCAAGCCACATTAAAATGCAGCGCCCTAAGCAGGGATGGCCTAAGACTTTTTGGTACTTGAGGCAAACCACAAAATGGCACGTCCTCCTGCCAAGGAAGAAGAGGTGAATGAAGATCTTCACCAGGAACAAGAGGTGGAAGGAAGAGACAAATAAACCTTACCCAATGGCTGAAGTGGAAATCAAACTCCCAGACGGCAATACATCAAAACTGTGAATTTGCTACCCATAATAGCACCCCAAATATATTCTTAGGGTCATCCCCAACAGCATATGTGAATTTAAAGGTAAAGGGACCCCTGACCAGTCGCGGATGATTCTGGGGTTGTGGTGCTCATCTTGCTTTACTGGCCGAGGGAGCCGGCGTACAGCTTCCGGGTTATGTGGCCAGCATGACCAAGCCACTTCTGGCGAACCAGAGCAGCGCACAGAAATACAGTTTACCTTCCCGCCGGAGCGGTACCTATTTATCTACTTGCACTTTGACGTGCTTTTGAACTGCTAGGTTGGCAGGAGCAGGGACCGAGCAACGGGAGCTCACCCTGTTGCGGGGATTTGAACCGCCAACCTTCCGATCGACAAGTCCTAGGCTCAGTGGTTTAGACCACAGTGCCACCCACATCCCATATGTGAATTTAGGCATGTTCAAATTGAAAGGGCCCCTGTAGGAAGCCAAGACTGTCTCTGCTTCACAGTTAACTGAGACAAGCCCCTACTGAATTGCCACATAAACATTCAAAGAGGCAAGGTGTACAGGAAGGCATTTAGACATTATGCATTCATGACCAGCTCACCAGTTTCACATTTAATAATGAAAACCATGCAATTATGCAGGAGTGAAGACAGATATGTAATGTGATTGCACCTGGCTCCATTCATGTTTACCCCACTGATGTAGCAGAGGTTAAAAAGATAGCAAATATTTCACAAATCTTAATAGCTTACTGGTTTTGATTAGTAAATGCAGCCTCAAGGGAAGGGACATCTACAAACTTGTGCGCCAAATGTCAGAGCGCCAGGCATAAAAAAATAGGATCTTCCCCAAAATAGAGCACTCTCTTGAGAACAGTTTGTACCTAGCGAAGCAACCCTTTCAGGATCGGTATGCACGATTTCTTACAGATATCCCTAAGAGAGGGATCTTTCTACTGAAAGCAAGCCAGCATACCAGGCAGCCTTGTCTTCATCCTTGGGTGCACACGTGTAGCCAACTGGTCTAGGTACAAACTGTCCTCTTAGCAGATGTCTTCATTTTGCAAAGTCTTTGGAATCAGGCTATTCTGAGCTTTCTATTTCTACAAGAAAACCAGGAGCACTGCAGGGATCCGCTGACAAACACAGGATGATGCATCATTCCCTTACTGATCCTGCCAATACTATTGATTGCCCAGTTACCCACACTATAGTAACATAATTGTGATGGGCCTAGATAAGGATTTGTAATTTTTCTAGGATACTGGAAACAGAAGGCATGAGTTTTTCTACTAGGACTGTGACAAACATTCCCTGAGAAAATATCCATGCATCCATGCACACACACAGATTTATGGGACTATAGGGTGTGACCCTTTACCAGGTCAGGTTATTTGTTCCTAAACCAGCAATTTACTCTGACTGGTAGCAGTGTTCCAAGATTTCAGACAGGTGTGCTTTCAATTACCGTATTTTTTGCTCTATAAGACTCACTTTTTCCCTCCTCAAAAGTAAGGGGAAATGTGTGTGCGTCTTATGGAGCGAATGCAGGCTGCGCAGCTATCCCAGAAGCCAGAACAGCAAGAGGGCTTGCTGCTTTCACTGCGCAGCGATTGCTCTTACTGTTCTGGCTTCTGAGATTCAGAATATTTTTTTTTTCTTGTTTTCCTCTTCCAAAAACTAGGTGCGTCTTGTGGTCTGGTGTGTCTTATAGAGCGAAAAATATGGTACCTGGTACCTCTTCCTTTAGGATCAGGGACATGGCTGCATTTCCTTGTGGATAACCTTCCAGAGACTGCATGGGAGAACTCAGAGGAAAAAGTGGGCAGGGCAGCAGGTAAGACTCTGACTTTTATACTTCTACACCCTTCCCCCTCTAGGCAAGTAAGAGAAATGGTCAGAGTTCAAGGGCACATTCCAGCCAGGCAAATGCACTCAAGGACAGCACAGAGTAGAGTTAGTTAGGGGCTTTGGCCTCTAGAGAATCTCATAAATGCCTGGAGAGCTACATGTGGCCCCCAAAGGCTTGAAACTCCCCATACCTGCTTTAAGTAGATGGGACTCAAGCCCTTGTGCCTGCAAAGAATTTGCTATAGTCTCCCCCAAGTATAGATATGGCAGCTACCACCCCTCTTGACAGGAGGCATAAAGCAGACCACCATGTACTGGGCCAAACAGCTACCATTCGAGTTTCTCCTAAACCAGCAATTCCTAAACCTTTCCCCTCATGGACCCACCGGAAAAATGCAGAGATTCTTGGAGGATCATCTAATGGTTTTTCCGCTGATTTTTTATTTAAGAAGTTGGTAAAGTCTCTCTCCCTGCATATGAAATGTAGCCACCATTGAATTCTGCGTTTTTATGCAAAACTGCTGCTTCGCAAGTTATGCAACTGGGGAGCGTAAAAATCTTGCCTCCGAGCAGGAAGATCAGGTGTTCGTTAGCATACCCACCAACCATGCAAATCTTTGCAGCAGACTAGTGGCACAAGGTCAGAACTGTCTCAAGAACAGAAGGAGGACACCAAAAGAAAACTAGAACAAAAATGCTTTTAATAGCTTAACCCCTTCTCTTCCAGGGATCAGAGAAACAGAAACACCCCATTACCTCCCCACCTTCCAAAAAAACTAAGGCAGTTGTTCTGCAAAGACATATACTTTGGGGGAAATCTCATTTCAGATTCCTGAAAAGTTATATGGCAACTGTTTTCCCAGCAGCCAAAATGAAGCTTTTTCTATGCATTAATCATATTTATACACCAGAAGAGATCCCTGTGCTTGATTACAAAAATAGTATTTATTGGGGCATCTCTCTATTAGAAAGAGTTAACCAAGAGGAAAACAATATGAGTATATCCTCTCCCTGCACACAAGCTAAGGCAGGAGGACAAGATAAATTTAAAAGCGCCTCTTCCTCCATCACGGTTTTCTTCTCTCCATCCACACAGATGCCCCTCATTCACAAGTATAGTCTACAAGCCCAGAATCAAGTACTCTAGAATATGGGGCAACCATTAGCCCACTATTAAAACATGAATATTATTTTAAGTTAAGCAGCAATTAACTAAAAATCTATCCATGGCATAGGAAAGGGATACTTCAGCTGTCATGCCATGGATAGCAGGGAAGGAAAACACAGTGCTCAGCAGCAAAATAAAATTAAATAAAATTAGCTGCCACAGTGGAAGCTCTGCAGAGAGGAATTCCGAACCTATTTCCTACAGAGTTTCTAATCTCAGCATGACTTTTTTTGCACAAGTTTTGGATGTGAAGGTTTGAAAAGGATGTTGAACTGGCATGCCTTTTGACTGTTGCAAGGATGAAGAAACTGAACATGAGTGACAAGTTACAGACTGTATTGGGGTTATTCCACCAAAGGCTTGTGCACCTCTCCCACCTGTGACCTGCCCTCCACACACTGAAGTGGCTTCGTCTCCAGAACAGAGAAAGGCAAATTACTTTCGGGGTCTCCTCGTTGGACTCCTTATCAAATGGAACACCTAATACATCATCATCATTGATTTGTATGCTGCTTTTCCATAGTCAACCATGCGCAAAGCGGTTTTATTCCTTTTGCTCCATTTATAATAAACAAGAGGCTGCTGATGGTTCTAACGCTGTGGCCAATTGAATCCAATGAACAGGATGCTTGAAGGTCCAAGGAGAATCCAAAAGACTACAACAGGGTAAAACAATATGGTTCTCTTCAGATGTTCTGGACCACAACTTCAGCTGGCATGGTCAATAGTCAGGAGCAATGGGAGTTGTAGTCTACAGCATCTGGAGGGCAGACACTATGTTAGCTATCCCTAGACTGCAATGTTTTTGAAGCAGTGGTCACCCTGCTCTTACAGACTGGAGGAAGTGCATTGCCAATGAAATGAAAAAGGCGGCAGGGTGAGCCAGCAAAAACAAGTGGATGGGACAGAAGAAAAAATATATTTCCTTCCCTAGGGACCTAAATACTAGGCAATTAACTCAGGGGTTTTTTTTGGGGGGGTACTTTTAAGCAACTGGAAAGTTCCCGAAATAAGAAAACTGCAAGGGAAAACTCTTACCTACAACTCAGAGAAGATATTCTGTTTTTAAGATCCTTGAAAACACAGCAATGCTCTTGATTTTTAAAGAGAGTGTGGCGTGCAGTGAATATAAAAAAGTGATAGATTGGAAGTGGCTGTCCAGCCAAGACAACAGAATATGGTTTGAGTAAATGGGGAGGGGAGCAATCTACAGTTGGCATAGTCTGGCCCAAGTTTCCTAAGAGTAATGCGGACTGCAAGGGTGTACAATCACCATTTGCTTAGTGACAAAAAATTATGTGAAACCAAGGTCTTTGCTTCTGTATAATATGCATACATCTTGGCTTTGGCAAGGGTTGAGCCAAAAGACAACATAGTTTTTTTTCTGGTTAACATATTGGGGACCATGAAAGGAACAGGATTTCTCAAACCTGGTGCCCCACCAGACATTGCTGGACTAAAACAACCACCATCTCTGGCCTCTGGCCATTCTTGCTGGGACAGCTATGTATTTGAGTTCAACATCACCTTGAGCAGCTTTTCTCAACCTTGGGTCCCCAGATGTTGTTGGACTACAACTCCCATCATTCCTAGCTAGCATGACCAGTTGTCGGGGGGTTGGGAGTTGTAGTCCAACAACACCTGGTGCCCCAACTGATCTAGAGAGAACCAAGTTGGAGAATGCTGCACTACATGATGCAAGACTACAGTATGTCATTCTACTCAGAAAGACCATGGGATGCTATTGAAGGTCTTATTTCAGGGCACACATTTTCAAGGGGAGGCAAAGCAAAGATGTTTAATGGAGACAGCAATGTTACAGTCATATTTCTCCTCAACACCCACCCACAAATGGCTGCCTGCCTTGCTTCCAATTCCAAGCATAAATCCCAGAGAAGAGTTACCTGGAAGAGAAGGTCTGAGTTGGTTCAAGACAATGGCGCATTATCAACACCATCACACCCTGAAGTTGTACTGACAGCAGATTTTATGCCACCATTATTTCTGCAACCACTTGCTCCAGAGATGTGACACAAAAGACGTCAAGGTGTGTGCCATGTCCAGAGATCACTTTCCCAAACATGTCCTTTCCTTCACAAAACACAGGAATTCTGTGTTCCTAAAAGCCAACCTTAACGTAGCATTTGTCCTGGTCATGCATACCTTTCTCTCTCCGCCCTCCATTCTTACCTCAAGGAACAATGCTAGAATTTAACATAAATGAGGAGAGAACAAATGTTACGTGTATTGCGCAGGGACTCTTGGGCTTAGGTCACAATCATATTTTTTAAAAAGCCACGTTACATCAACTGTGTGGTATCCATTTGATGGCTGGAAGCAAACAGGTAAAATGGAGTCATTTAACAAAAAAGAGGAATCAACATCCTGTGCCACTTTAAAGACTCCTGCCCACCAGAAACAAGGTTTGAGAAAGGATAGGCGGCTCCACTAAGAAGTTCACAAACCCCATGGAGATTCCTCTATGCATGGCAGAGGTGGGAGGTCACACAAATGTCAAGGAAATGGGGAAGGACAACCTTGTGGAGAGCCAGCGAATCAGTTCACTTTCAGCATTCAGTCCCAAGCAGTGATGAGGCATGTCCCACATACGCCACATGCCTAACCATAGACACACAAGAAAGAAAACATTCTGGGAGAAGTTGCCGGGGGTGGGGTGGGGGAATCAGGAGTTTTCCAAAGAGCAGCAACATCAGTTCTTTTTACTAGCTCAAGTCACATAAGTCACAGAGCCCCGTGTCAGGGCCTCTCTCTATTACAGCCATTTCTCTCTCTGCACATGGAAGAAATAAAGTATTGAATACCAGGAAGTCAGTTTCTCTGCCTGGTGTCATGTTATTTTGCACCTCCAGAGTCACATGAATTAAGCTGCCCATGTTCTCTCTAGCCACTTGGTTGTGACCATGGCTTTAGATGCAGAGGCTGGGCTCATCAGCTGTCCTGTGGGCTGAAAGAGACACCAGAGAGGCCACAACTATGGGCCAATAGCTAGCAGCAGAGCAGGCAAGCCAAGCTTCAGAGACACAGATCACCGCATTAAACTTAATTCCATAATCCCTGCCCTAGTTTTACATTTTATTGAGTTTTTAAACATCCTCTCTGTAAAATGCATTCATGTAGGCAATGCCTCCCGCCGTCCAGGCCATGCAGCAGCGCTGGAGGAGGGGATGGCTACCAGTTTTACACTGCTCTCAGACAACGTGGAAAAGGAACCCCTGTACAGACTAGATTCTGCTGGGAGGCAAAACTCAACAGGCCGCGTTACCATGCTGCTCAATAGTGGAACGGGGCAAAAGGGGGGAAGAAATAGTAGCAGCAGTTTAACAAAGCCACTCTTGCCCCTGCTGACGTGTCCTACTCTGTGCATAGTGTGAAACAGTGCAGTCGTTCATCAGAGTTCAAACTGAGCAAACTAGATTTCCCTTCAAACAAAGAAACAAAAACAAAAAAAACCCCAAAATCATGGGAAGGAGAGGCAGTTCAGCTTTAGCTGGTCCGGCAGTGGACTTGCCCCTCGGAGCTGTCTTCATCATCTGAGCCTCCAGTCCCACCACTAGTCAGTCCTGTGATCCGGTAGCCCATGTTAAACAGCATCACCTCCAGTGGGTCAGCGTTCATCCGCCTCTGGTTGGCTTGGGAAGCGCCTTCCATGTCTTCCACCACTCGCCCGTTCAGTGCCTCGCTCTGCAAAGCAAGAGGAAGGGCAACAGGCAACGTTAGCTGCTCGTGCTGGGCAAACCAAAGTGGGTGGGGCTGCTTTTGGTTTTCCAAGCTTAACCCACGGCAGGCACATTGCTCTGAACATCATCATCATCATCATATTTATTACGTATACCCCACCCATCTGGCCGGGTCTCCCAGCCACTCTGGGTGGCTCCCAATGGAATAAAAAAAAAACCTCTGATAAAACATCAAACATTAAAAACTTCCCTAAACAGGGCTGCCTTCAGATGTCTTCTAAAAGTCATATAGTTATTAATTTCCTTGACATCTGATGGGAGGGCATTCCACAGGGCGGGCGCCACTACTGAGAAGGCCCTCTGCCTGGTTCCCTGTAACCTCACTTCTCGCAGTGAGGGAACCACCAGAAGGCCCTTGGTGCTGGACCTCAGTGTCCGGGCTGAACAATGGGGGTGGAGACGCTCCTTCAGGTATACTGGGCTGAGGCCTTTTAGGGCTTTAAAGGTCAGCACATGCAAGTAGCATTCAGCAACCAGGGCTAGAGGTTGCCTGTAGAAGGCAGACCCATGCATTTGTCTAATCCTTTGTCTGATCATACCTCTGGTCTGGGATTCCACAGCCGTACGACTGGATCAATGCCACTGGTGGCCAGGAAGCAGTAACTCGGGTGGGGCTGGAGGCAGTTGACAATGGACTCATCGCCTTGCAACACCCGCACCAGGTTCGTTGTTTCTTTTTCCCAGATGAAGAAGGAGCCGTCGTCAGAGCCACTGACAATGTACTGTGCATTGCTGGGAGGGGGGGCAGGGATTGTTGGAGAGAGTAAGTAGAAGAATTGAAGCAAGAGTTAGGTTTGATCATTGTAAAATGTGGACCAAACAAAATTTCCCTCAATCCCTAATTCAGCAGGCAGTACAGATGGAAGGGCAACACATAAACAGCAGAAACTCCACTCCTGACCTTGAGAGAAGTTGACATACCTGCCAAAAAAGTTGGCCTCTTTGATGTCTGTGGTGGTGTTGCAGTGGCCGCAGTATCTGAATTTGTAGTCATAGCTGCGCTCCCTCAGCACCATCTCATCATCCGAAATGGAATCTTTTCGGCCCGCTGCTCGCAGCCAGATAGGGCCGCTCCCTTTCTTGTCTTCCGCTAAAAAAAGTCAAACATAGTGTTACTTGTTTCTAGTACTTGGGAGAGCACAAGAAAGCCTTGCTGCTTCTCAGTCTACCCTACTTCACAGCGATAAATAACATCCTCTACCTAGGAAGAGTTGGACACGACTAAACAACAACAACCATATAGGAATTTTAAAGCTGGAAGGGACCTCAGAAATTATTGGATCCTGGGGTGGGGGACCTCAGGCCCGGGGCTGAATGTGGCCCTCTTAGCTTCTCAGTCTGGCCCTGATCTAAATTACACCCACCACCATACAACTGATATCTGCGCTGTTCAGAAAAACATAAAGGTATAAAAAGAAAAGTGCAGTGCTAATGCAAGTTGCAGCTGAATAGTATACCTATTCAGGTATACCTCAGAGGTTTGATAATTTAAGACAAGGAATCTAAGCCTTCACCAATGCTCAGGGCAGGATGGCAATACGCTGGCACAACAGTTCTCACCATTATCACTTTTTGAGAAAAGGGCTGCATTGATGTCCCGGTCCAGTGCATCACAAGCACTGCTATGTGCTTGCTCTGGGAATTTTCCTTTGAAGTCATCCAGACACTCCAGTGCTTCTGCCACATACTTCAGCTCAAAGAGACAGCGAGCCAGGCGGAAGTGAGCCTTCAAGTGGCATGGATTTAGGGAGATGGCCTTTAAGCAGTCTCTCAATGCATCGTAGTGATCCCCATCCCTGTAAAGGTGACAAAAATCCTAATTATTCAGTGGGAAAGCATTTCCCCTCTTGCTTCCAAAACTCATTTACCCCCATCTACTTCAGTATTCTCTGAAATGTCTGATAGCATCTCTCCAGGGTTTCAGACCTGGTCTTTCCTAGTCCTACCTGGAATGCCTGGGATTGGACCTGGAACTTTTTACATCCAAACCATGCACTCTACCATGGAGCTATGAATGAGCCCACATTTCCCTCAAAACAGAAGCACCTCTGCTTCCCTTCTACAGCAGCAAAAGCCAGACTATACTTGGTCCTGATATATGGGCACTATTGCTTGCAGAATTTTCCCAGGAGGGAAAGACATTATTTCTGTTGGGAGATAAGCAGAGGAAGGCATAAACTATCAGGGGGGGGGCTCATGTGGCTCCTCTGGCGAGAGCATTCTCCCCTCACCTTGTGCCCTCAAAATGATGTTGGACTACAGCTCCCTGGGTCATGCTGGCTGGTGCTGATGGGAGCTTGAGTCCAACAATGTCTGGGCATCATCAGGTTGAGGAAGGCTAGCCTAAAAAAGAGACAGCCCACGAGAGAGTCTGCAGGCCAGTGGCTTTAGCAGTCAGACTGACAGCTGCCTATGGAGGAAGTAATATCCACATACTCTTGAGATCAAGGAAAGGGCAGAGATATCCACAGTGCTATCCTAAGATGGCAAGAGAGGCTCATTTCATTAAGGAAAGTGGCCTCGTTTGCTTACCACTTGCGCTTCATGTAGGCAGCAGCTCTGTTTCCGTACAGCATAGCATTGCTGGAGGCTTTCTGGACAGCTTTGCTATAAAGCTGGATGGCTTGAGTCCATTGCTGACAAGCAAAAGCCTCGTTGGCTTGCAGTTTGATTTTCTCCAGATAGGGAGGCAGCTCCACCTGTGGACTTCAGAAAGGAGGGGAGGAGAGGAGAGCTGGAATATGTCAAAATAGATCCTGGCCATGGAACCCCTCCTTACCCCCCAACCTCCCTTTGATTTATTAAATTTATACTCTGCTTTTATAAAACTAAACACACTTTTATTTCAATCAGTTCTCCCAGCTGGATAAACAAGTTCCTGCCACGGAAGTCTATTCTGTATTGTTTTTTTAAAAATTATATTCTGCTGTTTCTCGTGCAGTTGTTAAGTGGTTTTTGTCGGCTTTATTATGCTTTGTACATCACCTTGAGATATATGTGGAAGATAATAGCATTAATGGCAACAACAGCAACAACTCCCAGCAGCCCCAACCAGTACAGCTGTGTTGGATGAGGCTGTAGTCTAAAACATCTGGAGGGCACCAGGTTGGTGAAGACTTGGCACAGTTTCCAGTCAAGTTGACTCTCACTCTCAGTCTCTTCAAGTAAATTCCCAGAACTTTTTGGACATGGTTTAGATCAAAAATACAAAACCATTTAAGACAATCATGTCACCTTACCTTATGTGTGCTCGCCCCTCAGACAGCCTGAAGCCGTTGCTGTGGAGATGGATGCCATTTGACACGCCATTGGTTGATGTTTTTCCGTTCTGCACCTCTTGAGTGTTGGAAAGACAAGCAAGGTGTAAGTTGCAGATAATGTACAGGCATCTTGCACATACTTGGCCATTCAGTTTCATGGACTCATCGATCCTCAAGGAGGCCAAGGGTAAAACAAAGTGCATATGTTCGAACCACCACCACCCCCTGCATCCCAGAAATAAACACTTGTAACTCACATGGAACTTGTAGCCATTCATCAAGGAGCAAGATTTCAATCTGCTCTTCCCTGGCTCACAGCTCATTGTGTAGGCCTGGTGCCCCCACCTCCAAGGACCACCCATACCAATTATACAAGGCACGTAGCTTGGGCCAAATAAGGCCACAACTTTTATTGATTACAGATGAAGGGTTTGGCAAGGCATTGGGAAGCCATTTTGACCTGCTTGCTGAGGTATTCTGTTTGGGGTCAACTCAAGGCAAAGGGGGCCTAATGACACACATCAAGTAGGCACCCCCTTCCCCCCATGGAGTTGCCAGCTTGAGAAGTGCTATGGTCCTCGCCCCCGCATGGACTTTTGGACAGATGCAGCTGCTCCTGGATCTCTGAAAACTCTTTGTCGCTAGCCTGTGCCAGGTATCTCAAAAGTCAACATCAACCAGGAATGCAGACGTGGGCATACAGCTCCCTCCAGAGGCACATTTACTTAAACTTAACAAAAAACTACAGTTCCTGGGAAAGGGAGATTGGCTATTGAACTAGCTTATGTTTGTAGTGTCCTGACATGCTAGCATTACACCACCAACTCCATGCTGTACTATTCCAAATGGGAAAGAAACCCTTAACACAGAGAGAACTGCACTATGGGTGGTAGGTGAAGTCAGCAATGTCGCTTCCATTTGCAGTGGTACAGGGAAAGAGGAAGCCTTGTGGTGCTGTTTCATTAGCTTTGTTGATTGTTCAAAGCCACTAAGTCCTGCCTCATACACTTCCCTCAGCCCTATTCCCTTTAAGCAAATAAGTGTCTATCCATTATAAACATCTGGTTTTATTGCTCTGCAAAGAGGTATGCACTGGGGAGTTACAACTCAATATAAAAAGTCCAATTTTCTGCTTTGCAACATGCTCTGACATTCCATTACGTTTATTTCTTAAACAAAGCCACAGTATGTCATAAGTTACCTACCTTGGTAAAGATCACCACTTCCAATGTGACAGCGAGTTTTGCATATTTTACTTGCATGTCATTAGCAAAAGCCACATACCAATGCCATGAATGTGACCAAAGTCAAAATGGGTATCTAATACTTATTCACCAAAAAACAATGGGGCGGAATAGCAAGGAGAGGGTCATCGCATTATCTATGGGATACTGCAAAGCCCATTAAGTAATTAAAGACTGGAATCTCCCCGGTTTGTTCAAAGACACTTAAATTACACTGATTGGGAATAAAAAGCTGTAAAATTTGCTGGAACTGAGTTGCAAGTCCTCCACACAACCACCATTCCAAGGACAACACCAGTTTTGAAATCTATGTCAACCTTCAAGAGGGCTAGAAACAGGCGGAAAGCTGGAGTGGCCACAAAGAAATGCCTTAAGAGTTGAATACAAATACAGGCGCTTTCTTCAATTCAAGATAAGTTTAGTTCGCTCACCTCCTGAAGAGTGGCATTTCTTTGGCAGGAGAAAAGTGTATGGCCGCTGCTTGTAAGTCAGATCAAATAAGTAAACCTAGAAATCAAGTGGAGGACAGTAAGTTTGCAGGCTTTACAAGCCAAGTTATGATGAAGAAATAAAAGGATTTGTTTTCTGCCAGTTACCATGAACATGCACGTGTCTAGTAGAGAGCAACTATGTCCTCTACTGGGTAATGTAAAACATGACTTCAGAACCCAAAAGGCGCCTCCCCACCCTCAAAAGATGGTCACTGGGAACTGAATGCCTAGTGATGCCTTAAGAAAGAACCATGGATTTCAGAGTTATATACAGAACAGCTTCTTCGTCATAAAACAACAAAATTATATCAGTTTATGGAAATTTTAAATCAAGCCACCTCTTTGACTTAGAAAACTGATTTGTCAGGTGAGAACAAAAGCAACCACGGAAAAACTTCCTGCATTTGGAAAAGGATTTCTTCATATGTTCCTAGGACTACATGCAGAAGCCTAGGAATGGTCCCAGAATTATCAGAATTACCAAAATGTGTCCCATGCCTTGGAGTGTGCACACACACAGCATGAATGAGTTTATTAATTTAGAGTAGGGAAGGATATAATGGCAATTTTATGTGGCTTCATACACAACAGCAAAATTCCTATTCTGAAAACCATGAGTATGATTTTTTTTAAATATACACACTGAAAAGCCAGCTTAAGTCTACAGCCTGCAGTGAAACTACCAAAAGGAAGCACCTATGGACAGAGACCATGTCACTTTCATGTTCTGTACACCAAGTCACACTTTCCTAGTACCAAAGAAAGTGTTCCTTTGCTTCCAAAATCAGATAGTGCAGGGAAGGATAAGGTGTTTGTTCATTGCCAGCGTTTCCAGGGGACCTATGATTTTCAGAGACAGTTAAGGCAGGGATAGAGAACTCTGTGCCCTTCAGATGTTGCTGGACTCCAACCCCAGCTAACATGGCCAATGGTCAGGAATGGTGAGACTTCTAGCCCAGCAACATCTAGAGGGCAACCCAAGGGATTCATGACCTTCATGGAAAGTCCCCACAGCTGTTATCTTCAGGAAACTCTCAACCCAAAGAGATTGGAGGGATGAGGAACTACTACAAAACATATGCAGTACTAGCTGCCCAGAATGAGCACTGTGCAAATCATTTAATGACTGCCAAGCAATCGTCCACATGTATGAAACCACTACCATTGAAGAGCTACCTGGCCCCGCAGTGAATGCAATGCTTTTCAGTGAAAGCAATTCATATATTTAACTTCAAGTCTATAATTAAATAGGCCCTTCCAGAGATTTATGTGGCAGCAAACCTAGATTTGGAGAAAGGAGAAGGGATGACACTTCCAGGTGCAGGGAAGTATGGTTTGATCCCAACATGTTTCACGTCTTCTTCATGGGAGCTCTTAGGCATAACCAGCACCAGTAATTCCACATAAGAGAACTATGTTTCATATTTGGTTTGATCAGAATCTTTGCTTTCTCTATTTTGCAATATTTTCTGCACTGTGGATGGGCCAAAGGCCACTCACTCCTTGTGGTGCTGACCTTGACCCCTTTGAGTTTTATCTAGGAAATCTTTTGAATGACTTTCCAGCCCTGTGAGGGTTGCTCAAAGAAATAAAATTGGGAAATGGTAACAACAACCCCCCCCCCCGAACAACCCAGTACCAAAACACCTGCCCATCAATTTCTAATGGGTAATTCATCTGTGATCCTTCTTACCTGTTCCCCTCCCATGTTGACCAAGAGTTCTGTACCATCAGGACTGAAGGTGACATATGTAGCTACCAAAACTCTCAGCCGGTTATTGTAGTCTGGCAATTTCACTGGAAGATGCCCTGAAGAATGAGAAAAAACTCAAGCATAGCTCACCTCTGCAACTTCACAGAGTGGAAGTGACCTCAGCCCACTATTACAAACTTTCAAAAGGTGCTTTACCGTAAAAGCATCTCATATTTGTGCTGGCCTTTGTAGCACCTGTCAGTTGTGATATGAAGGAGTTCTCAACTCATACTAAGCTATCAATAGTCAAGGAAATCCATGTCTGAGCCATCCACTCCCAGTCCAAGTAACTTAAAAGCACCTGCATCTCCTTAATGAGACAGCAAAACCACCATCTTTTGGAACACAAGCAGACCCCAGATTAGTCACAACACACAAAACTATCTTACCTGCTACATAGTACTGTGCTGCACCATCTGGAAGGGGTTTCTGCCGGTCACAAAATGTATGGACTCCAGCTGTGGGATTCTGTTTCATTGTTTTTCTAGCCAGAAGGAAGGAAGAGTTTAATTTTGATGATGCTGGTTTTGAGGGCAAGAAAAGTACCAAAGCTGTTAAATTAAAAAGATGAAACACAAAGAAACTACCAGGGAGCAGAGTGGGGGAGGATACTGGGACAGTCTTTGAGTTCTATATGATTAAAGAGATGGGAGAAGAGGACTGATGGAACAGGAGGCTGCTGAATTTGGGAGGCATTATCACTTGGTGTAAATTAGGAATACAGATTGCATCTTACCACAAGGAATAATCCTTCATGTGTAGTGCAACAGACAATGTTAAAGTTTGACTATTTTAAAAAAGTTTTATTTACAGACTACTGCTGTTATAAACATGGCAATTTACCAAGTTAACATCAGCAAAACAAAGAAAAATCATTGTCCCAAAGAGTTCACAATTTAGTTTTCAACTATGGGAAAAATTCAAAAGAGAGTGGAGGGAAGAAGAAGGGGGAAAAAGGCAAGCAAATGTAGCTAACACAAAATAAAATGCCATAGATTTACTTTCAATCAGGAACGAGACTTAATAGCTTCCAGTACATACAAGCCAGTGTTCTCCTGCAAGTCTTTGGTATGATGTCATACTACTGATAGCTTTGGCATTCAGGCGTAGAATTTTCAATTACAGCAAAAGCAAAGATCAAGATGTGCCCCTTTATCTCACTTTATAAAGCTGGTCTCCGCCCCCCCCCCAGTTTTTCTATGCATGTACATAAATGAATAGATTGACCACCTTTACTGTCCACATCATACTGTACAAGAATCAAGGTCTCTGAAACGAAACTGTGTGCTACATCATTCCGCCTTTTAAAAGCTGCTACGGGTCCCTCTCTTTTGTTGCAATAAACTAACCTGAATACTTTTCAAGAGTCTACTTCTCTACAACAGCCACATATATCACTCACAGCTGAACAATTTCCAAGGTTTGGACAACAGAAATTACTCATGTGACCCCGGATGCACCGTCATGTTCAAAGTGCATTATGTCCACCTTTATGGTGAGGCCATCTCATGGCAGAGTACACTCTATGGCTAAGCTTAAAATAAATGTTGGCCTTGGTTCCACAGCAATATGACTGATGGTTTGCTGCTACAAAACCAGCACAGCTAACGCTAAGGAACCTGTAGTAAATTCTGAGTTTGCAGCCCCCTCTACAGTTCATGTGAATTGGTGCAAGTCTTTCTTCTTGGTTTTACATTATTTCCCCTTCTGCCTGAAGACTTAAACCCCACCAAGCTCCAAGAATTAGCTACCGTTACCTGTGATTGTGGATCATGCGTATATCATAGATCCGTACAAAAGGCCCGCTGGCTCCCACTGCCAGGTAGTTATTGTCCTGGGGGTTGACAGTGAGACACTTTGCCTCTACAAGCTGTCCACAGTATTCCGTCAGGTCAATCAGGACCTCTGAGTGTTTGCTGTTCTCTCGCAGGTCATACTGTCTAAAAAATGAGCAAATGAAAGAGTGTTAACAGGTACATACAGAACAGAAGAAGCTACTGATAGGCATCACACACTGAGCCACCAAGGAAAGTGGGGAATTAAGGCACCAATGCTTTGTTGGTCTATTTCTTCCTACCTAAGTTTTGCTTAGGTGGGTTCTCTTTGACGAAGGCTAATTGGCAGAACACACATTTTGCATGGAAAAAGGTCACAGGTGCAATTTCTGGCATTTCCAGTTAAAGGTTTAGAGAAACAGGCCAATGTGAAGTCTCTGCCAAAGACTATGTAGAGCTGCTGCCAGACTTAGCAGACAGTACAGGGCTGAATGGGCCAATGATCAACACAGTACAAGGCAGCATTGCACCTCTTACTGAATTTGGCTTCAAACAGTTCTGGCTCTCACACCACACCACACAAGCCTGGGAACTGCAGTACTGTAACATCCAAGAGAGAGTTCTTAGCAACCTCACAAAATTCACTGCCCTTGGTAGGAAGAGCTATCGCTCTTCAGATAAGAAAGCACTTGTACCTAATCAGCCCATCCTCAGCCGCACTCCAGAAGGTGTTGGGCCACATGGGAGCTGTGGCAATACGCTTGACTCTGTTTTTGTGATCCCCAAACATATGGATCGTTTCTTTAACCGTCAAGTCGTGGACATGCACCTTGGAATCGGCAGCCCCAGTGATAAGTATCCGATCCTCTGCATGTGGTAAGAACTGTGGAGAAACAAAGCAAGATTTTCAAAGCATGGATCTTCCAACACAACCACAACACTTTCGCCTCACAACAAACAGGCATCCTATTGCCTGCTTAGGATAGTGCCGCTGAGCAGCCCCATTTGATTGGCTTTGGGTTGTATCCAATGTAGCACTAAATGAAAATCACTTAGTGGTCTGCTTGTTCCGCTGGCAAAGTGTTTTGCACCAGGGGAATGTTGTTGCACAAGGTAATGCACAAGCGGGTTGCTGGTAACCTTGTGCAGTTTATTGTACAACAATCTGTTGTGCAATGAATTTCTGCTGCTAACGCAAAAGAACTTACACTTATAGACAAAGAACACTGGATACATCCCATAACTGATAAGTGCCCACCTCCAGTGAAATTTCTAGTATTTCCTAAGAGTGCTTTTAGGACAAATACAAGAGGAGGAAACCCAAGCATGCAAATGTTTCCAGGGCACATAAACTACATACATGTACACTCTTGTGTGTTGACGGGGGGGGGCAGGGAGAATTAAGCACATTAGGCTCTGTGTGTGTGTTTGTGTGTGTGTTGGTGCATATGCTCATGTCAAGTTCAATGTGCAAATGGCCAGGAAGGCAGGTACACCATGGTGATAGGATTGGTATAATCTCAAATCTCAACCCCTCACAATTCAGGGCCAATTGGGGAGGCAGGGAAAGCAGGAGGGCCGTTTGGCCCCAGGCCTCAAGCTAAAGGTGGATAAATCTGTCTACACTCTACACTCTGCCTCCACAGTCTGAGGCAGCAACGTTTCTGAATAGCAGCTGCTGGAAATTGGGGGGGGGGGTGCTCTTGTGCTCAGATCCGGCAGGCATCTGGGTGAAAGCTGTGAGAATCAGATGCTGGATAAGATGAGCCATTGGCCTGATCCAGCAAGCTTTTCTTATGTTCTTAACATCCAGAGGACCACAGCTTCCCCAGTCCAGCCTTAGAGATACACCCTGATCCAGCAAGGAAGAACCACATATCTGTATGTGTTGAGCTGCTACAATGCTAATCTGGCACCCACTATATATTTGAGAAATGCGTATGAGTAAGTACATCACCATGCAGGACCCACTAGTTGCATACAACAAGGAGTGTCCTGATGCGGACTGGAACCACCACATATATTTTCTTCTTTTGCAAATTGTTTTCAGGGGTCTTGTGGTGGTGTGTTTTTTTCCAAAAAAACAATCAAGCAGTATATAAATTTTATGAAATAAATGATTGTTACTTTTGGTCAAACTGTGGGTTATTTTGTCTGCCCTACTAAGTGATAATTTTATAATAATTTTATAAGTGGCATGCTCAAATATAAAAGAACAGAAATGGAAGACTGAGAGATAAAAATGGTGACAAAGGAAATCCACCTATTCAGACAGCACAGCACATGACATCCTGCTTTATGCTGAACTGGAGCATCCCAGAGAAGTGTGATAAGTATGCACAATACATTGCCCAATTCACTCATTCACCCAGAGATTTGTAGCTACCACACATCATTCAGCATATACAGGAAAAACATCACAACTTGGGGCTTGTGCTTGCCTCTACCATTATCTGTGTGGAGCTGGTGTCTGTACATTCATTCTGATGTCAGCAAGGGAGTCACACAACTGCAAGCTTCACTTTTCAATCTGTGCAGCCACCTTTCCCCTCTTTAGCCTCAGCTGAATGTGGACTGGATGAACCAGTCACATGAGTCTGTCACTATAAACACAGCAGCTGGTGCGCATGCAATGAGCTACGAGAGAAAACCCATGCAGGCCATAATAGGCATGCCAGAAGTTTGTGCTGATGACAGCTATTTCACACCACTGGTATACTGACTGGGGAATGAGGAAATAACAACACTGACCACCCAAAAACAGTCCAAGTCTGGGCCATGTAAAAATAATTGAAGCAGAGACAGCCCTACCATGAGGATTTGGAGTGCCATTAATGGCAGCAGAGTGGAATACAGATTATTTGACCCACAGGGCACAACCAACTGGGAGGTTCTCTGGGACAAGTGCTATTGAAATGGGCAACAGTTGTGGAACAGCACCATCAGTCAGGCATCATTTGAATTATTCACCTCCAAATGCCTGGGGCTGTCCCTGGGTCTGAGACACTGCACAATAGATTTGTCACAGCAGTGTCCAGTCTGCTGCCCAATGCTGAAGATTTACCAGTTCTCCTCTGTTTCAAATATTCAGACTGCGAGTGCCGTTGCTTGTGTAGCCAGCCAAGTACACGAGGTTTTGAGCCTTGCTTGCTGGGGCTGATGGGAGCTGCAGTTTAGCAACATCTGGATAGCTGAATACTCCCCACTGAAGGCTTAGAGGAATCACAAGGTTTGCAGAAGAGCAAAAACTCAAAACAGCAACAACAAAACCCTTAAAGGGAGGCAGGGCGACCCTAAAATTGGCCTACTGAGGAATAAATGTAGGCAAGAAATGTTGCATAAATGTTGAGTGCAGGGGACAATAGAATGGAATGGCTGGAATCCTGAACAGCAACACTCCTCACTGTGACATGTTGTTGCATGACCCATTCGTAAATGCATACTGCTTAAAGAGACCATTTCCCCTCTGCTCATCCTTTCACCACTTTGTCCAAAACCCACTCACCTTGACTGAGAATATGTTTGCTGTATGTCCTGTATGCATGGAGAGGAGCTTCTTATGGTGCAGCGGGTCCCACACTATCGTGTGCTGGTCATCAGAGCCAGAGGCCAGCAAACTGAGAAGTCAAAGGAGACAAAGCGTTATGAGCTTTGCTGCCCATGAAAACAACTCTGATCTTCTATATTGTTCCACATTCATTTGCAGGAAGACCTCAGGTGCAAGTGCAACCTGGGACACTCTAGAATCTATGTAGGTTTGTGGAGCACACAGCAAGGAATTAGAAGGAGAAGAAAATGACTCCACTATCAGCATGAAAATTGACAGGAAAGATAATGGCAAATCATCAGCTGACAATTTGTGGAAAGTGCCCCATACCTCCAACTAATGCCTTTTGATTTAAACTGTTCCCTTGGCCAGATAAGCTTTCCATAGACATTTAATGGAGTTGTCTATTCTTCCCTACTGTACTTTCCCCACAATACAAGGACTTGACTTACAGTTAAGAAAGTACTTCCAGCATCTCATGTCAAACATGGTCCACAGGTTCTATTCCAGCAAGTCTCCAGGTTGTACTGTGCAGCCTGCCTTTATATAGCTTACAGTATGTTATGGTTAACATAACTCCCACCTCCCAGAATTTAATCCAGGCATGAAGATGTTGTTGGACTGCCATTCCCACCCTCCTGAACCTTTGGCCATCCTGGCTGGGGCTGATAGGAGTTGGGAATGTATGTTGCTTATTTCATCTTATTTTTTATATATCATAAATTTTATACACAGCTTGATTGTAAAAAAAATTCTGAAAGCAGTTCTGGAGATCTACAGATTCTCCACTCCCAATTTAATCCTTTCTGAAAGTCACGACATTGTATTGCAAGAAATAACATAGTAAAATTTGTCTTGCTGGATTAAGCCAAGGTCTCATCCAGTTCAGCATTTAATTTCAAATAGCAGCCAACCAGATGTCTTCAGAAGCTCACAAGGAGGGCATAAAGGCAATGGCTTCTCAGTTTGACAGCTGCTAGCCACAGCATGAATGTGCTTGATCTACACTTTAAAAACGAATGAAAAATTGCTGCTGGAAGTGGGAAGACTATAGCAAAGGCACCATTTGGCTAAGCAAGAGAGCAAAATGGAAAGTGGCCCCATCGTAAACTCAGTTGCGCATCACATTTTACAGAGTTCCCTCCGCTGGATACATGCTACAGTCATCCTTTAAATTTTAAGACATACTTACTTTCCCTTTTCATTCCATTCAAGGCAGTTGACACAGCCAGTATGACCCTGAAAGAGTTATACAAGGTAATGCAAAGTGTTATACAAATTTGAGATTTTACAGAATTCCAAGACGGGGATAAAATAAAATATCACACTATTCGGACATGTCCAATTCCACTTGTAGTTTTAAGTTCTCAGACCCTCATTTGGATGTATAGTGTGAGTTGTCCCTTGTCACTCCCTTTACTACTCATAATGTGCTTGCTTGCACATACTTCATGAAAACAATCTTCCCACACCACGACTAACAAGAGTAAGTTGCAGGAAATGCAAAGCAGCCCCCACTAACTCCAGAAGATCTTTCTCGGAACCTCTGGCACCTTCCAGATCTTGTTGGACTATAACTCCCAAGAGATGAGAGAGAAAGGAATCCTCAAGCCCCATTTCACTAACCCTTTATCGTTGGCCATGCTAGCTGGGGCTGGTGGTGAGTTGGAGTTCAACAATAACTGGAGGTTGGAGAAGACTGCTCTAGTCTAGAGCAACTGAGACTCAGTGCTAGAGGTGACAACAGACAGCCCATGTGTCAGCACAGCCACTGCTGAATCCTTATAAAATGAAGGAGCAATGTAAAGAACATTTGGCCAACTGTCATGGATGCTTTAGCTGATTCCTGCATTACAGGGGGTTGGACTAGATGACCCTTGCAACTCTACAGTTCTATGATTCTATGATTTCCGATAGAAAGGAAAGGGTGCCGAACTCTCCTTGTCCTATGAAAGGTCTTCTTCCCAACGGAGCCCCACCAGAAGAAAGGCAGCTAGGAAGGTGGTTTCAGACAGGGAAGTGTACTGGGCAGGGGGTAGGCTCAACAACACCCTCTGTCGTCTCAATGCCCTTCAAAAATCATGTCCACCTCTGATATTTTAGGGATTCAACATGACTGTAATTGGGTTGTGATACAGATACATCAAGTTCCGACAAGTTATCTGGCGCCAACCAGTGTGGGGCGGCTACTGAATTGCCACCGCCTGCCAAGGAACTTGCTGTCTGCAAAAGCCCATGCTCCTGTTTAAAAAGCCTTAGTTCAGTAAAATAAGGAGGATGAGAGACAAGGTGGCCATGTGGTCTTTTTACCTTAAAAAAACAGCCATGAATCATGGACATTTGAGGGAAGTAGGTTCATAATGTCACTTTCTAATGAAATGAGCCTTACAACTAGGTAACCTCACATAGGATTAGACTGCTTGGCTGATACTCACAGGATACTGACGCTTTAGATCTAGCTGAGATTTGCATATCACAAACACATAGGTAGGTGCTCAATTCTTTTAGCAAAGACCTAGCTCTTGGAAGGGGGAAATCCAGACTAAGGATGGACAACCTCTCCAAGCACTCTTGGGCTCCAGCTCCCATCATCCCAGACAGCATGAGCAATGGTCAGGGATGGCAGCAGCTGGAGTCCCAACAACACCTGGAGGACAAAAGATTCCCCATCCCTGAAAGATTAAAAATGGTGGCACTTGAAGGGCATCACAAATCCATGTGGTCCTTTGCCAACACAAAATGTTAAATAAATGCAAAACGTGTCAGAAGAGGAACACCAATCCTTGAGAGGGAAACTGGATTTTCATTAGCGTTCAGCAGCTGTCATTGTAAGGGGAGGAGCTGTACTTCAGTTCCTCCAGCACTTGCAACTTACCTGCAGCTCTGCCTCCAAGCCCAGGCGCTGGATGAAGGGGTCAGTGACATGATAGTGTCGTTCAAAGCTGAGGGCACCCTTCTCCTATAAAGAGCAAATGGATATCATGCCTTACTATGTCAGGAATCAATATGTGAGCTCTTCAATCTAACTCTATACCATTCCAACAGAAGGCACAGTGTTACGATAATCCATGGAGGCCCTTTTCCAAGTGCCCCCACAAACCAGGGTATGGAGGGTGGCTGTGAAGGAGAGGCGGCAGCCGAGCTGTGGAATGATGGGAAGCCCGTTGCTTCTTCTCCTTGCTGTTGCTTTGAGATCTTCTGAGGAGGTTCTTCTTCTTGTTTCACAACCGGGGAAGCTCCATATTTAACAATGTGAGACACATGGGTGGCCATGACTGATGGGATTCTGGCACATAGTGAAGACTTCTTTGCTCTCCGGAAACTTTCAGAGGTCATGTTTAGTTTAATTTCAAGTGTCCCCACCACCACCACCACCCGGCAGCTTCTAGTCTGTTTGCATTTAATATTGCTTGTTATCATTTTTAATTGCACTTTGACTGCTTTTGTAAGTCCTACAGATATAAGAGGTTTGAGAGTTTGTCTATCTTGCAACCAATCAGTATATAAATTTAAATAAATAAATATTTGTTTTGATGTAAGCCACCTTGCACATATTTGACAAAAAGCAACATACAATAATGCAAAATAAATTAGATAAATGAGCCTTCTGTGGTGGTGCCCTAATTGCAGAATGCCCTCTTCTCACAAGTACAGCTGTCATCATTCTGATGTCAGGTTATTTTCCGGAGACATTTTAAGTGAATGGTTGTTTTTTGATTGCCTTTGTCTGTTTCAAATTGTATTTTATTGTTGTGCATCTGGTTGTTTTATTTATGTTTTGTATTCCACCTGCTTATCTGTACAGATGACAGTTGGGCTATGAAGTAAAATACATATATACCTGTTCATTGCCTTCTCCAAGTGGGCTAGCAGCAATGAGAGTGATAAGACAGAGCACAAACACACGCTCTCTCTGGGCAGTTGTGCCAACTGTGTCCAGAGGGTGAGGGCAAGTGACTGGGCAGTGGCAGGGCAGAGGTGCTACAGTCATTCAGCAAGGAAAGCCTTCAGAGGGAATTTTGCCCATCTTCTACCCCTCTCAAAAGAACCTAGAGCCAGTACTACTGACAGCCAAACCATGGTTTGGCCATGACATCTGATCTGAGCTTAAAACATTAAAAGTATGTTTTCTGAGACCAACCAAACTACTCCAACTGCCTTTCAAGTTCATTATCTTCCTCCCTCCCTTTAGCACAAGAGGTACCTTGAGCTGCCTGTGGATGAGGTCTCTAGTAATGTTTGCTTTTGCCATCTTCTCACAATAGGGCTGACGAAAGCAAGCTAGTGGAGGTGTTGCTGTGCATCCGAGCATTCCAGTAGAGTTCGTGTCCATACAGAAGGCATTGAAATTACCTGTGGTCAAATAAGGGGGGTGGGGAAGAGAAGATTTTTTTATTATTTATACAGAAAATCATGATATGATGGCTACGGTCCTCTCCTGCTTTGACTCACCGCCCTCAGCAAATGGCATTTGGAAGACGACCCTGAACCTGAAAATTCCATTTAGCTATTAGGGCTTGTAGTCATTGATAACATCACCTCCATATTGCTGTCTTTCCTAACCACATTTTAAAGCCATCTAAACACACAGCTATCACAACACCTTGTGGCTCAGGTCCTACACCACCTTCTCCCATTCAAGCAAGGTCATTAGTTCCCACCACCTCTCCCCTTAGCCCTACCACTATGATCTCCCCTCTCCCCCATCAGCCGCCTGAATCCATCACTCACATTGGGAGATAAGAGCCCTGCTGGATCCAAACAAAGGCCATCTAGTTCAAGCAACCTCACTCTCCCACAGTGACCAACCAGGTGCCTCAGGAAGCTCGTGAAGCAGGGCAGGAAGGCAACATCCCCTTTCTGCTCTTGCTCCCCAGCAACCTGCATCCACTGGCATGCCACCTATGAACCTCGAGGTTTACGATAGTTGCGACAGCTGAGGTAGTCCAGGCAATTGAAACTTCAAGACTGGATTACTGCAATGAACTCTATGTGAGGCTTCCCTTGTGGTTGGTCCACCAAGTGGGATCCTGTTAGCATTTTACACCTCTGCTCAAAGATCTGCACTGGCTACCAATTTGCTACTGCACCCAGTTCAAGGTTTTACTATTAGTATATAATGCCCATAACAGCTTGAGGCCAGTTGACTTGAGGGATTGCCCCATATGTGCCTTGCCCCATATGTGTCACTTCTATCTGTGTAAATTTAACAAGCGCTATATAACATTTGCTCCACATCCATGAGTCGATCTTTCAGCATGACAGCACCTACGCTTTGGAACACCCCGACTATTAATAATAGACAGGCACCTTAATCATGCTGTTCTAGATACCGACCAATTTTTTTTTTTTTTTTAGTACAGAAAACCTATCTGGACATAAGTCAGGTGCGTAAAATGGTTTTTAAATCCTGCTGGTTTTATCTGTATATTACTGATAATTACTTTAGTATTTTGTGTGGAAGGCTGGGAGATTTTTGGATTAACCATCTCAGGCCCTATGACTGGCAGGGGGGGCCCTGTTGCTACCTGCGTGGCATAAACCCATTTATGGGAGGTCTGGTGAGGTCTGCATCCCTCACTGCTTAGTTTAAGGAGGAAATTTAAAAGCATTCCTGTTTACCCAGGCATTTGATAGCTCAAAGAAACCGTTCCTGGCAACCTTGAAATTATTAGCCAAGAGGATAAGGATTGTTTTAAACTGTTTCTAGATGTTTACAGTGGTACCTCGGATTAAGAACTTAATTCATTCTGGAGGTCTGTTCTTAACCTGAAGCACCACTTTAGCTAATGGGGCTTCCTGCTGCTGCTGCCGCCACCGCGATTTCTGTTCTCATCCTGAAGCAAAGTTCTTAACCAGAGGTACTATTTCTGGGTTAGCGGAGTCTGTAACCTGAAACATCTATAACCTGAAGTGTCTGTAACCCGAGGTACCACTGCAATTGTTTATAAATGTTTGATTGATTTTAGATCTTTTTACATGCTTAAATGTTCATTTTTAATCATATTGCTTTTTCACTGGTGTGTTTGCTGCGCTGGGTTCCTTTGGGAAGAACCAGATATAAATTTAATAAAGATAAAATTTCTAATTCAATAAATTTTGTTCCCCCACCCCACTAGCTTTATATATATCCCTGCGTATTAGTCATCACTTATCTTGACCTGCTAGCTACATACTTGCTGTGAATTGTGATCCTCTCTCAATTCCACTACCTATAATCTGTTAGCGTGAGGCAAAACTGTAGGAAGGAATGCGAGCAATGCAACCAACCACTGAAGCAAGGAAAAACAGCCTATATCAAGATAGGCTTTTCCTCATTTTTGTAAAAGTGCACTTGATCTTTGGCTGTGCCATGCATCATGCATGCAAACAAACAAGCTGCAGTGCTCACTCAAGATAACTGATCATGCACAGAAACCCCAAGGGGCTTGTTTAATGGTAGAAAGGAATGAAGAAGCTAGGACACCATCTCTCCACAGAGGAACAGTTGAAGACTTGGATGCCTCTTCAGGATGGGATTCAGCCAGCATTGCAATCCGTGCTCAATGGAGTCCAGCCTCAGAGAAACGCATGGCAGGCTTGGTGACAGGGGACAGAACTTGACAGCCATTCTGTCCCATACTGATATAATTATGTCTGGCTGTCAGCCTCTACAGCAAGAAACTATGCTAACCACTCAAAAGAAGCCTAATAGCCCAAAGGAGCTCTCACTTTTGAAAGGGAGAAGAAAGATACCGTAGTTGGCCAAGACACAGTGCTCCAATGACATGAGAAGGGGAAGTAAAGGGTCAACTCACCCACCCACTTTTGGAGGCTTTCTTCTCAGTCCATGCAGATGTGTTTCCTGAAACAGACTGAGCATGTGGCATGGGAAACTGGATGCCTGACTAGGATTGCTACACTGCCACATTAAAATGCTGCCTGTTCCTTTAAAAGGCTACAATCCTACACACACTGACTTGAGAGCACATCTCACTGAACAGAGCAGAATTTACTGGTACGCCTGAATAGCCTGTATGGAATCAGGCTGCAAGTAGGACAGAATGCAATTGCTGTGTCTACAGTCCTGTTCCTCCACTTATACTGTCACTAATCCTCCTCAATTGTCTGCAGTGTGGTGATAACTGCTTATAGGCCCACTCTTCACATCAATTTGGTTGGTTGTCACAAGATACAGAGACTTTTCAGTAGTGGCCCTGTCACTGGGGAATTCCTTCCAATGGATGTATGATTGGCTCCTTCTCTGGCTGTTTTTAAATTATTCTTAAGGCCTTGATAATTTCTATCTATTTTTAACTAAACAAGGCTGCCAAATCACAATTTAACTGGCACTATTTTCTTTATGTAACATGTTAGATGGCTACCCTTTGTTTTAAATCACTGTTATGCTTCTAAACATGATCTACCTTTGAAGAGTTTTTGACCCCAAAAGATGGAATAAACATACTCCAAATAGTAAAATAAATCTGTCAATCATACCACCAAGCCAAGTATGATTGGCAACTATACTTGTGCTGTAGTGAGCTCTATGGATCTTCTAATGTAACTTATCACAGGCATGCTGAAGATCTGCATTCACAACAAGATGATGCCTATAAGCACTTTTCCATCTTCATATTCAGTCATGCGATTCATCCACCAGTAGTTGAACACATTCCCATATAGGCTGTCAGCCAGTATTGAGCCAAATGATGTTTCCCAACTTCCTTTAGCACAGGTAGGCCATTAAGCCTCACACTTGCTAGATACACTCATTTAACACATAAAACATTTAATCTAGATTGGCTTTACAGGTTAATGTTTGAGCTTGTTCTACCTCTTTTCTGATGCTGTCAGAGGCACATATGTGACATGATTTCATACCTATTTTTTTAATGTTTGCCATTACAATAAAAAGCAAGCACAGGTTTAATTCCCCCCATGAGGTCGACATGGAAACATGTCAATAAAAAGAAATACTGCACTCTGCTTTGTACAAATGCCCACACTCACAGCAGAAAGCAGGGCACAGAGCTTTTCAAAAGCCCAGAATTGCATGAGCGAAATAAACCTACTTTGGATACCAATTGACAACAAAAACCAACCCAGTTTAAAATTATGCACTAAAATGGTAGTTAAGGAGCATGCTTTAGGAAGGGGATGCAGGGTGCAAGATATCATTGGCCAGGCAGCAGGGAAATGGGCATCAAGGAAAGGTATTTGGAAGTCAGAAGTTAGCAGTTAGCACACATTTCCTCCACAGCTAAGAAAATGCAAGGAGGCCCTCAGCACAACATTCACTTCTACCTCACTTCCCCATGCATAAAAAAGTGGGATGGGAACAACCAAGGGTTCACAACTGTTGGGGTTACAACTATGAATAATATTAAAACTACTGTAGAATTTAAGAACTTATCAAATTTAGGAAGGACAATTTTCTGACAGAAGAGGCAAGACAGGAAAGAAACAGTAGCAAGGCAGTAAACATAAGATACAAAGACAGGCAATACTAGCAATGAGAGGAGGGCTGGTGTTTGTGTGTCTGTGTCCACATAGAGCACACAGATTGCTCTTTTTCCAAACCTCCTTCCTGCTCACAATCACAATGCTGAACACATACAAATATTGCCAGACCTTTATCATTTTTACAGCTGGCACTGTATTAAAATAATGTGTTCCAAGGACAGCAAGAGAAACAACTATTCTATGGTCAAGGTAGGGACAGTCGTTCTATGCTAACTGATCTGAGATGTTTGCCTCAACATTACCTATTAAAGTCTTGTGATACCTCATATTGTGGCAGAAGCTTTAATGAACTTGGCTTTTAATTCTGCTAACAAAGTGGGCCTTACTCTATTAAAATTTGGGTGATAGCTCCCTGGCAGAGCACATCCTTTCCTGCAGAACCCCCAGCATCTCTAGGTAGGGCAGGAAGAAAGCCCTAACTGAAATCCTGGCGAGCTGCTGCTGATAAGGGGTGGACACTTCTGAGCTAGATGGATCATTGGACTGATTCGGTATAATGCAGCTTCCTATGTTCCTTGAAGGTCCTCAGCTCACAATATGCAGCATCTCCACAGAGGGCCAGCAAAGACCCATTCGAAACCCTGGAGAGCCACTGCCAGTCAGCATAGAGAATACTGAGCTAGATGGACTCTGCATGAAGGCAACTTCCTACCTTCCTTAAAAGCTTCCCCCACAGTGAATCTGCTGGGGCCACAAAGCACACCATCTCTTTACGAAGGGGAAGAGGGAGTTCGTTGCTGTGTGAAAGACTAACCCTGGAATTTGCTAGGAAGAGAGAGAGAGAGAGAGAGACTCAAAAGGGGGGGGGGGGAGAAACCTGGAGTGAGCTGTGCACCAACTTCCCTTGAACACAGTGGGAGGTTGCAAAAGCAGCCAGAGGAGCTACATGCTTATTCGAAACCCAAAATGCTGCGGTCCATTTTGTGCCCCTGTAAATTCACGTGGGGAGGAAACGTGGGGGGGGGGGTTGAAACAGACTATGGGGCAATAGGTTATTACGGAATCAAGGAAGTACAGGGGGGCGGATCGTGTGTCACTTGGAGGGGGCATCTACCTTTGGAGAAAAAGAAGTGGGGAGGGGGGAGCTGATATCTCTCACGGGGAAGGAGGGAAGGAAGGGGGGGTCACGGGAGTTACCTGTCAGGCCTCCTCAGGGCAGGCTCAGCAGCCGCAGCAGCCAGTGGACGAAGCCCCTGAACTTCCATGCAGGGGGGCGGCCCGAAGCCCGAGCCAGGGCAGGGGCCCCTCTGGGAGGTGAGTGGCTGGGTGGCAGCCTGAGCCGGTCGCCAGGCTTCGCAGCCCCGGCCTGGCTGGGACCCGAGCCCTCCGCGGCCCCCTCCTCTGTTTATCCCCTCCAGCTGTCTGGGGCTCCAGCTAACGCCACCTCCTTCTCCCACCGCCCCCCTCCCCTTTCTCCGACTCGGACCGCAGAGCGCCTGCGCGACGCTAACTGCGCCACCAACCCCTATCCCCGCGCCGGCCCCTCCGCGGCGCGAGCGGCGTAAGGGCGCTTCGGGAATAGTGCGTCCTCCCTTGACGTTAAACGTCCAATTGGCTGTGCTGGGAGTGACGGCCGGAATGGCCAAAGGGGAGGCCGCTGACTGGTTGGAGGCTCGGGCCAATCTGCGCACTTAGAGTAACGTAAAGGGGAGGGGGAGGGGCCGGCGTACCAGGGGCAGAAGGGGATGCTGGGAGTTGAAGTTTGCGAAAGAGGGAAATGGGCTCTCCTTCCTAGGCCAGCGGGAGGAGGAGGAAATCTTCAGGGCAGAAACCCGCCTTCTCTATGAAAGCCGCCTGGGGGAGCTTCGCGACTAATTTTTCTTTTCTCTTTTTTCTTTTTCTTTTGCTTGTAGTACTGTGCATGGTTACCTAGGATGTAAGTTCTGTCGAACTCTGTTGTGTTTACTTTAGAGTAGAACTGTAGGTGTCCGCCGGAAATGCCTTTTTTAAAATAAAAAAGTCGTAGGAATTGACTTTTTTTGTTTTAATTTTTTAAAATTTACTTTTATAAGAGAGAAAACAATAGTAGCAAGAGATGAAAATTTAAAAGATTAAAAGCAAATTGATAAATAGGCACATAGAATAAGTACAGTTACATAAAGTCCATGTCATGCAAGAAAAAAGTGACAATAAAAGTTGTTTTCACATGAAAGAATATTAGTGTTATTTGATTGCCAAGTATAGTTCCAGATTTGCTCGGCTTGTGGCAAGGCTTGTATTGAAAATGATGCTTCTTCTGTATATGTAATGAAGGAATGCCAAATCATAAAAAAGTATCTGGAGATTCTAATCCTTGTCAAAATATCAAATAATTTATAAATTTCTCCACTGTAGCTATATTGTAGAATGAGTGTTACTAATTATCCAATATAACATTTGAGGCTTGAATTACTATTCAAGCTGCCAAAATAATATCCAGAACTAGTTATTTTGACAATATATCTATCTACATTTGCCTCATAAAAAATCAGTAACATTAATCTTGGACAGCAAACAATAGTTTATTCAGTAATATGTATCATTTCTATCAAAATTAAATCCCAAAAATCTTGCATCAACATACATTCCCAACATAAATTGTAATGTGTACCAAGTCTTTTTAAAGATGGATAATTTTTAAAAGAGCTGATGCAATCGCATTACAGCTCTTCTGGAGGGGGTTCTTTGTTAAGCTGCAGTCCTTTTGCAACAAACTGAGGAAGTCCTACATATTCAACTTATTTCTGAGTATACATGTTGTTGTTGTTTAGTCGTTTAGTCGTGTCCGACTCTTCGTGACCCCATGGACCAGAGCACGCCAGGCACCTCTGTCCTCCACTACCTCCCGCAGTTTGGTCAAACTCATGCTGGTAACCTCGAAAACACTATCCAACCATCTCGTCCTCTGTCGCCCCCTTCTCCTTGTGCCCTCCATCTTTCCCAGCATCAGTGTCTTCTCCAGGGAGTCTTCTCTTCTCATGAGGTGGCCAAAGTACTGGAGCTTCACGATCTGTCCTTCCAGTGAGCACTCAGGGCTGATTTCCTTAAGAATGGATGCGTTTGATCTTCTTGCAGTCCATGGGACTCTCAAGAGTCTTCTCCAGCACCATAATTCAAAAGCATCAATTCTTTGGCAGTCAGCCTTCTTTATGGTCCAGCTCTCACTTCCATACATCACTACTGGGAAAACCATGGCTTTAACTATACGGACCTTTGTTGGCAAGGTGACGTCTCTACTTCTCAAGATGCTGTCTAGGCCTGTCATTGCCCTTCTCCCAAGAAGCAGGCGTCTTTTAATTTCGTGGCTGCTGTCACCATCTGCAGTGATCATGGAGCCCAAGAAAGTAAAATCTCTCACTGCCTCCATTTCTTCCCCTTCTGTTTGCCAGGAGGTGATGGGACCAGTGGCCATGATCTTCGGTTTTTTTATGTTGAGCTTCAGACCATATTTTGCGCTCTCCTCTTTCACCCTCATTAATAGGCTTCATATGACACCATCAGACTTGGACTGAAGAGAGTCCAAAAGATGACTATAGAAAACAGTAACAGAGTTGGGTTACCAGTGTGGCACCTGCAGGCACAATGGCACCCTTGAAGACTTTGCCTGATCATATATTTGTAGAGTTGAAAAGTATCCCAAGGGTCATCTAGTCCAACCCTGCAATGCAGGAATGCAGAGCTCACTCAGATAACTCAGTTTTTAAAAAAATAAAAATGTGGATCTTGAATTGAAGTTGTGCCCTGCAAAGTAACACTTACGTCTTGCATTGCTAGGCTTTCCAGCCTGAGTTTGTAATAGCATCCCTTACTTTGCTTTTTCTCATATCTGCCTCTCACCTCATAACAGCTTGCCATGCAACTGATGAAATGGTTCATGAAAGCCATAGTCACGACTCTATTGGGCCCCCAATATCTAAGATGGGGTGGGAACCTCTAGATGTTGCTGAACAATTCCCATCAGCCTCAGCAGGCATGGGTGATGGTCAGGGATGATGGAAGGGCCAAAGGTTTCCCATCCCAGATCTAAGAACGTGCTTTCACACCTATCAACTTGCATGTACCTTAAGGTCAGTGAATGAGGCCTGACTGGTGGTCACTGTGCAGGATGAGATGCAAACCACTGGGAACCATGAAAGGGTCTTTTCAGTGGTGGCTCCACATCTGCGGAAAGCTTTCTCTCCCAGAGATGTGTCTAGCCACACCATTGCTTTCCTCCTGAGAAACAGGTGGAAAAGCGCCTCTTCCAGCCAGCTTTCCAATGATGGTATCAGTGACTTAAAACAATTATGAACAATTTGATGGTACTTGTACTAATTCAGCTCTTTTTATCTTTTCCATTTTATGCATATAATGTTCCGTATATATGTCATGTTGTTGTTTGCTATGCTGCATGCAGAGAAAAAAACCTTGTGGCCTTTGCGCAAAGTGTGGTATAGAAATGTATCAAAAAATAAATCAAATACTAACTTTTATGGTGCTAATAGGACACTTCGTTGTTTTTGCATAGAATTGGACTGCACAGCTGTAATCCTGTGAATTTTGAAGTAAGGCCCATTGAACCTGATGGTATTTACTTCTGAATGCACTTGCATAGGACTGCTCTGCAAGCATCTTATAGCAAACACTAAACAGTCTTGTGGTACTTTACAACGACCAGTGCATGTATAGATTTGCTTCTCTAAATTTGTTTCTGTCTTTTATATTTTGCTGCTATCATGATGTCTTTTTGTATAAGTAGTTCTTAACTTTTTTGTTTCTCGCATTGAGGAGCTTGTTTTGAAGCTGAAAAGCAGGTTATAAAACAGTTCAAAAGAAGAAAAACATCAGGTGTGAAAATACCCAAGGTTGACACTGACAGTATCTGGCTTTTAAATTGATCTAGCAGAGAAGATGAAAGATTTGCCTCTCCCTCCAGCTCAAGAACTAGAAGAAAGCAAACAAAAGAGCTCAAGATGTTTACTTTGAGCCTCACAAGACATTTTTAGCCTTTGAACCCTTACTGCTTTCTGCTGTAGATTTAGGCCTCATTCTCATGACATGGTAAACCAAACTATGGCTTACCAGGACCTTATCAAACTATGGTCTCCCAGAAAGAAGTATGCAGCCACTTGGCTCTCCCCAGTGCTTTTCGAAGTATCATCCTTGCACTAAGCAAAGGTTTGACTTATTGTCCTCGCAGCAAAGCCCCTTGACTTCAATAGAGCTTACTTCTGAGTAAACATGCATAGGATTGATGTGTAAGACTGCAGCACACCAAATGAGTCAGAAATAGAGCATCTTAAATATTAAGAAATATATTGCAGCATAAGTTTATGTGGGCAATCCAGTGCATCACATGCATCTAAATAAGTGGACCCTCTAGTCCATGATTGCTTATGCCATGTATTTGTTAGCATTTAAGTTTCCTCGAGAATCCCTATTTAAGCTGCAACAGGCCATTGCAATCACCCCTCTAATGTTTTGTACGTCAGAAATATAGGGCAGATCCACAACATACATTCAAAGCAGAGCCGTAGCTAGGTGATATTGCGCCCCTGGCAGAACTGTCCAGATTGCGCCCCCTAGCCACTGACAAACTAGTTCTTCTTTCCGCCTCTCCTCCAACCAACCCCCCCCCCATTCAATTCACTCTCTATTTAAAACCTTTTCTTATGAGGCAATAATCAATATTTTTATTTATAGACTTATTTATGGACATATTATTAGCCGATTTTGTGCCCCCCTCACCTGCGCCCCTGGCGGGGTCCCACCTTACCACCCCCTAGCTACAGCCCTGATTCAAAGCACATTCAACAAACATTTAAAATAAGTGACTTCTACAAAGAAGCCTGGGAACTGTAATTTCATCCTTATAGAGCTCCAGTTGCCAGCACCCTTAAATTACAGCTCCCAGAATTCTTTGGGGGGAAAGCCACATGCTTTAAATGTATGGTGTGGATCTACCCTTAGTCTGACCAGATGGACACTAGTCAGGTCTAGAATGAGGTGGACTCAAGTCCATAAAACTAGGATATGTTTGGTTTAATAATAGTGTTTTATTACCACTTATCCTGCATTAACATACATATTCGAGTGATACCCCACTCCCACAAAACACTCTTCTAGCCTGGGTCTGAATGAATTTATTTAAAATCCAGCCCCACTAGATTTAGTTGGATATACTTCTGTGCAAATAGGGACACGGGTGGCGCTGTGGTCTAAATCACTGAGCCTAGGGCTTGCCGATTGGAAGGTTGGTGATTTGAATCTCTGCGATGGGGTGAGCTCCCGTTGTCCAGCAGGAAGGTAAACGGTGTTTCCGTGCGCTGCTCTGGTTTTGCCAGAAGCGGTTTAGTCATGCTGGCCACATGACCCGGAAAAACTCTGCGGACAAACACCTGCTCCCTCGGCCTGTAAAGTGAGATGAGCACTGCAACCCCACAGTTGTTCGCGACTGGACTTAACTGTCAGGGGTCCTTTACCTTTACCTTTTTTTACTTCTGTGCAAGTGGGTTCAAGAGGCTTGTAACCTTACTGTCTGGATGCTTTTTCAGAAGGTAGCCCAATCAGATTCAGTGCCATCTATGTACATGGAAGTGCTTCTAGGATTACAATCTTAACATTACTGGTGAAAACCCCTTTTCTTCCTGTACATCCATTTCTGTGACACTTCTAGATTGAACGGCAGTTTCTGTGTTGGGAAATTATTTTTTCTCCAGAGGGTGGCAGCATTTGCATTTGCATTTGCAAATGGTTCCTTCACACCCTCCTAGCTCTGTTAGTTCTTACCTTGCAAACCAGGAATGAAAATTTTCACAATATTGTGAAACCCATTCTGCAAGTCCATGGGCATCTCTTGGCTAGCCGCCGTGACATCACAATGCGCTTTATGTTTGCCTTCCATTGCACTTGATTTGCAGGCCTCAGTTAGTGCAGAATGCTGCAGCACGATTGCTGACAGGAGTGAGACCCCTTAAGGCTGTAACACCTCTGCTCAGAGATTTGCACACGTTGCTCAATTGCTACTGGGTCAAGTTCAAGGTGTTACTATTCGTATATGCACCCTCAACTGTTTTAATCTGCGGAACTGGCACTGTTACAAATGCCACATACCGTAATACTTGACTTGCAATTGTAACAAATCAATCTTTTAGTGTGGCAGCAGCTAGACTTTGGAACTCCCTGCCTATTGACATTCAGATAGGCACCTTCACCACATTATTTACAGTGCCTGCATAAGAATTACTTGTTTAGGCAAGCCTATCCAGACATACAGAAGTAACGGTGTGTGTGTGTGAGTGTGTGTTAGCTATGATTTTATTCATCTTTTGAATGTTTTAAAACGCCTGCTTTTAATTGGTTTTGTCTTTTTTAAAATCAATAGTGTTAATGTTTTATTTTATATTTTTGTAACCCACCTGGAAGTTTTCTTACAATCAAGCAGTGTGTAAATTTTGTTAAATGAAATACCGTATTTTTCGCTCTATAAGATGCACCAGACCACAAGACGCACCTAGTTTTTGGAGGAGGAAAACAAGAAAAAAATATATTCTGAATCTCAGAAGCCAGAACAGCAAGAGGGATTGCTGCGCAGTGAAAGCAGCAATCCCTCTTGCTGTTCTGGCTTCTGGGATAGCTGCGCAGCCTGCATTCGCTCCCTAAGACGCACACACATTTCCCCTTACTTTTTAGGAGGGAAAAAGTGAGTCTTATAGAGCAAAAAATACGGTAAATAAGATCTGTTTTCAGGTTAAACTAGATGGGACATCAAATTCCTCACTGCAAACCACTGCAGTGTCTTTTGAAAAATTAAAACCAGGGGTAAGAGGAGAGAGGACTGTAGTGTGCAGGGTGTCCCTGTGACCTCCTTTACAGGAGACCTCCTCTGCAAAGGGCTGTCTAGTTCGCCTGGTTTAAATATATATATATATATATATATATATATATATATATATATATATATATATTCATAAGCAGGGCTCTGGGATAGCTCATTCAGTAGAGCATGAGACTCTTAATCTCAGGGTCAATGGGTCTGGGCCCCACATTGGGCAAAAGACTCCTGTATTATAGGGGGTTGGACTAGATTACCCTGGTGGTCTCTTCAAACTCTACAGTTCTATGATAAGGAGGGCGAGCAAGTGCCTTGGAATTGCCCATCATCAGCTCCTGGACGACAAAACTCAGCAGGCACACAGATGACCTGTCTTCTCCATTACGATGAGATGCATTACTATTGAAATAATCTATAATTTTGCACCTGTCCATATAAATTAGAGTATGCAGATGTTATGCAAAGTTGTGTCCTCCTTTGGTGATACAGTTCCTCTTCTGGGAGTGGGGAGCCACTGTAGAAGAAGAAGGGTTTGGATTTGATATCCCGCTTTATCACTACCCGAAGGAGTCTCAAAGCGGCTAACATTCTCCTTTCCCTTCCTCCCCCACAACAAATACTCTGTGAGGTGAGTGGGGCTGAGAGACTTCAGAGAAGTGTGACTGGCCCAAGGTCACCCAGCAGCTGCATGTGGAGGAGCGGAGACGCGAACCTGGTTCACCAGTTTACGAGTCTACCATTCTTAACCACTACACCACACTGGCTTTAGCAGTGTACGGGGGTGGTTTAACACACACACACACAAACACCTGTGGTCTCAACAACCCCATCTCACAGGCCCCAGCAGGATGGAGTGGGGCAGGGGGTGGGGCGCTCCTGCTGGCTAGGGGGGTTGCAATTTTTATCCGGACTACAGCAATGGAGAATAGTGTTAAAAAACCTCATTTGCTATGTTCTCAGTGAAAATCCATCACCTTCCCCACAAATCCGATATTAATTTAAGTAGTTTGTATAAAAATAAAATAAAAAGCTAGACATGAGGTTAGAAATGTCCATTACATACCTGGTCGATGCCAGTGCTCTAAGGCATAAGCACAATCAGCCCCAAGCACCAAGCTAGATTGGATAGTGCACTTAGATTTTTTGATTCTGGATTTAATGGTTTTATGACACCCCCCCTTTAGATAGTAATGTGTAGTACTTCCCTTATTTCCAAGTGCCTTGCCATGCTGGGGGCCCCTCCTGCTCATTCTGCTGAGTGTGGCCCTGGACCTAGGAACATCATAATCTGCCTGCATAGAAAGTCAAACCCTTAGTCCACCTAGCTCAGCACTGTTGTCACTAACTGGAAGCAGCTCTCCAGGTTTTTGGGAGAGGAATTCATTTCCCAGCCCTGTCTGGAGATGCCAGGAACTGAACCTGGGACCTTCTGCATACAAAGCATGTTCTCTGCCGCTGAGCTACAGCCCAACCCCCTTGAAGTCCTTCCTCCTGACAGCACCACTGTATTGGATTCCCAGTTTAAAAATCTTTGTTCACCCGGAAATTGTTGTTGTTTAGTCGTTTAGTCGTGTCCAACTCTTCGTGACCCCATGGACCAGAGCACGCCAGGCACTTCTGTCCTCCACTGCCTCCCGCAGTTTGGTCAAACTCATACTGGTAGCTTCAAGAACACCATCCAACCATCTCATCCTCTGTCGTCCCCTTCTCCTTGTGCCCTCCATCTTTCCCAACATCAGGGTCTTTTCCAGGGAGTCTTCTCTTCTCATGAGGTGGCCAAAGTATTGGAGCCTCAGCTTCACGATCTGTCCTTCCAGTGAGCACTCAGGGCTGATTTCCTTCAGAATGGATACGTTTGATCTTCTTGCAGTCCATGGGACTCTCAAGAGTTTCCTCCAGCACCAGAATTCAAAAGCATCAATTCTTCGGCGATCAGCCTTCTTTATGGTCCAGCTCTCACTTCCATACATCACTACTGGGAAAACCATAGCTTTTACTATACGGACCTTTGTTGGCAAGGTGATGTCTCTGCTTTTTAAGATGTTGTCTAGGTTTGCCATCGCCTTTCTCCCAAGGAGCAGGTGTCTTTTAATTTCATGACTGCTGTCACCATCTGCAGTGATCATGGAGCCCAAGAAAGTAAAATCTCTTACTGCCTCCATTTCTTCCCCTTCTATTTGCCAGGAGGTGATGGGACCAGTGGCCATGATCTTCATTTCGAAGATCGGAAATACTATGCCCTAAATGCCACACAGAATTCCCTTTTCATGCAAAGTGGATCAAAGCAGTAATTTCTTGTGGTAAGTTCCATGACAATGCCAGCATTTAATAGAGACTTAGCCTAACACCCTGGGGAAAGTTCTGACTGACCGCAGGCAACCAACCACACGCTGAGATGTGTGTGTGTGCATACATCTGTATGTGTGCAAATGAATGCACTGCACATTTATCGAGAGCCTGAAGCAGAGAATTATTGCAAAGTACTTTGCCCAGTGCTATAAAGTGTTATTATTATTAATGCCCGTTTAAAGAGGGACAAAGCTGTTGAAAACTCCAAAGGTTGCATGCTATTGTACAATTCGTTGGGCTTGGTGAATGATTCAAGGTGGTTGTAATCCTACACACGCTTAGAGTAAAGGCAGGCATAAGCAACAAATTATTCAGTGCTATATGAGCCCAGCTTCACAACAAAATTTACCCTGATATGCCAGTCTCTCCTGGCTGGGTATAGGGTTTTGGAGGCCCTCAGTGGGCCCCGTAACTAAGAAGACATGGGGTGTGCAAGCTAAGAATCTTCTTAGGCCCTGTTCAATTTCCTTGGAACAGAGTATGGAGTGGGAATGCTAAGCATGGATGAATGCCCATCCTTCTGACCTTACCAGAGATGACTTTACATGGAGTGAATGCCGCCTTATGCCTATTGGTTAGGCTGTTTGTCCATCTAGCTCAGTGCTGTTTACTTTGACTGGCAGCAGCTCTCCAGGATTTTTCTCACCACTTGTTATAAGATATATTTAACTGGAGATAGTGGGACTTGAACTTGGGACCTTCCTTCTGCATGGAAAAACCCATGGTGCCATGACTTGCTGCATGTCCTTTCAAGCAAGAGACAGAAGTGTGCATTCATCACTACCAGTCAGGCTGGTTTAGTTGATCAGCAGCAAAGCATTGCCATGGAGGAACATTGATAAATAAATGGGGGTCAAGGCCTCCTGCTTGTTCCACCTCTCAAAATGGCCTGCTTCCAGGTTTCATCGCTTGCAGATGCTGCTCATCCACATTCCTCTCTAGCTTCAGTGATGGGCCAAATTCCATATCTGAGATGGGCAAATCTGACCCGGGGCTACTAGTTGCTGACCTCAGTTTGAACCAAACTAGCTGTTATGCTACCGAAGTCCACTTAAATCAGGATATTTGAATCCAAGATGCTACTTGGGCTGAAGTGAGTCCACAAACACAATCTTTTTTAGTAAGTCAGTGGGCTGGTAGGGAAACTGGCATCCACATAACTAAACTAACTTAATGTGGTTTCATATACTGTTTTGCACTGGTGTAAGTTGAAGCTACAGATAACAGTGCTCGCCCATAGAGGTTTGGTGATGTACTTACAATGTACAAATTGCCTCCCAAATATTTACATTTCACATCTCCTCCTCCTGCATTCCTATGAGGTTGTTAGATGGGGAATCAAAGACACAAGGATGGTTCTGCCATTGTATTAATTGAAAGGAAGGGGACAACAATTTGCCCCCTGCTGTCTGAGAAGGCAGAACTAAGTTCTAGGGGACTTACATTACCAGGATTGAGCATTAAAAGAAAGCTGTTAAACTGCATGAACAGTTTTGACAATTACAGGCTGTGTTCATGCTACACTGCTAAAGCACATGTTGAACATCTTTCCCTCAAAGAATTCTGGGCATTGTAGTTTACCCCTCTCAGAAACACAGTGCATAGAAACCCTTAACAAATCACAGCACCTAGAATTCTATGAGGGAAAGAATGTGCTTTAAAGGACAGCTAATTCTCAAACAGGAATAGGGAAATCTGTCAATTTTGGTTTATCTCAGTTTTAATTTTTTCCAATCTTAAATTCAGTTCTCCACATTGGTTTTACCACTTTTTTTTAAAGTCCTCATGAAAATTAATTGGCATTTTAGTGTGAATTTTTCCAAATACACACATGTGTTTAAGCAGTTCTATCTAATATGCAATTTGTTGCAAATCCATTTCCCCTAATACAATGCATTTTTGTACGTTATTTCCATTAATATGCATTTGTACAGGGTGGGAGCCCAGGGCATGGGCTTGTGCATGACATCAGCCTAAGATTATTTAGGAGGAAAGGTGGTATAGAGATTTTGTGAATGTAGACAAAATAAAGCAAAGCTTTTTTTTTAAGATATTAAAAAATGGGGTAAGGATCTGGAACCCAGGACAACAGACCCAGATCTTGGAGTTCCTGGGCCATTCCCTAACAATGGCCCTGGGAATAGTACAGTGGTGCCTTGGTTTGCGAACTTAATACATTCTGGAAGTCTGTTCTTAAACCAAAGTGTTCTTAAACCAAGGCATGCTTTCCCATAGCAGCAGGGGACTCAATTTACAAATAGAATACACTCAACAGGAAGCAAAACATGTTCCTATTTCAAGGCAAAGTTCACAAACCAAAACACCTACTTCTGGGTTTGCAGCGTTCTTAATTCAAGTTGTTCATAAACTAAGATGTTCTTAAACCAAGGTACCACTGTACAAATGAAATGTAGCTGCCAAGATGCTGGGAGGAACAAGATGGTCAAGCACATATTGAACCAATCCTACATCAATTTCATTGATTGCCAATTTGTTTCGTGGCTCAACCTAAGGTCCCATTGTATTATACACTTAAAGCAATATCCTACCACTTTGAACAGTCATGCTTCATGGGGCTGCTAAACCACTCTGTTAATTGTTTAATGTTGTATGTGGCTTTAAAAGCATAGTGCAGATGGGATCTTAAAGCTCTAAATAGCCTAAAGCCAGGTAATCTGAGGCATGCCCTCACAAACCTAAGATAAGCATCAGAAAACCTTTCGACTTTCCACGAGTTAAGATCAGAACCAATGAGTACCAGGAACAGGACCCTCTTGGTGTCACATTGCTAATGTGGAACTCTTTCCTTGTAGATATCTATCAAACCTCTCCCCTGCCATTTTTAGGCTGGCTTTGAAAAACCAGCTTATATTATCTGGCTTTTTATGATTGGTTTTATTTTGGCTGCCTTGCAGTTTTTTCATATGTCCGTTTGCTGCTGCTGCTGCTATTTTTAAAATGCAGTGTGCACCTGTGCTATTTTAACGATATCGTGGCAAGGTATCCTTGGGATATTCTGTATATCCTTATCCCTGAGCCATTTTTGCCATCTAACGGGTTTTATTTACTATGCTCTTGATGCAAATCTTAAGAAAAATGCCCTCAGCCACTTTTTGTCGGCTCTCTTTTCCTGAAGAGACGCCGGGAGCGTAACGCCACCACGCATTGTTATTCGTACGACGCCCTTGCGCATGAGGAGACCGGGAGAGGGGTCTCTGCCCGCGAGGAGCTTCCTATCGACCGGCCAGCTCTTCCTCTTCGAGGGAAGGCGGGAAGGGAGGCAGGAGAGGAGGAGGAGGAGCTCTCCCGGGCTGAGGCGCCCTGCTCTCGCCCGCCTCTCCTTCCGCCCCAGGAGGTGGGCTCCCCGCCGTGTAGTGCTGCTCCCGTCCGGAGGAGGCTGCCGTGGGTGCCGAGGCCCCGCCTCCTCGCCCTCTTCCTCCTCCTTCCCCGTGTCCTTGTCTCGGCGCTGGCTGAGCTGGAAGAGACGGCGGGAGAGCAGCAGAGCGCGAGCTCAGCGCGCGCCGGGGAAGGAGGAGCCGGGCCGGGCGGAGCTGCCGCGCTGCAGTACACGAGGAGCCGGAACACGCACCGCTTCCTCCTCCTTCCCAGCTCCCACCGGCGGATCCTCTGCCCCGCCGCAGCCGCCCGGCCTGCCCGCCCGCCGGCTTCCCCACGCCAGAGGTTCCTTCTCGCCCTCCGGCTGCGGCTGCGCTCCCTCTCGCGCTCCCGGCTGCCTCCTGGTCCGGGTCTCTGCTTGCAGCTGCTGCCGCCGCCGCCCTCTTCCTTCTCCTGCCTCTCGCCTGGGCATCTGGTCCCGTTTTCCCCTCGGGCGGGGGGCTCTTGCTGTCGGGCGCTGCCTGCTCCTTCCTCGCTCTCAGACCTTGCCTCTCTTTTCTAGAGGGCACCCCAGGCGCAGGAGCAAGATTTTTGGGACTCTTCCCTCCCGCCCCGAAAAGCCGCAGGCTCTTTCTCTCTCCCACCCCACCCTCGTCCATCCCTAACAGGAGAAGAACGCAGCCGAAGGAAAGCGCCCCCGGACCTTATTATGAGAGCTTTACCACACCAGTCTCCGTTTAGGTTTTCCACCTGGACACGGTATCCTTCGGTGGCCTCGTTTTATTTCTCAGGCTCCTGCTTCCTCCTCTTCCTCCTCCAATGAAGCATCTCCCTGGAAGCTGTGTTCTCTGACATTTCCCCCCTTCCTTCAAAGAAGCCACGGCGGCCGCCTGCTAAGGCCAGCAGCTCCTCCTGGGTGCGTTTCGTTTTATCTTTTTCGTTTGGAGTGGGAGAGATCAGGAGGCCCAATGGGGGCGAGGTTCCTGGGGGCTCCTTGCTCTTGCCGGGCTTTGCCCTTCCTGTTCTGCGCAGCGGCCCTCCTGGCGCTGCTGCCGGGCAGCACCGGCAGCGTGAACCCCGGGGTCACTCAGCAAGTTTACTCCCCGGAGCTGAAAGCGGCGGTCGAGAGCATCACCACTGCTCCGCCGGTGTCCCTAGACAGCCAACCTGAGTCCAAGCACCCCAAGAACACTTCGGCTCCCGGAAAACACACGCACCAGAAGGCGTTTCCTGTCCTGGGCATCGACTACAAGCATGTAAGGATCCCCTTCGAGATTGCGCTATGGATCCTGCTTGCCTGCCTCATGAAACTGGGTATGTAATGTGCCTGGTTGGTTGGTGTGTGTTTGTGTATGATGATGGGTCTGCATTTTGTGTTTTTTGCAGAACCAGTACTGCCAGGTGCAGTGGTGGACCTACATTTTGGAGGCCTTGAAGCTTCAACTGTTATGAGGCCCCCAGCGGCAGGGTCTGTTTACTTTCTTCAGTGCGGTTGTTTACAACATCTGTTCTGCTGACTCTCAAACTTTGGGATTGTTGAAATATATACAACAACAAATTAATCAATTCGAGTCATGCTTTTAATGCAATGTGGACTAAAGCCGTTTCTGGGATCCCTGTGGGAATCGTGGTCCCTGAAGCTTAAGCTTCATTAGTTTCATAGTAGATCTACCCCTGGCCAGGTGATTTTAGATTTTCAGTTTAAGATCTTACTGGGTGGGTGGGTGTGGACTTCTCTTCCTAGGTGGCAACGTGTCTTGCTTCATTCACTGCAGAAGGTGGTAGGTCAGTCTTGCTGGGCTTGGGGACCCCCTCCTGCTCATTCTTCTGAGTGGGACCCATGACTTCTTCCCCCAAGGCTTGCCCTGGTGGGTACCACTGATCTGAAGCATTGCAGGGCTGCATTTCCCTGAAATTGCTACTCCCTTCATACTGTTGAGGCCGTGCTGAGACACTTATGTGACTTAACCAGAGGCCTGGCAGAATGCTTAGTTTGTGGAGTGGTGTACTTCTCTTATGATGCTCTTTGTGTACATGACACATGATCACATGTGGTGCTTGCTTAGGAGCAAAGCGTCTGATACCCTGCAGGGTCACGTCTGCATACTAAACAAGGGAAGTTCCCATGTTCTCCTTCAGGATAGAACTCCCTTGTGGTATGTGCTATGTATTATCTGGCCCATTGTGGTCACATGCAATATAAGCAGTGTTAGAAACTCAGATATATAAGCTGGGCGCCAAATGGCTCCTTAAACCGGGGTTACAATTGCCAAAACGGAATGTCTTGTTGCCATTTTGGGGCCAGACAGCTCGAATGTCATATTTTTCAATTTGACGTTTTGGTTCCTGAAATTTGTTCTGACTGTGCAGATAAAATATCACAGAATTCTACAGGATGTGTTTTTAAATTCACCTCCAGATGGTGAAGATGTCAGGTGCCGGGCATATTCACTTAGTCTCTAGTGCAAAATGTACCTGGTACCTGGCAAATTTCAAATGCTGATTAAAAATGAACAGGTTCCTTGGTCCTGGATTTTCAGGGAAAAGCCATTCTAAAGGGTTTGAATGGTTAACTTTACTGTGGAAGGTCTGTAGCTCAGTGTTGGAACCTTCTGCATTCAAAGCTCTAAGAGATCCCTGGCATCTCCAGGTAGGGTTGGGCAGAACTCCCTGTCTGAAACACTGTGGAGCTGCTGCTGGTCAGTGTAGATGTTTTTCGGCTAGATGGACCAATGATCTTATTTCGCATAAGGTAGCTTTCTTGTATTCCTATGTTGCATTGAAGACAGTAACAATGATTGTGTTCATGGTAGATCCAAGTCCTTGAAGACAATCTGTGGACAAAGGTGAAGTTGCTCAAATATTGGAAGTGGGTTTGTAGGCCATCTGGTCCACCCCCTCTGCTTGATGCTCGACAGTGCTCTTGGAAACTCCAGGCGAAAGAGATCATACACAAAGACAGCTTTCTGTTACGCCTGCCTCCTTTTTTCTTCTGAAGCCAAGGCTGACCTTCCTAGATTCAGGGACTAACTTAGCAAGTAGTATCCTAAGTGGATGCAGCAAAGGATTTTTTCCACAATTGTGCAGCCCTGCCCCCATTTATAGAAGCAGTAGGGAGTATTTTTCTGCCTGAGGGCTACATTCTCTTCTGGGCAACTTTCTGGGGGCCTCATGCCAGTGACCATAAGGGCCAAACAGAGAGGTCTGGATCTTTGCATTTTGCCCCCTGGCCCAAGCCTCCCCATCCTGCATGTGTGGCCCAATTTACATGTAACACTTTGCTGCAGTTAATAGCTTTTCAGGGTCGAGAGGTTTGCTAGTGCACGCTGCCTGATCGCTCCTGCTTAGCTTGTTCCCTGGCATAAGCAGCAAGCCTCAAAGCCTCGTCTCATTATATGCAAACCAGGATCACGGTTTGTGTCTCCTGGCTGAACTGATCAGCAGGCCAAGGACAAATTATTGTGGTTTGTTCCCAGGTTCAGACCTAATGAGAAGCTAACACTCCATGGCTTGTTGCTCATGCTCACACCTTGGGAGGAGTGAAGTGGGAGTGATCATGCTGCTTGATCCCAATAAGCCATTAACTATGACTTATCTCTGCATGTGAAAGAGGCCTGTATCACAGGCTCTAAAGCTGCCTTCTGAATAGAGGTCACACCTCTATGCTTCATCCCAGACTGTAGCAGAGATTACCTCTGTTTCACTGAGGAAGTGAAAGGAAAAGGGATGGAGAGAGATGTGCTTGCTTTCATGATCTGTTCCTTTGTGCTATTATCTGCCCCCTTGTTAATGTTAAAAACTTGCATGAAGAACTAGGGTCATGGAGTTGCATGTTTGCCTCTTGGGAAATTGGGTACCAGTGACAGGACTGGCTCTCTTAACATAGCCTGGGATCTCATACAGCCGAATGCCTTGATTTAGGTTAGGCTGTTCGATGATAAAATGTAAGTACTGAAAAGGAGACAGGTACTTTTGGCTGAGAGGTATGCAGTGCACAAAGTACCTGCAGGTGAAAAGTTGAGTAGTGACGATTGTGTTGCTTCCCCTGACCTAGCACATGAGAAGAGCCCTGCTGGATCAGGCCAGAGGCTCATCTGGTCCAGCATCCTGTTCTCACCCTGACCAGCTAGATGCATATAGGAAGCCTGCAAAGCAGTGCTGATCATAACAAGTGCCTTTTCCTTTATGTAAAGAAGCCAAGCTTTATGCCAGCAGACAAGACAGTGCAAACCCTGCAACAAGATAAGAGGAGGACTTGGTCCAGACACTCTTAGGCCCCAGAGATGTGGCAAGGATCAAACCAACTTAGGAGAAGGGCTGCAAGGCTCCTTAAATGCAGCTCAGGGACAAGGACAGGGATCTGAGTTCCAGGATCAGGACCTGCAAATGGAGACTGCATAGGGAAGCTGTCTACAGTTGGCCCTGCCTATCCATCAGTTTTAAACAGAAGCAGAGAAAGTCCAGCTAACTTGTGCACATTGCCTGCCCCACTGTGAACTCCTGGCCTGACGTGGGGAACTCCTGTCTCTTGGAAGGACCTGGGTCTGCTCCTGTCCCTTCCTCTTTCCTCCTCCCCTGAGAGCTCAATCTGTGATGTGCAGCTCTCCCCCCACTCATCTGGTGGAGAAGTGTCCTCTCTGGCATTGGATGGCCCTGTCTTCTCATCTTGAGCCAAGGAAGGAGGAGCCCTGTGTGGCTTTCAGAGGGAGAGTCTCAAAGTTGGGGGCTTGAGCAGGAGGGCTCTGATCCATGGCCTCTTCTTCCTTCCTCCTCCTGCCCCTCCCCTGTACGGGCCAGGACATCTCCCTACTTGTGCTCCCCAACAAGTAGGTGGCTTCCTTTGGGTATGCTGTTTCCTGCACATGACTTATGGAACATTTCCCTGCAGTTGTTTCACTAATGCATATTGTCAGGCATGTCACTGACTTGGCAGGTAATGCACAAGGAAATGGAGATTGGGGGGGTGTATATGCAGAAGCTTGTGGAGGACGGAAGGACGAGGTGGGAATGCTGGTCAAACAAGTACCCATGTGCAAGCCTATGTGGATGTGGCCGGCCACTTCCTGTGTTTTGTGGATGGTGTAATACTCAAGTTCTAAATGACTGGACTTTATGCTTACAGGAAGCAAAGACAGTGCAAGGAGAAAGCTGCCAAGAAGTCTGAATCTGCATGAAGATACATACGCTAGATGAGGAATGAGGAACCTGCTGACCTTCAGATGTTGCTGGACTTCAATTCCCATCATCCTCAGACAGCATGCTCCATGCTCCAGGATGATGGGAGTTTTCATCTCGCAACATCTGGAAACCATCAGGTTTCCCATCTTTGCTGTTTAAGAATTGTTTGTTACTTTTGAACTATTTGCTACACTTTCATACACTATTTTAATGGAAATAGGTTCTATTTAAGAATCTGTCTTCACTCTTCAGTCATAAAATTATTATTATTATGATTATTATGATTATTATTATTACCGGTATATTTTAAATTTCTATACCACTCTTCATCCGAGGATCACAGGACGGTTTAGAATATATAAACACAAAAATACATAACATAGTAACAAACAAAACAATTTCCCCCTACACATTTTAAAAGGCCATAGATTGTTTAATTAGTCAAAGGTCTGGGAGAGGAAGGATGTTTCTTCCTGGTGCTTAAACGCAAGTATTCCATAGAAATTCATATTAAATTGGAATGCCACAAATGTGAAAAATGTGTCAGCAGAAGTTACATCATTGGGTGGAAATCCCAGCCTCATTTCCTAGAAGTCTTGAACGCTCCCTTCTCACTGCAATATGATATGTTGTTATGCAGCTTAGAGTCCTGTAATATAATGAATGCACAAATCTCAAGGCATAAGAGAAGACAGTACAACCCGTGGCCCTCCAGATGTTGTTGGACTCCAACTCCCAACAGCTTTAGCCAGGGTGGCCAATGGTTGGGGGTGATGGGAGTTGTAGTTCAGAAGCATCTGGAGGGCCACAGGCTCCTTTAAATGGCTCAGGATCACAATACCTCAAGGACTACCTCTTCTTTTTATGAACTGACCCGGACCTTGCAATTGTTACCTGAGGCCCTTCTTCGTGTCCCTCCTCTGCAAGAGGTCCGGAGGGTGGCAACATGAGAACGGGCCTTTTCTGTGGTGGCTCCCAGTTTGTGAAAAGCTGTCCCAAGGGAAGCTAACCTGGCACCTTCATTACATATATTTAGGCATCAGGCAAAACCTTTTCTTTTTCACCAGACTTTGGGCTGATTAACATTCTATGTTCTTTTAAATGTGTTTGTGGAGGGCAGTTATTGGTTTGTTTTTGTTTTGTATTTTGTGTTTTCATTTTGTATTATATTGAACTGCCCTGTGACTTTTGGATGAAAGGCAGCATACAAATTTAAGTAATGATAATGTTAATACTACTAATAACTGACAGTTTTCATCTTTATTTCCAAGCTGTTAAAAGCTAAAAGCTCCCTTCTCTACTAAACAGCTAGCTTTGTAGAAACCCATCCTGCGTACATGTTTCTACAGAGGGATTACAGATCAGTATGACAAATGAGGATCCTTACTACGGGAGACAGCCAAGTTTGCCTTCAGCAGGCCAGTGTTCAGGGCTGATGGGAATTTATTTATTTATTACATTGATATCTTGCCCTTCCTGCCAAAGGAGACCAGGACCACCCAATAGTTGTAGTGTAGAACATGTGCAGAGCACTAGGTAGGGCAGGGCTGGCAGAGTAGATCTAGCCAGTGGACCAGTTCCTGCCCCGCCCAGTCCCCACAGGACATCATAATTCTTTTGCAATAGTATATTGTCCCCGGAATGTGTGGGTTTTTTCATCCAGAGGCTTTTCCATGACTTTGGAAGCATCACCTCTGACTTCATGCAACCTTCTCTAATTCATGGAGTTGTTTTGATTCACGGTATCTCATCCATTGCCTTCCCTACCCTCTTTTCCTTACATGCATGTTTCAGACAGTGAACCTTCAGGCAAGTCTCTGTTCCTTTCTGTTACTCTATGTTTCATATCAGCCTTCCCCAAGCTGGTGCCCTCCAGGTGCTGTTGGACTCTCTCAACTCACATCGGGCCCCAGCCAGCTCGGTCAGTAGTCAGGGCTGATGAGAATTGTACTCCTTAACATTTTCTAGAGGGCACCAGGTTGGGGAAGGCTGTTTTATACTGTAGGTGCTGAAAAAGAATAAAACAGCTTCCTTAAATTTTACAAAAAGTGCTTAAAGGGCCATACTTACTCATTTCATTTATATCTGGCTGTTCCTCTAAGGAGATCAATGCTATGTACATGGGTCTTTCTCCCCTTTCCATTTCATCCCCACAGCAACCCTGAGAGGTAGGTCAGTCTCCCTCAAGAAACTTCATTCAGTGAGAGCTCCATGACTGATCAGGGGTCTGAACTTGGTTCTCTCCAATTAGCCTGACATGCTTTCCACTGTACCATAGTGGCTCTACGTGGCAGGTGCAGAAAGTGGTCAGAAATATCTTATAATACGTTGCCTTTGTTCATATTGATGCAACTTAAGATACTTTAGGAGGGCACATTTGTACCTGACACCAGGCCTCTTTCCTTGGGGGAGTCCCTGAGCTGTTGAAGCCTCCCCTAGAGCAAGGATGGGGAATCTGTGGCCTTCTTAATTTTGGTTGAAAAAGTGCAAAGTTTGAATTCTCCCATCAGTGTATTAGTCTGGGTGGTTGGTGCATTTTAAAATATGGACTGGACCAAGTTCTTCTCCTTCCCTAATGCAGACACCCCTCTAATAGCTGCTTCTGTTCCAGCCAGTTTCCAGACATCTAATGTAAGGTCAGACCAACATGGGCAAGATAATTACCCGGGAGTGTTTTGCAACCTTAGCCCATAACTCTCAATTGCAATGTTGAGCCTAACAATTTAGTTCTGAAATCTGTGTGTCTCCCAGATAAGTGTGGCTTGCTTAAATTGGTTGCTGGACTGATGCGCCTCCACTTTTAATGATGTGGGAGAAGAAAGGGGGCTTGAGCTACATTTTCCAGCACATCCACCTCTTTGTCTGATGATCTGGGTGTTTAATTGGCACCACTCCTGCATCTCATTGTAGTACCGAGACAGACAATTGCAGATGAGATGGAAATAACAGGATACTTGTCTGCCTCTGTGGTTCTGTCTTGTTCTGCTTGCCATGCACTTTTATCTGATTGTCTGCCCCACCTGTTGCTCTTGTAGGGGGCTCGTGTGTTAATGTCCCAAGCAAACTTGTTTGCTTACATGATGGGGCATTGGTAAGGCAAGAATTATGCTCACTAAGCTTTCTTCTTTTTAAAAGCATGCTGCTATCCCAAATCCTGAGGGTGTGTAATGATGCTTAAAATGAAAACCTGACGGTATGTGGGCATGCTTTAGAAAGGATGGTGGGGGTAGCCAACACACTGTCCCCTGGATGTTATTGGACTACAACCACTGTCAGCCTCAGCCACCCTAAACAAAATGTTCAGGGCTGTTGGGAGTTGTAGGCTGCCTCTGAAGTATGACAGCACTCTGTGTCCAAACTAGATGTGTTGTTCGAAAATGCATTCATTCCAATTGCTTTGCTCTGTAGTGACCTAAATGGTCTTCCAGGCTGCAGCCTCCTGCCAAAAGTGTTATAATAAAGGGGTACAGTCTGTTCTGCACGAGGACTTTTTTTTGTTACCCTTCGTTCCTATTTAACACTCTGATTATGTATTATCCCCAGGTGAAAAATGGATGGATCGTTAAATCATGGAAAAGTTTATACCTCTTTATTGGGGGAAAGTAATACACCGTCCCTGTTTCCAGCCATCGCTTGGCCCCTCATTAATTTATTTGGCTGACTGTCCTCTCTTTAACACTAACCTGTGTTGCCATTAATGTAGAGAACTATTAACTATATGTTCTAAAACCAGTTACCTAGTGATCCTGGAACCTGGCTACATCCTGATCCAGACTAAAACTCCTCCCCTCTTCTTTTCAGTCTGCTCTCTGGCAACATTTGTGCAAATTCTGCATTATCTAAATATGGAGAAGTCTTTTTTATTTTAAACATAAAAAATTGAATGGAAAACCCCATTAGAAATACATGCTAAATACATGCCAATTTGGCGCCTGCAGATGTTGGTGCAACAGAGTCAAAGGGGCACAGCCCCACCAAGCTCCTTGGGGCGCAGCCCCACCTTCCTTCCATCTTACTTAAAACCAGTTAGCTTCCTCCTCCTCAACCTCAGTGTTGCCCTTGTAGAACTCTGCAGGGAAGAGGATCAGAACAAAATGATAATTGGTTCTGATTCTGTCTGTCATTGGCTTTGACCCCACCTGCTGTTAGTCTCCCTGCCTTCCATCCCACCAGCCTCAATGGGCACCAGCAGCCACTGCCTGGTGCCCTCCCATATCTTTTGGACTACACATCCCATCACCCCTAGCACAACCTGTGACATCTGGCACACTACAAGTTCTTCATCCCTGGTTGTGGGTTCCAGCTAAAATTGTGGTTAATCTTTAGTGAGCTAGGCCAAGCATCCTTCTTCTGGAGACAGATTTAATTATCACCGGGTTCTGGATCTGTGATGACAGTCGCAAGGCGCAAGCCATCTGTTCCTTGACATTTTGTCAAGAGTCCAAGTATCAGGCGCAAAGGATCTTGGGTGATGAATGTTCATGACTGGTGTTGGACCTTCTGTCAAGCGTCTTCATATTCTTCTGGCTGAGTGGGATACCCCCACCATCACCTTGTCAAAATATTTTGTTCCCTTTTAGTTGTTCTTTGCCTGATCCCTATGTAAACCCTGGATCGGGCCCCAGAGATCTTTAGCAGTGCAGAAGGATTCCTGAGGAAAAAATCCAGTGTGGAAATAATTCTTTGGAGATGGCAAGCTGGAGAAGCATGACTTTTAAGGCTGGGATGGCAACCCATTTCCAACCTGAGGGCCGCTTTTTCTTCTAGGGGCCACATGCCAGTGCTGTGGGTGCAGTAATAAGTCAAAGGGGGCAGAGCAAAGAAAGTAAATGTATAGTTTGTTGATGGTGCTGGCTGCTTTTCCCCTCACAGACCTACAGTTCCCAGAGCAGTTTAGCAGTCAATCCTCCTTCGCAGGGAACTCTGGAAATTGTAGATCTGTGAAATGAACAGCTGTCTCCTAAAAACTCTCAGAACCCTTAACAGACTACAATTCCCATAATTCTTTGCAGGGGGAAGCCATGACTGTTTAAAGTGGTATGACACTGCTCTAAAGATATACTGGAGGTGGAGGCCTTGGCCTCGCACTCCCATCCCCAAGCTTTGAAGTGAAGCTAGACTTTGGCTTGGCCAGGTTAGGGCTGCCAGGATCCTTCAAACCCAAATTCCTAGTCAATAGACTTTTTAAAAGGAAAGAAAGGCCCTGTCTACTAACAAAGAAGGATACTTTATACTTTTAGGCACTTAAGACCTGGCTTGCCTCGAAGGCCTTTGTCTGAGTGCGTTCCCCCCGCCCACCGTGCATGTGTGTGTTGTGTTAATGTGCAATTTATTAAATGGCTGCTTTTGGTATTTACCTGAGTTTCATGGCTTGCTCTGCCGTGACTGCACCTTAGGGGCATGGCCATGCTGGCTGGGGCTGATGGGAGTTGTAGTCCAAAACTTCTGGAAGGCCGCTGGCCGGCAAAGGCTGGGGTAGATGCCCTTAACATTTTATTACTGTAAGCTGTGAGGTGTCTTTTAACATAATGCAGCCTCTGGGTACACCTTCTTCCACTCCTGACTTTCTCTTCCTCCACCCCCCCCCCCTCTGCTAAGCTGTGTGTGATGTAAGATCAGCAGCTGATGCAGCTCCTCTTCTTAGCTGGGACTGCTGTAATGACTGAGTCATTGCAGAGGGTGCCCCCCCCCCGCCGGTTTTCTGTTTGCAACCCTTGGGTTTTGCAATCTGTCTAGGTCAGGACTGGCTGATTGGGTTGGTGTGCAGCCACCGGCTTCATTGACCTGGCTCTTAATTGCCACCTAACTCCAAACAGTGCTTTGGGGACAGGGCGGGGGGAGAACGTACCTCTATAATTTAGGCAAGCAAGGTTGGCTGCCAAACGATCTTGGCTTTAAGCCTTTTCATATTAATTATGATGATTGAAAAAGTGAACTACTTGCAGATTGTGTGCACTTGGACAGACTGTCTGACCGCTGTGTGATGGGTTGAGCCATGTGCTATCAAGGAGCTTATTAGATATACCTCACCCGCGACAAGCCTCACATGGGTCCGTTTACACAATGTGCTATTTTTGTAATGTGGGATGGTTGCGTTGCAGAAATGTCATCTGCTCTGTTGGGCGGCTTCCTGCAGTGACATCCTGGCTTTTCTACTGCAACGTTTGCTCTCTTGAGATACACGCTCAACACAATTGAACCCCGGAGTAACGTTCACCCTGGAAGTAAACCTTCATCTTTTAACTCCCCAAATACTCTTGGTCATCTTACCTTTCTTAACCAATGAACACCGTTGATTTTTGTTTCCAGCCCTCTTAGTGTTCTTTGCTGCTGCTTCTCCTGAATTTTCTTAACAACCGTAGATCAGTATAACAGATATTTCCACTAGGCATGTAAATTACCCCTCGCCTCTGGGGAGCTAGAATTTCCTTCCAAGTGACCAGGGAGGGTGAGTTCCTATAATCTGGAAGAGTAGTTCAGCTTTTCATTGCTTCCTCCCTCCCACTTTCAGACCTCTGGTGTATAAAAAATGGGTAGCGTAGGTGTGTGTTGGGAGGCAGGATAGTGTAAATGCATGTGGGTTAGTAACACTTTTGTGTGTGGGAACTAATATGCAAAGGTAACCAGATAATGTCCTCCGCGGATTGGATCCAGTGGGTGCTCTGCTGCACATGGAATGGCTATTTTGCACCTCACAGCAGAGCGTTGTGCAAGAAAATGGAAGTAAATTCAAAGATGAGAATCTGCCAGTACAACCTCTTGCACAGTTAATGTTGTTAACTGCTATTTTATGATGATGAAAATAATGTAAAAAATCACTCATATGCACAACTTCAGGTCCTTCAGTTTTACAGTTTTACACAAAGGAGAGTAAGCCTGCAACTTACATGCATTTAACTTGTGCACATTCAGCTTTGCTGAAATAAAAAAGGGGCCAGAGTTCTTGTGAAAATGACTTGGGCAAGGTCCACCTGCCATTGAACCCAATGTGTTTTGACCGTACATGTTTCTAGCTTTAGGTGTGATCCCTGGAACAAAACCGCTGTTTAAGTCATGGGTTTACTGTACAGTGGTACCTCGGGTTAAGTACTTAATTCGTTCTGGAGGTCCGTTCTTAACCTGAAACTGTTCTTAACCTGAAGCCCCACTTTAGCTAATGGGGCCTCCCGCTGCCGCCGCACCGCCAGAGCACAATTTCTGTTCTTATCCTGAAGCAAAGTTCTTAACCTGAAGCACTATTTCTGGGTTAGTGGAGTCTGTAACCTGAAGCGTATGTAACCTGAAGCGTATGTAACCCGAGGTACCACTGTATAGCAAAGGCATAGAGGAGTGGGACAGAGTGCATTGGGTCACCTCATATAATGGAAGGATCCCTCCATTTTTGTTGATGCTTAAAAATTGTTGTCAGTGGTTCCCCCCCCTAGAGTCGCAAGACTTTAAGTCCAAAGCACTGAGAGCTAAATTTCTTAACAGTTAACCTCAGCATACAACTGATACACTCCTTTCCCAGCAATTTTTAAACTAAAATTTTCTTATATACCCTCTAAAATCTCTGAAATGAGGTTTGTTTGTTTGTTTTTAATCTTGTGAACTGCCCTGAGATCTTCGAATGAAGGACGGAACACAAATTTAATATAAATAAATAAATAAATAAATAATAAAGATGTTGGACCCAGAATATGTTAGTTGCTCAGGCAAAACTATGTATTAAATGGAGTTCTGTGCAAGTTCCCCCTGACTTAAAGAAATAAAAAACCAAAAGCAACAACTCAAGACTTCATTGGAAGCAGAGGAAAGGTGACTGGGGAAGGGAGTTTTAGTTGTGCCCTTGCAGAATTTTCCTTTCAAAATTGCCCCGACCTTAAGGTGGCTCCAGGTATGTCCCTACTCTCAGGAGCAGAGGAAAGGAATAGCTTTTGGGAGGTGATTTTGAGAGGAAAAATGACCAGGTGCTAAGTGCCCCCCTTCAACTCTCTCCCCCTGCTTCTGATTTTACACCCATAAGTAACTGCTTTCTGCTTTAAAAACAAAACACTGAACTTTCCATGAGATTTTTTTTTAAAAGCAATATTTACCTGCCCATAACATGTAGTTTGGCTCTTAATGCCCAGATCAAGCATTTCTGCATTCCATATGAGCGTGAGATGAAGGCTAACTTTCGGTTTAAGGACGTACAGCACTGACAAAATAGTAGGTTGTATCCAGTGTTGTACTAAGTCCTTTGTTCTGACAATGCAAGGCTTCAGGCTTTTCCAACAGGACTCCTCCCTCTTTCCCCTGTGCCCTTCCTAAAACTGTTCTGGGGTTCCCCCACCAGCCTTCCAGAGCAGATGTGGAGAGGCCGTGTGCAAGGAAAGGAGCAGGGAGTTGCCTTGCGCAATATAAATCCTTGGGCTGATGGAACATGTTAGTTGGGTGATGCCCCAGTACTATCAAAGTAACCAGAGGCACTCTTTCCTTGGCATACACATGCAAAATAAACGATAGCATCAGAGTGTTGGGGGCATGCAGTGATTCCCACACTGCTCTGGGTGTTGGCATTGTGTGTATGAATAGCATGACTGCTGGAATGACTGATCATGACGCTCTTTCCCACCAAATCACCACGCTTCTTTCTGGATGGTGCTGATCGGGTTGGCGAACTGCTGGATCCACGTGCACCTCTCCCATGTGGTGAACTACTCAAGCCTGTATGGTGACCATAACGGTGGCAGCCTTCAGCCCCTGGGCTGACTCCGGCTACCCAGACTGGCCATTGGCTCCTCTGCAGGATGGAGAATAAAGGGGCTTGTGTCTTGTTTGAGCAACAAGGCCTTCCTGGATCCTTGGTTTATCTGTGGTCCAGCTCTCTCTGGGGTACCACCAGACAAAAAGCTCTATCTCCTCCAGCACCTGCTTTCAAACAGGCCGGTCACATACCCTTGGGGGAACCCACAAGCTTGGTGTGAAGGCGATAACTGTTTCTAGCCAGGACAAGTCCTGTAGAGTTGCATGCTGGATATATAGCAATAACTGGCTGTCAAAAATTTGCTTCATCCCCTTTCAAAGCCATCTGAGTAAGGGGCCATCTTGTGGCAGAGAGTTCTGTAAGTTAATAATGCTTGAGGCGTGTAGGGCTGGAGCACCGAATGAAATTTATATTTATAATAAAGCTTCCTTTCTTTGTGTGAAATCACATGTATTGATAGCATTTCAGTGTCTTAAAATGTAGGCATGCTTTTTCGCTCTGGAATAGAGAGAAGCTCACCCTAATAAAATACTGAGTGAGGGAGCCGGAACCCATTTTTAGATCCTAATTACCGTCTCAAGTGTGGTAATATCTCATGGAGTGGCTTAATAATAATACTTTGTGTATGAGACTTAAGCAGCCTAACTGCACATGATTACACCCTTATGAGATTTTGAAGGCTCTCAATATGTTGTGCTTCATGAATACCACGGACTGATTCTAAGTTGGGTATGCTTTAATAATTAGTATAACGGCTTGCTCAGATGTTCCTCTTGAGGTTAGACAGTGCCGGAGTGAGAGAGAGTTTTGCCACACTGGAGGTTGATGTCAGTGATGTCACTTGTTCAAAGGCATTATTTTCTTTGCAAGCCAAAATTAAGTCAGAAAACCAAGAGGAGCTAATTAAGCTGCTTCATCCCTGTTTACACTAACCGTGGTTAGCTTTGCTCAGAATCTTAACAGTCAAACTGAGGGTCAAAAGGTGGTTTGCAAACCTTGCTCTTTTTGGGGGGTGGGCAAACGTTTAATTATTATTGAGCTTTTGCAGATGCACAAAATACTGCTGTGCAATAGATGCTTCATAATACGAATGCACCCTCCTTACTGAATTATGAAAAAGACATACTCGATCATCCAGATTCCCCCTAAATCAGTATGAGAGCCAGGCAGGTGTCCCTGTGGGCAATGTAGACCCTGGCTAGAGTTAACCATGGTTAAAGTGGTCAGTTGTAGAGATGTAAAGCCATAACCGTGGCTGGCTATGAAAAGGGAATGGAGTGTGTAAGCCACCCTCTGGTGAATCTGCCACTCTAAACATGGTTGGGAGGTCAGGAATGCTACATCAATATGTTGTTGTTTAGTCGTTTAGTCGTGTCCGACTCTTCGTGACCCCATGGACCAGAGCACGCCAGGCACTCCTGTCTTCCACTGCCTCCCGCAGTTTGGTCAAACTCATGCTGGTAGCTTCGAGAGCACTGTCCAACCATCTCGTCCTCTGTTGTCCCCTTCTCCTTGTGCCCTCCATCTTTCCCAACATCAGGGTCTTTTCCAGGGAGTCTTCTCTTCCCATGTGGTAGCCAAAGTATTGGAGCCTCAGCTTCAGGATCTGTCCTTCCAGTGAGCACTCAGGGCTGATTTCCTTAAGAATGGATAGGTTCGATCTTCTTGCAGTCCATGGGACTGCAATATAATCCCCCACAAATCAAACGGCGCCTACTTTGAGTCTCCGCCTCAACCCACCCACCCCAAACGTCTCTGTTCCTCCAGCCATCAGCAATGCTTGTCTCCTTACCTGGCTGTATTCCAAATGAAACATTATCATTCCAGCCCCACCTAGTTATGTGGGATGGTTTGAAGGTACTAGCTACCAATGGTGATGCTGAGTTTAACAAAAATAACAACAAGAAAACTTCTCCTTCCAGCTATTGCACAAGCATCCTTGATAGCTTCAGAAACCTCAGGTGTTCATTGGCAATAACCAGGTTATACAACAGACACTCATGTCTTCACTTGATTCAGGAGTGTCCCCATTGCAATATGATATGAGAATCCAGCATCGTCATATATTTTAGAGGCATCAACAGTTATTAAAAGAAAGTAAATTGAATGTCTCAAAGGGAAACCTTAAATTTATGGGCTGTGTCAAGACATTGACACTAATGAATGAAGAATTGGAAAGAACAGAGAACATTATGTTGTTCAGTAAAAAACAACAGGTATTTGAAGAAATTGAACTGGAGAGATCAAGATGGATTGGTTTGCCCTGGATCCTGATTAATTTTTAGGAATATTATGTGAGAAGGTTTAGAAAATTATCTAGATAACCTCTGTTGACCTTTCCCAATGTATTTAGAGGTTTGAAAGCGAGAGCAGGAGGGGCCTTGAAACAACCCATCAACAGTTAGGGCAGGGGATCAGTTCCTGGGTATCATTCACTTGATCATAGTCTTTCCTACTATGATGAGATGGATTATATGTCTATTTAAATGACAGCAATTGTTTCTATATTTTGCATCTACAAATTGACATATACAATTTTAAAGCAAGGGAAGCTCCCCCCCCCCTTTTGAGGTTGTGTAAGGGGGACGGGGGCATTCATAGCTATCCTACTGTTATGAAAAGAAAATGATCCCAGGGCAAGGCCAAAGAGATAAAACCAAAGAGAATGTATGCCTCAATTCTTTCACTTTCTGGAACCTGATTTATTGGCAACCAGCTGGTTAAAGTTTACCATCGCGGAAAAAGTTTTGTGCATGTTTTCCTCATCTGACTTCTTCATGAATGGCTTGAATGCGCCAAGGGAAGAAACTTCTTTAAAAAAGAAATGTAAATAGGAATGAATTGCAGGAGCCAGCCTTGTAAACACTTTTTATTCTTTTGATCCCCAAGGCTTAATTTGCCCAAATCAAAACTGACAATTCCCATCAGGACCAAGCAGCGAGCAGATACATACTTAGCAAGGTGCCAGACCTTTGCATTGAAAATACTGTAGCTGGGAAAGAGATTTCTTCCCTCTCTTGTTTATTGTAGACAGAAGGCCCTTATAACATGGGCTCTAAATGCAAAAACAAAATGCAAAAGTGCAGCAAGATAATCTCATATGTTTGCTATTGAACAAATAATAACGTTGAATAAGATAATGGGAATGGTTCCCTATAGTTAAAAAGGTAAAGGGACCCCAGACCACTAGGTCCAGTCGCGGACGACTCTGGGGTTGCGGCGCTCATCTCGCTTTATTGGCCGAGGGAGCCGGTGTACAGCTTCCGGGTCATGTGGCCAGCATGACTAAGCCGCTTCTGGCGATCCAGGGCAGCACACGGAAATGCTGTTTATCTTCCCGTCGGAGCAGTACCTATTTATCTACTTGCACTTTGATGTGCTTTCGAACTGCTAGGTTGGCAGGAGCAGGGACCGAGCAACGGGAGATCACCCCGCCGCAGGGATTCGAACCGCCGACCTTCTAATTGGCAAGCCCTAGGCTCTGTGGTTTAACCCACAGCGCCACCCGCATCCCTTCCCTATAGTTGGTGGCTTTAAAAAATCAAATTCTATGCAACAAGTTAAATTTTCCAGGGTAAATTTTCAAAATAATGTATTTTGCATAAGTATCCTGCAAAGGGGAAGGACTAAAAAGGTAAAGGACCCCTGACAGTTAAGTCCAGTCGCGAATGACTCTGGGGTTGTGGCGCTCATCTCGCTTTTTACTGTCTTAGGGAGCCTACGTTTGTCCGCAGATAGTTTTTCCGAGTCACGTGGCCAGCATGACTAAGCCCCTTCTGGCGAAATCAGAGCAGTGCACAGAAACGCCGTTTACCTTCCCACCAGAGCGGTACCTATCTATCAATTTGCACTTTTTTTGGCGTACTTTCGAACTGCTAGGTTGGCAGAAGCTGGGACTGAGCAAGAGGAGGTCACCCCGTCACAGTGATTTGAACCACCGACCTTCCGATCAGCAAGTCCTAGGCTCAGTGGTTCAGACCACAGCGCCACCCGTGTCCCATGGGAAGGACTAGACCATGTGAAAAATGAACATAATATTTTCAGCTTTGTATTCTGGTTATAAAAAAGCGCACCTAGGCATTCTGTCGTTGCACCCATAACCTAGGTTTAAGGTGCTATTTAGCTCCTAGGTTTCATATCTCAGTTTCTAACACTGCGTACACATGTGTCCAAGCAGTGAGCATCTGAATTGTGTGGAAACTGCCTGGCAGAAGGGCTGTTTGTGAAACCTGAACTCACTATCTAAACCTTACTATGGATAAAAGAGAGGTTGCAGGTTTAGTATATCAGTTATATTTATCAGATTTTATACCACCTTTCAATATATGATTATGGGTAGCCTAAAAAAAGTTTAAAAAATAGAGTAAAAATGCATAAGCGAGAAGCAAAATGATAAAAACATGATAGAAATGATTATAACAAAAGATGCCACACTGAATAATTCTACATCCTTTCTTGGGGGCTAAGCTAAGTGCTCTTTTATATCAGAGTCATCATTCAATTTATCAGCAATATTTAAATAATGTCAAGATGATTGATTTGCCCTTCAGTGAAACAGGAAGGCTTTATCTATCTACTCAGTGGCTTGGATGTACAGTAATAGATAGCGAAGCCTTCCCCCCACCCGACTGCTCTGCTATAAGCTGTTTATCTTGTGCTACCTTGTCAAATCTCTGCTTCTTCATAATATAACACACGTGTACCAGCATCTTTGCAGAGATGTTTAGCTGAAGAGAGACACCAAATGAAGTTCTCCAACAAGCATTTTGTGAGCCTTTTTGTCTAAGCAACTGAATGACTGCTGGGTTGGCCCACAGACGCTTGGTACCAAACCATAGCATTGCACCAAGTCATAAGGACTAGAAACTTCTTAATAGTTTCCATGTGCAAATAGGGAACCAGCTTCAGTAGCATCAGTCTCCCTTTCAGAGTGAATTTCTCCGTTTTACTTCCTGGTATTTAGATAGAGGTTTTGCATTTGATGCTCTGGTAACACGCAAACATGCTTCTCAGACTCTGGCTTTGAGCCCTGTTTTTATTTATTTAGTGACATTTAATATTTGGGTCAACTCCCAGGTTGCCTCAGAAATTAACAATAAAACAAGATGCAACCATGGACAACACAGTAACTGAAAGCAGCAAGCCTCAGCCAGCATGGCCAGTGGTGGGAACGAAAATGGTCATTTATCCTTAGCTGAAACCCCTAGGTCAGGGTTGGCTAACCTATGGTCCTCCAGATGTTGGACCAATTCCCATCATCCTTGGCTATTGGCCATGCTTGCTGGGGCTGATGGGAGTTGCAGTTCAACAACATCTCAAGGGTCAGAGGCTCCCTGCCCCTGTCTTACTCCTTTAGCTGTTATGTGTTGCCAATAAGAAAATATTGGATTGGAGCCTATGACCCGTATGTTGCTGGCTGTAATTTTAGAGCTACCTTAAATCTTGAGTGAATCAGCCTTTACATGTTTAAATGATAAACCATAGTTCAGGGCGGTTTACAAAAACGAATTAGAATAAAAATCAAGTTTCCAACTGTGTTGGAAGTCATGAGAAGTAATAATGTAATCTTGGTTTCCAGGTTAGTTATGGTCCTGTTTTTCAAGATGCATTTTTTCCTCTCCTTGTGGCTTTAATGGCTATTCATATTTAATGGTTTATAAAGCTTTAGTAATCCCCAGTGGGAAGACCTGTTCCATGCCATTATAGCTGGTGTTACGTAGCGGATGGTGACAGGTTGGCCGATGTGAGGAGAGCATCTGCTGCTACGGTTTCCTCTCTGATGCAGATATCAAAGTAAATGCAATGCATGTGAGCCACGTAAGTTGTGAATACGTGTGTGCTTGTGCACAGACATGAACATGCTTTGCATGCAGAATGTCCAGGAAGAGCACAGAGACCTCCAGCAGCAACTTGGTACAGGGCAGATTCTTTTGTCACATTCTTTAAAGCATCTTTTAACTCATGAGCAGGCTTCAAAAGGCTCCCAGGATGGCTTACAACAAGACAGCCCCTGCCTTTAGGCTTACAGCCTAAATGACATGTCACAGAAGGAAAAGTGAGTGGGAGGGAGGAGGGAAAAATCAAACTTGGCTGCTCCTTGATATAAAGTTCTTAGACATCATCTTCTAGCAGGGAAGAGCAAAGCAAGTTCCCTGCATCTGCCAGTGGATGGGGCCAGATTATTCTCCACTCCTACCATGGTATTCTCCCTGGGGTGCAGATGGAGCTTCCTCCCTGTGGCCCTGGATCCCATCACTGATGATAGAGGCCCTTCAGGTTTGCAGTCCCAGGGCAACTCTAGTTCAGAATTCTCTGCTTCAACTGGCAGCATCTCTCCACAGTTTCTCTTTTCTCTCACAACACTAGATGCCTACCTTCCCTGCATTCTGAGCAGCAGGAGGAAAGGTGCTAACAGCTTCTTTCTGTGTGTAAGCATGATGGTGGCCGATGCAGGCTCCTTTTCCCCAGTTGATTGGGGTGGAGGGCGTGTGTGTGAGAGGGATGCCCATACCCTTTTGTGGTCTTGCCCTCTATTCTGGTCTTTTTGATGTGGCTGCCATGGTGTGCTGTGCCACACACTGCGCACAACAGTGTGCATTTTGTGACTGGTGCCCCACGTCAGAATCCCAAATGCACCCACTGGCCCAGAAAGGTTGGCAAGAAGGTGCTGTACAGGAGCATGCTGGGACAAGATGGAGTCGGTTGCGTTCCATATAAGTTCATTCTTCCATAAATCCTTTCTACAGAAAGGTGAAGGAGGAGGGAGAAACGACCCTCATTGTGCCAGTAATCTATATACTATTCTCTGGCACCCACAAGGAGCAGCTCAGGCAATGACTTTGCCAGTTCTTCCCATGTCACCCAGTAGGCTGAGATACTTAAGTCAGGAACAGTTCTGCTGGTGGAATAACCTCTGGTTTGAAGCTTGGTGGGGCAGGTTGAAGCCTTCCTTTGGAAGCAGCAGTCCTCTGGTCTCGATGCTTACCCGCCTCTCCAAAGCATGATTTATTGATTATCAGAGCAACTTATCATCCTGCGGTTGAGAACGTTTCTAGTACAATATTTGGCCAGGCTGACAGGAACATGGCTTGTAAAGACATAACCTTTTATTGTTTATTATTACTGTACCTTTTTTTCTGCCCAGGCTTTCCCTAGCCCATGCAGTCAGACTCTGTTTTCATCTGTATAAATCCCCCAAATTCCTATTTTTAAAATAAAATAAAATCATATGCGTTTATACTACTGCTTTCCTGGCTTTTATAGTCACGTTTTAGTGGTATTATTTGTCGCATTTATGTTGTACAGCGCTTAAGGTATTCCATCCCACCCTACCCCCAAATTAAAACGGTGCATAAAAGTGGTAAATAAATAATTGAAATAAATAAACGTGGTCAGGAAAGGTGAGAGCCTATCTAAGTGAGCATTTGCTTCCTTGTCTGGTAGAAATGGAGCCCTGATCCAGGGACATGGTGTGGCCATATTGCCTTGTCATTGGTGGGGCAAACAGCTAGGGTGGGTATAATGGGAGTTTGCCCTCCCTTGCACCAGTGCTCCATCACACGCCTTCTTTCTGGTACTGCTTATTATGCTAGCAATAGGAAACTATTGTTGGAAACAGAGCATCTTTCCTCTGGGCTCTGGAGATTCTTTGGCTGCCCTGCTTCTCTTTCAGAAAGGCCTAGTTCTTCTCCAGTATGAGGAGCCAAGGCGACATAAGTGCTGGTTGTCTCCCTGGAATACATATTTCTCTCATCAAGTCATGTGGCCAGTGCCACATGTTCATCTTCGTGTGTATGTGTGTGTGTTTGTGTGTGTGTGTGTGTGTTGGCTATCCTTATCTTTCCCCTCCATCCGCCTTTATCGGTCTGCTCCAGAGTGGTGTGTATAAAAAAAAGGTTCCCATGAGAGCAAAAGGAGGAGATAGTTGGGGAATGTTTTCACGTGGTACATGGAAGTTTGGGCTGTTTTTCTCCGTATCTGAATACGTATCTTTCATATCTGAATTTGGAAGCGCTGGGCTCTTGAAAACAATGGTGTTTCGTATCAATCAGCCTTTATTGTTACGATGACAGAACACCCATTTAAGTTATAGTCAAATGAAATTTGCAATTTGCTGGCCAGCAGAAGAGTATTAAGAATTCACAGCACCATCGGAACTTGCAGTCTAATTAAGCTGTAGTTCCAGAGATGGGACGGGTCTCAAGGGCACCAGTCTATTCAGCTGCAGCTCTCCAAATGTTTTTGGACTCCAAATCCCAGCATCCCTGACCTCTTGCCATGCTGCCTGGGGCTGGTGGGAGCAGGAGTGCAGCAACGTCTGGGGGTCCAAATGCTTTCCCAGGCATTCTGTAGTAGGCTTTCTTTAACCAGAGTGAATTTTCCTGCTTTACGCTTTTGGTTAATTTTCCCCAATGAAAAAAGAGAGAGGAGCATTTTATAAATTGCAGAAAATGTGTGGGAGGAAAATAGATTGGTGACAATACATGCCTTTAGAAGTGCTCTAGAAGAAGTGGGCCTCTTTGGCTTTTATGAGAGAGAGATTCCAGTTTTAATGCAGGCAGTTTTATCTTCAGTTTTCCTGCAAGGCTTGGACGTCTTCCTCTGCAGCACACCTTTGCACCTGCAGTACTCTGTCGCCAGCTTCTTTTCTCTGCCACCGTCCCCACTGAGTTGCGTCTCTTGTTGCTGACTAAATGGAAACCGCATGTCTCTGTGATGAGCCCAGATGATGACCGGCTGAGCTGTTTTCAAACCAGTAGATGGCCTATGTGGCTGCAGAACATCCTCTCTGCAATTTTGTAACCTGTGGGGAATATGCACTTTTTAAATACATATGGAAGCCCTGTTTAATTGATCTATACTTTCCTTTTGGGGAGGGTACAGTGGCACCTCGGGTTAAGAACTTAATTTGTTCTGGAGGTTCATTCTTAACCTGAAACTGTTCTTAACCTGAGGTACCACTTTAGCTAATGGGGCCTCCCGCTGCCGCCACGTGATTTCTGTTCTCATCCTGAAGCAAAGTCCTTAACCCGAGGTACTATTTCTGGATTAGCAGAGTCTGTAACCTGAAGTGTCTGTAACCCGAGGTACCACTGTACTTGTTTAAAATATTAGCTTCAGCTGGGGTTTTTTTTGTATTATTTCAAAAACTATTTTTAGCTGTTTTATGGTGTTTGTAAATGGCCTTCAGGTGCATGTAAAAGGCAATTCACAAACAAACACTTTTTGAAGGGGGAAACCTACACCCACTGCAGTGGGTTCAACCTCAATTTGTCCCCTCTGTGGGGTCCCTAGGAGCACTCTTAAATAATTAGATTTCCATCATCTCTTTCCCCCTCAACCCTAATTAGGTTGGGGATTTGCTAACCTCTATTTCTACCTTCTTAAGCTACGAGGGTGCTTCATTCTCTTCCCCATAACTCCTCAAAAAGCTATTTCTTTGCTAGCTATTAATCACTGGGAAGTCCATGTTATCATGTTAATTGCACACATCTTGAGCAGAATTTGGTCCTGTACAAAGGGAAGGTGCTCTTTGCATCTCCTCTCTTCTGTCCTGTGTTATTTGTCCTCCTATCGAGATTACTTCTTGTCTTTCGCTTGCAGGGGGAAACACAGTTGTTTAAAGACTCAAATCTACTCTCACGCGGTTATTGTCAATTCCACGGCCATTTCTCATCTTCATTGTGGTAGCTCCAGCTCATTACAGGCTGCGAGCAGAATTTTAAGGAGCAGATAAGATAACGGAGAAACAGTGTGGAGTTTCATTTGTGCACAAAAGTACAAGCAGCTCCATCCTAATGGCTCCAAAGCATTGGCTTGTATGGGAAACTTTCACTGTTGGTCCTAATTCGTACCTGCTAACACCAAAGCAATACGGTTAGATTAGGAGCATAGGAAACTGCCTTATAATGAGTCAAACCACTGGTCCATCGAGCTCAGCATTGTATACTCAGGCTGGCAATCAAGGGACATTCCTAGCCCCACCTGGAAATGCTGGTAAATGAACCTGGGCCAGTTGCCAAACCTGCTGCAGAGGTAAAGCTAGTAATTCTTGAACCCACATTCCACATAAATCACAAAAAGCCAGAAAGTCTGCCTTACAGTTAACTGTGAATGTGGCCAGGATGTAAAGAGCAATGAATGCTGCAAAGAAGGCATTATGTAAATGCTAAGCATTACTTTAACTAGGAGGCTGTAGTGATAATCAAATAATGGCACTGGTTGCCAGGCTGCTGCTTTTTTGTAAAATATTTGCTTTGCCCCGTAGGCAGGGAAGTGGTGGTCACAAAGTTGGTTATGCTTGCAAGTTGCACCAGGTACCTGAAGAACACACAATAGGCAGGCCTTTGCCTTCTTGATCTCTTATCTACAGGCGTGGCTTGAAATTCAGAAGGGAACCTGCTGTTGACATAGGGCATGGACCTCTGTGGGGAATGTATATTTGCTTTTCTTAAAACTGTAGGTGCTTAGGGAAATAGCCAAAGAGGGCAGTTTTAGACTGTGTAAACAGGTGTAAAAGCAGGAGCTGACCTGTTTTCTCGCTCCTGGCTTTGCCCCAACTTCACACTGGGTGACAGACGTTCTTGTTTCCAAACCGAATGCTCAGTTTTGCCTTCCGCAGTTTTTAAAGTGGGGCTGCCCATTAACTTGAATGGCTCTGAAAGAGGTTAAGACAAATTCATGGGGGATAAGGCTCCCAGAGGTTGCTAGCATTGATGACTGTGTTCTCTCTCCACTGTTGAACGAAGTGCACCTCTGTCTTTTTATCTTGTGTGTCGAGACCCTGCAGCCACCCCCTCGTTGGAAATAACTCACACAAGGACACAGATATTAGGTTTATGTTATTGGGCAAATTTTGGCCACAACTTTATTGAAATTACAGAATGTGAGCGGTATTGGCTTAGGCATTGATTGGACCTGACTATATCTGACTCCTGCCCATTGTGCAGGAAGTCCAGTAAGGATAAGCCACCAGTAGGGGGAGCCTTGTCGATGCGAACCAACTCAAACTCCCCCTGGTATTCCCATTGGGGTCATGTCAAGGCCCTAGCCCCCATCCAGGCTTCAGACTAGATCAACACCCCCAGATTCCTTTAACAAAATACCCTTAAGCATGGAGGGGCAGGTGATGGCCACACCTTCCCTCCCCCCCACAAGGTCAAACAATGCCTAACCGCAACCCTAACAAAATTGTGACCATTGCTACGAGGTAGGCGAAAACCAAGTGGCCAGTGCCAATTTGCCAAGTGGGAAAATTCCTACCAGGCCCTCGGACAACCAAGGCGACCGACCGAAGTCCATAGTAAGGCCATTGCCTAACCTGCAAAATAAGGAGGGAGGGAGGGTGATTGAGGAAGTGAGCCAAAGAGGAAGTCCTCTGGCTCGCTCCTTCGTTTAAACGGCTCCGGCCACACACCCCCAACCAGTGGATTGGCTGGCCAGGCTCTGACGTGGCCGGGATCCCTCAGGCAACGGGGGACAAAGTCCCCCGCCCCCGGTGGGGAGTGGGTGATCACGCGGTCCACTGCAACTCCTCCCCACTGGGAAGTGGAGCGGATTTCCCAAAGGGAAGGAAGGCACCTATAAATGCTGTTGAAAAGCAGCTCTCTTCCGCTCTGCTTTTTAAGGAACACAGTGTCTTTCTTTTTGGGTGGTCTTAGAAACACCCCCTCTTGCATGCATGGTTGGGAATGGAGAAACACATGCAAAAAATGACAATCTGGATATGTTAACAGAAATTTGCAAATCACTGTCAGGAGTGTCCTTCATCCAAACATGACAGTGCTTATTGCATAGTCATTTTTTAAAAAAAATGTATTTGTTTTTTAGAGTCTCGGACCAGGGTGCTTGGTGTGTGAGAGAGTTTAATCTCCCCACTTCTTTATCTGCCTACTGAAGCATCAGAATGACTACCTCCCCCCCCCCACTGCTTTTAGCTCTCAGAATTGTAGAGTTGGAAGGGACCCCAAGGGTCATCTAGTCAAACCCCCTGCAATGCAGGAATCTCAATTAAAACATCCATGACGGATGACCATCCAGGATTCTTTGGGGGAAGACATGTGCTTTAAATGAGCGGTGTGAATGTGACCTAAGTCTTAGAGAAGAGTCATGTTGTTGGCATTTGCAAAGCAGGGTGGATTTGGAGCAAGCTTATCCTGAAATGAAGAATTTGTGACTGGCAGGTCGTGATGAAACGTTGAACTTGTTTGCCATTAATTTAATTCTAAGTCTCTAAGAAGGACAATTTGCCTTCCATTTTAGATATGAATTATTAAGGGTGTGTGTGTGTGTGTTTGGGCTCTGATGGGATTTCAGAAACTTTGAGCACTCAGAGGCGGAAAATCTCATTTTCATTTCTGTTCCAACTTCATTAACTTAAACCCTTCTGCCCTATTATCTGTGCTTTTGGCTTCTCCATTTTAAATTGTTTTAATATGTATTTTACTTTTGTAAACATTCATTTCAATGTAAGTGGTATATAGAGATAGTATCAAATCAAATCATATGATGCCCAGTTGTTACTGGCCTTCTGGGATGTGCAAAAATGATGTCTGTCCTATTTCTTTTGAGCTTCCCATAAAACCTTCCCCCTTAAATATTAGGTACAGGAGAAAGTGCCCTGTGCCGTCCCTTCTAGAGATGCAGGTTTGACATCACTGTTAACCACTGGGTTGTATCCAATGCTAGTTCTATTCAAAACAGACACGTTTAAATTACTAAGTTTGGTCCATTAATTTCAATAGGTGAACTCTGAGTAAAACCTAGTTGGATACAACCTACTATTATTTTTAGATTTGAAACTAGCAGGGTGTCTATACACAGATGAATCTGTAGGAGTCTCCCCTTCTGTGTTTTTGATCCCTTCAGAGCAGACTGTGCATTACCTGTGTATGCCTGCTATTCACCTGTACTGTTAAGGGATCATGGAAAAGCAGTGCCAGTGTAGGACATCTGCGTGGGTCTTTTTAATACCGCATCCCACATTTGTTAATCCCGCACAGAACTGGGTGCCTTAGAAGCCTATGAGCTGCCCTGAAAGAGCCAGGGTAGCACACTACAGTGGTACCTCGGGTTAAGAACTTAATTCTTAATTGTAGTGTTAAGCAAGCCACTCTATCTCTGCTCATTCCCTGTATCTGCAGTATGGGGATAATAAAACTGAGCCACCTTATAGGGTTGTAGGGTGGATTACTGAGAACAAAGAGGATTTATTGTGATTTACTTCCACTTGTTGGAAGCAGGTCCTAATCAGTGTGACACCTGAGGAGATGCCAGTTCCTTCTGTTGTCACTCTTGGCTCCAAAATGAATGAGAGAGGCAGATGGTTACAAGCACAGTCTCCATGGACCAGGGAGGAATAAGTTAGTTCCTAGTTCCTTATGCCTGTGTGGGATAGTTGTTAAGAGTTTCAAAGTAGGACTAGGGAGACACGATTTCAAATCCTCACTTTGCCATGAATCTCACTGGGTAACCTTGTGGTATGTAAATGGCTCTTGGGGCCATTTTGGCTGAAAAGCAGGATGCAAAAATTCTACTTAGAGCCATACCATACATTTAAAGTGTATTCAATGCACACTTCCCCCAAAGAATTCTGGGAACTGTAGTTTGTTAAGGGTACTGGGCAGTGCCCCCCGCCCGAAAAGTAGGTGCCAATACTCGCCATAAAGTTGTTACGGTAAGTGTCACACTTTTAAACAAAAATAAATAAAAGAAGTGGCGGTACTGAGTACCCTTGTGTACCCCTGGGGGAGCACTGGTGCTGGGAATTGTAGGTCTTTGAGAGGAATTACAACCCTTGGATTCTTTGGGGAAAGTCATGTTCTTTAAATTGTGCTTTGAATGCACTTTAAAAATATGGTGAGGATCTGCCCTCAAAAGGATGGCAATTGATGCATAAAAAGTGTGGAAGATGCATGTTTAGTGGGAGTTAAATGCCGTGCCCTGTATGACAGGATGCTTTTGCTGGGACGGCAAAGACTAGACTTGGAATATCCTCTTGGCCTTAAGTGCATGACTTTACCATTTTGGTTCTTGAGAAGTTATGCTTGCCTTAAGAAGGGGACATTTTCCTGCTGTCTGAAGAGGTATGTGTGTGTGGACTCAGAGACACACACACTCTGGTTGGAGCAATCTAGCTGCAGTGTCCTTCAGAAGGGCAGGCCCCACTGGAGTGTGTTCTCTTTTCTTCCCTTTATATATAAAATCCAATTTCCTATATATTAGCAACTCATCCTCACTCTGTGCTCAGTATCTGGGGCAAGGGCATGAACCTATTTCTTCGTCACACAGCCTAGCGAAGAAGGAGCCACAGGCGTGCGTGGCTGACTTAGCTGTGCGTGCATTTTCGGAAAGCCATTCTGGAGCCTGCAAATATGCTGCTGATTTCTAAAGGTTTTTCACTTCTTTTTTTGGTTCTCTGCATCATTTTCTTCTCACCTAAGGACACAGAAGGCTCCCCCCTTCCCAGACTGTTTCTCTTTGTCTAGTCCCCTTTTATAGGTATTTTAAAAACAAAAAACTCATTAACATCCCATCGGAAGGATGATTGCCCAAGGCCTGGAGAAGTGTATAATTAAAGTGTCTATGAGGGGAATATATGAGCGACATTATAGTAGGCTGCTCCTCTCTGGAGCCTCGTATACTAGAATAGGCAGTTCATGCGTGCAGTGGAAAAAGCAGCTTGAGAGCATCATTAGATCTGTTACATCCTGCAAAAGTAATAAACCAAAAGAGGGTGGTTTTAATTTTTGATTGATGCCAGCCTCTTTCAAAAGGAGAGTTACGCCTAAAGCAAGTTTAGGCCATGTTGATGGGACTCCCATCTTCCCTTACCCCAGCCAGCATGGCTGACAGTCAGGGATGATAGGGAACGTAGTGCAGCAACATCCGGAGGGGGTAACAGGCCCCCCAGCCCTGCTGTAATAAGGGAGGCAACACCCTGTGCCCCTTTCTTGAAGATGGGAGGGCTGTGCAGGGCACCCTTTGTGGAACCCTGAGCCATTTGTACTATGGCGGGCTGTTGCATCTGGCTTTCCTTCATCTACTCCAGCCTTTGCCAACCTGGTGCCTTCCAGATGTTTGGGACATGCTGGCTGGAGCTGATGGGAGTTGGAGCCCTAAGCACCCTAATGAGAACTACGGTAGGTTGGCAAAGACTGATGTAGTTAAAACATTGCTCTTCCAGGATGCTTTCTGGGGCTAGTCTTAACATTGTTTGAATCCTGTTTCTGTTGCTGTCTTGGTGCTGAAATCCTCTTGATCACTGGCCATGGCAAAAGCTGTGAGCCAGACTATAAGGTACCAAGCTTCTGGTGGGCCGATGAGGTGCAACAAACCACCCTGGCCTGCTCTTAAAGCAAAGCTCACATATTCCACTGGGCTACTCACTCTCAGGAGCTGTCTATTTGGTTTTCTCAAGTCGGATGGGTTGCAGTAGCTTCACCCTTCTGTAAGCAAGTTTTGGCTTACATATGTCCTGATACAAAGGAGAGGAATTCCGCCTCCTCCTCTTCATCCCCAAGTTTAGATTTGAATGGACAATTCAGACCTACTGGAGCAGTGAATATGCTAGGCTTTCTGATGCTCCAGGCTATTCCAATGCTTCCTGCCTTGGTTTTATTGGATTCAAAATAATCAAATAGGAAACGCATACTTGAAATATTTTTCCTTACATCTGCCTCATCTACAAGAGAAAAGGAAAGTTAATCCTTGCCCTAGTTCTCATAAATGCCTTCTTCCTGTCCCTGCAAATTCCAGAATGGCGTTGATGGGATCCATCATTCTTGGCCTCCGAAATGTAAACAGGCATCTCATCAGCCGTCCAAACCAAGTGGAGCATCGTGTTTCATTTGGCAGCCAGTGCTGGATGCTTTGCAGGGAATGGCACTAAAAATGGAACACCGAGGCAATGTCTTTTCTGGGAACAGTACTTAGTTCAGATATTAAAGCCACTGGATGTCCCTCCATTGAGCAAGTTTAGGAGCCACTGACCTGAGCAGGTCTCTGGTCCTGGCTCATTAATACACGGGTACAGCTTCTGGGCTCATAGCTTAGGAAAGGAGCTGGCCAGAATGAGGTAACTGGAGAAGAAGATGGGTTGCAAAGTGCTCCTCAGAGCCAGCTTCCCCACCAGACAGGGAGAAGCCAGCATGCCTTTTACACCAGGAAGGTTTAGAATATGAAGCTCTAAGGGAGCTGGAAGTCCTGCCACTTCCTGGATCTCACTCAGGCATGCTCATATATGTCTTTCCTGCACTTCTGAGTTACCTCATTTGCATCTATTTGAACTCTTCACCAGTGACCCTGATTCTTCTGCTTGGTTTGCCATCTCCTCTTTTCCTACGGTCCTTTGTGTGATGAGAGTAGGATGTCCGAGAGTTGGCCAAGGACCTAGGCAACTGAGATTAAGACCTCTGGTCCTGGAGTAGGGATATCTGGATCCAGTGCCTCCTCAGCATTACTGGCAGTGCAGTGGTCTTCCAGGGGGTGCTTCTCCTTCTCCATGATGACCACCAGGTTCCAGGTCTAGACAGGCTGACCCTTGACATCACAGTAGGAGCCATATACATTTATTAATACAGCTATAACCCACCTTTCATCGGAGGAGCTCAAAGTGGTGTACATGTCACACACCCACACCCACTGCACATGTTATCCACTTGACCACCTTGTGAGGTTAGGCTGAGAGATGGCGACTGGGCCAAGGCCACCAATTGAGCATCATGGTCTCCCAAGTCTTAGTTCAGCACTCCAGCCCACCAAACCTCAACTGCAGCTTCTACCTCATGCTAGCCAGGCTGGACGTGGGCAATGTGGCACTCACTAAAAAAATCAAGGAGGTTCATGCAGAATGCTCTGGGGCATTGCAAAGGCTCCTGGGTCATATACCGAGGGTTCCCTCAGGTACACTGGGTCCAGTTCAGTACCAGGCCAGGAGAATACTACTCTCAGCCTTGTCTTGACCTTGCACATGCACCCACGTTCCACTCCACAATAGGGGTAATGTTGGTGTGGAAATGTAACATGTTGGGGAATGTGTTCTGTGGCCGTGTGGCGTAGTAGTTGGCGGCAGTGGCCATTGTTAAAACAGCTGTGGCACACGCAGGAAGCTTTTTGCTGTCACCACAAAGTGAAAGAGTAGCATTCGTTCTTTGGCTCCCGGCTCCTTGACTAGTGGTGTGTAGTCCTGGGCATACAGCCCAGAGGAAGAAAAACTCCAAGGGGCTTTAGAATTCTTCCCAACAATGCTCTTACTTTTCTTTCAAAACTCTTTTTTCTTAGAAAAAGGGAACAAACAACTCATATAAATCACAATAGAGACAAGACAGAATGAAACAAAATGCATCGTGCTCTTTTTGGACAGATGCCTAATACCTTGGGATCTAGGACACGTGGTGAAATTGACAAATAGAATCAGTGTCAGACAGCAGACAACCATGTAATATAAATTTATTGAGAAGTGGAATGATAAAATGCAGGATACAGTAAATCTTTGTGCAGTATTAGGTGAGATAAAGGCTGAAGTATAGGATGTCAGATTAGAGGGAGGACAATAAATGTTCTCTCTCTCTCTCTCTCTCTCTCTCTCTCTCTCTCTCTCTCTCGTGTGTGTGTGTGTGTATATATAATGTTTGGGGGTTAGAAACAGTGCTTATGGTGGGAAATTTGAAAGTGATTTGATTGGCATGATGACTAACAATTACTTGTGGAAAAGGGAAAAAAGAGATGTAGGAATTGACTTAATGCTGACCACAAACCTTTAAAATTGTATTTTTTTTGTAACTTAAGAATCAGTTTGAAGCTAGAACAGTATTGAAATGAACAGGATCAAATTTGTGTGTGTGTTCCCTTTTTAGTAATAACAGGTGCAGATGCAGAGATTCCTTTAGTGAAAATAACATACAAAAATCCAACTTATTAGGGAAAATGGCTTGCAAATATGTGTATATTCAGAGAAATGCGCTCTTAAAGGAGGTTTGGTCCATACATTGCAGGAACCAGGCCTTCAGCTGGATGGCACAGATCCCTTGGAACTACTTTCAAATTGAGCAAGCACTCCCTCTCCCTCCTATTATTTTTCCGGCACTTACTGAAGACATTCCTTTTTTCAACAAGCCTTTTAAGTGGAACCTCCGCCCCCTTTGTATCTGTGTTGGATTTGTTTTTATATTTGACAATGGTTTGCATATGTTTTGATTGTTGGTGTTTTTATTATCAAATCCCTTCAAGATGTTTTGTAGGCAGCTATTCATAAATAAAATAAGTGCTTACTAATTCTCATGTGGACTTTTTTTTTTTAATGCAAACAGATGGGAAATGGAGCTTAAGACTAGTTAAGATAAGAAACAGCAATTGACCAATTAGTCCACTGCTACCCAGAATTACTTATTGAATCCTTCCTGGTTTTAAACTGCCTCTCCAGGGAGAGCCAAGCAGTGCACAGGGAGGTGGGTGGTGATACTGCTGTGTATGCCTAGGGCTGGGCGAGGGGACCTGAACAGAGTTTGAAGGGCTTCTTGCTGAGGCTAATTGGCAACTTGACTTAAGATTTGCCACAAGAAATGTGTGGGTTCCAATACACTTGCAGAGAGGAGTTCCTTCCCAGTTCAGCATAATTGAAATCCAAGGCTATTACATTATGCAAAAATGGTGTGTGTGTGTGTTAATTGCCACTTCTGTGTTTTATTATTCCTCAGTTCTAAAGAGCTTTTTGGCATGCAAATAACTCTGGAACTTGGACATCTTCACTTGGAGCTCAGTGGGACTTACTCTGAAGGAAAGTGCACATGAAATTGCTGCCTTAGTTGTGTTTGCTTTAGTAAGCCTGTCATGTCTTGCTCTATCTATCTATAGATATGAGACATGATGGCTTGCCCAACACATGACCACTCACCTACCTTGAGGAAACTGAACTCAGTTTTACCATGCTTTTAGCTGGGTGCAAAAGTCAAACCAGGAAAAGGTCAGGATTTAAGGCGGCCTTAAAGCGGGGAAAGGGAACAGGCACCAGAGATGGGTTCTGCATACAGGGAACCAAGCTTTGAGGGTAGGACTTCATAGGGCCTAGTATACGGGGAGTTGCTCCTGGGGTCAGCTGCCAAAATGCTCTGGCGGGTTGGGCTTGCAGTGAAAGGTGGTTTCCTCGAAGAACAGAGCTCATTCTGTCAGAACAGTAGGATTTTGATTACCATTTGCTGGAAACTGCCTGGGTTTCTACCACACAACACACACACACACACACACACACACACACACTCACTCATATGCCCTTACTCCTAACAACTTTCAAATTGTGGCTGAGTCTGGCAGAATTCTACTGCTTAATTCCCTCTTTATTTGCATTGCGAAGTAACATCGTTCCCTCGAATGTTGTGGCGATTAATAATTTCAATGGAGCTCTGCATGGCAGGTCGTTAAGAGCAAGAGCAGCCAGCCGCAGGCTCCGTGCCTGGCATAGCATTTGGCTATGTTCTGACAGTTGTTATAAAGTACGGGTTCTGAGCATGCCGGGTTGGTGTCTGAATTCGTGCCTGTTAGTGCTGAAGGTTATTTATGGGTCTCATGCATCAAGAGTGAGTCATCCTGTAACTGTGCTTTTCCAGATGGAATTTCAGCTGGGATTTTTCCTCTCAAAAGTCAGGGGATCCTTCACTTTACAGTCTTGAGAAATGCAGCCATTGAGCCAAATCCTAAACCCTAAAAAATGAAAGCCATTTAACTGAGCATATGTTTAAATATATTATATATTATTACACATTCCTCACTTGCTACAGTTCTGCTATATGTGAGTACTGTGCTATGCATGTTCTCTCAGATGTAAGTCCCTTTGTGCTCTTTAAATCCACAGTTTCCTGGTTCAGAAGTTACAGGAAACTGTGGCTTAACCACAGTCTCTCCCTTGAAGTCATGTAAATGAAGGGGAGAGAAGTGAGTGTGAAAGCACAAGGCATGTATTGAATCCAAAAAGGCCAAGGTTTGTTGCATCTGAACCAGGCTCACTTTCTGCCCACTCACGATTCACACCACAGATTTAGATACCTGAACGGAGAGCATTTTTTTACTTCCTTGTTTGCTTTTTGCTGGTTGGCTGAGCAGCTGTAGAGTATTTTAGTAAGATTCCAGAGGGTTTTCCTAGGGGCTTTTGACTTTCGGTGGAGGGTGTCAAAATTCTGTGGTCGGGAATGCATAAGAAATTTCCCCACAGGAATCAGTGGAAATCATTGACTTGTTATGCAAATGCTTGCCTAATGAATGATTTCTAGGGAACGCATTGTGTTTGAAAAGCAAGATCTGTGTGCATTTGCTTTAATTGCAGATGTACAAGTGGGGCATAAGTGGAGGCGAACAGCCAGTCCTACAAGGCTCAGGATCTCCCAGAGGGGGACTTGGGGCAACCATCCAAGGCTGGCCTTTCAGTTTCAGAAAACTACAGCTAGAAATTCTAGCAAAGAGAGAAATAGGGGAGAGAATGTGGCAGTTTTTTGGGGAGAGGGGAAGCACCATGGCCCTCTCACTTCCTTAAGAGCTGATGGTGATCATTTCCAGTGTTTAGGTAATTGCTTAAAAACTAGCTGATTTATTGTGGCATGAATTTGACTCTAGTCCATTAAAGAAAGGGGGCTACCTTGGCATCCTGGTATAAGAAGGTATGGCAAATAGACTTACTTGGGAAATGTAAACAAAAGCTACATATAGCATGAGAGAAAACACAAAGCCACATTATTGGCTACATGGTGGAGATTTATTACTTTTACAAATCACTCTGACAAACAACAGAAAGATTCCTAAAGTGCTTTCTGATTTATGGGTTTCATAAACCTTTATTTGTCTATTACATTAACTGTAACTCTTAACCTGATGACTGTATATGGAATCGCATGTGTGGGTGCCACTTCCACAATTTTGCGACGTGTCATATTTTTACTTTGCATTTCTTTGTATTATCTTCCTCCTTGTTCTACTTTGGGAGGGGAAAGGTGCAAGAAAAAATACCTTTCTCAGCCATCCTGAAGATGCAGAGGAACACAAAATGACCCCTAGCTAGATTGATCATTTTTTTGCAACCCACCTTTCCAAATGCACGAGGGTAGCTAATAATAAAAGCATAAGACTGTAAATTGACCAACTGCATCTTAGAAAGGAGAAACAACGTCGTTGCAAGGTCCTACTAGAGGACAAAAGAGGAGCTTACTTGGAGAGGCTTTCTCTGTGGTATGTTGCTCCTAGGTTATGAAAGGCTTTACAAGCCAAACATCATTGCACAAAATCAGCCCACCTTACAAATCTTTTATTCCACATGAAGCTGCTCCCTGCCTCTTTGATCTCCCTGGATGTGCTTTATTGGCCTATCCTTTTATAGAGTCTGCCATGAGATGTATTCCTAGGGAGGCTAAAGTGAAGTTGATGCCCAGTGTTGTTGCAGGATTTTAATAGCCAGGAAGGAAAGAAAGAAGGAAGCAAAGTAATGAAGCTCAGCAATGGCAGATTAACCTGGGAACATTGGAGCAGAGAGAGGGAATTGAGTTGTAAGGACGTTTCAGGAGTGGCAGCAATAAAACCCTCAGCAGGAAGAGAAACCTGAAGAACGGAATATGGTGCAAGGGAAAAGAAGTTGAGAAAAGTGGGTTGAGGCTTAAACAACAGACCTGAGTCAGGGTGCAACCATTTTTTTCATAAATCTTATCAAGTTTCATTGCGGTAAATTTTCAGACATTCTTGTGCTAGGTCATTTTTGTTTCCCGTAAAACCTGAATCAAGCAAATGACCTGTTTGTGTTGGTGCTGACCTTTAAAGCCCTAAACGGCCTCGGTCCTGTATACCTGAAGGAGCATCTCCACCCCCATCATTCAGGCCGGACACAGGTCCAGCAGCGAGGGCCTTCTAGCGGTTCCCTCGCTGCGAGAAGTGAGGTTACAGGGAACTAGGCAGAGGGCCTTCTTGGTAGTGGCACATGCCCTGTGGAACGCCCTCCCAGCAGATGTCAAGGCAATAAACAACTATTTTACTTTTAAAAGACAACAGAAGGCGGCCCTGTTTAGGGAAGTTTTTAATGTCTGACACTGTATTGTTTTTAATATTCGGTTGGAAGCCGCCCACAGTGGCTGGGGAAACTCAGCCAGATGGGCAGGGTATAAATAAATTGTTGTTATTGTTGTTGTTGTTGTTGTTGTTGTTGTTGTTGTTGTTTATGTAGCCGTTCCTTATACAGTAGGGTAGAGGTGAGTAGCCTTTGTCCTGGGGGCTCAGTGTGGCCCTTGGGGCCTCTCTGCCTGGCCCACATCTCTCACTGACCCTGCTTCATGTCTGAAGGTGTTCTTGAACTCCGATAGTGCCTCTGACTTTTCTGGCTGAAGCAGAGGAAGGGGGGAGTGTGAGTGTGTGCAGAAACTAGCCAACTGTGCAGTAACTGGCCTTTACAAAGGTAAAGATTTACGCTCAGTTCTCTGTCCGTTTTTGCTTCTGGCCCCGCCCATCCCAGGCAGCTTGGAAAGTTGCCCAGAAGGGAATGCAGTGCTTGGGTGAAAAAGGTTCCCCACGCCTGTAAGTAGAGGAATGTTACAGGTGTGTTGCTCATATCCGGTAGTCCTGTTTTTAATCTCTGTTAGCAACCTTATAGATTCCCAATATCAGTTCCAGAGGTGGTTTATGGAGCTGCTGCAGAGCAATGAGACCTTGAGGGTTCTTAGACAACAGTTCCCATCAGCCCCAGCCAGCATGGCCTACGGATATGGATGATGGGATATGTAGTCCCAACAATGTCTGAGGGGGGGGAGTATCAGGTTAGGGAAGGTTGGCGTAAGCCAGAGGTCAGCAAACTTTTTCAACAGGGGGCTGATCCACTGTCCCTAAGACCTTGTGGGGAGCCGGACTATATTTTGAAAAAAATATATGAACGAATTCCTATGCCCCACAAATAACCCAGAGATGCATTTTAAATAAAAGCACACATTCTACTCATGTAAAAACATCAGACAGGCCCCACAAATATTCCAGAGATGCATTTTAAATAAAAGGACACATTCTACTCATGTAAAAACACTGATTCCCGGACTATCCGTGAGCCGGATTTAGAAGGTGATTGGGCCGGATCCGGCCCCCTGGCCTTAGTTTGCCTACCCATGGCATAAGCTATTTTGGATTTGGAGGTAGAAGAGATTTTTCTGTCCTCTGGGTGCCTTTTTGGAGCTAAGATGTCACACGTTGCCCAGGAAACAAAGAAGGGTGTTTTCAGCTGCATGAGACCCTGTCTGATACATCTGGAAGATGCTTGGTGTTATCACCTCCTTAGCCAGTGTGCAGCACTAAGAGAAAGTTTTGGAAGAGCACAGGAGATTCAGCCTGTAGGAAAGGGTTTCCTTGGTTACAGAGATGAGCAAATGACGTGAAGGAGTCCTGGGGAGGGCTGGCTTCAGTATTTAATCTCTGTTTTCCCAGTTGGGGAAGAGATGCAAATAAAGTCCCCTGGCAGCACCAGGAACTCATTATTATAATACTAAATGCTGGTAGGTACTTTTGAACAGCCTCATTTTGACAGGGACATTCTGTGGAGCTTGCAGTTGCTTCTCAAGCAAGGGTTCACATTTTGAACCTGCCCCGTGTCCCAACTTCAAGTACTCACTCCTCCTTTGATTCTTATCAGCTGTCTTCTTGGATTGGTCTGGGAGCAAGATACTCCAGGGAAGGATTTTCCATTTGCTCCTCTACTACCACTGCTGAAATGGCAATGCCAAAAGATTTACGCCTTTTGTCATGGCACTTCAAGAGGGTCGGCGGGGAGTTTGTTCCTTTGTTTCTTAGATTGGAATAACTTTCCTGCTTGCTCACCTGGAGTTGATTTTTGCTCTCTGCAGGCGACCAGCAATTCATGTGCTTGATTCTAGTTACGTGTCTTGATTTCTGTTTAAGACTGGGATAATTTTCCTGCCTGCTCACCTGGGGTTGATTTCTGCTCTCCGCAGGCGACCAAGCGAGCGACAGATTTAACATGCTTGGTTTTAGTCACATGTCTTGTAGCCCAAGTGCCCAGCTTGCGAACTTCTGCTGTTCTTCTGTCTCTCGTCAGTATCTGGCTTTTGTATTGTTCGGGAACACTCACAGCAGCAATCTGCTAGAACCAAAAACAAAAGAAATCCAGGCTCTTTAGTTATAAAAAGATGGGAGGTGCAGAGTGACTGGGTGTTCTGAATTTCAACCAAGATCAAAGATTTAATGAAAGCACACTCAGTGTGGGTGTTATTTTTAGAGCATTGTAAAAAAGATTCTGAATCCTTCATTCTCATTAACTCAGGAGTGCTCCATCCTAATGGAATCCTGACAGCCCAGAGGGACAAAGTGAGAGACAGTTATAATTTCTAGATTTGAGTCTTTAATTTGTACTTAACTCTGCTGTTTTTGTAAAGTGGGGGGTTGGGGGAGTGACTTTGCTGCAGCCTTCAGCGACTCGAGCAGCTCACGAGTCTGCAGGTGGGTGACGAGTTCAATGGATATTGGCTTCCAACTTTAATTTGGCTTTGTTGGATTAATTCGGCAAGGACAGAGAAAGCTAATGGGCATCATGGTCAAAGCATTGATACTTTGGACAGGGGTGGAACTGAGGAAGGGGCTGGGCTGGGGCAGAGACTTACCTAGTTATTACTATCTTGGAATCTCAGTACTTAACATTTTGCTTGTGAGTTTTTTAATTATAATATTTATTGAGTTTTCATATGCTCAGCAACACAGACTACATCTCCACAGTCATAACTCCCAAGTAGTCATTCCCCCTACATGTCCCACCTGCTACAGAGAGCCATAAAACACAAAGCATGCATTTACATATCATTACGACGAGAAAACCCACCAAGGAAAGCTCGAAAGTCCGTTATTACAGATTGCAAAATCCAAAGAGGTACCCTGCTGAACACTTAAGAGAGAGCAACTAATATCTAAAATAACCAACCTGACACACTGGGTTGGAATAGTTCTATTATTGATCCTGTAACCAAGTGAATTCGATAAATGAGTACCTAAGCCCAACAAATAGCTTGCATTTTCTTTGACCTCCTGATCATCTTGTACACAAGCTTCTCAAATTGAGCTACTCTCCAAACCCACTAGTACCAATAATCAAGATGCGAGAATTTGAAGTCCTTCCAAGATTCCCTAGTCATAGTTTGAGCCGCTAGAAGAAGACGGGAGATCGATTCTCAATTCTTTGGGTCTTTATCTGGCTCTTCTCAGAAGCACAAGTCTAGGAGATGCTTTTAGGTTTTGCTTCTCTATTTTAGAAATCTCTCATTCAACACTAACATTTTACTAGTGGTAGGTGATTATTTTTTAAAAAAAATATTTTATCTAAAGATTTGCACGCACATCCCTCCAATGTTTGTATGCACACCATTAAACAGGCTGCTTTCTAAAAGGGAGGACTGATGGGAGCTAGGGGATAATGGCATCTAGCGGGATACCTTTGCTTTAGAACAGAGCAGCCATCAAAAAGCTCTGTACAGCTTTGTTGTCTCTGCCATCACTAATGATGCCTGCCTTCAGACTGGTTTGAATGCCAGGCAGCACCAGGGGGCACGGCGTCTGCTTGGCATTCGGTTTGTGGATTTTAACTGATACTCTGCAGGCAGCACCATGAAAGCCTCTCTACTTCGTGCACCGAGGAGAGAAAGAGGGAAATAGTGGCGTTGATGTCCATATTTTGGTGGTCCATTCTCTCTTCATGCCACCATTGGTGCGTTTTTCATCTGGCATTGGCGGCAAACTGCTGACTCATCGTTCTGTCCTTGGATAACGGCTAAATTCTGGTCTGTTGCATATGAGACAGGGGTGGTGTGAGGGGGAAACCAGGGTGTGATCACAAAGGAGCCCGGTGCAGAGCTGTTGGTTCTGAGCAGTGTGTTCTGAGCTGGGGCTAGGCACTTGCCATTCCAGGAAGGCTGCCTGGTGTTTCTCTGCAGTGTGCAAAAGGATTGCCTTTCACCAGCTGGGCTCAGCAAGCTGTACTCCCTTGCTAAAAACAATTGCAGTTCCGCACCCAGACAATCCAAATTCTGGAAGCTGTTTTAAGTTATGCCAATCAAACAATCTTCATTCTGGGTTTTCTAGTGATACATGAGTGAATGGAATTCCACACCCACACCCCAGAAATTTAATATGGAGCCTGAGGAGGAGGATAATGTCCACCCCACAAATCATCCAGCCCCAGGTCTTAAGGCAGCGCTCCCAACAATACCTATCCCCTATCAGCCCAACTTTCATTTAAAAAGAAAGGCAGATAGTGAAATGGAGAGGGTGGGTCTGTGTTCTTGGTGCCAAGATGTCTGCATTATCTTAAGTGCTAAAGCCAGACAGCTAGAGAGCAAACTCAGATAATTGCAGAGTTGGAAGGATTTTGGAGGCCATGTAGACCAGGAATGGGGAACCTTTGGCCCTCCAGATGTGGCTGTACTACATCTCCCATCCTTCTTGGCCATTGAGCATGCTTGCTTGGCCTGATGGGAGTTGGAGTTCAGCAGCATCCAGAGGGCCATAGGTTCCCCACTCCTGATCCAGATCAACGCTCTGCTTAATGCAGGAAATCCATGGCCAGAGCGCCCCCCAACAGGTGCCAGTTCTGCTGCCCTGCTTTGCGGTGCTGCAAGGCTCGACCAGCTTCAGGCTGGACGCAAGGCAAGGTGGCTCAGGCAGGGCACAGACTGGTTCCAAGCCTGTGCTTGGGGGAATACACAGCTCTGAAGTTGCTCAAACTGAACCCTTTTATAGCAGCAGTGCCAGACGTAGTCTAATAGTTACCAGCACCTTTGCTGCAGGATGCTCCTCTACTTGAAGAGGCCCAGCCTTCTCACGCGATCTTCTGCAGTGGAGCCTGGGGAGGCTTAGGGCTTCCAGGATCTTCTACAGTGGAGTCACGAGGACGGCGGTGCCACATCTTCAGACGTGGGGGTGAAAGCCACTGGCCTCACAGGTTCATTGGGTTGCAGCACTTTTGGGGCTCCCCCTGCATGCCGTTCAGATTCAGAGTCCTCACCTCCGGAACAGGAACTTTACTCCTTCCCTCTTCCCTGTGTACATATCTCATGCCTCCAGGCCACAAACCTGCTGTTGGCCCTTTATGCTCGTGGGGGGGGGGCGTATTTGAATGAAGGCACGGAGTATCTCAGGTTGGCCTCTGTTATACCCTCTTGCATGCTCCTCACCCCTAGTGTCAGGGGGATGCATTTTACAGCTCAACAGGTTGCACCCTGAGCCAGATGGTTGGACTTGCCCAGCATGGAAGAACAAAGCAACGGAGGTGTTGATCAAGAATGGCTGCCTCTCATGAAAATACTGTAGGTCCCTTTGCCAGGGAGTCGGAGGATGGAACACGCTGTGCTTACCAGTTGTCTTCCCACCTCCCTAAACAGCAGGGCTGCATTTAGAGGAATTAACAAAACCCATAACAGCTCTGGGAGGAAGACAGCACGATTTGAAGGTCTCTAGCTATACAGTGGTGCCCCGCAAGACGAATGCCTCGCAAAACGAAAAACGCGCAAGACGAAAGGGTTTTTCGTTTTTTGCGTTGCTTCACAAGACGATTTTCCCTATGGGTTTGCTTTGCAAGACGAAAACGTCTTGCGAGTTTGTTTCGTTTTCTCTTAAAGCCGCTTGAAGGGGTGCAGTTGCGACGGACCGTGCTTCGCAAGACGAAAAGACTCGTGGAACGAATTAATTTCGTCTTGCGAGGCACCACTGTAACGGCGATTTGCAACATATTGTTGCAGCGCGGAGCACTTCCTGTTCAGGATTCAAGGCATTTCATTCTTGCTTTCGCCCCCTCTCAGTGGAGGCAATAGTAGATGGGGTATTGGTGCAGGATACGGCCCTCTCCATAGTGGCAGTTATGTCATTATTTCCACTTTAAGGTGCATTGAGCACCACCATTACTCTTTGCTGAGGCTTTTGCTGAGGCTCTTTGCTGAGGCTTTTGGAGAGCATTAGGTATTATAGCCAGTTGCTGTCAAGGTACGGAATACAGTGTCGCTTGTGTAATAAAAAATTACAAGTCTTATATATATAATAAATGTTCATAAATGTACCAACCAAACACCTACATACATATGTGGACCACATGTCTGGAGCAGCACAGGAAGACCATCCTGAAACCATTTTGACTCCCAAACTGACCAAATGTTTTCTCTGCAAGGAGGGAGGGGGTGAGGGAACCTTCCCATTGTCTCAGGAATTGGGAAATCACCATCTCAAAGGAATGGGCAGACTACCAGGAAAAGCAATCAGATAAGGCATTATCAGATGACCTGACAGACAGGAAAAACAACAACATTCAAATTTCTGTTATAGACCACCTTTTCTGTGATGTAGGTATGATGTTTGTGGGGGTGGTCTTGGGTTACACCCCTTCTGTGATGTATGTGTGATGTATGGAGGGGTGGTCTTGAGCTCCAGGGCAGGGAATTTAAAATGGCAGGCACACCTTTGTTCTGGGTCCTCCTCCATCCTCCTGCGTGTGAGGGGAGCACCCTGTTGCAACAGCTTTAATAAAGATCAGGCTTACTAGCTGCTTTGCTCCTCAATATTCTCTGGTTGCCCTCTGTTATTTTCTCCTACCAATAGGGAACCCACGTAAGGACTCTATACTGGCTCTTGGATACCCCATAAGGGAAAAAGGGCAGATTTTGTTTACAACACTTGTTGTATAACTTAATTACTTGAAGAGATGCTGTGTATGTTTTCCAGTGTTTTATTGCACTGCGTGTTATCCGGTGCTCACCTGCTTGGTTCCTATCTCTGAGGAAATAAATACATGAATATTAATGTTTCAATTTGAAGTCTGTATTGTAATTATTTTTAAGTGTGCTAAATTTAAGTTTGCATACTTCTGACGTGGTTTACAAAACGTAAAAATGGGTTGCACAGCATTGTTACAATATAGAATAATTAAAACAACACCACAGTTAAAAGAAACAGCTAAAAACTCAACTGAAATGCTAAAATAAAGGCCAGTAAATTAATTGTGGCATGGAGTGTTAGCATTAAAGGGCAGGGGATCATTCTGTGACTGAGTAAAGTGACTCTTTTGCTCAAATGAACTCCTGTCTTGGTTTTTGGACTCTGGGAAGCTGATGTATGTGTAAGAGGGTGTGTGTGTGTGTGTGTGTGTGTGTGTGAGAGAGAGAGAGAGAGAGAGAGAGAGAGAGAGAGAGAAATTACATATTAATTTATTCCCGCAGTGAAATCCTATACCTGTCTACTCAGTAGTAATTCCCACTTATTTTAATGCGGCTTACTCCTGGACACATATAGGATTACAGCCTAAGGCTGAAAGAAGGATTTATGCAAATATATCCGGTTTGTGTAATATACTATATATGGGTAATAGAATTCAGCTTCTCCCACAGCAAATTCAGGTTTACTTGAAATTTTGTCTTTCAATTGGGGTCCTTCTGCCCTCCCACGACTCTGTGCCATTCTCTTCGTTCGGCCTTTGCCAACCTGATGCCCTCCAGGTGTTTGGGAGTACAACTCCCATCAGGACGGCTGTACTCGTTGTGGCTGAAGGGAGTCATAGTCCAAATTATATAGAGGGCACCAGATGGACAAAGGCTTTTTGTGTAACTGTGGGTGGAAGAAGTTCTGGGGGGCAACACAATGCAGCTGAAGAGGAACTGGCCTTTACCGTCTTGCTTCTCTCTCCCCTTCCAGGGTTCCACGTGATTCCAACCATTTCCAGTATAGTTCCAGAGAGCTGCTTACTGATTGTTGTAGGGCTACTGGTTGGGGGACTCATCAAAGCTGTGGGAGAGACGCCTCCAATCCTAGAGTCGGACGTCTTTTTCCTCTTCCTGCTCCCGCCCATCATCTTGGATGCCGGCTACTTCCTCCCCTTACGCCAGTTCACAGAGAACCTGGGCACGATCTTGATCTTCGCCGTGCTGGGGACATTGTGGAACGCCTTCTTTGTGGGCTCGCTGATGTACGCCGTGTGCCAGATCAACGGCACCGGTTTGCAGGACACCGAACTCCTGGCCTGCCTGCTTTTTGGCAGCATCATCTCGGCAGTGGACCCTGTTGCCGTGCTGGCTGTGTTTGAGGAGATCCACATCAATGAGCTGCTGCACATTTTGGTGTTCGGCGAGTCTTTGTTGAATGACGCGGTCACTGTGGTAAGTGAAATGGACCTTAAGTTGGAACATGTGCCAGCTGCCTCAGGTTTTGGATTTGGGGCTCTGTTTAAGGTGGAAGGATAGGAAGCAGATCTGATCCCCAGGGCACTATCTGTCAAGCGCCACACAAACGGGTTGGCACAAGAATGGGAATGTAGGGTTGCATCCGGAGTAGTGCTACATGACTTGTTCCATCAACTCAAGGACTTCTAGTTCTGCAGTGGAACTTTCCCTTCTTTTCTCCCCTTGTGCACCCCCTAAATCTGTTCTAGGGGTTCTCCCAACCCTCCGGAACAGATTTGGGGATGTGTGTGTAGGATATTCCATTGCACAAGCATAAATACTTGTGCAAAAGGAACGAGTACTTTGCATACGACCCTTGGCATGTTGGTCAAGGTACACAGTCCACCTTTGTCTCAAAAACTGATCACGTATATGCCGTGGAATTTTGCAGGAAGAGTGTGATGTAGTTGGAGCAACAAATGTACATGCTATCTTTGAATATTAGGTTGGTTTTTACACACACTCACCCATCCTTCTCTGTCCTCCATCCAGGCAAGTGAAAGGCATTATTAGAGGAAGCGCACGGTCCAGTTTGCTGAAAATCACTCAAGGAGTTTGCAAAGCTGGGGTGTTGAGGGGCTTGGTCGGGAGAAGCAGGGTATCTGGGGACGGGTTGTAGCATGGGGGACAGTCCTGAGGGCCAGATAGTGTGGCTTGGAGGGCTACCTTCAACCCCTGGGCTCTACCTCTGCCGTATACTGTAAGGCAAAGTCTCTTAAGAATGACCTGGGTGTAAACTGGATGATCAGCCAGGGCATGATTTCCACTTTGCCAGTGAGGAATTGCTGTCAGCAAATGGCTGAGAATGGAGAAGCAGTTGTGCCTTTGCTGTAGCTCTTGTGTTGGTCTGGTTGCAAGATACCCTTCTGCCTGTAGAGAAGGGGAAGGGCTGTAGCTCAGTGGGGGAGCATTGGCCTTGCAGGGAGAAGGTCCCAGGTTCAATCCCTAGATTCTCCAGGCAAGATTCCCCCCCAACTCTGAAACACTGGAGAGCTGCTGCCAGGCAATGTAGACATCAATAAACTAGCTGGAGCAACAGTCTGGCACTGTATAAGGCAGCTGCCTGTGTTCCAGCGCTAGGGCAGTTATCTTACATGCAAAAGTTCCCAGGCTCAATCCCTGGCATCTCCAGGTAGGGCAGAAGAGGCTCTCTGGCTGAAGTCCTTGGGTGCCATTGCCAGTCAGTGTAGATGTTACTAAGCTTGAAGGCCCAATGTCTGACTTGCTGTAAGACAAGGTTCCTGTGGCACATTTGATGCTCCCTGCTCTTTGTGGGGGTGGGGGAGAGCCTTGGGGGGACATGCAGCTCCCCATATCTCGCCTTATCGCCTGCCACACGTGTGATTTGGCAGGGACAGAGGAGAGCCAAGCTGGGACTGAAGTCTATTTGTCTCTCTCCAGCTACAAACATTCAGGCTCACACACCTGGTGGGATTTGTGCGTGCTTAAATGGGCATCGCCTTGCCATGAGTTCCGTTGCTAAGGCAGATGTGGATTTTCACCTCACCCATCAGAAAGCACTTGAAAGGGCGGGGGGAAGGAGGGCGTCGGAAAGCTGATTTATGACTACCAATGTGGCAAAAGGACATGGGTGGGTGACTCATTTGCGTTGAGGCCTCTGTTGCCCAAGATGTGTACTGTTACTTCGTAGTGACTCAAGAGGGTGGTGCTCCTTGCCTTTTCCAGAAGGGGTTTCTCTGGCGTGGTTGTGATTTATTGCAGCTAGTGAACTCCTTTGCCCTTTGACAGTTTGAACCTGTGGCTGTTCTGTTTTGGCAGCAGCGTTTCCAGTTCCAAAAGGCTGTGAAGCTACCCAGGGGGTGCTTCCACTCCCCTTCCTAATGTGTGGGACACAGAGTCCTCCTTGCCCGAGAGGAAGGCATTTCTGCCAGCTCCCCCCTCACACCATGTGCTATTTAGTAGAGACCTTGAGAGCGGCCTTCCAGAAGAGTGCCGTAGAAGGCAGTGGGACGGTGGAGGCAGGAAAGTCTTGTGTTGCTGTGCATTGTTATAAATCAAGTTGAATGCGCAGTGCTTAGGCGTACTGTAACTCACAGTCTCGTACCAAGCTTTACATAGGAATTCAAAGAAATCAGAAAATCAGTATAGTTTTTAAATCGGTGATTAAAACCAGTGCAGTTTTGTTCAGCTCAGCATCTTGATTCAAAACGGCCTCCTTGATCTCTAGAATTGTCATGAAAAGTTTGGTTATGATATCTTAAGAGCAGGGCTTTTTTTCCCAGCCGGAGCTCAACTCAGGTGGGGCACCATTGCCATTCTAAGAGAACAAGGGAGAAGTTCACAGTGAGCTCCGGGACCTCTTTTTCCTAGAAAAATAGCATTGCTTTAGAGGTGAACAGTGATCAGACAAACCACTTTCCAAAATATATAGTAGACTAGCAGAAAGTACCTGGTGTTGCTCAGGAATTCTAAGAAACAACAGAGTTCTGAGATCTCTAAATGGATAATGTAATTTGTTAGTTTCTAAGGCTGTGCACGTCACGCGCATGCAAACCAGAAACACTCAATCCAAATTTAAACTCAAATCAATTCTAGGGTGGGGCTAATGTTCAAAGAAGGCTGATTGCCGAAGAATTGATGCTTTTGAATTATGGTGCTGGAGGAGACTCTTGAGAGTCCCATGGACTGCAAGAAGATCAAACGCATCCATTCTTAAGGAAATTAGCCCTGAGTACTCACTGGAAGGACAGATCGTGAAGCTGGGACTCCAATACTTTGGCCACCTCATGAGAAGAGAAGACTCCCTGGAAAAGACCCTGATGTTGGGAAAGATTGAGGGCACAAGGAGAAGGGGAAAACAGAGGATGAGATGGTTGGACAGTGTTCTTGAAGCTACAAACATGAGTCTGACCAAACTGTGGGAGGCAGTGGAAGACAGGAGTGCCTGGCGTGCTCTGGTCCAGGGGGTCATGAAGAGTCGGACACGACTAAATGACTAAACAACAACAACAATGTTCAAGTGGGGGGGGGATTGGGGGAAGGAGATGCTGTATCTCCTTCCCTGCTCTCATTGCACCAAAGGGAATACGAGGGTTCAATCCTACTGCTTCATTTCTCATGTGTTCCCTGCGACTTGATATATTTATCTGTTTCACAAGATTTATGGACCGTTTGCAAAACAGTTTGCAAAAACAATCAGGGTGGATAAAAATCAATGATTTTTTTATTTTAAAAAATGGATTATTATTTTTTAAAATGGTTTTTTTAAAATTTAAATCAGATTTTATTTATTTATTTATTTATTTATTTATTTATTTATTTAAATCAGATTTTTTAAATAAAATGCTTTTGGAGGAAAAATCTTTCTAAAGATAGTTTTCTATTTAAGTTACATTATAGTCCAAAGGCAATTCATCAGGAAATAAGGATTTGTTTTAAGTTTTTCATGTGTGTGTGTTTTTTTTAATCATTTAACCACATCAGTTAACAAACATGGATACATATAATATGATGTTATTGTTTTAGTTAAATAAATTGTTTAAATTGTTATTAAGGAAATGATTATTTTTCTCCTTCCAATAAGGTACAGCAGAAAAGTTGTCCAAATATAAACAATAATTTCATAATTACCTGTCTTTGTATTTCTAATAGTATAACCAAATCAGCAATTTTTGCTATAACTGTAAAAACTACTCTGAAAATTTATTATTCCAAAAATGAAACTGTTATCTGGTTGTAAATATTAAGATTATACCATCAAGAATGAGTCTTTCTGACTAGTGATTTAAATGGTGATTTAAATCTTGATTTAAATTGATTTGATTTAAATCAAAGCCACCCTGAAAAGAATCAAATCATAAGATTATCAGGGGTTTTTTTAAAAAAAAGTTAAAAGCAACTTTTCCAAAGCTTTCAAAAAATAATTAGCATCAACAATAAGCTAAAAACCCAGTTTAAAACACACGCCAGCATTCTACATCTCTGTACAGGCTTGCCTAAACAAAAACATTTTAGCCGGCGCCAAAAAGGGTATAGTGAAGGCGCCTGCCTGCCTGATGTCAATATATGCCCAGTAGTGTAAACAGATCTCCGCTTGCAGTGTTCTCAGTCCTGTTCACTATTATTGTCCTCGGGGTTTTTTAATTTTTTGCTACTAGTAGTACACACAGTAATTCATAAGGCTTAGATCATTGAATCCTCACTTGGCCTGAGGCAGACTGAATGCTGACAGACTGTGGTTTGCAAACAGAGCCAACCTTGTGCATGTGAGCCGTGTCCTTTCTCTGGAGCGCTGCCCTGGTAGCCTCTCGCTTTGCCTCAGATGGTGAGGCATCCCTAAGATGGTCCTCTGCTGAAGGTCTTACTACCCATAGAGACAGGTGGTCCTTCAGGAATCCTAAGCCATAAAGGGCTTTAAAGGTAAACACCAGCTCTTTGAATGCCTCACTTCATGGGATACGGTGCGTCGTTCTGGTCATCTCACCTTAAAAAAAAGGATGTCTTAGAGTTGGGAAAGGTTCAGGAAAGGGTAACCGAAATGATAAAGGGGAAAGGTTGCAGCATTTGGGACTTTTTAGTTTGGAGAAAAGGCAGGAAAGAAGTGAAATGATAGAAGTTCATGAATTTGTGCATGGCATGGAGAAAGTGGATAGAGGAAGGTTTGTGGTGTAGTGGTTAAGAGCGGTAGACTTGTAATCTGGGGAACCGGGTTCGCGTCTCCGCTCCTCCACATGCAGCTGCTGGGTGACCTTGGGCCAGTCACACTTCTCTGAAGTCTCTCAGCCCCACTCACCTCACAGAGTGTTTGTTGTGGGGGAGGAAGGGAAAGGAGAATGTTAGCCACTTTGAGACTCCTTCGGGTAGTGATAAAGCGGGATATCAAATCCAAACTCCTCCTCTTCCTCCTCCTCTTCTTCTTCTTCTTCTTCTTCTTCTTCTTCTTCTTCTTCCATTGTCTGTAACACTAGAGTTTGTGATCTTGTTTTCCCCTTTGCACATGCCTTTCCAGAACACAGGGCATGGCGAGAAAGAGGATGCAATGTTCCAAACCGGAGAGATCTCTCCAAGACATTGGACGCTGAGCGACCTTTGGACCATTGCTTTAATGGGCCAAGGCAGGGAGTGCCATGCTACGAGGCCTTGCCCTTTTTGTTTGCTTCTCCTAGGAACATAGGAAGCTGCCTTATACATTGACTGGCACTTGCTCTCCGGGGACCCACATGCCCCTCCACCCCATCACCTTTGGTTGAGTTCACTGGTGAACTTGGTTCTGAATCTGACCTAAGAAGGGTGGGATTTTCCCTTCCATCCTGGTAGGGCAAAGCTCATTTGCCCAGGGGAGCTGAATCTATAAATTGGCTCTAATAAGCCTCCCCTCCAGACTGTTTTTTTTTAAATGCCATCCCTGAATAAGCAGTAGAATCTTGGGAAGGGAGAAGCTATAAAAAACGCCATATGTAATGGAAATGGAGAGCAAGAGCAGCAACGTTAAAGCAGCAGGAGAGTTTTAGCCAAGTTTATACAGCAGGAATGTGGAACCTGCGGCCTTCCAGATGTTGTAGGACTGACTCCAACTCCCATCAGCCCCAGCTGCCATGGCCAGTGGTTAGGGATGCTGGGGGTTGCAGTCCACAAATTTCTGAAGTGCCACAGATATCCCATCCGTTTTACACAAGCCAATCCGCACATCACAGTAAACCATAGTTTACTGTGTGTTTACTATTGTGAACTCAATGAACTTGGCTTTTTTGTTCCTCCCTGCTGACACTGGGGAGAAACAAACCACAGTTCCTAGCTTTGCCCTGCATCCAAGCCAGGGAACCTGGATTGTTTTGCTCTCAACAACCCCTGATCAGTGAGCCAAAAACAAAGATTGTCTACAGATTGTGTCTTTTGGGGAACAAATCGAATCATGGCCCCTGGTTCAGATGTAATGCTAAAGTAGGACTCATGGTTTAGTTTCCTCCTAATGTATGTTGGGGGGAATGGAGGGGAACAAGATGGGAGCAGTTTGCTTGTACACAGTAAACCATGGTTTATAGTTTGCCACAATGTGCGAATGAGGTCTTTTAGACCTATGTTGTAGCTCATGCTCATCTTAGACGTCTCAACAAAGGAAAGTGGTGGTGTTTTTCTAATGATGGTCTTTTGTAACTCTTCTAGAGCTCTGTAACAGTAAGGGAGGCTGAAGAAGGACAGAGTTAATAGGCAGTCTTTGAAAAAGGCTCTGTGCTGGTCAAGGTTGAAATTCCAAGAAAATTGTACAGTGGAGTTTTGGTATTTTGACACTGATGGACCAGGCTTTGGATTTCACTTCCCGCTTCGAAAAAGCATTTGACAATGGAGGCTGCACTGAATGTGCTTTAGCAAGAAATAAATAGCTAAATATTAAAACAGGAGCTAAAAATTAAAATGTCAAAAAGTTAGGATAGCACTCTTTCTCCTGGCCAATTGTTTTTAGAGAGAGAGAGAACACTAGATTGGTGTAGACTAGTGTGTGTTTAGATATATTTACTGTTTTCATCAGCATCCATCAGTATTGTTGCTACTGCTGACTCTTAAGTTAGAAAGAAATATTCAGGTTTTTTGAATGAATCATTTACAAGTCAAAACAGCCCCTCTTAGAAATTAAGTATCATCATTCCCTTCAAAGGGTTGGTCATTAAGCCAAGAACGAGCCTGCACATTTCCCATCTTTTCAATTTCTGTTGCAGACTGGTTTTGACACTCAAATCCTATTCTCATTAAGCCACAGTTCCCTGTTAAATCTGAAACAAGGAACTGTGGTTTAATGTCAGTTTACCCATGATCTGAGTCTAGCTGAAGATCCTGAATAGTAAACGGACATAACAAAGGATAAGGATCAGAGCCCTGAAACCGAGACATGGGAGCCCAATATTCATCACTCAGTTCCTGAACAATGGTTTAGGAAATCAGGCTCATTGCATGCAAAAAATTGTTTTAAAAAGCCCTAGGGGTGACACTGAAGGTGTAGGGCAGTGGTGAGGATTTTTTGGCCCTCCGGATGTTCTCAGCTCATAACTCTCATTACACCTGGCTGTTGAGTGTGTTTGCTGGGTCCTGTGGGAATTCTTCATCATCTGGGGAGCCAAAGGTTCCCCATTCCTGGTATAGAGGTCAGAGAGAGAGAAAGGAACACAGATTCCTACTAACTGCATATTAACCAACTCACTGGTGAAAGCAGAGCAAAATGGCAGCTCTTTTCCAACTAGAGGAGGGCTGCTTAGTTGTCTGCATTAGCCTTGACAACTCTTAAGGCAGCAATTAGGAACGAGGTTTGTATCCAGCAGGATGAGCTCTTGTCTATTTTTAATGCTCCCTTTTGATCCATTTCTCGAAACCTCCCCACTTGCCTTGTGGGATACTAATTTCTCGTCTCTCTCATGTTGGCACACCCGTGGCCAACCTCTGATCAATGCTCCCATGAGCTTACATTGCTGATCCCTCCCTCCCTCCCACTTTTGTCGTTCCAGGTTCTCTACCACCTTTTTGAAGAGTTTGCTACGTTCGACAAAGTCACCTTTACCAATATCATCCTGGGTTTCCTCAGCTTCTTTGTGGTGTCTCTGGGGGGCGTCTTTGTCGGGGTTGTCTATGGCATCATCGGAGCCTTCACCTCCCGCTTCACTTCCCATATCCGTGTCATCGAGCCCCTCTTCGTCTTTCTTTACAGCTACATGGCGTACCTGTCCGCAGAACTGTTCCATCTCTCGGGCATCATGGCGTAAGTATGGCGGTGGGTGGGGGCTTGGATGCCACATTTGAGTTGGAATGTAGGAAGCGGCCTTAGATGGAGGCAGACCTTTGGTGTATGGAGGCTCAGGACTTTCTAAAGGGGTGTATCCCTTGTGACCTAACTTGATTGTGTTTATTAATTCCAGGCTAACAATCTATACAATCCTTATACGCAGGCCTTTGGTGCATAATAACGATGTGGTGGGCAGAAACCAAAATTCAACCAAGTTGTAAAACCCAGAACGAAACAGCAGCCGCTAGCTCAAAAACAAACCTTGTGCTAAATGTTACATGTGAATGCAGCCACTAGGATAGCATGCATCTGTATGTGAAGACCTACATATAAGTCACTGTGGATCGGGAATTCTAAAACAAAATTCTCAAGTTAGTTAGCAGAGCTGGACAAAGACCTGCAACCATAGGCGCCAGCTCTAAGGGGCCTAGACCTCTTCGGGCCTCCCCAAATTGACCATGCTGAGCCACCCCAGCCTCCTTTTCTGCTGTGTGAGAGCACTGATAAGCTGCCCAATCTTTCATCTCTCCCAGGGCACCCTCTCTCTTCCCTTCCCCTCCCCTCCCCTCCAGCACCCTTGTCCTGGACCCAGTGCCCCACAAGCCCCCCGCCACCTGTTGGCATCTGGGTGGGGATAGGAGGGGGAAGTGTTCAGGCTGGGCCTACCATTATGCCCCAGTGAGCCCCCCAGTGTACAAGTTTTCCTGGCAACATTTCAGCAGTGGGTGGGGGCCCCATATTTTATTCAACTTGGTGCAAGTTTACTTGCTATTGTTTTATTGTTGGGGGTGAGAAACCCTTGCAGGTCTGCTTCAAATTACCCAGCTCTCCACCTGATCTCCCTTTTGCATGCGCGCACACGCACACACACCAGTGTACAAGTCTTTTTCTACAAAGGCATTGTCTCCATGTATGAAGCCTGCACTGTATGAAAGCTCTCCCAATTGGTCCAGCAAAATACATGGTCTCTTCCTGTTTTGTAACCCTGTTTTCTTAGAGGCTGACATAGCAACAGCTCCCCACCAAGCTCAAGAAGTGAGTCATCGTCGGGCTGGATTGCATCAGCCAGAAAAGGAACAGTGGCCCCCACTTGCATAGTTTGAAACCAGCAGGCAAAGGAGAAGCAATAGAGATAGCTCAGTTGGTAGAGCACGAGGCTCTTAATTTCAAGATTGTGGGTTCGAGCCCCATGTTGGGCAAAAGATTCCTTCATGTCTGAAGTTGGAGTAGTGTCTCTTCCAACTCTATGATTATATGAATCCAATCTGGGCAGAAGGGCATGGGAGCACTGCATAGGGAGTTAGGGCCCCCAACCCCCATTTTCAGCTGTCAAGACTTGAATACATGGCCCTGTTGCTTTACTGCAGCCTTCTTCAACCTTCGGCCCTCCCTCTTAACACCCTTATAACAAACTACCATATTTTTCGCTCTATAAGACGCACCAGACCACAAGACGCACCTAGTTTTTGGAGGAGGAAAACAAGAAAAAAAAATATTCTGAATCTCAGAAGCCAGAACAACAAGAGGGATCGCTGCACAGTGAAAGCAGCAATCCCTCTTGCTGTTCTGACTTCTGGGATAGCTGCGCAGCCTGCATTCGTTCCATAAGACGCACACACATTTCCCCTTACTTTTTAGGAGGGAAAAAGTGAGTCTTATAGAGAAAAATATACGGTACACTTCCCCTTCATTCTTTGGGGGAAGCCATAACTTTTTACAACTGGCGTGATGCTGCTTGAAATGCCGCTGGAGCCCAAGTGATGTATTGGTGTGCATGAGCCTGCCTACAGACATTCCTGTTTCTTTGGGCAAGGAATGAAGTCTGACTGTTGCTCCACTCAGCTCACATGGACTGGCAGCAGCTTTCAAGGTTTTCGAATGAGAGATGCCAGGGATTGAACCTTTGCATGCAAAGCAGATGCTGTACTCACTGAGATGCACTCTGTCCACTATAAGCTGGAAGGAGCTGTCTTTATGCTGGGATCTAGCCCCCCAAGTGTCTTTTCTGACAGTTATGTAAAGGTCTCTCCTGCCCCTAAGCTTTTTAACTGGGTATGTCACAGATGGAATCTGGGACTTCCGTGCAGACAAAACATGTGATCTACTACAGGGTTTTGGCCCATTCCTTAATCTCTTAGGCCCAGTCGAAATTGGCTGTTGTGGACTGTATAGAGTCTGCAAAGGTAACAAGGCCTCCCTGATTCTTGAGAAGAAATGAACGAATCCTGCCTGCTCTGTGGCTTTCCATAGCATACTTCTTCCTCCCCTGCAGGCTCATTGCTGCCGGGGTGGTTATGCGCCCTTACGTGGAAGCCAACATCTCCCATAAGTCCCACACCACCATCAAGTACTTCCTGAAGATGTGGAGCAGCGTCAGCGAAACCCTCATCTTCATTTTCCTCGGTGTGTCCACGGTGGCCGGGAAGCATCACTGGAACTGGACCTTTGTCATCTGCACCCTGCTTTTCTGCTTGATCGCTAGGGTTTTAGGTGAGGCTGTGGGACGAAAAGTTGCAAGAGTGGTGGGAGATGTGGGGGTGGCCTCTGCCCACAGCTTGTGCTGCCGAAGGCGGGCCTTGAATCTCAGATGCGTAAGGCCTGAAAAGGGCCAGAGCAGCAGGCTTAACAGGAAAAGGATCCCCCCAAACAAGTCCAAGGCATCTGAATGCTTTTCTTGTGTGGAGAGCCTCATGTATTCCACGTTTGCACATTATGGCTGTGTTTTGGACATCATGAGAAACCATCATTTATCAAGGTGGGAACGAGCCTAATCTAAATTTGGTAGCGTGCACCTCGTAGGACTAGTGTCAAATACCACCCAAATTATACAAATTTGACATCATTTTTAGCTAAGTGGCAGAATTCTTTGCCTTCCCATCCTTGGCGACAATATACGGACCCTGAACTTGACTTTTCACTTAACTGTTACCATTCCTTTTTATCATTTCCTCAGGTGTCCTGGGGCTGACATGGTTCATTAACAAATTCCGCATTGTGAAGTTGACTCCAAAGGATCAGTTCATCATTGCCTATGGTGGCCTACGAGGTGCCATTGCCTTCTCCCTGGGTTACCTCCTCAGATACGATCACTTCCCAATGAGAGACATGTTCCTCACTGCCATCATTACGGTCATCTTCTTCACAGTGTTTGTGCAGGTAGGCCTGTAGAAGCCCCTCTGTTTCCCAGGCCTGGGGGGCATCATGGCAGCAATGAGGTCATGCAACAAAAGGAGGTGGTAGACCAGACTGTACTTAAGGAGACCATTTTTAATGGTCCCCCAAGAAAGGGGGCAGGAACTAGTGGGATATGGGGGAGTAAAGTGGAGTAAAGGTTAAATTAATCCAACCAAACACAGTCTAGAGTCCGTATTTAAGGCGTGCTGAATTCAACCAGGCTTATGTCTCCACAGGGAATGACCATCCGCCCTTTGGTAGATCTCTTGGCTGTGAAAAAAAAGCAAGAGACTAAGAGGTCCATCAATGAGGAAATTCACACTCAGGTAATAGTTCTGTTTTACTTTGTGCTGAGTGATCTCTCTCTCTCTCTCTCTCTCTCTCTCTCTCTCTCTCTCTCTCTGTGTGTGTGTGTGTGTGTGTGTGTGTGAGAGAGAGAGAGAGAGAGAGAGAGAGAGAGAGAGAGAGAGGGGAAGAACCTCTGTTTAGCTGCCTTAATACTAGAGTTTGCATTGAAAAGCAAACTGGCCTAATTCACCTGTCACAGACTTTGACATGGAAATCGTAACAGAGCTATCAACCACATTATACACTTCTCTACATTTTGTCATGCTGTTAACACACACAAAAAGCATATTTTATGGGAGGAAAGGAACCCCCCCATGCTTATTTTAGAGGAAGAATGTGTACAAAATGTATACAATTTAAATGTGATGGTATGTGTGGGTTTTTTGTGTTTTGTTTGCAAAAAGTGGGATGAAATAACATGAATCGGTAATAGGCTGATTGCCAAGCCATACTACTCTTCTAGTTCATATCAGGTTCCAAGTTACACTTTACAAAGTACAAAATAACATGTAACTTAAAAAAACACACACAAAAAGATTTATTGGAAGCTGAAATATGTCAACCAAAATCATCCAGTATTTCTTGTCTCAAAGATTTCCCGTAGCTTAATTCAACAAAGCACTGGTTGGTATAGCTTGCTGGTGCCACCTAGCAGCTGATCAAGGCACTTCATGTAACCCGTGTCCTCACATTCAGTTGTTTCCTGCTAGTGGGTCAGGACCACGTGGGTCACGCCTAAGATGGATCTCACCAGTGGCAGGGGGAAAGGTGGCAGTACCAATTCTAAACCACTCACACCCCAAAAGAACAAAATTTGCAAGATGCTGAGGAAATGCTATAGTTTATTTGCAAAAGCATTCCAGTGGTCTAGTTGTGATGGTTTGCCCCTTGTTTCTGGAATAATAAGTTCCTTTGACTGGGGAAAAGGATCTCCACATACCAAAGCTAAGAAATAGCAATTCAGGGCCAGATTTTTTGCTACCTGAGGTGAAACAGCAACTGGTGCCCCAGGCCAAGCACCAAGGTCTGTCAAGTTATTCAGCACCTGAATATGAAAATCCAGCAAGCACCTCTCCTCTCCCTGGTAGCAAAAGTGCAAAATAACAAACCTTTGCTGCCCTTTGAAAATCAGCTTCCCAATGAGACTGCCTCACTCTGTCTAATCGTAGGATCAGCCCATCTGATAAAGTTGTCATACTCAAAATATGTTAGATATACCAACAGAAAGTGGGAAGGCTTTTGCAGATAAACTGTAACTTTTCCACACTTTTAAAAAAGTTGTAGAAGAAGAATGTGGTGGCGGCAACTGGGGGACGGGCGGGGTGAGAATATGTCTGCATAACAATTTTTAAAATACTAGATCTTTACAGTCATAGTTCCCTTCTCTCCCACACCCGTAATTCTGGAAACTAACTGTAACTTGCGTTCAAGAATTTTGACAGGCCTCTAACTACCATCCTGCACATGTAACCCCTATTGCCGTCAGGCAAGCACCTTCGCTGTTCTCTTTTTGGACCCTGCTAAGAGCATTTTTGTTTAGACGAGTCTAATCAGATACGTGGAATGTCAACGTCTGCTTTAATGTGTTTTTAGTTTATTGCTGGTTTTATTTTGTTAATTCTTTAAATTGTTGCTTTTAACTGTTTTTACTGACAGTGTTATTGTTTTGTACTCTTGGTAAAAAAATTAAAGAAGCTCAAAGCAGTTTCCAATGAAGCAGCACATACATTTTATGAAACAAAATGAAATAAATAAATACCGTATTTTTCGCACCATAACACTCACTTTTTTCCTCCTAGAAAGTAAGGGGAAATGTCTGTGCGTGTTATGGAGCGAATGCCTACGGATGGCGGGGGGATCTGCTGCAGTCGTGAGCAGAGGATCCATGGTTCCCCTTCCTTCCCTCCTCCGTGGCTCGCTTTGAAACAGCAAAGCGGGAGAAGAGCCGCTGAGTGAGGAGGAGAGAGAGACAGAGAGCCTGCTTGCTTTAAAGGAGCAAAGCGGAGAGGAGAGGAGCCGCTTACACGAGTCCAGAGCTGTTTTTTTCAGCGAGCCGGGGAGGAGGGAGAG